>NC_138378.1:20981666-21124330 GCF_054177405.1 Leptonychotes weddellii | reverse complement strand
TTTATTTATTTGAGAGAGAGAGAGAGGGAGAGGGAGAAGCAGGCTCCCCGCTGAGCAGAGAGCCCAATGCGGGACTCGATCCCAGGACTCCGGGATCACAACCCGAGCTGAAGGCAGACGCCCAACCGACTGAGCCACCCAGGTGCCCCATCTCTCTTATTATTACTGTGTTTTTTCCTATGATTTTAACAGCCTCATATCTGAAAGGTGTTTTTGCACTTTCCAGATGCTGTCATGTGTGTGGCCCCACTTGATCCTGGCAACAACAACAGCATGAGTGAGATAGGGAAAATATTGTCCCCATTTTATAGTCGAGCAAACAGAGACTCCGAGAAAGGATGTGACCTGTCCACATCTTGTCCAGAGACCCACATGTAGCTAATAAACAGTAAGGCTAGGACTAGAAGCTGGATTTTCTGTCCTTGGTCTGTGTGCTTGTTCTAGATTACTGCAATAGCCTTTTAGCCAATCTTTTCCACCTTCAGAGTTGTCCCACTCCAGTCTTTGAAAGAGGTAGTTTCAGAGCAAGGAAAAGTAAATTATAATTGTACTAAAGAGAAGGATCTTGGGACATGCCTAGCCTTATCATATGGTATAGTTTGAACTCAAAATGAGAGGAACCCATTCTTAATAGACGGCAGCCAATGTCTCTTCAGTATCTAGAACAGTGCTTGGCACATTCTAAATATTTTTAAATTGATTTTATTGTCTTTATTGTCCCCACCAGCTTCCCTCAATCACGCTTTGTACACAAAAGTCAGTCGTTTTTTTGAAGAACAGATGAATGCCTGCTAGAGGTATAAATGAGGGCTGGAGAACACAGCATGGGGGGGAGATGAGACTCTCAGGGAATGTTTCAGGGAGAAGGTTGGTATTACAGATGAACCACTGAGGGAAGAGAAGGACAGACAACAGTGAGGGGACAGTCCAGACAGAAGGAAAGCCAGGAACCAGGGCTCCACAAAAGTGCATGGCGTGTTTAGGAAACAGCAGATAACTTGGTGTGCCTGAGGCTATTTCCAGTAAGAGTGTATGAGAAGAGGCTGGACAGGGAGGCTGAGAGCAGATTGTGAAACTGGCTCTTGTCCAAAGGCTGAGGGAAGTCATTAAAGGTTTCTGAGCAGAGAAGTGACCTGCTCGGAGCCAGGTTGAGAGGTGGAGGGACTGGGACCTGTTCCTGAGCCAGCTGGGTGCTGGGTCCTGCCCAGATGCCTTGAGCTTTATCCTAGCATAACTTAGATCTGGGTACCTGTTTTAGGGAATAGTGTGTGGATAGAAGTTGCGAATCCCAGCTCCAGCCCTCCCCAGCTGAGAGATTTTGGAACAAAGCTTTTGGTTTCTCTGGACCTCACGATTGATTCCATTCACGTCCTTCACTAGTTTCCCTTCGTCATTATTCCATGCATTCGTTTTAAAAGGCAACTTTGAACTAGGCTTTAAATGACATGTAGGAGAACGGCAAAGCCATATATATAAAAGGCAACATTTTCTCAAAGATCATATGGGCTGTTATTACAAAGTAGGTAGAGAAAAACGGGCATTGTTATTAACAACTTTTGTCGGCCATAATAATTTTAAAACTCAATTCTATACCACACATACACTCATGGACACACTTTTCTCTATGCCCCAAAAGCTCTGGGCCAGAGAGATGGGGGTCATCCACCACCTCTTCCTCACCTCAACTGCAATCAATGATCAAGCCCCAGCAATTCTTCCTCCTGACTAGATCTTCCGTGCATCTACTTCTCTCCATCTCCACTGCCTCCTTCGTAGTCTGAACTTCTATTCTATCTCATCTGGACTTCAGAAATTTCCCACCTGCTCAGCCTCTCTTGCCTGCTTCTAATCCTTCCTCAAATGGCAGCCAGAGTGACCTTTTAAAAAATAAATCCACACAGGGGTCAGTTAGAGCTGAAGCAAATATGACCAAAGCTAAGATTTAACAAAGCTGGTCGGCGCTTATCCAAGGTTTGTTTTATTATTTTTATGCCTCTCTGAGTGCTGGAAATATTTAATAATAAAAAAAATTTTTTTTTAAATCTGATCATGCTACTCCCACACTCACCTTGCTTAAAGTGGCTTTGAGGATGAAGACTAACTACTATTACTACTCTACTACCACTTCTTCCTTTTGATTCTTACTATGGAAAATCTCAAACACACATGAAAGTTCACAGTATTACGAACCCCCTTATATCCGGCACCCACCAGGCTGCCCCATAAGGCCTCCGAGGGTGTGCGTGACTGAGCCCTTCCCAGCTTCTGTCTACATAAACCACCTTCTTACTCAGGTCTGGCCACCCTGGCCTTCTTTCTCTTTTTCTAATGTGCAGGCTCCTTCCCATCTCAGGAATTCGGTAAGATATGCTTTCTCCTGGGCTGCTCATTCTTCCACCTTCAGCTGGTCCTCGTCTGCTCAAACACACATCTCCACTAGGGTGCCGCATCCTCAGGGAGGCCATCCCTGACATCACAGCCTGGATCTCCCGTCAAACACATTCACATCACCTTTTCCTTCTCCTTCATCCCACTCAATGAAACATTTAGTCTTTCTGTGTCTGTCCCCCTCACCAGGCTGTAAGCTGCAGCATTCAGTGGGGTCACAAGCATGTGAAACACTATGTATAATGTAATGTGAAAAGCGCTGTGAGTAAGGGGGGCATAGAATGCCGTTGGGAGCCCAGAGGAAGTCCACTCACCCCTGGATAGCCCTCCCAGATGAAGTGGCATTCAGGTTGCATTTGGAAGGATATTTAATAGTTCATCTTGGAGAGGCCATGTGGGAAAGGCATTCTACGGAGAGGGAATGAAAGAGGCACAGAGGAAGGAAACTGTGGGGTGTGTGCAGTCAACACAAGGAGGTCGTCAGTAGCTCCAGGAGGAGTCCTGGGGGTGGGCAGTAAAAGGGTAGGGCGTGTATGACAGAAAATAAGGCTAGAAAGGTGCGTTGGGTCAGACTCTGAAGCTTGTTGAGTGCCAGGCTAAGGAGCCTGGATTTAAAACTGGCAGCAAGGAACCAGAAGACGAGCTCCACACTCAACCCAATCAAGCTACAATTATTATATATTTTATACTTTCTATGATTACTTAGGGGTTAACAGCCATCTGCCTGTTACAGTTGAAAAACAGGCCTGACCATGGTCTTGTCTTCCTTCTTCCCTTTTCTTAACTCATCAGTACGTCAAACCCCAGGGTATAGAAAACTGTGGCAGATTGGCAGGAAGGTCCTGGAAAGGGTGAGGAAGATGAAGCCTCCTCCCTCATCAGATAGTGAATAAGAGCAGGGCCCCTCTCCTGGCCTTGGGAGGAAGCCTCCCCGGAATTGGAAAACTTGGACATTCCAGTGCTGACCGAAAACCCCAAATGTGTCATCTCCTCGGGGACAGTGGTTGTCTGGCTTGTGGTGGCCTCCTGGGAATGGGCCAAGGACATGGAGCAGAGCGCCAGGGAGTTCCCGCTAGTGCACTTACCACCCACTCAAGAGCTGGTGGCAGCCAAGAGGCAACGCTGCACCATTAAGGTGTTTGTCAAGAAGCTAAGCTGGGCATTGTGGGCGATCCTGAGGGCCCTTTTTAGACTGGCAGTAAGTGAAAAAGAAAAAAAAAAAAAACAGACAGCGCTTGGAAGCAAACTAGAGCCAGCGTGGAGGGTGTAGCCTGACAGAGAGAACCCTCCCCAGGAGGCAGGGACGCTAGCTCCATTTCCTCTCTCAACTTGCTCCTGTGATTTTGGATAAGTCATTTCTCCCTTCATGTTTTATCTTGCTCTTCTGCAAGACCAGTGTATTAAATCAGATGGTTTCAAGGTATGTTGACCAGTGCATTTTCTAGATACCTCAACGGTTAAGCCTTCAAGTGTGAAATTTTTTAAAAAAATCAGTTATAATGGAGGTGGGCTCAGGGGCAAGGCTGGGACCTCAGTGACATGGGTGGAGAAGGCGGCAGGGCTCTGGTGAGACAGGAGCTGGGGGACCGACACGATGGTAGGGCTGATCTCTGAGGCATCACCACACCGTGATTTGGGCCACCAAAGATGGCGGTCCCTCTCTTGCCAGAGAGCGTGGGAGCAAGAACACAGACAACAACACTGTGAGGACGCTTACTTTCTGTCAGAATCTGCTAACTGCTCACATGCATGTGTTAGTTTCCTATTGCAGCTGAAACAGATGACCACAAACTTAGTGCCTTCTAACACAGATTTCTCATCTTCTGGAGGTCAGAAGTCTGAAACAGGACTTACCAGGACTAAAAGCAAGGTCTCTGTAGGGCTGGCTTCCTTCTGGAGGCTTGTACCTGGCCTTTTCCAGCTTCTAGAGGCCGCCCACGTTCCTTGGCGTGTGGCCCCTTCCAGCATGGCGCCACTCTGACACTTGCTTCTGTCGTCACCTCTCTTTCTCTGACCCTGACCCTCTTGCCTCCCTCTCACAAGGAACCTGTGATTACATTGAGCCCACTTGGATGATCTAGGATAATCTCCCCACCTGAAGATCCTTACCTTCATCACCTCTCTAAAGGCTCCTTTGCCACGTGAGTTCACATAGTCCTGGGGTCCAGGGATTAGGATGTGGTCATCTTTGGAGGGCCATTATTTCACCTACCACATTGCGTCATCTCACTGGACCCTCCTCACAAGCCTTTTATCATCCTCTGTTTAACAAATGAAGAAAATGAACCTTAAAGAAGTGAGGTCATTTGCCCAAGGACACTCAGCTGGAAAGAGCAAAGCTGGCTCTGTGAAGACTGGCATGTCCCCTGCAGCTCCCCCTTCTCCAGCCTACACATCCCTCATTCTTCCCTCCTAGGACGTGGTTCATATGAGTGGTTCCTTCATTCTCCCAGCCACTCTCCCTTAGTCACACTCCTGTTTGTCACTGTTCTTCCGCACCTACAACCTCCAGGATGGGACTTGGACCTCCTATGAGTGTTGAGGTCATGTCTTGTTCCTGTTACTCACATCATCATCCTAGATTATGACCTCAGCTACCCAAACTCTTTGATCGGGGTCTTTCACTCTTTCTTCCTCATTCTAGCTTATGCTTCCAAATTTGACACCTCTTGCCTCGTCCTTCTTTGTGGGCTTCCCTCTGGCCTTTCTGATAATACCTCCCAGCCCACTGCAATCCTGATCAAACCTCTGATCCTAATCATTCTCCCGCTCTTTCTCCAGACCTGTGCGGTCGGGGTTGGCCACACACCCAAACAGGTGCGATGCTCCAGGATACCCGCAGGAGGCCATGCTGGTTTAGCGGATCCATCTTTCTCTCCTCCTCCACTGCTTTCTGTGTTTTCCAAGAGCGAACAGCAGCACCACCAGCTGATCTGCTTCTTGCTGCCCCCAATGCCACTTCTAATGTCACCACCGCCTCTGCTGTCTGCCGATCTCTTCCCTCTCGGGGCCACGTTTTTTCTCCTTGTTATTTTCCGCTCTCTCCTTTGCCTGCCACTACTGAATATCTCAGCTTTGGCTTCTCAGGAACAGAAATCCCACCTTCTGGCCAGCAAACCAATCACATTTCTGTCTGCCATCTCTACATCTTTGGTTCAGCCCAGCTATTTTGGTCCCTGCTCGCTGCACTCTGAGATTTTTCTCACTTTTTTCTGGGTTTACACCTCTTTCAGCACTTAAAGGGTGACAGACATCTTAGAGTTGGTTAACAGAGCTATAAAGGTCAGACTTATGACACGGCTGGTGATTGGTTAATGGGTCCAGGTGTAAAAAGACGGAAGGTAGGGCGCCTGGGTGGCTCAGTCGTTAAGCGTCTGCCTTCAGCTCAGGTCATGATCCCAGGGTCCTGGGATCGAGTCCCACATCGGGCTCCCTGCTCGGCAGGAAGCCTGCTTCTCCCTCTCCCACTCCCCCTGCTTGTGTTCCTGCTCTTGCTGTCTCTCTCTCTGTCAAATAAATAAAATCTTTAAAAAAAAAAAAAAGAGAACAGAGTTTTTAAAAAAAAAAAAAAAAGACGGAAGGTAGGTCATTGTGTTTAAAACTGAATGGGGCGTTTTTTTTCCTTTCGTGGATTTTATCTTTTTTTCAGACGGGCCAATGGAGCCTATTGCCTCATCAAGTGAGGAAGTCAAACCACAATAGACTGAATTTCAGCAAATGTTTTTCTCAGCCTCTAACAGATACCAAGAATTTGGTATCTTGATGTTTTTGTGTGTATTACTCAGGAAGCCTTCCCAAGATGAAATCCCTTCCTTGGTACCCAGGAAGTGCCTCCTGGACCAGCTGTCTGTTTGTTGGTTCGTTCATTCATCCAGTGATGATTTGTTGTGCCAGGCACTGTTCTAAGTGCTACAACAGATACAAAAATAAACACGAGAGTCTCTGCTCCTCAGGAACTCAATCTAGTGGGAAACACATATCAACCTACAGGTAGGATGCACTGTGGTAACTGGTCTAGAGTGGCAGAGAAGCAAAGCCCTGCAGGAGTAAGGAGGGGGCCCACTAGTTCTGCAGGGAGAGTTAAGGAAGATTTACCAAAGGAGGTAACATTTCAGCTAGACCTTAAGGATGAGTTTGCTAACACGCATAAAGAGAATGGACTTTGTAGGCAGCAGGAACAGCCTGCGAGTATGTGCGGGCAGGGGATGTTTTGGAATTGGTATGGCTGGAGTATAGAAGACTTGCACCAACACCAGGGGCTTCTGTCCAGAGAAGTCAAGAGAGACTGCCTGGGTCACACAGTGGCAGAGACTGGGTTAGGCAGCAGAAGTTGGAACTGTCTGGTCCCTAGCCTCTTAGTCTTGCACACACGCACACACACGCAGGTCTAATCTCAATGCCCTGTTCCCTGGTTTGGAGCTGTCCTTTGACCAGCTCCTCTCCCTCCCATTTCCCTTCTTAGGGGTCTGCCCCTGAGCTCTGAGGATTGATTCCAGTGAACCTGGGAGGGAAGCAGAAGCAGAGCTTGGAGAAGGCTGATCCATTCTAGTGTTTGGTCCTGACCCAGCCATTTGCCTAGGACCTGAATCCTTAGATCCTAGCTCCTCATGCTGCTGAGCTACACTCTGTGACCTTCACAGCACATCCTGTTCGGCCCTGCATGGCTCCTTGCTTGTGTATCCCAGAAAAGAAGCTGGGTAAACCAGGTTACCCTTTACCAAGGAGGAGCTACTTTCAATTCCTCCCAGCGTTCAAAGGCTGGAGTAGGTTTATGCCCAGAGTTCCCTGTTCTTTATCTCTTACCATAAACAGTAATGAGGGCGGGAGGGGAGAAGGTTCTTAATTCCTGTGCTAGGTCAGAGGAACTCCTCAGTTGGCTCAAAAAACTCCTCAGTTGGCTGCCTGGTTTGTCAGTGGTATCTGTCCAAAGATCCCCAGACATTTCCCAAATGCCATAATTCATCTTAGTTGGGTTTCTAGAGAGTAGACTCCACAGATAAGGAGGAATTCGATTTATTTTAGATTTGTACCACACCTCTTTCTGGGAGGGTTTGAGACAGCTTACAGGTTGAAACAAGGTTTGTAAGTAAGACTTTTAAGGATGAAACAAAGCTTGGTGGTGGGAAAGATGAAAAGAATAAGTTACTTTCAAGTCTCACTGTGCTCCATATTTAAGCCATACATTTGGCTGACAGATTCTTGGGGGAAAAGGCCAAGAGGGAAAACCCCTGGGCCACCCTGTGTCCACTTTCTGAATCCAGAAAGCATACAGAATCTCCTGCAGGGAAAACATTTTCCTCAAGCTAAAGCTTGACAGAAAGAGATTGTGTTTGGGCCTAAGAAAGTTGAGTGAGGATGAAGAATACACAATTCAAGCCAGCTGTCAGTTCTTCGCTGGGCGGTGCTCTGGGTGCTGTGGGAGAGACGGTCATGGCCACCGGCCACCTAGCGGCAAGCATCCATACTGCCCTCCACAGGACCCATCAGGACTGGCTCTTGGTTCAGGGAGAATGTGGGAGGGTGGGATGACTAGATCTCAGAAGGCAAAGGAGTCAGAGACCAAGTTTTCCACCTTGAGTTTGCAAAAGATAATGGAGACATCACCCCAAGCAATAGCAAACAGCTTTGAGGGATGATGTGTCGAGTGCATTTGTCCATTTTATCTCAACGGTAATCCTGCGGAGGAGGAATTATGGTTTACATTTTACAAACAAGGAAACTGAAGTACTGTTTGCCTGGCGTCACGCGGCCAGTGAGCAGTGAAGTCAGGATTCGATCTCAGAACTGGGTGCCTCTTTCCCACTATATGCCCTGTTTATTCAACCCAATAATTCTTCATTGAAGTTTCCACTAAAAAAGGGAACCTAACGTGCCATTCTGGCTGAGAGGATGCGGTGCAGGGTGTAATGTTTTGATGGCATGATTTAACCCAGGAGGAGCAGCTGGAGCACCAGGATGAACAGTGGGTAACTTAGCTGCCCTGTCGTGTCCATTTCTAGATGATTTGCTTGAGCTTTTTGGCTGATCCTGGGCCACAGTCAAGTCACAAGTGATTCTCTGTAATTTGCCCACTTTGTGAACAGATAATAACATGTCATCTCCCTCCACGTCCCTACTTTCCAGCCCTCTCATCACCACACTCCCCGCCCCCACTTCTTGTCATTTGAAACCCTTCTCAGAATGCACCGTGCTCTCCTCCCACGATTGCACATGCTGTATCCCTCAACACTGCTCTGACTCCTCCCCACCTGGGAGCCTCCCCGGAGTTCCCCGAGTTCCCCGTCCCCACCCCCATGCAGAAAAGACACCTCTCTTTTGTTCTCCCATAGAACTCTGTACACGCCTGACTTTGAGGGCTATATTCATGGTGGATTTACTTGTTGGGCTGTGAGCTCCTTATGCATCTCTGTATCCCCAGAGCCTTGCACAGTGCCTGGCATGTAGTGAGGGCCCAGTTATGTTTGTTGAGCAGACATGATGAGCAGCGCTGTGTGTCAGGCACTTCTGGGCACTGGATATAGAGAGATGAGTAGAACACAGAACCTTCCCTTGAGGCACTTAGAGTCTGATATGTCAAGTAATGATTAGAATCCAATATTATAGGGGCGCCTGGGTGGCTCAGTTGGTTAAGCGACTGCCTTCGGCTCAGGTCATGATCCTGGAGTCCCGGGATCGAGTCCCGCATCGGGCTCCCTGCTCGGCGGGGAGTCTGCTTCTCCCTCTGACCTTCCTCTCTCTCATGCTCTCTCTCATTCTCTCTCTCAAATAAATTAAAAAAATCTTAAAAAAAAAAAAAGAATCCAATATTATAAGATCTACATTATCTATAACAGGGGCTTGGGGGAGCACAAGAGAGGGAAAAAATGACTTAGTTTGGGGAGTGAGGGAAGTCTTCCGGAGGTGGTATTTTATGAGCAGAACCTTAAAATAATGAAAGATTTTCGCCTAACTAAGGAGTATGTCAGGGCCAGGGGAAAGCGTACAAAAACATGAAAGAGATTCAGTGTTTGGAAAACTGCAGGAAGTCTTGATATCCTGTGCCATAATCTGGAGCGAAAAACACATTCTAGGTATCAATATGAAAGAGGTAAGGTTGTCGTGCTGCTGGAGATGTTGTTAAGACTTTCTTGTTCTGTTTTGTTTTTAATCAGTCAGATGCATTTTATCACGAGGCAGTAAAGATGTTACAGTCACCTTAGATGAAATAAATAATAACTTATTTATAGTTTCTGATTGCTTCCTTCCCAAAACGGTTTGCTTTGACTTGTAACAACAGACACATCCACAATAAGACTGTTCATATAGAAACAAGAAGCAAAAATCACAACGAGAATAACATTGTTTCCTAAGTTCTTTCTCCTTCCTTAAATCACTTGGTGTTCAGGATAATTCTCTGAGGATGGGCCGCAGCTTCCGTCTGGCTCAGAGACCAGCATGTAGGGGTGCTCTTGTAAATGCCAGTGAGTGCAGGAGATCCATGGGTGTTTTCCTCATTTTCCAACTGATGCCACAGATATTTCCTGGTGGTCTGGTTTCTTCAGGCATCCATCCCCTCACAACTGTCAATGGGTATAAACATCTCTACTTTGCTGTCCTTCAGAATCATTGTGTCTGTTTGAGCTTCTTCATCCAAGTTACTTTCAGATGCTCTTGCTCTTTTAAAGTGTTCCTCCCCTTTTTAAATTACTCCATGCATAAAACTTAGAAAACAGAAATTCTCCCCCATGATCCTATAACAGAGGATGTCCGTGGCTAGTTCTTTTTTTATTTAAAAAAATTTTTTTACATCATTTCAGATTTTCAGAAAAGTTTTCCAGAATAGGACAAAGAATTCCTGAATACCCTTCACCCGGATTCCCCAATTCTTAACATTTTACTACATTTGTTTTCTCTCTCTCTCACTCCCCCCCGCCTTTTCTGAATCTGTTTAAGAAAAAGTTGCAAACATCATGCACCATTATATAAGCCAAAATACTTCAGTGGATATTTTCTAAAAACAAGAAATTCTCTTACATAACCATGCTGTTATTTTTTATTTTTTATGTGTGCCCTTCTATGCTTTTTTCTATGCATACATTTATGTATTTAAATTAAATAATGCATTGTTTTGCTTATATGTACTTATGATACCTTGCTCTCTTGGAGGGGTTAGCAATAAAGCCTGTATATAATCTCACGTCAATAAGTATTCTACAACATGATTCTTTAGCAGACTCTGACATTCAACACAACGGTTTCTGGAGGGCACATTTTCACAGGCCACTCCACTTCGGAGAAGGAAGCATTCTTGCACTCTTGCATGTCTAGTCACATATCAGTGGAAACCACTGCATAAAGGAGTAAAGAGGCCAGGGTACCGGACAGCCTTGGATGCAAAGTTAATCTTTATTCCGCAGCCAGTAGAGAGCCCATGAATGCTTCATAGCGAGGGAGAAAGCCAACGAGAGCTGGGTTTTCTGGAGATTGGTTTACCAGCATGTGCAGGAGGGAATGGACGAGGAAGCAATCAGAGCACCAGTCCATAGGTCCCTTCAGTAAAACGATCCCGGGCTCAAGGGCGACTCTCTGCCCAGGTAGATCAGAGCCTTCTCCAGTCTAATGCGCCCTCCTCTTTCCCATGTCTTTCAGAACTGGCTAAAGTGCTATGGCTATCTGCTTCCCTCTGGCTCTCGGGTGCCCGAGCTGCACTCAGGGAAGGCCTTACAGTCAGCAGTCTCCACTATGCAGCAGTTTTACGGAATCCCTGTCACCGGTGTGTTGGATCAGACAACAATCGAGTAAGATCTGCATAGGGCATCGTGCCTTGGAACCTTCCAGACTTACATTTGTGTTCATATTTGTCATGGGCCCCGTGTATATACCATGCCCATCCTACCTTCCTGTCTTTCAGTCCTGCAGTATCATCCTGGGAGGGAATACCCCAAGGTGCCCCTTCCTAGGTGAGCTGGGGAGGTGCTCTGCCCTAAATTTGCGGTATGACCTTGAACCCTTCTGGACCTCAGTTTCCTTATCAGCACAATGAGGGGTTTGGTGAGAGAGGGTCTTAAATCTCCTCTGACTCTAATAGCTTTTGGCTCTCGGAATCACCCCTCTGGCTTTCCCTGAGATGTACACATCTCGCTTGATACAAACAACTCCTGAAGGATAATGAGTTGGTAACTTGTTCCACTTTTTCCGTTTATCAAATATTGCTAAATGCCTACGTGTACCAGGCACTGGACTTGACCCTATGATCCCTGCCCTCCAGAGGCTCACCACCATGTGAAAAGTACAATCATCTGGCTGCACCAGCCTAGAACTCAGAAGGAAATGCTAATTTTCAGGGAGGTACTAAGGGGGTGATAACAAAGAAGCCAGACCATGAGGATGGTCACATTTCCTAGGGGAGAGTACAAAAAGGAGGAAGAGACGAGTGATAGGAATGGAACCCAGGATGCAGGCTGAAAAGGAGCAGCCAGAGCGGGGCGGAAGCCAGGGGTTCTATGTCCTGGTACAGAAGGGGAGGATGGTCAGTGGGTCAGCTGCTGCAGAGTCATCAGTTAGGAGACCGAAGAGCATGGGCCGAGTTTAGTAGCCAGGAGACCAGTGCAGGTCTGTGGACGGGTGGAGACAAGTTTAGACCGCAGTGGGGAGGAGGGGAGATGATGAGTAGAGGTGTCAAGTGGAGGCAAAACTTTCTGGAAGCCTAACAGTGAGGGAGGAATAGAGGGTGGCTAGAGGTGGATGTTTGTTTGTTTGTTTGTTTGTTTGTTTGAAGAGGGAAGAGAATTAAGCCTCCTTACATTTGTTTGAGAAGTAGCCATAAAAGTCATTAAAGCTGCCGCCACGAAGGCCTGGCAGCGAGCTGGGGGAGGGTCCCAGGGAGGCGGTGAGGGCTGGGGGTCCCAAGCCCAGGTGGAAGCAGGGAGCAGGGCCCCAAGGCAGGGTGCAGGGAGGTGATGGGTGGTTGTGGATCCAGGGCGTGAGTCACCGCCTGAGAGAATCATCTCTCTGGGCCTCAGCTAGTTCATTTACAAAGGGGAGTGCTGGATTATGGCTCTCCAATTCTAGATCCCATTATTCTAAGCTGTTAAAATTGGGTTGAGTCTGAGGTTTTATGATCCTCTAATTCTGTACGAACATTTTCTATTCCTCGGATTCTCTGATTGCAAGATTGGGAACTTCTGAGACAATATGTTTGACTGTTGCTATGATGGCAGGACCGTGGATGCCGTGGCCCTGTGGCCTCCAGAGTGAGCTGGTTACAGAGAGGCCGGCGGAATTCAAAGCAGAGGTTATTTTGAGGGCTTTGTGTAGGCCTTGTGGCAGTGCATCCTGGGGCAGGAGCGCTGGTGTCTCTGCTGAGGCACCACCTGGCCTTGGGTTTTACTCTGTTCCAGAAAGCCCCAGGCCTGTTGGACATGGTTCAGAGAGTGGCAGGTGGACGGAGAGAGGAGGAGGTGGAGGGAACGAGCTGAGGGAGGAGGATGGCATTTCCCACTTGCAGTTCTGCCCCTTCTTTGTAGGAAGGCAGGGAACGTGGTCTTGGAGGCACGACAAGGGGGAAGGCGCTCACACTTAACCCCAGACCTGAGTGGGGTAGCCTGTTTGGGGGGGTAGAATTTAGAGACCTTAGTTTCTGTTCCAGCTCTGTGACCTTGGGCAGTCACTGCCTTTCTCCGGGCCTGTTTCCTCCCCGGGGGCCCCTCCAGGCCTAGCTCAGCCTTGCTGTTGCAGAGGCGGCTCCTGGTTCTTCCCGAGGATGTCAAGCAATGGAAGCCAGAGCAGCCTTTAAAAGTACTACTTTTGGAGTGCCTACCTCGGGAAATGGCGCACATTCCTTCATTCAGCATATCCTTGAGCCCAGACTTGTGCTAAGCCTGAGGAAAGAAAAGCCCCAGCTTCTGTTTGCTTGTTTTGTTTGTTAAGTTGCATTAATTACTAGTTCATTTATTCATTCAACTAAGTCCCCGTCCTGCCTCAACTGCTGTCTTCTGCAAGTTACTTGATTTATCTGTGTATCTTTTCCCTCCTCTGCAAAAATGAGGATAAATCATTTCTCACAGAGAAATGTTTTGATCCCTCACAGAGTTGTTTTGAAGAATCAAAAAAATGCCTTTAAAAGAACCCCAAACACTGTAAAAATTAGAAACTTTTATACCAATACATGATATTGTTATTATTAATTTTTTTAGTACTAATTTCTGAGTAGAGGCACTCAAGGCAATAGGGAGGCTGCAAAGATGAGTAAGACCTGATTAAGTCCCTCGAGGGGCTTTTAACATTTGGTTGAAATAGTCTCTGTCTCCTCTTCTCTATATGGCCAACAGCAACTGCTCTCAACAGCTGCACAAGAGGTGGACTGTGGCCCCTTCCAGCAAACTCAAGCTGTGGTTTAGTGAGTTGGTCATTAGGCCAGCATGAGGACATAAAATGCAAGGATGGCCTGGGCCCCAATAAACACGATCTTTTAAAATCTCCTACCCTGCTCCTTTTTTTATATCCCCAACGATGTCCCAGGCTTACGGTTCCCTAATGTCACTTAACCTGACAACAAACAGTTATCAGGATTCACTTAGTTCCAGGCACTGGGCTAGCTTCGGGGGACACACTGATGAATACAATGCCATTCCAGTCCTCAAAGAAGTCACCATTTGTTAGAGGCGATAGACTAATAGATTTAAAATCACAACACAGCGTACTAAGAGCTGCAGAGAATTCTGTTCCAAGTCCCACAGTTGTTTAGCCACTTTCTGAACACCTCCAGTGAAAGGGAATTTGCTGTCTTATGAACTCTGCCATTCTACTGCTTGGCAGTTCTGATTCACCCACTCATTCATGCAGCAAATCATTAGCAAACATCGTCTGTGTTAGGCACTGCCCAGGCAAGGCTCCTATGTTCATGGAACTTAGACTCCGCTAAGAGAGACAAAGAATAAACAAAAAAGCTAATATATGGTATAATTTCAGGCAACGATCAATGCTATGAAGAAAAATTAAGCAGGATAAACAGATAGCCATAGGATGGGAGGGGGGAGCTACTTCAGAGAGGGTGGGCAGGGAAGTCCTCTCTGAAGGGGTAACATTTGAGCAGAGACCTTAAAGAAGGGAACAGACCATGTGAAGAAGAAGAGCGTTGCAAGCAGAGGGAACAAAGACCCTGACATGGAAATCATCTTAGCATGTGCAAGGCCAGCAAGAGGGCCCCTGTGGCTGGGGGCCGAGTGTATGGGGCGGGGAGGGGATGAGGATGTCGTCCCACATGGGAGACAGGGGCTAGATCATGGGAATCTCTATGGGGCAACATGAGGAATTTGCATTTTATTCTAGGTGTTTGGGGAAATCATTGGAGTGTTTTAAAGCAGGGAGTGAGGTGACCTAATCCCATTGACAGGGTATTTCCACATATACTCCCTCCCTTAAGGCTTACCACAACCTAAGAACAGTGAGAGCTAGAATTCTCGTGTTGCAGAAGGGGAAACTGAGGTTCACAATGATTCGCTTGCCTGGACTCCCACGATGTGGTGGAGCTGGAACCAGGCCTCTGACCCCCCAGGCTCGAATGCAGCCCTGTGTCTTCGTAACAGTTGTGAGTGAATGAATCAAGTAACCGGTGGATCGTGTTCCCGAGGGGGAACCCATCAGAGCCAGGACCCCCGAATCCAGGGTGCGGAGGCACACTGCCATTTAGACCAGGACTGGGAACCCTGCAGTGTCTTCCTAGAGTGTTCAGTGACCACAGTATGTGTGTGTGTGTGTGTGTGTGTGTGTGCTCTCTCTGCCCAGGTGGATGAAGAAGCCCCGCTGCGGGGTCCCCGATCACCCCCACTTAAGCCGCAGGCGGAGGAACAAGCGCTATGCCCTGACTGGCCAGAAATGGAGGCAAAAACACATCACCTACAGGTGCTTAGACCCCCCCACCCTTCCCTGGCTTCGGCTCCATCCGCGCTCGGGGTTGTTGCCGCCGCCTGAGTTCCAGAGGCCCCTGCTGTAGGTGGTGGGTCTGTGATGGGGGTGAGAGCCAGGCATGGGGGCATCAGGACCAGGTGCTGAGAGCCTATGACTTCGTCCCTCTTGTGGCTTCCAGAGGATGCTGTGTCTCCAACTTCAGGTGTGTTTGGTCCTTTGGGGACTCATTAGTTGTGTCCTGTTTAGATTCCTACAGTTTTTAGAAAGTAGGGTATGGATTGTTTGGCAACTTTCCGCTGTGATAAAAACAAAAACAAAAACAAAAAAAAACGGGGCTGAACGCACTCTCCCTGTCCTTGCTTGCCAAACCCCACTCCCTTTGATCTGGATCTCTTCACCACTGAGCCCGATAGACTTCACCTGAACTTCCCAGCACAGTTCCAGTTGTCTCCTAAGGAACTGAATCACAACAGTGTCGCTCCTGAACTAGCTGGGGAAACCAAGGGCAGAGGAGGACCAGTCTCCAAGTCAGGCCAGTGACCAAGGACAGGGATGATGGGGCCCAGCACAGCAGACTCAGACAGCACGATTCAAAGTGGGGCTGAGGCAAAGGCCAGGCATAGAGTAGGCTCAGATGGGCTCCGGTTGGCACCTCTCAAGGCTCTGAACCCAGGGAGATTCCCTGGATTCAGGGGTAGATCTAAGATAGAGATCCTTTTTTTTAAGACTTTATTTATTTGAGAGCGAAAGAGCATGAGTTGGGGTGGAAGCTCAGAGGGCAAAGCAGGCTCCCCGCCAAGCAGGGAGCCCAACAAGGGGCTCGATCCCAGGCCCCTGGGATCATGACCTGAGCCCAAAGCAGACCCTTAACCTACTGAGCCACCCAGGTGCCCCTAAGACAGGGATTCTTAAAGCTGAAGAACGAAGGGCTCTTCTGCTGATGAGCTATAGAGACCAGAACTTGATTTTTTCCAGAAATCTGACAAGAGAAGGAAACATAAGAAGAATCTGGGTTAGAAACTGGATAGACTCTTAAGGTCTCCTGAAGAAATAGAATGAATCAAGAGAAAGAAGAACTGGCTTCTAACCTTAACTTCTATCACTCAACCTCTCTGGGCCTCAGTTTCCTTACCTATAGAATGGGTGAATAATCCTTAACCAGGTGTTCATGGGGCAGAGCACCCAGTAGTGATGCTCTGTTATGGAGAACCATTCAATATGGTGATTGTAATCTTAAATCGCTAAGTGTATAACTGACTACATCGGATACCACCCTATACCAACTTCCCAGGTAGAAAGCAGTAGATGGGTAGTTGGTACCAAATATTTGTAAAAGGGATGTTTCACTTAAACTCTCCACTGTTTAAATATTTCTATAACTTTTATAAATGTTTTATAAACACATTTTATGTATTGGGAGAAAACTTAAAATTTAGAAAATGCTATCCCCCTACTTAATTTTTTTCTGCACATTGGAATGGAATTCTGTATTCAACACAATTTTGTGAGAGATCAAATATAAAACCTTGATTGAAGCAAAGCTCCTGGGACTGAGGCAGGGGTGGGGACCCAGAGCCTTGCCCACCTGGCCTCTTCTTCAACCCCAGGGGTACCTCAGCAGAATCCTAGGGTTCAAAATTTGAAGATGACTGGTCTGTATGGTCTCTGGTGTCCCTTTTAGCTCTGCAAGCCTCTGACTCTGATCGTTCCTCCCTAATGACTCTCCCCTCTCTCACCAGCATTCACAACTACACCCCGAAGGTGGGTGAGCTAGACACACGGAAAGCGATTCGCCAGGCTTTCGATGTCTGGCAGAAGGTGACCCCGCTGACCTTTGAAGAGGTGCCATACCATGAGATCAAAAGTGACCGGAAGGAGGCAGACATCATGATCTTCTTTGCTTCTGGTTTCCATGGCGACAGCTCCCCATTTGATGGAGAAGGAGGATTCCTGGCCCATGCCTACTTTCCTGGCCCAGGGATTGGAGGAGACACTCACTTTGACTCAGATGAGCCATGGACACTAGGAAACGCCAACCATGATGGTAAGGCCATGAGGGGAACAGGGGGTCAGTCCTGGATTGCTCAGTTGTAAGGAAAAGAAGTCCTGAGGA
This sequence comes from Leptonychotes weddellii, assembly GCF_054177405.1. NCBI lineage: Eukaryota > Metazoa > Chordata > Mammalia > Carnivora > Phocidae > Leptonychotes > Leptonychotes weddellii. The sequence continues at coordinate 21,106,941 of NC_138378.1, read as the reverse complement.
AGAGCTTGGGATGCCATAGATGAATTTCCTGCTCTGGAGCTTCAGGTCCAAGAGCTAAGAACCCAAGAGGGTGGAAACTGAGGTCTCTGATAATGCTCAACATTGATCCATCCATGGAGTAGGGTCAGATCACTTAGTAAATGGTCTAAGGGGGGTGAGTCCAGAGGGAAGCGTTAGGCCGTGAATAAGAATATGAAGTAATGGATCAGAGGCTGGAGAAAAAGGTAAAAAAGTCATTCAAGCGGAATGTGGGGTCTGAAGGTGGTAGGCTCTGGCCTGACTGGTAAGGGTTTCAAAGGCCATCGTACAAGACAACATGATTCTCTCTCCTTTATGTCAACTTCACGGGCAGATAACGGGCCCCATAATCACTCTAGTATCCGTGGATAACTTGCTCTTCAGCACTGTAGCTCAGTGAATGTTTTATGGAACCAGAGTCATATTGTACAGTACTAGTAACAATACCCCTCAGCTTGCAAAAGCGTTCCTCATCAGTATTTACTCCCGAGGCACTTGCTTAGTAAGTAGGCAAGTGTACATCATTATGCCCATTTTTAAGATAAAGAGCTTGCGGCTCAAATGGCATAGCTGGTAGCTGGGAGCACCAGGGCTCGAACCACAGCCCAACCACCTGGTTGTGCGACTAGGGGCAAATGATCCACTCTCAGTCTCCTCGTATATAAAAGGAGGGACTGGACTGGGTGATCTCTAAGACCCCTTCCAACACCAGTGTCACATGATACACAGCCCAGGGTGGGGGGTATCCAAACATTTAAACAAAAAAGACATGGTCTCTGCCCTATGATAACCCACAGTTGAGTGGGGGAGACAGTGTGTGTGTAAGTAACTCTGTCACAAAGCAGGCTACTGAAGGATGTAGCAGAAATATCAAGAAAATAAGAAAATGCAGAGGGATCCTGGAGGAGAAAGGGATAGAGGATTCTGGCTTTTAGATGAGAACAGGTAACAATTAGCATGTTGATATTCTAAGGCCTGTGTCAAGTGCTTTCCACATACTATGTAGTTTGTATATATTATTATTATCATACCCATTTTACAGATAGGTAAACCAAGGTATGTAGAAACATTAAGTAGTCTTCCTATAGTCTCATAGTCGGTGAATGGTGAAATAAGGCTTTGAACCTGGGCATTATGAGTCTGGAGCACTCTTTTTTTTTTTTTTTTTTAGTAACCTCTACACCCAACATGGGGCTCAAACTCAGGATCCTGAGATCAAGAGTTGCATGCTCTACTGACTGAGCCAGCCAGGTGCGCCCCTAGAGCACATACTCTTAGCTACCAAGCTAAGCTTCCATGGTTCTCAGACTGCAGGGCACACCAGAATCACCCAGAAACCTTTCTAAAGAATGCACATTCCAGGTTCCAGGCCCCTAACCTCTTGCTACTCTGATTCTCTGATTCTGGGGTCAGGCCTGGGAATCCACACTTGGTGTAATAAATGCTCCCGGCACCTCTGATGTAGGCGTTCCATCACCTTGAGAAACACTGTCTTGATCCCCAGAGTTTCCCTCACTTGTCTGGTCATAAGAATCCCCTGGGGTTCTTGTTATAAACAGATTCCTAGGTCTGTCCCCTGGGCATTCTGATTCTTGAACTTAGGCATGTCTGGGAAACACAGGGCATTCTTTTTCCTTGGGTATGCTTCAGGCTGAGAGCAGACTCCTACAGGCCCAGTTCCTCAGAGGCTGGGTCTGGTGTCTGGGCATGGGGCAGCCTCCTTGAGAACATTTCAGATCATTGCGTGGACCAGGGATTGGCAACTCTTGGCTTATCTGTCAAAGGGTGGTTTGGCCAAGGCTCAGCCTCGGCAAAGATAGGGAACTGTTAAATTTCTCTTTGTCCTTTGCCCTCTTCAAATGTTGGTCCTCTTTTCTATCCAGCGCCATTTCCTCTGTCTTGCTATCCCCTTCCTTCTGTCCTGGGTGTGCTTCCTGGCTTTCTGAACAGCTATTCTTTCTCCCCTTCTTATTGAATCAGTGTCAAGGAAGGGTTGTCTGTGCTAACTGATAAAGTGTGAGGAGAGACTAACATTTTTGAGCCCTGTTACGTGCCAGGCACAGTTAGCTGGCAAGATTTTAGTTATAGCCCTGATGGAGACAGATGAATTCTTAAAGGGATGTTGGCTAGCAGAGGCACCGGGAAGACACTCCTATTAACTCTGCCCTCCCCTTCCCAGCTCTGGGGTTTCTGCTGCCTGCAAGCCCTCCTTGCTGTTGGAGACCTGGGGCCCCATCTCAAAATCCCAAGAGCTTCCGGTGGTATATGTGGGAAGGAGCTGGGACTTGTGGATGGGCACAATCCCAGCATCCTCACGCCTGTCCCACCCCATCCTGAAGAACAATCGCCAACTCTGATAGATCGTCCAAGATGGCCGATGTCTTCTTTGGACAAGAGTCAGGAATTTTCTGTGCTCTGGAAAGCCAAGCATGAACTGTTCAGAAGCAGCCCCTGACCTTAGCAACAGGCCCCTGACAGGTGAACTGGAATGCAGCAGGTTGCCCTAGGACAGTTTCTGGAAGGAGATGAGAGGAACCAAGATTTATGGAGCACCTGTATATTATCTCGTTTAATTTCCACATAAATTCAGCGAGGGAGTACGTGGAGCCTTCCTGGGAACTTTGTGTTTATTGGCTTTCTTCTCTCTTCTAAATTTCCATTATGGAAACCTTCAAACTCACAAAAGAAGGTAGAATGATAACATGAACCCCCAGGCGCCCACCGCCCTGCTTCGGCCATTCCCTACATGATGTCACCGCCTTCATCTCACCTTCTCTCCCCCTGCCACTTTTATTTTCTGGCCGATATATTTTAAAGAAAATCCTTGGCACAATATCATTTCACCTGTAAATACTTTGGGACATACCTCTAATGGATTATTTTTAACACAACCACAAAACCATGATCAAACCCAAAAAATTTTTGATAATTTCTTAAAATCCAATTCCCAGTTTGGGTCCATTTTCCCAGAATTACCTCAGAAACATCCTTTACAGCTGTTTGCTTGCATCGGGATCCAGACAACATCCACATAGCATACATGGTTGACGTCTCTTAAGCTGTTTTCATTTACAGTGGTCAGCTCGCTTCCCCACCCCCAACCCTGATGAAGAAACCCGGTCACTTGTCCCAAGTATAGGCATTTGGTTTGATGAGATTCAGATCCACTTTTAACACACCTCCCTTCCTCCTATATCCTGAATATTGGTCAGCAGACCTACAGGCCTGACTAGACTCACTTTTGGGCAAGAGCTTCCTAAGTGGCGGGGGTCAACCCTCCTGCGCCACACCGGGACGCTCGGCCGTCCCACTGTTAGTGGTGCCAAGGGGGAGGGGCTGACTCAGGTGTGTCAGCCTGACCCAATCACTATAAAATTCTTAAAAAAAAAAAAAAAGTTACTCAAGTCCTAACCCCAAAGTCCTGACTCAGAAGCTCCCCCATCTGTGTGTTTAAAAGGCTCTCCTAGAGAGCCACTGGATGGAAGGGTGGAAGGGTGATTCTGATTCTCCACGTCATTGGAGTCTGTGTGAAGGGCAATGTGGCCCACCGTGCCTTCCAGCTGCTTTCGGGGGCTGCTTCCAGGCACCTGCTGTCCTCATCTCTTTCCAGCGGGTCAAGCACTGACGTCTAAGTTCACTAAGCTCTAGTGAGAAGGGAACCCAGCCCTGCGGGGAAGGTGACAAGACAGGCAGAGTCACTGAGACCAGCCTTCACGGAGGAGAGCCCTTCTGCGATGGCTTCTGTGACTCTCCCTGCCACCCTGGGAGTCAGACCAGGCAGGGATTCTAGTTTCCCTTTAACAGATGAGCAGAGTAAAGTTTCAGGTAGTTATAAAAACACACACCGTAAGTGTCTGAGCCAGGTGGGAACCCAGGACTCTGAATTTTTAATAATCACCCCGGGTTGGTTCTGCCACAGGTGGTCCACGGACCACCCCTGGAAAATCACTGAACGTTTGGCACTGCTCCCTACTGGCTGCTATCACCCAGCCCTATCCAGCACAAAGCCTGCCCCGGAGGAGCTCACAGTCCTGGGGCAGAAGAGAGCGTGTGCTAGTGGCTGTAACAGGCGGGGGGTGGGGGGAGGTTGCCATAAAGATGATTCAGATAAACTGCTGGGGGAGGTGAGGAGGGAGCACTCACTGCCAGTGGGGGAGATCAAGGAAGTCTTCCTGGAAGATGTGGCAATGAGCTGAACTTGGAAGGAGTAAGGCTATTCTGGGTGGAGGGGGCAGCACTGGCAAAAGAATAGAGGCAAAGGGAAATGTTATAATCTTTTGGGGGGTTGGAAGGGTCAATGAGATGGGACTTAACAAATACGGAGGTTCCAAGAAAAGGAAATGAAGCAGAGACAAGGCATATCTGAGTAGCTGAGTCAGACGTCTGGGTACTTGCGAGGAGGCCGCAGGACTTGAGCTCCCGGGCCCATGGGAACACTCCCTCTTGGGGATACTGGTCCTCGAGTGCAACTCCACGGGAGCCTGCTAGTTGAGAGCAACCCGCAGCTCTGTGCCCAGCAGCAGTGTGAGCACTTTACATACCCTGCCTCATCCACTTCACCCCCATTCTTAGGATGGAGGTACCGTTATTCCCTGCATGTTACAGAGGAGGAGATTTAAACTGTCACACGGTTGTGACATGGCGGGGCTGGGATTCGTGTTATTCTGGCTCCCTCAGACTCCACTTCTGGCCACTCTGCTTCCTTGCTTCTCACCCTCTCAGAGGGTAAAGACCCTAACAGCCTCCTGCCCATGAAGTCCTGGAATCTTCTCCATCCTTCTGCTTTTCCCCTCACAAGCTCCGGGGAGTTCTTCTGCCCGTCTCCCCTCTCCTTCCATCTCCCCAGAGCAGCCCCCACTGAACAGTCTCTTGGGTTTCTGTGCAGTGGGATGCCAGCTCCCCAGCTCCTCTCTGCCTTTCAGTCCTAGGAATCAACCCACAGTCCTCGTTCCTTCAAGGGCTGTGCAGGGACCCAGGTACAGGGGCTATCACAGTAATAGACACAGGCTGAGAACAGAGGTTTAGAGTCTTGCCAAGTGCTCAGAGCCCTGCTCCCTGGTTCCCAGCAGAGGTCCCTGTGGATGCCCCCCAAGGAAGAGCCTGGTCAGGAGACAAGAGGCCCGAACAGCTTGTCCCAGGTCGAAGAACAGGCGAGGAGCAGAGCCAGGCAGGACCGGCCCCCAGGAAGCAGAGCTGCCTTCCGCTGGCTCTAGTAGCTGCCTTTGTTTGGGATGGAGCTGAGAGATGAGCTCACCCTTCCCCGCTGCCAGAGGAACCAGGACCCGAGGCAGGAACTGGGGGCGGCCTGGCCTCCTCCTGCCAGCTTGCCCTTCCCCAGCAGAAGGCCAGCCCCAGGCTCTTGGCCAACCTTGCACTGATCTTGTCCGTCCCCACTTCGCTGAAGACACTGGTGGTGTCAACAGAGAGGCAGGCATGCACTCCTCTCTTCCCAAGGCCTTAACCAGGAAGCCCAGAGACAATCCCCAGCCCCCATGACCCTCACGGGGCCCTCACCTGCGCTGGGCAACTTAGCCAGTGACACTGGAAGCAGAGTAGGCACTAGGACTCCTGACCTCCTCCTGGGCTCCTGCAGCCTCCCCTGCACGTCAAGGTGGCAGGAATGAGCTGCAACATGCCTCAGGGCTGGGCAGTGAGAGGCAGAGCTCAAATGCCAGAGGTCAAGGCAAGCAAGAGGTTATAACTGGACAGACAGGGGTCAGGACTATCAGTACAACAGCCTGCCCAACTCCCTGTCCCTTGTGTTCCTTTCCCAAAGCTGGGGTTACTTAACCCCCCCACCCCTACCCCCCAAATCAGGCCTTGCTCTGTCTCAGGCCTGATCCAGAGGCTCAGAGGAGTTGGCTTAAGAAAGTCCGGTAGCTGGAACCCCACTGGCCTTGTGCTTCCCTTCTGGTCAATGGGCTTGTTCCAGGCACCGAGCTGCCATGTTCTGTATGCTAACAACAGCTACTAAGCAGCGCCACGCCCTTTATGCATATTATCTTATCCAGTCTTCGCATGACCCTATGAGGTAGGTATGATCTCCTCATTTTACAAATGAGGACATTGAGGCTCAGAGGGTAGACCTGTTGGCCAAGTTCACAGCGCTGGTGGGGGTAGAGCTGGAGATGAAGGTCTGTCTGGCTCACGGGCCCACGTGATGACCACCGTGCCATGTTGCCGCCTCAGCTTCGTGCTCGGGATCCCGTGTCCCACTTTCGGCACCTGGACCTTATTGTTTTCACTCGCATTTGAGTCCCTGCCTCGATCTTGGCCATGGTTCAGTTCTGTCAGGACTGAGGTCTTGCCGGACGGAGCGCTGCCTCGCAGTCAGGGCCCTGCCTGCCCCCCAGGCCTCCTGAAGCTGACCGCCTGCCCGCCGCCCCCAGACCTCCCCTGGCTTGGCCCTTTTCATCTCTCACCCAGACCCTTCTCCCAGCTTCCAGCCCAGCCCCACCAATGCCCTACCTCTGGTCTTCCTCCCCTCTCCTCCCTCCTCCAGCCACAGTGCAGCCAGAGTGACTCATCATGTTGCCACCCCCAACTCCTGTCTAAACCCCCCACTGGCTAAGGAGCCAATCCAAATTCCTTTGCGTGGCATCACAGAGCCCCACTTGCCAGCCTGGCTGACCTCATCTCTCTCTCTGCCCTCCCCTCGTGCTTTGTTCCAGAGCCAAGTGGAATGAGCCTGCTTGTCCCTGGGTCTTGTTTATAGCGTTCTCTCTGCCAGGAATGCTACCCCCACCCCTCCCTCTCCTACCCTCCGAGTCCATTCTCCTGACTAACTTCTTATCTTTCAAGAGCCGGCTTAAACTTCACCTTTATGAAGCTTTCCCTGGACATCTTCAAGTTTAAATCACTCTTCCCTTTTCAGAATCCTCACTTGACCCTTACAGACATCTATTAAAGCACCTGGAACATTAATCTCACTTATTTTGTTTCTCTCTCCAAATCCCCCATGTATCAAGGTTCCAAAAGGCAGGACTGTGTAGGATTTCTCTGTAGATCCCAGGGTCCAGCATAGGGCCTGACACAAAGCCTTTGCTCAGTGTTTGCTGAAGCAATGGATTGACTGACACCTAAGTGGGTGCCCTGGGCACCTCCCCACCCCCCTCTCCACAGGGAATGACCTCTTCCTGGTGGCTGTGCACGAGCTGGGCCATGCACTGGGACTGGAGCACTCCAACGACCCCAGCGCCATCATGGCACCCTTCTACCAGTACATGGAGACACACAACTTCAAACTGCCTCAGGATGATCTCCAGGGCATCCAGAAGATCTACGGTATGTGGCAGGGGAGAGGGGGCCTCTGCTCTGTCTTCGGGGCTGGACTATGACTCCCTGCCTGAGGGGTTGGGGGGGGCACTGACATCCATCACCATAGCCGCTGTCTGACCTTTAGAGACTTCTGAGGTCTTTGCCTGACCCACTGGGAAACTGGGGGAGGGTCTGAGCTGCCAAAAGTGAGCGGAATCCCACCCGCTCCCTCTTCTCTACCTCCTCCCCCTCATACACCTCCCCCTCGCCTCCTGTGGTGCACTTTCAAGGGGACCCCCACCTCTAGGCAAGAGATTCTTTTTTTTTTTAAAGATTTTATTTATTTATTTATTTGAGAGAGTGAGAATGAGAGAGAGAGAGAGAGCACATGAGAGGGGGAAGGTCAGAGGGAGAAGCAGACTCCCTGCTGAGCAGGGAGCCCGACGTGGGACTCGATCCCGGGACTCCAGGATCATGACCTGAGCTGAAGGCAGTAGCTTAACCAACTGAGCCACCCAGGCACCCGTCAAGAGATTCTTAAACAAGAAAAAATGAGAAGCTGGACTGATATTTTGGTAAGATAGGAAAGGCCTCCCTCCCAGTTCCCTGTTCACACTGGTATGTGAAGGCCTAGTTCTTACCAAGTCAGTTGAGATGAGAAGACCAGTTACTGGAGCAAATGCATGTCAGCATAGCACAGGCCGCCTCAGCCCCCAGGTTATGAAGCACAGGAGGAGGGCTCCCTCCGGAGGTCCTGAGGACCTCACAGAACAGATGGCCCCATGGAGGATGGGCAGGATCTCCCTCAGTGAAGCAGTGGAAAACAGGACAGGGGAGGTAGGGACTGGAGATATTCTGAAAGTAGAATGGACAGGATTTGCTGACAGATCAAACATGGCGGTGAGGGTCAAGGACAACACCAAGATTTCTGGCTTTTCGAATTGTGGGCCAATAGGATTCATCAGTCTATTGCTCAGAGATCTGGACTGGGATATTGATTTGGACTCTTTGGTGTCCAGTTTATAACCACTAGCCACGTGTGACTATTGAAGTTTAAATTTATATTAATTAGAATTAAATAAAATTAAAATTTTAGTTCCTCTGTCCCACTAACAACTAGTCACTCATTTCAAGTGCTCAACAGCCACATACAGCTGGAGGCTACTGTATTGGACAGTGCAGATATAGAACATTTCTGCCATCATAGAACATCCTATGGGACAGCCCAACACAGAAGGTCTTTAAAGCCATGAACCAGGATGAGATCACTTAGGGTGGTGATTTTTAACTAGGGGACTCATTGGAATTACCTTGGAATTTTAATAAAAAGTGCCCACATTCTCAGAGATTGGGTTCTAATTGGTCTGGGGTGCTTTCTGAGCATCAAGAGTTTTCAAAGCACTCCCAGTGATACTAATACGCTGTCCAAGTGAGAAAACTGATCTGGGGACAAAAATAGAGAGAAGAGGACCCAGGAGCACTCCAACCTCTAGAGTAGGGTGGGTGCAGAGAAGCTGCCAGCAAAGGAGGTAGAAAAGGAACAGCCCGGGCGCCTGGGTGGCTCAGTCGTTAAGCGTCTGCCTTCGGCTCAGGTCGTGATCACAGGGTCCTGGGATCGAGTCCCACATCGGGCTCCCTGCTCGGCAGGAAGCCTGCTTCTCCCGCTCCCCCTGCTTGTGTTCCCTCTCTCGCTGTGTCTCTCTCTATCAAATAAATAAATAAAATTAAAAAAATAAAAAAAAAGAAAAGAAAAGGAACAGCCCGTGAAGCAGAAGGAAAACCAAGTCGGTACAGGCTCCTGGAAAAGTGCTTCTCTGATCTTGCTCCTCAAAGTGTGGGCCTCAAACCAGCAACGCTGGCATCACCTGAGAACCTGAAGAAATGCAGAATGGCAAGCCCCACCCCAGACCCTCTGAGTCATAATCTGCATTTTATCAAGATCTCTGGATAATTCAGATGCACATCAAAATTTGAGTCCGTAACCCTTGGATTTGGCAACATGGAGGTCACTGGAGATCTTAACAGACAGGGCAGACGCGGTCTTGGAGCAGGATAAAGAAGGAAGGGGAGAGCGAGTGAGGCCGGCATGTGTGGAGGGGGCAGAGGAAGATGGTATGGGACATTGAGCCTAAGAAAGGAGCTCTCTCTTATAACAGAAGAGAAGAAGAGAAGATACCAGATTTGCGGGTGAAAGGATGGGAGTCCCATTTAATGGCTCTTTTCATCTATTTTCTTAAAGATCGGGGGAGAGTAAAAAATGGGAGAAGAAACAGGGGGCTGGAGGGTAACAGACCCCAGAGCTGCCTGGGTGGTGATGAGGCATGGGCCCTGGGAGGCCCTGTCTAAATGCAGCCCCTCTCTCCAGGACCTCCAGCCGAGCCCCTGGAGCCCACAAGACCACTCCCCACACTCCCCGTCCGCAGGATCCACTCACCGAGTGAGAGGAAGCATGAGCGCCAGCCCAGGCCCCCCAGGCCGCCCCTAGGGGACCGGCCATCCACACCGGGTGCCAAACCCAACATCTGTGATGGCAACTTCAACACGGTGGCGCTCTTCCGAGGCGAGATGTTTGTGTTTAAGGTAGGGCCAGTCCACTGGCAACACCCAGATGGTCCCCGGCACTCATTCCCCCTCTGTGGAGCAGGAGAAGGCTGCTGCCCTGGGATTAGGCCCGCTTTGGGCCTGGATGCCAGCTGGCCTTGGGGCCAGGACATGGGGTCCCTTTCTGGTGCTGCCGGGTGATTTGACTTGTTTCCAAGAGGGCAGCCGGGGGACTGGTGATCCTACACCTTCCCAGGGGTTAATGCTGGGGGAAAGTGCTGTAGAACTGCTTCTGGTTAGTGACTTCGAGCAAGTCACCTCCCTTCTCTGGACCTCAGTTTCTCTGTCTGAAAGCTGGGAGTCATCCCCCTAATGAAGGGTGTATGAAGATCAAATGAGTGCATGGCCGTGAAGATAGCAGCTTGGAGTGGGGGCTGGCACGGTGGTGGCTGAGTCTGTCTCCAGATCCCACCAGGGTTGAGAGGCCGGTACCGAGGGATGTCTGATAGAAAGCTGGCCAGGCTACATCTTGTCACTTGTCCTGTCCCTGTCACTTTAGCCATGGGCTGACCTGGTGGCAGCCTGTTTGCTGGGTGTGCTACAGACTCTGAGACAGTGTTTGGAATGCAGGATTTCGATTAGGAAGTACCTCTGGGATCAAAATGTGCGGGAAGGAGGGAAGGAAGCAAGACTGGCAGAAGAAGATAAGCAGCGAGTAGGCCCATTGCAGAGTTGGCCACCCCCACAGGGAGTTCTGGAGCTAGAATGGCCCATCAGGGTCATCCCACATTGGGACCCAAAGGGCTGGGACTCGGTCCCCCCTGCTTCATTCAGTCATTGGATGAGAAGGGGTATGACCTTGGGGAGCTCTCTGAAGCTGAGGCCATCCCCAGGGAGGCTGGCAGTTGAAAACAGCCTGCTGACCACACCCTGGGCCACCAGGGCAACAAGCCCTCCACTGAAGGGGATCTGGCCAACGTGTCTCCGTCACATGGGTGTGTGTAGGGGGCTGCCCCACTCCTCTCAGGGAGTTCTCCCAGCAAGCTCTGAGGACTGAGCAAGAATCAGGCACCATGGGTCAATGACAATCCTGCCTCTCACAGAGTAGCTCTAGGAAAGTCATTTGGCCTTCCTTAAGACTCGGTATATCTCAAATCTACTTAACAGACTTGTGAAAGTCAAACTATGGTTTAAAAAACTCAATGTGAAAGTACTTTTTGTAAAACGCCTTAAAAAAAAAAACCTTTTTAGTTTTCGTGCCATCTTTTGCACATCACATTCATTCTTCTGCACTCTAACCCCCCCACAGCAACTAGTCAAGTCTGTGTTTGATCATCCCCATTTACACATGACAAAACTGAGGTCCTGGTAGGTGATAGGCCTTGCCCAGGCTGCCTACCGGCTACGGGCACTGCAGAGGCACAAGACACTAGTTTGAAGAAGAGGGCTTTGATTAGACTCTTGGCCTACTGAGCTGCCATTTATTCAACATCAACTACGTGCTCCCTGCTGTTCTAGGCACTTTGCCCATAATCTCCCATCCAATCCCCATTATTACCCCCATTTGTAGGTGAGGCAATTGTGCTGTGCTCACGGTCATGCCGCTCTAGGTGGAGGAACCCGAATTCGCACCCAGGTCTTGAGGGATTCCCACAGCTTGCTTCCCAGGGCCCTTGCCCTGCTGGGTGGAGCCAGCCAGCGAGGGGGCACTCTGCCCAGGCTCAGTGGCCAGCTTGGGGAGCGGCCGCGGATGTCAGTGACTCTCTGCTGCCCTCATGTGGCCACCCCAGGCCCAGGCATCACCCCTTCCAGCTCCTCCGCACCTCATCCCTGCACCAGGCCTGGGGCTGTCCATATCATGGTCCCTCAGACAGCAAGAGCCATCAGGAGGCTTATTATGAAGAGAGTTCATGGGCATCCTGTCTTCCTCACAGGGCACTGGAAGCTAGAAGCAGTAGATGCACAGACATCATGGAGGGTTGCAAGGCTGGGCCCAGGGGAAGCTTTTGGGTTATTGGGGCTTGAGCCCCAAGGGTGAGATCACTAGGTTGAGGCAGGGCCTGCCATGCCTTTTTCTCCCCCCCTCACCGACCCCCAGGATCGCTGGTTCTGGCGCCTGCGCAATAACCGGGTGCAAGAGGGCTACCCAATGCAGATCGAGCAGTTCTGGAAGGGCCTGCCCGCCCGCATAGATGCAGCCTACGAAAGGGCCGATGGAAGATTTGTCTTCTTCAAAGGTAATACAGCCTGTGCTGAGAGACCTGGGACAGTTCCCTGACCTTCTTGGGACCCTCTTGCCCCATCTGTACACTGGAAGAGGTGGGGTGAGAAGCAGATGCCCTCCAAGGGCCCCTCTGGCCCTAACAGAGACACTGACTTCTGACAAGACAGATCCTTGCAGGTGGGCGAAGCACAGTCTGGAGGAATCAAGTCACGAAGTGATTGCTGAGGGTCTGTGTGTGCCCAGGTTGGCGGGATAATAAGGTTCAGCCACACTGGATGGTCCAGGAGCCTGAAGACCATGCAGTGCTCAATGGGAGGCCAGCCCAGCAGTTCTGTAAGAGTTGGTGGGGAGGAGGTCACACAGGCTGGAGAGGTCAGGGAAGGGGTCAGGGGGCAGCTAGCATGTATGACATGCCCCTCCCCCCACCCCAGTGCTAGGTTCTTTCACTTCCATTATCCTGAGGTGGGCCCAGCCCAGAAGAGTAAGATACAGTTATGAGACTGACGCGCTGCCTACTGCGCTAAGGAGGCAGGTCAGAAGGGTAAGATACAGTTAGTGAGAAGTGAGGAAAGCAGTCCAAGGGGAAGGGACAGCTCGGGTACACTGGAAAAGCTTAGAAGATTCACTGACCGGCCACGGAGCCACACGTCGGAGAACAGTGAGCAGTGGCCTGGAAAGGAGAGTGGGGGAGTCCTGAGGAGCCTTGGTTGCCAGGCTAGAATGTGGTCTTGACCCGCTAGGGCAATGCTGGAAGTTCACTGGACGTTTCTGAGCAGCGGAGAGCCAGAGGGCAGGCGGCAGTCCAATAGGGCAGAGGTGGGGAGGCCATTTCTGAGTCAGTTGCCGGAGGTGGGGCGGGGGGGAGGAGGGGTGAGCGAGTCGATGAGGTCCACACCAGGGAGGGCCAGTGAGGCCAGAGGGGGACAGCTAAAAGATGCAAAAGGCCTCATAAGAGGCTGAACACGGAGAGGAGGAGGAAAAGGAGGGTGAAAGGTGATGCTAGGGCTTCTTATTGGGGAACTGAGAGGCAGAAAGGTGATGGGGGAGGGAGCCCCCTGCGGAGGTGATGAGGAACTCTGGGAAGCAGATGTGGAAATGCCCAGAGGCCGGGATCAGGGTTCCTGGGTCTGGGGCTCAGGTCCAGTGGTAGTGGCTGTGAGCCCGCAGAGTTGGGTGTCAGTGGTGGAAGGTGGGGGAGTCCTAATAGTGTGAAGCCACAGCAGTGGCTGAGGACGCCCCAGAGGAGGGGAGCAACGGCGCGTGAGGGAGGCACAGAGGCTGGGCAGCGTGGGGCCAGCTGCCCAGGATCTGTAGTAACTGGCTTCTGGCCCGCATGCTCCGCCACGGCCCAGGGGCCTCAGTGTCCCACAGAGGCCCTCAAGCAGGCCTCGGCTGTTTCCCCCTGACACTGTGGCTCTATGAATGACTTCAGTCCTAGAAGATGGACCGTGGCACTAGCCACCACCTCTGGTACCGCGTGACTGGGGAAGGCTGATCCTGGGCTTCTCCTGGCTACAGGTGACAAGTACTGGGTGTTTAAGGAGGTGACGGTGGAGCCTGGGTACCCCCACAGCCTAGGGGAGCTGGGGAGCTGTCTGCCCCGAGAAGGCATCGACACGGCTCTGCGCTGGGAACCCGTGGGCAAGACCTACTTTTTCAAAGGTGAACGGTACTGGAGGTACAGTGAGGAGCGGCGGGCCACGGACCCTGGCTACCCCAAGCCCATCACTGTGTGGAAGGGCATCCCACAGGCTCCGCAGGGGGCCTTCATCAGCAAGGAAGGATGTACGTAAGAGCCTGGCTGTGTAGGGGGTGGCTGATTTTATGTGGGTCCCAACAGGGCCCATGGGCATACTTTCAGGGTACCCAGATTTGAGAAAGGAGCCTGATGGTAAGGACAAGGGCCTCATATCTACCCAGGTTCACAGAGTCGATTCATTCTCCTCCCAGCTACCAAGCCACACTTCTCATCTGCAGGGATGACTCACATTTGAGAGATGTTTCCACAGACTGACTTCATCCCTTCGGACAGCATTTCTCAAATGGTGGTCCTCAGATGTACTCTAGGGGTTCCTCGAGTTATCAAACCTGAAAAGCAATGATGGATATGGGTGCTTTCAAAAGTGCTCGTGTATAAGGCTTGAGGGCAGACGGATGGAAAGAGAAGCCTTTTTTATTTACGAGACATTTCCAAAGCTCCTCCTGGAGGCCAGGCGGGGAGCTTCCCACCAGACTAGGAGCTTCTCAAGAGGAGGGGCTGGGTGTTGCCAGGTGCGGAGTGGGAGTCCATGAATGTTTGCTAAATACATTTCCCCAGATCTGGTCAAAAGCACAGACTCTGGAGCCTGGCTGGCTTCATGTCCACCTCCACCACCTACTAGGAGTTTGGGCAAACCACCTCAGTTTTCCCAACATCCTCATCTATCAAATGGGGATAATAATGGTACCTACCTCGTTGGCATTTGTTAAGAATTAAATGAGATAAATTAAGTAGAGCACTGAGACAAACACCTAGTACATGGTCCCTGCCACATGTATTTTAGGGGCTATCGTCATTGCCATCATCAACATCTTGTTGGTGTGTTTTGTTATGTAGAATGACAGGAGTCATTCGGTCACTCCACGATAATTGCTTAGCCAACCTGTGTGGGAGAGCTGGGGAAGTAGCAGAGAACAAGCCTTGCATTGCATCCCTGGCTCCCAGTCTAGAGGCAGAAAACAGCTAAGGTGGCAGCAAATGCTCTAAGGGAAAGGAATGTAGTGGGAGAGCTGGGGTGGGGGTGGGGGGTGGAGGAGGGCGCATCAGAGAGCATCTTCGGGAAGGGCTCTCCACGGAGATGTCACTGGTAAGAAAGCCAAAGTCTCAGGGGCAGAGCTGCTACTTGGTGGCTTTCCTGTGTACCTGATGCTTTACACATGTGGTCTCGCTTTCTGGGAGCCTCAGAGACAGGTGACATCAAGGACTTTGGCCAGTGAAAGTCCCAGGGTGGGGGGCTGGCCAATAGGAGGGTCTGAGTGAGCTGCTTTGCTGTCTCTACCCTGAAGGCTGTTGCCGGGAGCCCGGGAGCCTGCTGTGGCTGCCCAGCCCCTCCACCTCCTTTCTTTCCAGGCCCTTCCCCAGCAGGGTCCCAGAGACCCTGCATCTGTGTTGTGATGTGTGACAAGCCGAAGAAAATCCATGATAGCTGTGACAAGCTGGTGTCCGCTGTCAACAAAAGGAGAAATCTTGCTCCCTGCCTCCCTTGCCTCAAGCAGGAGCTCAACTGAGGCTCTAGAGCTATGAAGGCAGTGCTGTCCAAGCCAGAGTAGGGGAGGTGATCGCACCCGTGGTGGGGGGATGGCAAAGGCAAGTGTGATGGAGCTGTGACCCCAAGCTAAGGCAGGGAGGCACAAATTGGGACTTGTCTACTTCAAGGCCCTCAGTAGCTTCCCAGCACCTTTGAGCTGACAGGCTAGGCTGCCCCAGGTCCTGGGCGCACCTCTCTGCAACCGTGCAGGCCATGTTCCGTGACCCTGCCACACTGTGTGCAGAGTGTGCCAAGCACTGCCCTCCCCCCACCTCCAAGCCTTCCAACGCACTGCTCCCACCCCCTCATATGCCCCCCCTCCTTCAGAGCTCCTCTTGGACTCCAGGGTGGGAGAGGTGCCCTTCCTCCATGCTGCCCTCTCACAATGGGTCAGAGCAGGTGTCTGGGAGTGGTGATGCTGGGCCATGTTTCTGCAGATTACACCTACTTCTACAAGGGCCGGGACTACTGGAAGTTTGACAACCAGAAACTAAGCGTGGAGCCAGGCTACCCACGCAACATCCTGCGTGATTGGATGGGCTGCAACCAGAAGGACGTGGAGCGGCGGAAGGAGCGGCGGCTGCCCCAGGACGATGTGGACATCATGGTGACTATCAACGATGTGCCAGGCTCTGTGAATGCCGTGGCTGTGGTCATCCCCTGCATCCTGTCCCTCTGCATCCTGGTGCTGGTCTACACCATCTTCCAGTTCAAGAACAAGGCAGGCCCTCAGCCTGTCACCTACTATAAGCGGCCAGTCCAGGAGTGGGTGTGAGCAGCCCAGAGCCCTTTCTGTCCACTCGGTCTGGCCAGCCAGGCCCTTCCTCATCAGGGTCTGAGGGGCAGCTCTGGCCACTGCCCACTGGGGCCAGCAGGGCCCTAGGCCGGGGGTCATGCAGCTGAAGTGGTAGGTACATTGGCCTAGGCTGAGCGTGTCACAAGGAGTGATGGTGGCTGTGCCCCAGGGTGGGTGTCTGGCACCCAGCTGCCAGCCTTCTGTCCTGGGTAAACTGCTCCCTACCCAAGGGAATAGGCCAGGCCCCATCAGGAGGCAGGGACCATGCCAGGAGGAGGCCCTGTGGTCACTGAATCCTGTGGTAACAATGAGGCACCACAGCTCCGTTCCTGGCTGGACCCAGCATCTTCTGTGGAAGCCAGCACTAGCACTCTCAGCCCCATCTGGGAGATGCCACCGATCCTGGTCCCCTTTTGCCAACACCTGCTGGTCAGATGTCCCCCTGCCCCTACCCCCACCCCACTGTCCTCCAAGGCTACAAGACCCCTGCTGCCAACATGGTGGGCAACAAGCCTGGGTTTCCCCTGCTGGCATTCAGCAGATCCCTCAGGAAACCTGCTCCACACATCAGGGTCTCCTCTGAGACCTAGGATTTAGGGTCACATGTTGCAGGCAGTGCTGTGGCCCAGCTGGGTCTGACAAGGACCCAGCTGTCACGTCGTGAATATTTAAATGTCCTGTCACTACTGTTTTAAAAGTCCCATTCTGCAAAGGCTGCTTGAGGCGTTAGGTGAATTAGAGGTGACTATCTTGGTGATGAGGCCAGCGTGGCCAGCCCTTCCCCAGGAGATAAGGACCAAGGTGCTGCTAAGGCCACTCTAGCACCCAGACACCCCAGGAGCTGGATTCTGCTCATGAGGCTAAAGGGCTGGGGCAGGAGCTGACCCTATTTCTGGAGGCTGATCTGAGTTGTGACCATCCTCCACTCCCCTGTCCCTCTTCCCCACTCCCCCAGTCCCCGGCCCTGTTGCTTACGGTCTGGGGCTCAGGTCTGGGGCTCAGCCTGATGTTAGGTGCGTTAGGTGCAGCAGAAATGGCTCCAGGCCAACATTCTAATGGCTTTGGGGTAATGGGCCCAGGGCAGCCTTCTGAAGTGTTCAGAGCCCACACCCCCAGCTACCCTGAGGCCAACTCAATCTCTTAGCCTGGAAGCAGTGTTTATAACAAGCTTGGCCCTTGCTAACCCAGCTCACTGGGCCCATCATCCTGCACTGCTCTTTGGAAAAGGGCACCCCCAAATGGTAGCAGTCCCAGTGCTAGGGGCCCACCCTTCATTGTCTCTGGCAGGAATTCCTAGGGCTCAGCTTGCCTCTCTTCAACTTGGTAGAGGCAGCCCCCTTTGTCACTGAAGAGCCCTAGGCAAGACCAGTGGGTTCAGTGGTGCCCACTGGCTCTCTGCCAAAGCCAAAAGGAGGTATCAGTCCTCAGGGTGCTGGCAGAGCCTCAGATGCCATCCTGGCCCTCTGAGCCTGCATGGGCCTTGCCCCTACCCTGTGGCCTCTGGGCTTTGGGTTGGCCTAACCTGTAGCAGACAGGGACTACTGTTGCCCTGGGAGCTGTCTTGAGCAAAATCTCTCTTGTCCCAGAGGCACCTATGTGGGTCCACTGTGTTCCCTGTCATCATCCTTCTGTTTTTTCTCATTTTGGCCAAGGGCGGGCTCCCTGGGGCGGGTGGGGAACAACTGCAGAGATATTAGTGATTCATAGGTTTGTATAGTGTTTTATACTTTGCAAAGCACTTTATTAGCTCATACCTGTCCACTCACATGAAACTCGTGTAGGCCCTGGGAAGCCTAGGGTACCTCTCACCGTGCCCTCCAGTGAAGCACAGAGAGGTTGTTTCTTGCCCAGGCCATCGGGTGGGCTGGCTGGGCCTTGGGTCCCCACCTATGGACACCTCTGGGGTCCAAGATGAGATCAGAAGGGTCTCTTTTATCCATCTCTTCCTGGCCTCCCTTCTCCCCTTCTAGGTCCCTCTCCACTCCTCAGGTTGGTGCTCTCACTTCTTGAAAGCTCTAGGCTCCCCAGGCTCCCCACTGGCTCCTGGGATTACCGAGGCCAGCTGAGAAAGAGCAAGAGATGGAGGCCAGCACAGGCTGCAGATGTGAGGGATGCAGGGCCAGGCCCGGAGAGGGCTCAGCCTGGAGGCTTCCAATCTCAGATTCTCCTGTCTGGTGGTCATCTGTTTGTCCATCACCCCAGGACAGGGCAGAGAGACAGAGGGGCACAGCACTGGGGACCCCAGAGCCCAGCTTCCCTCGGCCTGGGGAACATCACAGCATTTCAGTGTCGGTCACATTTTAAACTGATCAGCCTTTGTATAATGTTTTTTAAATCATTTCTAAATAAAACAAAAATACAGAGTGTGTTGTTTCCCTGGGATATGGGAACAAGGATCAGGTTCTGGGAGTGGCCTTAAGAAGCTTCTGGGAGAAGGGGAACAAGGGGCTTTGGGGTGTCTGGGAACTGTCCCATGCATCTCATCTCCCAGCGCAGCAATCACATGTCTCCTCTCTCCAAAAGGCTGGCCCTGGAGGCCCAGTGTTACTGGGGTTCCTGGAACACAGCCTGATTATGCCTCACTGAGATCCAGGATGACAGAGCAACCTCCCTTAGGAGTATGGGGAGGGTTACTGTGGCTAGGTCTTCTCCGAAGCCAAGGCACATGGCGCCATAACCAAAGACTAAAGCAAAAGCCCCGTTCTCAGCAATAAGGCGCAGACAAGAGGAGGTCAGGTCAGCAGTCTTGGGGTCTTACCAGGAGTCCTGGCCAGGTTTTGGAAGCCAGCGCCGGGGAGGGCTGCCCCAGGACCCAGACCGCTTAAGAAGCTACGGGGCGGGGGTGAGCACGCAGGTTTGAGCTGGTTTGGGTGCAGGCTGAGAGGCGAACAGGGGGCAGCTAGAGGCGAGCCGGTGCCCCATCCATGGTCCTCCGTGACCTCCCCGACTCTCCGAGCGTCTCCTGGGCACCGGGGAGGGAAAGAGACCACAAGAGACGAACCAGGTGAGGCGGACAGAACGACAGTTGGCGGCGAGCAGTAACTGCGGAGGGCGGCTTGTCAGTACCAGGAGGTGCAGGCGATGAGGAAGCGAACATCGTCCAGCGGCCCCCAGGGACCAGGTTCAGGCTGGGGCCGCTCAGGGGCCTCGGGCGCCCCGGGCTCGGGTTGGGGTTGGGGTTGGGGTTGCGGTTGCGGTTCGGGCTGAGGCTGCACCTGCGCCGGGGCGCCCTGACCGCCGCTCAGCCGAGCGCCCATGGTCTGCAAAGAGAGGCCGTCAGGTGTGGGTCAGCCGCAAGCCACCCAGTCTCCCAGCCCCGCTCCAGCCGGGCCCTCACCTCGCGCCGCCCGAGCCCCGGGTCTCCAGGATCCCAGCGCCGGCGTCTGCGCTCCGCTGGTCAGCGTAACGACGCCGGGAGGGGCTGGCGTCGTGACCTCACCGCGCGCTGGCCCCGCCTCCCGGCCGCCGCCGCGCAGCTTCAGATCCCGGGGGCGGGCCCGACAGACCCGACCCCACCCACCAGCCGCCGGCCAATGCCGCTCCAATGTCCCGGGCCCCGCCCCGCACACAGCCCGGGGACACGAACGACTCTGCCGGATGCTTCCCACACCAACTGAAGCTACTGAGGGAAGTTGTTTTGAGGATGTCCAGGGCACCTGGCAACCAGGCCAGCGACCTCCGTCCACCTCGGTCCAAGAAGACAAGAGCGCCGTATAGCCAGGTGCCTCAGACCCCTCACAGGTCTTCATACCGGCCCAGAGGAGAGCTGGAACAGATTCTCATCCCTTTAAGCCCAGAAGTATGAGGCTTAAGTGTGTGGAAAATGCAAGAACTACAGTAGAGCTTCCTCCTCTTGCCCTGGGAGGAAGCCACCCATCCTGTTCATGGGGGTTGGAGGGTGGGAGATTGTGAAACTGACGTGTGTGTGTGCATCCTACCCACTTTCCCCCAGAACAATGCTAGGGAAAGAGGGTTGCAGGCAGAGGCCCCCAAACAACACATTCAAGAATAGCCAGAGGCAGCTGCCCTTTAATGGGGGGTGGTGGTGGTACAGCAAACAGAGCAGTCAGTCAGGAGCCCCTAAGGCCTGACAGTCAGCACAACATGGCAGATTTTTGCAGTAACTGTAGATTCAGGAGATGGGCACAGGTGAAACGCTGGGCATCCAGCCACTCAGTCCCAGTGAGCTCTCTGCCAACTCCCTGCCAGCATCCAAAACAGACTGGGTGGGGCATGGAGGGAGCCAAAGTCCAGAGCCAGGAGCCCACAGAACAGCATGGAAGGTGACTCAGGTGAGGCTAGGGAGAGAAGAAGGAACACTGTCAGTAGGGTGCTTCTCAGAGCACACCTCACCCTTTATTCTTAAGATGTCTGCCTCCACCCTTACCCCTTTGTTCCAGCTCAGCCCTGAAGAGCCACACTCAGAGCCTCCCACCCCCAGATTACACTGCTTCCTTGAGTCACAATCCAGTCTAGAACTCTCAGTGCTTAAAAACTAAAAGTAACTCCTTCCCCACTCAACTCAAATTTATTCAAACTTATCCATCATAAACCAGAACCTCAGAAGTCAAGTCCAACAAACATCAGAGAAGGGAGTAAGGGGATTCAAAAGAGAAGGGACACGCCCAGACCACAAATCCCCCAGTGGCAGGAATAGGGCCAGAACATTCTTCCTGGAGGTAATAATTATGTGTACAATTATAAAACTAGAAAACATATTTCTAATCACCTACCTGACCCCATCATCATGAGCTCTCATGGGCACCTCGAATCAATGGGTTCAAAACCAAAGGAGCCAATGAGTTTTGGCTCTTCCTTTCTAATACCCACTTCTTTACCTTATCTAACTGCATGAGCTAGGACCACAAGAGGCTGACCCGTGCTGGGGACTGTGGGCAATTCTGCCTGACTTTAAGAGCAGTTTCTAAAGTTTCACCATTAAATACAACATTTGCTGTAGTTTTTTAGTAGGTACCAATTATCAGGTTGCAGAAATTTCTTTCTGTTCTTAGGCTGCTAAGAGGTTTTATTTTATTTTATTTTTTTTTAAAGATTTTATTTATTTATTTGAGACAGAGAGAATGAGAGAGAGAGAGCACATGAGAGGGGGGAGGGTCAGAGGGAGAAGCGGGCTCCCTGCAGAGCAGGGAGCCCGATGCGGGACTCGATCCAGGGACTCCAGGATCATGACCTGAGCCGAAGGCAGTCGCTCAACCAACTGAGCCACCCAGGCGCCCTGCTAAGAGGTTTTAAATTTTGTTCTTTATTTAAATGATTGTGTACATACTGTCTTCTTTGTAAGAGTCTATGTTCCACAAGGGCAGGGAGGGTGTATTTTACTCATCACCATCATGACTGGCATAGTAGATGTTCAAAAAAAAAGTTATTGAACAAATGACAAAACCACTGGTACCACTTTCCCATTCAGACCCTTTCAACTGCTCTCCCAATGCTGGTTCCCCATCAGAATCACCCAGAGAAACTTATTAAAATAAACCACACATGGTTGGGTCTCACTCCAGACCGAGGCAATCAGTAAGTGAGGGGTGATGCCAGGAATCTACATTAACAAGCAGCTCAACAGAGACTAAAGGTCAAAATCACAGGCCTACAGTCAAAACTTCTTGATGTGGGCATTCAGGGTCTTTGACACTCCGGCAATGCAACCTTTCCCCTTCACACTCGCCTTACTTTCCCATCTCGGGGTCTGTCAGAAGTGCTCCACCCCTCCCACCCCCCTCCATCTCTGCATATTCAAATACCTACTCATTCCCCCGGGGTCCAGACTAAATGATGTGTCCTCCACAAAACCTTCCTGGATACCAGAGTGTCTCACTGGAGCTTCCTGAGACACTTAGGGAACAGGGCTCAATGCACATCAGGTGAATGAATTATTGAAGAAAGGAGAATGAAGGGTAATTTTGCCTGTTGTAAGCAGGGGCTCTGTTATTGAGTGCTTGCTCTACTATGGGGTTCCTATCCTCATAAAGACTCCTGTGATACTTGGGGGGTGGCCTGCCTTGAGAAGAACCCTCCATGGGAAGGGTGAATATCCACACCTGCTGCTCTTCCAGAGCCTCACACCCCAGACTCTCCAGGGTTAGGGCCCAAGAACCCACTTCCCTCTTAAACCCATAAAAATCCAGATGACTGTGATTCTGATGCAACCCCACCCCCAACAAGCCCCTTAGGGTCTCCTCAGTTCCTAAGAGCAGCTTCCCCTCCTTCACTCTGTAAACAGCTTTTTATCTCAGGCTCTCGGCTGCTGGCTGGGGACACGGACACACAAGCAGCCACAGACAACAGAACAACATGGTGAGAAAATAAGATGGCCCAGAGGGAAGCTTTGCGGAGCTGAGCCTTCAGAGACGGCGATAAGCAGATACTCAGGCAATGCTTGCTGGCTGTGCCCTGTGACTCCTCAGCAGCGCTGAAGGTGTGCCCTCCCACAAGAGGAGAACCCACCGGTATGAACACAGTGTGGCTCCCATTCTAGGTGGCTTCTCCTTCCCCTACCCTCCAAAGGCAGAAGAGAGGCCCACACACCTGTCGATGAGGGAATCCCGCATGCTGGTAGCAATGGTGCTCGGCTGGGCTTCGTTCAGCTTGAAGACACTCTCCACCACTGACAGCTCTGTGCTGGTTGTGTCCAGGCCACAGAAGGCACACCAGTCATTCACCACCATCCCCGCGGCAATCACCTCGCTGCCTCGGTTCACAGTGCCCGCCTGCCAAGGGATGGCTCAGTGTGGATCATGGCACCAAAAGCCAAAGTCTTGCTGCTCCCCGATGAGGAGGTTCCCCAAACCCTGCTCTCTGCCCTGCAAACCCAACTGCAAACTGTGACGGGTAATAACTCCGATCCCTAACACTGGGCAAAGGATCTGCCTCAGCAGGAGGTGGAGGTCTGAGAAAGGAACGCTTACCACAAGGGGGACCTGAAGAAGAGAGGACAGCTCATCTTGGTCTTCGATTGAAGTCTTGGGATGTACCAGGCCTCCCTGATTGCTGAAGACAGAGTAGCTTCCTACTAGCACCTGGTCAGCCACTGTCTGTCTGAAGACTTCCACCCTGAGCACATCAGCCAGGATTTCTTCTGTTTCCTGTTAGCCAAAGGCATGGTACTCAGCCCAGAACTTGCAGGTCAAGGAACCCAGGGCCCTCCATGCCCAGAACCACCCAGGGCTTGGCTCCCTAGGCCCCTCATTCCTCTGCTATGTAGCTGCATATGGAAGCTTCGCACAGAAAAAGGAGGGAGTAGAGCTTGGAGCAGAGTCTAGACCAGCTACGGAGCCCCTAATATCTGTGCATGCCCTGAGCAGACAGACTGGTCTCCACATCACTCTCTTCCCTCTAACCCACACTCAAGAGTTCAACTGTCAATTATCCCTCCTGGCGCTGGTTGCAGAACAGGATGGGTCCATCTCCCTGATTCTGAAGGATTAATACCCTCCTCAGCTTCTTTCTTGCACTGACCACACCATGGAAGGCCTCTATTGCCACTATCCAATGAATGCCTGTCACGAGAGCCCAAGTATAAAGAGAAAACACAAGAGACACCCCTAAGTCCTGCCTGATAGGCAAGAACAGTGACTAACCACTGACTAGGCTGGTCCTGTGACTCCTGGGCCAAATCAGGCTACTTTACCCTGTCCAGGTCTGGGTGGACCAAAGCCACATAGTCGTTGCACGTGGTGACATTGCCCAGGGCTGAGAGCCGCTCCTCCACCCGCCGGATCTGCACTGAGTCTGGGAGGCAGTTGCGAATGTGCTGCAGTTCCTGGTCCGTGGTGTTGTTGGGCACCAGGAGACCATGTCTGTTCCCTAGAGAGACCCAAATTAGGAGGTGGGGCAAGATGCCTGCGAAGCTCAGGGGGCTGAAGACACAATCCAGCCCGGTTAGCTTCCCCAGGAAAGGTTTAGGCCCAAACCCAGCCCACCAACCTACTGATCCATGCAACACCCAGGGGGACCAGGAGTCCCACTGGGTAGGCCAGAGATAGCCCAGGAATCTATCCCAACACACCCTGTCCACTCTGCCATCATCAACCCTGGGGGACCAGGACTAGCAAGAGGAACTCTTGGCGTTAGTTGTATATTTTGCCACTTAAAAACTGAGGTAACACTACACACCAGAAGGCTAAAATTTTTAAAAGAATGCCGATACCACGTGTCAGCAAAGATATATGGAACAACCAAGAGGAGTGTAAATTGGTCAACCACTTCAGATAATTATCTGGCATCACCTGCTACATATATTCACATACCCTGTGACCCAAGCATTCTTCTCCTAGGTATTATATATCCAAAAGAAACATGTCCATGTGTTCACTGAAAGAGCAACACTATTCATAATAGAACTAACCAGGGACGCCTGGGTGGCTCAGTTGGTTAAGCAACTGCCTTTGGCTCAGGTCATGATCCCAGGACCCTGGGATTCAGCCCCACATCTGGCTCCTTGCTCGGCAGGGAGCCTGCTTCTCCCTCTCCCTCTACTTGCTACTCCTCCTGCTTGTGCTCTCTCTCTCTGTGTGTTAAATAAATAAATAAAAATTCTTTTTTTTTTTTTAAAGATTTTATTTATTTATTTGAGAGAGAGAGAATGAGAGAGAGAGAGCACATGAGAGGGGAGAGGGTCAGAGGGAGAAGCAGGCTCCCTGCCAAGCAGGGAGCCCGATGCGGGACTCGATCCAGGGACTCCAGGATCATGACCTGAACCGAAGGCAGTCGCTCAACCAACTGAGCCACCCAGGCGCCCAATAAATAAAAATTCTTAAAACAAACAAACAAACAAAAGAACGAACCAAAAACTACCCAAATGCCTACTGTCAACACAATGGTTGAATATACTGTGGTATATACTTACACCAAATGCAATAAGAATGAACAAACTACAATTATATTGTGACAACAATAACTAAATCTCCGCCTACCACTGCAAGAACACAATTCTGAACTTCTGAACTCTGGGAGTTACACACATTATTAAAAAACCACCCAGCATCAAGTCCAAAGGTCATGAGTAGGGATGAGAGTGTTTGGCCTGAATAAGAAAATCCTCAGAGGCCAAGGTCATCAGGCTTATGATAAAAAAATAAAAGAACAAACTCCCATATGGCTCCAATGAACAGAACTAGCAAGAAGGGGTGATAGTAAAGAAATAAGGGGTGACAGTGAGACAGATCCAGCTCCAAGAAAAGACCAATGGCCAGACTCAACAGTGATGGGAAGTAGGGGCGTAGGATGGGGATGCCACTCAGAGACATGGTAAAGGGGATTTACGATTTAAATGGACAACTGAATAGGATGACCCAGAATCTTAGCTTGTCATTTTGTAGTGGCAGAACTGGATCCTCAGAAAGAGGAAGCAACATGCCCAGAGTCAGTAGCAAGGGAGAGATGACATTTCAGTGTTCCCTCACACTAGGTGTGGAACCTGGTGAGACACTTGGGTTCTTTGGATCTTAGCTTCATCATTAGTCAGGTTAGGCAATAATGCCTACCCGCCAGTATCTGGGTGAAGAAGGAAAGAAATCAAATGTAAGAGTGAAAGCACTAAATGTTATTTGTTATTCTATGATCCCGAAGCCTTCGCCAGTGTCAGATCCGCTGACACTTTAACTGGGTCTGGCCCAGGCCTGAGAGATTCTCTAGTCTCTGGAGATAGTGGATGAAAGCCTGGAAATCCCAGGGTCAGTCGGGGTTCCCTCCAAGGCTACAATTAAAGGCTCTGGGCGGCTCCACTCCCTCACTCCGCGTCTTCCACCCGGCTTACCCACACACATGCGCCCGATGATGCGGCAGCCGGCGATGGACGCGTGCACCACTGGGATGGTATCGGCGAGCTCACCCTCGAACACACTGTAGGAACACGGATTCAGTGGTTACGGGGCTGAGGGGCGTGAGCCCTCACTCTGCCAGAGCCCCCGACTCCCAGTACCCTCCCCGCCATCCAGCCACCCCACTGCCCGCGGGCCCCGGGGCTCCCGCCGCACCTGTAGAAGTTCTCCGACCCTCCGATGGCCACTAGGCAGTAGGTGTTGGTGAGTTTGGCAAAGCAGCCGATCTCACAGTTGTTCTCGAAAGACGCTCGGACCGCCATGAGGCCTAAGGGCTGCGGGACCGGGAGTTCAGGGCCCGAGGATCCTCTACCGGCCCTGGGTCCGGGTTCGCCGGCCTCGGCCCCTCTGGCCACGCTGCGACCACGCCCCTCTCGGCCCCTCAAATCTCGGGTCCCGCCCACTGGGCCTCTCTAGACTCTCTAGCCCCGAATCCTCCGGCTCCTACCACTAACGATGAGGGGAGCCCGGACCTGTCCCTTCCGGTATCCCTCCACACAGGCTCACCAATCGACCGCAACCTTCGCACGCGGCGAAGGCTTCTACTCGGCCCTAAGTAGGTTTCCGTTTCCGCCTCCGCCCAGGGAGACTTCCGGGAGCGCTCGGCGCACCCCGCCACGCAGGCGGCCACCGTAGCTCCACCCTCTGGCGGACTCCGTGGTTGCAAGTGGTCCGGTCCGGATCCCACCTGGCCCCGCCCCAAGCATGCTCTCATTCATCCATCCATCCATCCGTCCGTCCGTCCATCCATTCATTCATCCGTCCATCCATCCATCAATCCATCCATCCATCCATCCATCCATCCATCCATCCATCCATCCATTCATTCAGGAGCTTTTTAGGAGATACAATTGACCGAGACCTGTGGCTGGTTGGATGCGAGGCATAAGAGAGGAGGAGCCAGGGATGTCTCGCAGAGACACGAAGAATTGATGATGGAGGTATTTACTGAAGTAAAGCCTAAGGAGGAAGAGCAGGAGTGAGGAAGGTGACAGGCCGAGCGTGAGGTGCGAGACAGACGTCCAGGCCAGATCTGGAGCCCAGGGGAGAGTGAAGGACTGAGATTTGGGGCTGAAGCCTGGGGTGGATGAAGTCACCCATGGAGGCGTCCAGTGGGGAGAAATGAGACCAGGACAAAGGCTGGAGAAGGAGACGTGGCCAGAGAAGTAGAAGAAACCAGGCTGAAGAAGGTATTGGAGAGAGGCGAGGGTGGATGAAACCGCGTCTTAGGGAGGGTCCAGATGGGCAACCGTGTGGGTCCTGACTGGCTGCCACTGTGTGCCCCTTGCATGTGCTTGATCACTCAGTCAGCAGCCACTTCCTGCCCCCGAGATAAATGGTGGCAATCAAGGGACCTGATCTCATGGATGAGAGGAACTTGATCTACATTTTGTAGAATCCACAAAAGCCCCAGGGCCTCTAAGAATGTCACAATGAGGGTAAAGGGGGCCTGGAGCCCCTGTCCTACCCCCCCCCGGCCCGCCCCCAGCCCTTCTGCAGCCATCCACTCTCCCTCAGGGAGCCCTCCATAATTGGACTGAATGGTGCCCTTTCCCAGCCCTCAACATGCAGTTCCATAACTCCGCCTTTCTCAGAATACACCAGGCTGCTGCTGGGTCATAGCATGTCTGCCTTTATTGATTTGTATCGTGACAACTGTCCCAGGCAGGTGGTGAGGTCCGGAAAAGGATGTAGAAAGCCTATGCTTCCAGGGACACTCAGCAAAATGATGTGTGTGCGTGCGTCAGAGTCTGAGTATCCATGCCCTCTACATCCTCCCCAGCTCATCTCAGACGCACTCCTCCAGTCCTCCCCCTGGCCTCTCTTCATCTGCTTCCTTCTACCAGAAATTCCTCTTTCCTCCATCTGTCCAATCCTCCCCATCCTTCAACGCCTGGCTCGAAGGCTGCCTCCTTTGAAACTGCTCACCACTCCACCATCACCACCACTCTCTGCCCTTCCTTCTCCACCATCCTGTCACTAATTAGCCTTTAGTTAGATATAGTTCTGTCTTGCCCCCCAATAGTTTATGCATTTATTCCTTGTCTCCCAGGGACTGAGTCTGATTCACTTGTCAGCCCTATGGTATGCTCAGTACAGGGCCAGGTACACAGCTTAGGTCAAAGAAGATACTGGTTGGTGTGTGCATGGCTCTGTGTGTGTGTGTATGTGTGTGTGTGTGGTTATGTGCATATTTATCATCTGTGGATCCTGAGGGGTCTACAGTGTGCACTGAATGCATATATTTTGTGTAGCCATTCATTTAGCCATATAACATTTATTGAGTACCTATAACTAGAATTCTGGGTGTTTGGGTTTATCACATGGACCTCTGTGTACTTACTGTGTGTCTATGGGTGTGCAGTTTGTGGATGTGAACCCTGTTGGTGTATTGTGTAGGCATTTGGGGCATCTCTGTGATGTGCATATTTTGTGTGCATGGGGACATGTGAACTGTTGATAATAGTGTACCCTGTGCAAAAACACAATCTTAAGAGTCAGAGACATGGGTTTGGGCCCTAGCTCTGCCATTGACTTGGATCTGATTCCAAGCAAGCCATCAAATTCTGGGCCTCAGCTTCCACATTTATAAAATAGGGAAGATAATATCTATGACCTTAGAAATGTATACCTACTAGAGGTCTATCTTGTAGGATATTGTGAGGATGAAGGATGAGAATTAACCAGTGTGAAGTGCACAGCACAGTGGCAAATGGCAGGTACTATGGGTTCCATTTCTGTGTGTGTGTGTGTGTATGTGTGTGTGTGTGCATAAACAATCCTGAGCCCAGCGAGTGTCTAACCTGGGCTTCTGGACACCCTCTGCTCCCCATGCAGCCCCTGCTGGAGCACCCCAGAATCTGGAACCTAGGTAAATCTAGAGTCTCAGTAGATGGAAGAGGGACACGTCCCTGCTGGGAGCAGGACTAGGACTCAAAGCGACTTCGGAGCAGCTTGAACTTGGACTTGCTGTACTTAGTGATGAGGTCCAGTTTGCTGTGGCCCAGGGTCAGCCGCTTCTCATCCCCAAACAGGCCATTGTTACTGCCATTGAGATGTCCCCCTGTGGGGCCCCCAGGGAGGCCAGGCTCAGGTCCTTGCCTGGCACCCTGCAATTGATGATACTTGGTGATGAGGTCCAGCTTGCTGTGGCCCAGAGTCAGCCGCTTCTCATCCCCAGAGCCCACTCCAGCCTTTTGAGCAGGGCTTGGTCTGGGGAGACCATTGGGCCCAGGCCCCTCGCCCCGGAATGGGCCAAACTTTGTGATGAGGTCCAGCTGGCTGTGGCCCAGGGTCCGTCGTCGCTCATCTTGACGCTGCTTGCCAGCCCGGGCTGAGGAGCTGGCTTCAGGGGGCACTCTGGAGCCCCCAGCCTTGGGGTATTGTACCAGGAGGTCCAGTTGGCTGTGGTTTGAGGGCAGCCTCTTGTCCTCTGGGGTTCGATTGCCAGGTCTGGGGGAACCTGACTCAGGGGTACCCCCAGCACCCGGGGTCTGGGGCAGGAGATCCAACTGGTTGTATCTCTGGTTTGGGGATAACTTCCTGTCCTCTGGAGCCTGCTCTCCAGGCCAGAGGGAGCCCGAGTTGGGGTTAACCCCAGAATCAGGGCTTCCAGCTTCTCTGGCTCTGGGGAAGGGGACAAGGAGATCCAACTGGCTATGGCTCTGACTCAGAGACACCTTCTTCTCCTCCACTGCCTCCAGGGCTGTGCCAGGTACCCAGCGACTTCGTTGGGGGCTACACTCCTGGCTTCCCAGGAGCCCATTCTCTGGGAGCCGGGACAGGGCTACAGCATTGGCAGAGGGGGGAAGGGGGCTTTGGCGAGCAAGCAGAAGCGACCCCACTGCTAGGGTCAGGGGGCTGGCACCATTGTGATTGAGGGCAGGAGAGGACTGGGACCATGGGGACGCGCCCAGCTTGCCTAGATTGGACCTGTAGGGCCCTAGCAGGGAGCCATGGTTCGGGTCTGACAGCTGGCGCTGCGGGGAGGGCTGGCCACTGGCCTCGCGGTGGGCAGGGCCGAGGGATGAGGACCCCATACACATGTCACTGCAGCCACCACCTCCCGGCGGAGCGAGGTAAGAGGAGTGGCCCATGAGAGGTGAGCGTTTGATGCTGCTGAAGCTGGTGCTGGAGGGTGAGGAGGATGTGGGGCTTGGCACACGGGGCCTGAAGCCCAGGGCCGCTGGCGGGGGCCACAGTGCCCTGGGAGATAGGGGATCCTCGCCGTCGCGGAAGCCCTCCACAGGCCGAGACTCCGCATACAGACAGCGGAACTCCCGGTCAAAGTCTTCCACGATGCGGCCTCTCAGCTGCAGCACCATGCTAGTGTGGGCCTGGCTGCAAAGCCAGGTGAAGCTGGGGGCAGAAGGTCAGGGTCAGAAGGCAAAGTGCAGGAGCCTGGGGCTAGGCAGGGGTCACAACCAGGGGGGCATATCAAGACAACTCCACCACCTTGAGGACCCAAATGAGGGGGGAGGGGTGCAGAGCTCTGACTTCAGAGTCTGTGCTAATCCAAGCTCAGCTTAGAGGACTTGGGCCCATGGTTTCCCATCTCAGGGCCTCAACCCGCCCGTCTGTAAAATGGACTGGGGGCAAGATTCCCTGAAGTCTCCCGTTCTGAGGGGCAACAGTCATTTTCTATGCCAAAGGCATTCAAGCAATCCTTCCACAGAATGAGCTCCTCCAGGGCCCAGCCTGGGGCTGTCTTGCTCCCCACACCATCCCCGGCGCCCTGCACAATGCCGGGCACGCGGTAGCTGCTCAGTCCACGCTGGAAGGGCCGGGTGGAGGGAGGCCAGTTCAAGCTGCCAGATCCCCGGTGCCCTCACCAGCCGGTGGCACAGTCCCCGGCCCCTTTCTGCCCTGTTCCACACGCTCACCTGTAGCTGCCTGCCACCACCTGTTCGCAGTCGATGACAACAAACTTCTCCAGGGCCTGCCCCACGAAGCGACGGCCTGCCTTGCTGCAGTATGTGTCCCCACACGTGCTCCGCACACGCATATTCTGGACCAAGGACGGAGGGGGGTTGGGTGGTGACCCTGAGAGAATGGGGCTCAAGCCCTATCCAAATCCCATGCAGTCTCGAACCTTAAACACCTAAGGGAACTCAGTCGCCCACTCCCCTGGACCCCCAGTGCTTACTGACCACCCCACTGACTCTTCTGCCCTCCCCAACTCCCTACTCCACCCCCTGGTTACTGCCCCTGTCCCCCACTGACCGGCAGGTGCCCCCCATCGAGGTCCATCTTGTAGCACATGTCCAGGAAGTGCCTGAGGTGCTCCTGAGCCAGAAGCAGGTAGACGGGGACACCACGCCGGCTCGAGGCCTCCATGAGGTCACACAGAAGCTCCATGTCAGTGAATACATCCATCACCACAGCCACCACCTGGGGGATGTAGGGGAATCTCAGCCCTGCCCAGAACATTGCCCAGCCCAGGGCTAGGAGTGGGGGTCCCAGGAAAAGAGAACTGGGCTTAATATTGGGAGGCCGGAGCCTGGGAGAACATCTGGACTGGAAGGGCTTTTAGCAACAACCTAGCTCAGGGGTTCTTAACTTAGACACAGGGAGGTTCCTCTGTCTTGAATGCCCGGAATATGTTTGAAAGTTTCTGTGTGCATATTTTTGAGGATAGAGTGTTTACCAATCAGGCCCGGCCCTCCCCTGCCTGGGGCACGGACAGGTTTGCTAGGGAGGCTCTTGAGGTATCCGAGACATCTCAAAGATATCTGTGGGGAGACTGAGGCCCAGAGTAGGGGAGTCAGAAGCAGAACCCAGACCCCGATTCCCAGCGCAGGCCCTCACTCTCCCACTAGCCCCAGGCCTAGCTCTGTTGGAGTTTCCCTCCTCAAGAATTAGAACTGCAAGCCATGGTTATTGGGATCCTCAAGCCCTTTGCCAGACCTGCCTCAGTTTCCCTGTGAAGCTGCAGAGGTCTGGCGTGGTATCCTTTACCCACAGACTCCCTCAATTCCCTCACGCTAGGGGGGACCAAGTTTTCTGCCCAGTTGTGGGGCTGGGGCATGTGGTCTCCTCCTACAATGGACTGCCTCAGAGAAGCCCTGAAAAACCCCTTGCACCATCAAGCCCCCAGCTGCCCCTTCTTCCCATTGTGTATATGTGTTGGGAGACCAGGTCTTGTCGTCCAGGCTGAGAGGCAAGAGGTGCAAGGCAAAGCGCCCCAGTGCTGGAACCAGACAGAATGGGGTTCGAATCTGCACTCTGCTACTTCCTAGTGATGCAGCCTTGGGCGAGTTGCTTTACCTCTGCGAGCCTCAATCTCCTCATCTGTTAAATGGGACAATGATAGCTATATGTCATAGTTCTGGGGGTTAGATGTGAAAATACTCCACACACGACAGGCGCTCAATAAATGTTCCCTTCCTCCTGCCTGCTCAGCAAACAAGGACGTGGCCCACAGGAAAAGGAAGCACTTCCCAAGGTCACTCTGAGAGTGAGTGGCAGCCCAGAGTAGAAGCATGGCTCCTGGCCCAGAGGGTGGGGGTGGGGGGGTCTAGATGGGGGTAAGGAGGCAAAGTGCTGGGGGATGCCTCTTTGGCACAGGCCTGGCCAGAGGTGGGGGGAAGGTCAGGCAGGGAAGATCAAAGGGGCAGGAGTAACGACAGCAAAGCCACCTCACTAATAACCCCATTCCCAGTGCCAATCAGGCCTGGCCCTCCCCTGCCTGGGGCACGGACAGGTTTGCTAGGAGGCTCTTGAGGTATCCGTGAGATCCCAGCATGCTGGCTCCTGATCTCTGCAGCAGGCACCCTCTGGGCCACTCCCCCAGACAAAGACAGAGTCTAACTCACCTCAAATCCTTCCTGGGGTCATCTGATCCATTCCCCTGCCTCCTGAGTCAGAGATCAGAGCTCAGGAGTGAAGCTATGTTAGCCTGTGGCTGGAGACTTCCCAGGTACCGACCACCTGTACCAGCTCTTCTGCTTCTCTTTCTCCCGAGCCCCTGCTCCCCATCCCTGAGCCCAGAAGCCTCCGTTCCTCTTTCCTTTTGGTACAAAACTGAAAGCCCAGCCCTCCAATGCCATACTGAGGCCCAGGTACCAGCGCCCCTTCCCTGCTTCAGGCCCAGCTGGAGATGCAGTGGGTGAAGGGTGAGATGCAGCTGGGGATATGCACCAGGAGGCAGGGCCGAGCCTGGGCCCAGGGCCTGAGTCAGGACCCCTTTCTCTCCCCCTGAACTCTATTCCACCAACTGACTGGACCTCCCTGAGCAAGTTCCAGCCCCTCTCTGGCCTCAGTTTCCTCCTCTGTAGGTCAAGGCAGTAACTCAAATGTTCACCAAGGTTGGAATTCTTAGTTTGGGATCATAAACCTTTTTGAGAATCTGATGAAAGCCATGGAGCCTCTCCCAAGAAAGATGCAGAGGATCCCTCCCCGCAATATGCACAATTTTGTATGCATTTCCAGAATGTTTGTGGACTAATGTTCTTGAGTGCCAAGGGGTTACCACGGTAAATAAAACACACTCAGAGCTTCTAGTCCCAATGCTGCCCCTAAGCTGCTGTATGGTCTTGGTTTGGTCCCTTTCCCTCCCTGGGTCTCAGTTTCCACATCTGTGAAATGAATGTCTGAAGAGATAAGGCCCTTACCGTGCGGGCCTGGCTGAAGAGAAAACGCAGAAGGTCCTTGATGTTCTTGGCCTTGTCCCGCTGGAAGTGGACCACAGCCTGGGTGGGGCTGAAGCCCGTGGCCTGTGGAACCTCAGGCCAGCCCAAGTCCAGGTCCGGAGGGTCTATGTCAGAGGCCATGGGGAAGTAAGTGCCCGAGGTGACTCCAGAGAGCAGGCTGAGGCGGTCAGGCCCTGAGGCTTCCGGTCCCTGGGCCTCGCTGAGCTCGGGGCCCCCATGCACATGGCTGGTCATGTAGTCCATGTCCAGAGCGCTCAGGAAAGGCAGCTCCCGCTCCTCGGAGATGACCCGCAGGTAGGCAGCTTCGCCCCGCTCCAGGAGGGCGTCGGCTGCCAGCCGGGCAGCCTCACTGTGCTGGAGCACCAGCGGTGAGGCCTCCCGCCACCACGGCCGCTTCAGCTCCTCCACCCGGCCCCGCAGGGCTCCCGCCATGCCCTGGGATCCCAAGTCCTCAGGCCCTAGGCTTCCGAACATGCCTGCCCACCTGGCTGCCCTCAGCCTCCAGCAGGCTCCATGGCCTGCACCCTGGGGCTGCACCCTTGCTCTCAACCAAGAGAACCACCGCCTGCCCGCCCGCCCTGTGTGTGCCAGGGCCCCCGACCTGTTGCCACCCTAAGTCAGAGCCATGCTCCACCCCATTGCCCCCGGCCTCTAGAACTTGTCAGGTCAGCCTCACCTGTCTGCCTGCTGTTGAGACTCGCTCGCCCAGGGAAATGGCGGTGCCAGGCCCTTAGCACACACTCCTGCCCACCCCCACCCTGGCCCCACCCCAGCATCATCTGCCCCATCCCCATCAGGCTCCTAGCAAGTTTCCTCCAAACCCTGACCTTCCAGAGCCCCCAGGGAGGTTAGATTATGGTCCAGAGGGACTCAGGCCTGCTCAGGGACACACACGCACACACGCGCACACACACACACACATGCACATACACACCAGGGTGGATAAATGACTCAAGACATGGAGATAAAGGCGTGAACACCCAAGCAGACAGGCTGACACACGGACATAGAGTATAGGCTGACATAAGCAGACCACACATTTTGATCAAACTCATGTAAACAGGCCCAAATGCTAATTCAGAGACTAGCCATAACCCCAAAGCATGGTGGATAACCCAAGCCTTGACACACCTACACAGGCCCTAAATAAGAACAGAACAGAATGTCACACAGGACTGTCAACGTTAACACCTGTCTGTCCCCCATCCGGGCCTCTCTGCTCCCATAATGGCTCTGCCACTCTCTACCTCCATAACTGTGACACTCGCAGTCCCCTGTCCAACCCCCACTCTGGTTCTGAGCCCATCCTCCAAGGATCTAGAGTAGTGACTTTCACCCTAGGCCCTGGGGATAGCTGGGAAATGTTAAAAGGCAGATCCCCAGGCTCCACCCATCTGAGATTCAAATCCAGAAAGTCTGAGTTTCTGGAGCTTGCTTTTTACACGCATCCCGGCGCCCCTGGGGCAGTGAGCCCAGGCCCACACCTGAGAAATGCTGTTGCCAGATGGCTATGTTTCCAACACCCTCCACTCCAGGGATGCTCTTGACCTGGTGTGGGCCACACCACAGCCTTCCTCCCCAGCTCAGAGGAGGAAGAAAGTTTTCAGAGGATGGAGGGCACCTTCAAGGTCAGGAGGCAAACAGAGCAGGCAGGTTTCTGTTCTCTGCCCCCAACAAAGGCCAGAATCCCAGAGTCCTCAGTAGCCTCAGTAAGAGGCTTTGCTCTGGAGAAGAGGGGTCAGCAGATGGCAGTTAGTTAGGGAGACAGACCAGGCAGATGTGGTCACCACAGTGCACAGTACCAGCTTGAGGTGTCCCCCTTCTAAGGAGGAACGAACTCTGATGAGGATGGCCTGGAGAGCAGACCAAACGCCGTGTCTCACAACCGTGTATAATACTGATTGCACTTGCTTTATCTGGTCTGTGATCATGTTCAGACCAGACACAGGTCCTATGTCCACAGAGCTTCACACAGGGCCTAACACATTCATGGCAGGGGGCAGAGGGATTTAGGGGTTCCCGTGTCGAGCTGGGCCCTGGGACCAAAGAGGAATGGGGCTGGAGCTTTGTCTTTGAGGAACCTAGAAGGGAGGAGCCCAGAGGTCAGGGTAAGGCCAGGAGGTGAAATGCTGGGCCATTCCATCACATTCTGGGGGCAGGGGCAGCAACTGGAGCACCAGGTGCTCTAAGGAGGCCCTTCCCTAGGGGAAGGGAGGCTGCGTGAGGGGCAGGAGGTTGAGTAAGCGAGCCAGACCGTGGGAGGGTAATGAGCTGTGGGGGTATCCAAGGAGGCAGGGCCTTCATTAGGGCCTTATCTCCAGATTTGTTTAGGGAGAGAACCAGGGCCTTATCTGGGTTGGAGAAGTGCTCCTGGGAGGGGAGGCAGCCCATTTCTGTGTTGCTGAGTTCCTGTGTTTATCCCTCAGTGTTCACACCATCTATCTGCTGATACATATTTTTGGCTATCTTTTTAAAAATTATTTTTAATTGTGGCAAGATACATATAACATAAAGTTTACCATCTTAACTATTTTTAAGTGTACAGACCTGTGGCATTCGGTACATTCATTGTGGTGCAACCATCACCACTATCCATCTCCAGAACTTTCTCATCTTCCCCAGTCGAAACTCTGTACCCTTAATTAAACACCAACTCCCCATTCCGTCCTCTCCCCCAGCCTCTGGTAACCACCACTCTACTTTCTGACTCTATAAATAGGACCACTCTGAGCATCTCATCTAAGTGGAATCAAACAGTATTCGTCTCTTTGTGACTGGCATATTTCACTTAACATAATGTCCTCCAGGTTCACCCATGTTGGAGCAGAAGTCAGAATTTCCTTCTTTTTCAAGGCTGAATAATATTCCATTGTGTGTATATACCACACTGTTTATCCATTCCCCCACTGATGGACACTTGGGGTGTTTCCACCTTTTGGCTATTGTGAATAATGCTGCTTAAACGTGGGTGTACAAATTTGGCTCTAGGTTTTTGTATACTTCCTTCCATGCCCACATTTGTATTCGATTCTCTCTCTCTCTCTCTCTCTTTTTTTAAGATTTTATTTGAGAGAGAGCACGAGTGAGGGGAAGGGACAGAGAGAGAGAGAGAGGGACAAGCAGACTCCCCACTGAGCAGGGAGCCTGGCGTGGGACATGGGCTCGATCCCAGGACCCTGAGATCACGATCTGAGCCGAAGGCAGACGCTTAACTGACTGAGCCACCCAGGCACCCCCCCTCCTTTTTTTTAAGTAAGCTCTACACCCAGTGTGGGACTTGAACTCACAACCCTGAGGTCAGGAGTCACATGTTCTACCGACTGAGCCAGCCAGGCACCCCTAGATTCTATTTTTGTAAGTAACAAAAAAAACAAACAAACAAGAAAACACTGAATATTGATAATTTCATATGGCTCAACTCATCTACACATGCCCACGAATAACCATACCTGTGCATGTATGTACGTGTACCTACCATCTGTGATGTTTGTATGTCTGTTTGGCTGTCTTTATATAGTCGTATGTCAGTGTGTGTTTACCTGTGTACGCATGTGTGTATGTATCCTTGTGTGCATGTCTGGGTGCAGATCTATTTGTGTGCATGAGTGTCTGGGCAGCAGTGGGGGTCTTTGACCCTAAACTCTGGAGTGTGGTACTGGGTGTGTGCATAGGGAGCTCAACTGAGAGAGGCAGGGATGGGCAGACTGAATTGAAGTGAAAAGGGCCCCAAGGTGTCCCTGACATCCTGATCATGGAAGCGTGCAAATCAAATCAAATTCCCCAGATGGCAAGACTGGCCGTCCTTCCTCTGGGCTGAATGGGTAAAGGGCAATGGGAGGGGAGACAGGTGCATCCTGGCCTTGGGGCTGGGCCTCGGGGTGGAGACCCAGCACGATAGGAGCCTACAGACAGCAAAGCCCAGCCCCTGGCGGCAGCGTGTTGTCACAGGCCCCTTAATAACTGTCATTAAAAGGACAAAAAATATTGTCATGTCCAGGAGATGCCTGGCATCATTCTGCCATCCTGGGGGCCATTTAGCCCTGTCTGTTGTCTCTTGTAAGCCATGTGGCGCCTGGACAGGTGATTGTCCTGTGGGGCTGGTAGGAGCAGAGGGTGGGCTGTAAGCGCCTCAGTTGCAGGCTGTTCCAATGTCGACACTGCTGGGTCGGGGGGCTAATATTCCTGGGACGAGCAGCCAGGGATAGTAGGAGAGCCAGGGTGCGCCCAGATCCCTTGAATCCAGATGAAGTGACGTGCGAGCTAGAGACACAGGAACACGCGGTGAGGGCTCCCCGAGCTGGATATTAAAGGATGAGAAAGACTTGAAGATGTGCAGAATGACAAGCAGGGCATTCCCAGGAGGAGGACATGAGGGGCGAGGGCATGGCTGCGAAGGAAGATGGGGGCTGTGGCGCACGGGAAGAGCTGTGGGAAAGGCCATCGGAAGCCACCCTCGGAAGCGGGCCTTGCTAAGTTGCTGGCTCTCTGTACAGACAGTGGCGCAATGTTGGCAAGATTCCTAGAGCTGTGTTTTAGGATAATTTACGAAGCAGCCCCCCAAGGGGAGAGTGGCCCGAAGCACCAGACTCCCAGAAACAACCCAGATGGGTGTGGTTCTGTGTTCTTGAGCACCACACAGGCCTTCAGGAGGCCCCACTGCCTCTGGCATTTAATGGGTAAATTGAACAGTCACAACTCTGAGTCACAGTGGCTTAATCTGTAAAATGGGACCAACATCACCTCCTTCATCAGGTTTTTGGAAGGAATAAATGGGCTATTCTATGGCAAGTGCCTGAGAGGGGGAGGAGCTCAGTACATGCTAGATTCTAGAGCTTTCTCAGGCCGTGAAAGGGTGGGGGCTTGGTGGAGGCCTGAAGACAAATGCAGCCGCAACCAGAGGAGCTCCCTTCATCAGTCTCCACCCTTTCTAGGCCAAAGGCTGGCTCTGAATGTGAACATGGCCCTCTGGCTGTGTCAGTGGAGTGTGGCTCAGAGATTTGGCCTCTTATTCCAGCTCATAGGAGGCAAGGTCCTCTCCTCACTCTCCACACACAGATGAGCATTCTGGCAGGCAGATCACAGGAATGAGAATCTGGGCATTCTATCTTGGAAGGGTGGCTGTGTCTGGGGTCTAGACTGCACACACTGGGATGATGGGGTCTCCCTTCCCTCAACCCCCCTCTACCCATTCATCCACCTCATCCCATCCGATGGGGGGGGGCGGGGAAGACAGACTTGCCCTCACTGGCATTTCCATACAGGGAGAGAATTCCCACTCTACTTTCCCAGAGGGGCAGGTGGGAGAGGACAGCCCCCTCTTTTCACTCACCCTTCCTCTCCAAGGGAGGAGGCTTGTCTGATTAGTGCTTAGAAGGAGCTGGGCTGAATCTTTCAGCGCTCCCCCCCCCGCCCCCTTTTAGTTCTGTTATAGGCAAAGATAGCATATTCCTCATTGATCTACATGGTAAACTTCCAGAGGAAGTTCTGCCCCTATAGTGGGGAGGGAGAGGTCTGCTCTTTTGGGGGGGTGGGGCGGAGGTGAGCATGGTTAGTTTAAGGAGGTTATTTTTTTTCTTAAAGAGTTAGGGACCCCTGGGTGGCTCAGTCGGTTAAGCATTTGCCTTCGGCTCAGGTCCTGGGATCGAGCCCATCGGACTCCCTGCTCAATGGGAAGCCTGCTTCTCCCTCTGCCTGCCACTCCCCCTGCTTGTGTTCGCTCTCTCTGTCAAATAAATAAATAAAATCTTTAAAAAATATTTATTTATTCATTTTAGAGAAAGAGAGCACATGTGCACAAGAGCCAGGGGAGGGGAAGAAGGAGAGAAGCAGACTCCCCGCTGAGCATGAGCCTGACATGGGTGCTCAATCCCACACCTGAGGTCATGACCTGAGCTGAAATCAAGAGTTGGACGATCAGCCAACTGAGCCACACAGGTGCCCCAAGTTTTAGGAGGTTATGAACAAGCACATTTGGCCAGAGAGCAAAAACTACATTCTTCAATCAGCTTTGTCAGAAATATTGGTTAAAAAACAGTTTTCATGTCTGTCTGTCTCTTATGTCTTATTTCTCAATTCATTTTGAACTTGGGAGGAGATATTATCTAATGATCTCTTAAGCCCCCAACATTATTGGTCCAGCTTCCTCATCCTCCCCATCCTATCCCAACCTTCCCTCTCCCTCTGTCCATCCAGTTCATCCAACATGTATTTAATGCCTCCTTTAGGCCAGCACCGTGGTCCCAAAGATGAGTAAGCCTTGGTCTCTGCCCTGGAGGAACTCACAGTTTAGTGGGGAGGGCAGATTCATAAATAATTATAAGCCACAGGTTAAGCCAAGGTATAAACCAAGTGTTTTGAGGTTTAGCGCTCATGAGCCATTCTGGAACTTTAGAGGAACCATGTCTCCACCTCCCCATCCCCAACTAGGGTACAGCCCTGCGGCAGGCTTATTCTCAGATGGTGACTGGGCGGTGAAGGAGCCATTTCTGGCCATAGGGAGAGATAAAATTAGGGAAGAAACAAGCCAGCACAGGCCTATGGCTCTGGTTCACACCTGTGAAACCTTGAGTGAGCCTCTCAGGACCATAACCTCCCATGTGTAATGTAAAGGCTGGGCTGGAGGTCTCCGAGTCTTTTCTAGCACTCATATATTCCATCACCTTTTTTTTCCCCATCACTTTTTGACATTACAGAACAGTACTTGAAGACTCCCTTCCTGAGAATCCTCCAGGTAGGATCTCTAGGACCTTTTCTCCTCTCAGTAAGGCGTCTTCAAGTACTGACCTGTAATGTCAGGTCCTGGGCTCACCAGCATGGCTCAAGGGAAGTCTCCTGGAAGCCACAGATGATTTGTGATGGGTGGTTAACACTGGGGCAGGGGTGAGTGGGCAGAGGATCATGGCCAGGGGCCTGGGGTCTGGCTTAGCCCTCCCTAAGGCCAAACCCAGTGGTGGGGGTGGGCAAGGCATAGTGGGGATGCTGTGGGAAGGCTAGAAGTGGGCAGAACCAGGGCAACATGTACAGGAGGACTGCTCCCAAGGGAAAAGTTCAAACACTTCGGGACTGTCTCATTATCTGCCCACAGACCTGCCAGATCCCCCTTCCTTTCCCCTTCACCCCAACGGCCGATAATTCTAGGTTCCCTGGGCATTGAGACCAGCATGGGCTGGCCTTTCCCCTCTCAGCCCTCACCTCAGAAATCCCATGTCCCCATCTGGTCCAATCTCTGGTCTCAGGGAGAGGTTCCCTCCTCCCCTCCAAAGCCAGGCCCTTGTTCTCAAGACCAGGCTCCCACTTCAAGAGGGATCTAGTAATTCCTAACATTGACGGGAAGTCTCCTACTCCACTGAGTGAGTGCTTTACATTGAATCTGGCTCCTCCTCACCCCCATGCACATCTTCAGCTTTCTTCTGTGCTGCAAACACCTTAGTTCTTACCCTACTCTCCTAACTCCTGCCCAATTTTTCTCCATTTCTTTTCAGCTAGGCACCTACCAAGATACCACAGCTGCTGCCATACCCTACCTTCTTAACCCTTTGCAATTTCTGTATTCTCTCAAAAATCTTGTTCCTGGAATAGTCTGAAGCCCTTAAGCCTCATTCACTTACTCCCTGGCCCCAACTCTGCAGCATGCAGCATTAAGAACCTCCTCCTTCTGGAAGCTTCCTCTCCCCCGACTTCTACTCCAGCCTCTACTTCCTATGCCGGTTCCTGCTCTTCCTACTCCTCCCCACTCGTCCCACCTTGCCGCCCCGCTCCACCCCAACCCGAAATGTCTTCTCCCACACCCACCCCAGTCCCTGGTCAGCCCTCTACATTTCACCTCTGGGAGCTCATCCATTTTCATGATTTCAAGTGCCCCTTCTAAATGCAAGATAAGGCCAAAGTCCTTAGCCCCCACATCCTAATCATCCCCTGAAGTCCAGCCCCTCTCTTGCCCTCCCCGGGGCACCTTCCACAGACTGGCTCCCATACAGATACAAACAACATAAACCAAAAGCAATGGAGTAGGTCTCAAAAGACAGGAGACTGTTCAGCTTTGCTACAGGGTCACCTTGCACCAGTTGTGGATTCTTCTTAGTGGACCTGTTCCCCTATTGCATGGTGGGGGCAATAATCCCTGCCCTGCCTATCCCATAGGAAAATGTAATTGGCACTTGGAAAAAAACACAGTACAGAGAATTCTTCTTTTCGAGCTTCCCTCTTCTGCCTGACATCGCCATCTCCTGGTTCCCAGGAGAGCTCTAGACGGCTTTCTTCAGGCTCCATGTGTAGGGAGTTATCAAGTCCCCATGATTTCTCTGAAATGTCTCTGCGGTTTGAGCTTCCCTCTGAATTCCTACAATCACCCCCCAGGCCCCCAAGCCTAGATGGCTGGTTCCTGACTGAGCCGATCTACCTTGCACACCGCTGTACATCTTCACTCCCAGCAGGTCACAGTCCTTACTCAGAATGCCTGCCAGGTGCAGCGTTACCCAGGCTACCCCCACTCGTGGCCCCACCCGGCTCTCTGCAACCTTTTCTGCCCTTAGCCAACCACTCAGCTGGACCACTGGAGTCTGAAGAAGCTTCCTATTCCGTGCCTTCCCCTAGGCAGCTCCCCATTTCCTTTTTCTTGCCACCTACCTAAAACCTTGCCCATCCTTTATGTCTCGACTCCCTTCAGGGCTTTTCTGAGGTCTAACTCCCTTGTTCTGATTTTTCCTGTTAGTATGAGAATGTGTCCACACAAGCCCACGTGGCTGGAATATCACTGAAGGCTTCCTTTTACTTTTTAACTGTAGCACATCAGTCCCTTTCCCCATCCAGTCCTCCTTCTCTGAAACTAAACGCATTGGACTTGGGTCTCAGAACCACCTGAGTTCTGCATGCAGAGTCAATTTGGGCCCCCCTGAACTTCATGTAGTTTCCCTCAATGGTAACAGGAACTTAATAAAACTTACCGCACAGATTTGTCACTGAAGATTAAAATAGAAAACAAGTGAAAATACCAAGCAGTGTCTGACACAGAACAGAAAGGCAAAAAATACTGGCTGAACTGGGGCCTTGGCTTTAATCTCAGCTTGATGTAAGAAACAGCAATTATTTATGGTTCTCAAACTTATAGGCAAAACTGAAATCTTAGAGGTAATATTCACTGCATTGTTTGGTGTTTCTCATTTAAAATCCCTATAATACATTCTTCTCTGAAACATTTCTTCTGACAAATACGTATACTTCCTTTTATGTGACAATGGGAACTCTTAGAACCTTGACTCCCATTTCTGCCTTTGGCTCCCAGGAAGCTCGGAGCAAGGTTTTATACTCAGTTGCAGATTTCCTCGCTGACCTGTCGGGGGCAGTGTGGGATGGGGAGAGAGCAAGGGCCCTGGGGTTGGAAGATGAGGACTGGGGCACACTGGGCCCCTTCTTCCTGTGGCTGGATAACCTGAGCCTTAGTCCCCTCACCTGTGGAAAGGGGGGGGAAGAACGATGAGGATACCTATTTCACAGGACCATTGAGACAATGTGTTAAAACTACTTTATAAATTACCAAAAAATTCCCATGAAAATTGGTTATTAGCAGTACAGGTTTTCTCATGTGATTATTTCCCTTTCTCACCTCCCAATACTTGCATCTTATCTTTTAAACTTCGTTCTAATCATTTTGCAGTTTTACTATAACCGTGTCTTTTAATTTGCTGTAATCCTTTCTGGAAGTATAAATAAATAACAAAATTATTTCTAAAGAGCAATCTCCCTGAAGGCAAGAAATGTCCCTCACTTGTTTTGTGTAGTAACAATTTACAGTAGAAATATGTGTAGCTACAGGGACACCTGGCTGGCCCAATCAGTGGAGCATGCAACTCTTGGTCTGGAGGTTTTGAGTTTGAGCCCCACGTTGGTGTAGAGATTACTTAAAAAAAGAGAAAGAAAAACATGTAGCTACAGAACGAACATTTAGCTTTCCGTTCCTACGCAAAGGCCAGTGGAGGTACTCTGTACTGAATAGTTAAAATAAGCTGAACTGTATCAGAGAATGATCCAGAAAGGGACTTTTTTGCTGGGCTTGTACTGATAATGACTGATGATCTAATGCATTCCTTCTTTCATTTGTCCAAGCTTATACTGATGCCTACTGTGAGCCAGGCACTCCGGGGGCACTAGAGAAACAAAGGTGATTGACCCAAACAGTGCCCACTCTGAAGGAGCTCACAGTGCAGGATGGAGGGTGGGTATGTCAGCCATAGTTTGCACCTGGGTCAGACAAGGCTGGACGGGTGGTGGGTATGTGAGCACACATGGGATTTCTCTAGTCAAAAGGGGATGCAAGAATACCAGGTAGAGGAAACATACAGGATGATCTCTTCAGAACACCCAAGCGGTTCAGTTTGTTCAGAGAAGAAATGAATTCGAGACTCAGAAACAAGCACAGGTCAAATTAAGAAGGGCCTTGCAGCCTCCAGGAGCCTGGATTTTATCTTGAAGGGGAAGGAGGTGTGTAGTGGGTGAAAGATGCTGAGAGTCTGGAAGTGAGGGCTTCGGGACATCCCCAACCTGATAGATCCAATTCGGCTCTTTAAAACGCAGCTCCGTGTTACAAGTTGCCCTGTTTGACAGTTACTCAGCTTATGGAGACACGACTTGGCTCTGCAGGCGGAGGTATTCATAAACGGCTTGTATGGACAAGGGCCAACTGGGATGCGAGAAGGGGAGTCAAGTTCCGGACCCAGACTGGATTAAGTGACCTCTGAAGTTTCTTCTAAATCTGCAGTTCCATGATTCTCAAGCAAGCCCAGTAGCTGGACTGGTGCTGTGGCCTGGGGTCTGTGGCTGGGGAGCTGCCCTGGGCAGCAAATGGGTTAAGGCTCAAATAACTTTTATATATGAATTAGTGTGTGGAGTTGGGAGCCAAAATCTGTTCCATTAATTTTTCCATCCATTCCAGGAGCAGTTAGGTACACACAGTAAAGTTTATTTTGGTGCATGGTATACTTCACTCCATTAAAAATAAATTAATCAGCAAATTCCTGCCTGGCTCAGCTCTGGTTTATGTAAATAGTGCCCAGCTGTAATGAGTTACAAGGTGTTACTATCT
Source organism: Leptonychotes weddellii (assembly GCF_054177405.1). Lineage (NCBI taxonomy): Eukaryota > Metazoa > Chordata > Mammalia > Carnivora > Phocidae > Leptonychotes > Leptonychotes weddellii. The sequence continues at coordinate 21,062,250 of NC_138378.1, read as the reverse complement.
CACACACACAGAGGGGGCTTCACTCTAGAACTCCGGTTGCAACAAAAGCATCTTAAATAAACTCTGAGAAGGCGGTCTGATTTGTAATGTTTTCACAGAAGTGGGATATACCTCACCCATATAGAATTTCTTTATATGACTCATTTTATAGCAAGTTAAATGAAGGAAGTTTGATGGGGGAAGGAGGGGCACTATGGTTCCCCGCCCCCTTTCTTCCATGTAAAGAAAATCCCCCAAGAGATGACCCGCACTCAGGAAGGACGGGACTGATCCTCAAGTGCACAGACCGAGCTGGCTGTGCAGCACATGCTCCAGAAGTTGGGATGGGGCTAGAAAGCTGGGCACGGGGCTGGGCCCTGGGATGGCACAATGAAGCCAGAAAGAATTTTCTCTTCTCCCCAGTACCTCACATAAAGGGAGTCAACAGAGGAAAGACAGCATGTTCCTCCCCTCGTGACAAAGGGACCTATGTTCTTGGGGCTTCTTTCCAAATGACTCAGGATGTGACAAGCCCCTTGGCCATCAGAGCCCTTCTGGGTCCCAGACGATGGAGCCTGGCAGGCTAGGCCTTGGCCAGAACAGTGACATCTCCATGAACTAGAGACAAAAGGAGCAGCAGAGACCCTCCTGACCCTCTCGCCTTCCCTGCCTCTAACTGAGCTGGGTGGTGGCCCTCAGCTTATGGCAACTGCCATCTCAGGTAAGTTTCTAAAAACCCTGGAATAAAGACAATCCATGGCAGAGATAAGTCTCTGTTTCTTTTAATGGCCAACTCAACTCCATGGCTCAAAGCCGGAGGACAGAGCGTGGTTACCCGTCTTGACTCAGCAGCATTCCAAACTGCCCCTTGGCCACGGTGGGCCCTTGGTGGAAGTGTCCCCTTGCTAACCTATCCCCATCCCTCTGCGGCCTTTGGGAAAAGCTGTCAATCACAGTTACTGGAGGGGACCAGGGGAGTGTGTGCTGGGGAGCTCCTGCTCCAGGCTTCTCCTGGGGGGGAGAGGATACCTCAGAAGAGCTAAGGGTTCTCCCAGCACTGTACCCCACCAGATCAGACTCCTGGGCATACTAAGAGGATAATCAACACAAATGGGGCCAGGTATTTGACAGATGCTGTTCAAAGGTCAGTTCAGGCCACTTTCTGCAGGGTTCCAGGCCAAACAAGCACCTCTCTCCTGGCAGTTCCTCAAAGCCAGCAGGCCAGCTGTTCAGAGGCACCAGCCCATCAAAGACCCTCGTCGTTGTAAGTTGGGGAATGAGGCTTCAGGATGCTCTGAGGATTCTTCTCCACAAGAGGGCGCCAGCTCACCTCCCCTGTCAGAAGCAGATCCTCACCATTCATGGAGTCCAAGTACTGCATCTGCAACCGGGCGAGCAGGAAACAGAGGACAAGGGCAGGAGAGACATAAGATGGCATAAGGAACCAGCCTTCAAATGGAGAGGACAGGGAGGGGCCTTGGGGGAAGGGGGGGGGGTCTGACCATCCCAGCTCCCAGGACAGCAGGTCTCTGATCTCCCAGATTATTTCATTAAAGTGGGTTGGGAGAAAAGAATTCCTGGGGAAGCTCATTGGGAAGGCTTTAGGGAACTCCCCATCATACCTCTGAATAGACAGTCACACAAGCCCTGACTTTCTGGACTGCAAGAACTTTCTAGGGAGGATGTACTAGGGGAGACACGTCCTTGGGATGTGTGTGTGAGTTTTATCTGTCTATTCAGGGCTCATGAACAGATTAAATGATACAACACGTGTACACTGTAGTCACGGGAACTTTTTAAAATTTTAAATATGTATGCCTCTACTGTCCTCTAGTGAGCTCTGACCCCACAATTAGCAGGCCGCCGTGCAGACCAGTGGGTCTAGCTTCACCCACGAGGACGGCTGGGGGAGCTTATCCCCCTGAACAGCAAGTGGAGAAGGGACACCCACAATACGGAGAATGGGGAGCAGCTGCAGGGGAGGCGAGGTTGGGCAGTTCTGCAAGAGGCAGGTGATCTAATAGTGGCCGAGTCTCAGGAGATAAAGGTAGTCTCTGGGAGGATCCCCAGGCTGCTGCTAGTAAGAACAGCAGAATGAGAAATGCTTTCAAGTGGACAGGCACAATCAAGGGGAGAGCTGGATCACATCAGGAGTGAGCTCTGGATTCAGAGAGATGAAGCTCCACTGTGGGGTAAGAAGGCATTTGGGAGGAAGGGGGCAGGAGTCTGGAAGCCTCATCTTAGTCCTTGGACCGTCTCCCTCTTCCAAGAATCCCTTCACTCCTATTGTTTCATCTTCAGGCTGCTGACCCTTGAACTCAACCCATCTCTCACATATATGTCAGGTCTAGGTTTCCACACGTCCTGCTGTCTTTTAGTTCAAGGAGAGTGACTGACCCATTACCTTGCCTAAAACACACTCCTCTTTCCAACAACTCCATCTCTGTGCCTAATGCCACCTGTCTGCCCATCTTCTGCATTGAAAATCTCAACACAACCTCGGATTGGCTCTTGGGCTACCCACCAGACCAACTAGGATCGTGGTGCAGGGCTAGTCTGTTGAGGGCCCGGCTTCCTGGTCTTTCCTGATCTGCTCATTCACAGTCTCGCCTTTCTTTGGCCTTCCACAGCACTTTGTTCCTACCTGTATCATCACAGACTGAATTATTCCAGGGTTAGCCTTGTGCCTGACTGGCTTCCTCACCAAACCATGAGCTGGCTGGAGGGCAGGTGTGGGTCCTGTGAATCTCTGCTTTCTCACCAGAGTGCCTGGCACAGCAGATATTCAGTTTTGCTGACAGGCCCGGGTCCCATCAAAGCTCCCTACTTCCCTAAGAGCCCCATCACTGTTTTCCTATTGCCTGCTTCTCACTGGACAATATGGGATTTCTTCTAGGGGCAATGGTGTGCAGTCCCTTCTTTTAGGGCCCTCGGAGAAGTCCCAGCTGTGTCCTTGTTGTGGCCCCTGGCACAAGCCCACCACGGCAGATGGAAAAGTTAGGCTAGTCTCTCAAAAAACACAGCATTTGCTTTGCCAACTGCCACTTGTGTCTGACGGTGAGTCCAGTCAGCAGTGTGAGTCTCAAGAGTTCTCTGTGGGTGGAGCCCTCTGGCCACAGTACCTTCTCCCAGCTCTGGCAGATTTGAAGAATGGTCAAACAGAAGTCCTGGCTTCTGGGGTTCTCTACCCTCTGGGTCTGAAGAGCCCCACTGTGTGGTTTTGCCAGCAATCAGCAAGCTGCTCCTGCTGGCCCTGTCTTCTCCCCAAGAGCCAGGGCCTGGCCTTCCCCTGCCTGGCTATTGAAGGCCTGAAGGCCATGGACACAGGTGAGTAAGAGAATAACCGTGGGGTGAGGCCCCTTCAGCTCCAGGGCCAGGCCCATGAAGCAAAGGTGTGACTCATGGGACAGCCTGAGCTGATGAGCTGTCTGGAGCAGCTAAGGCCTCTCTAGTGGCTACATGAATCATCAGCTTGGGTTGGAGGCCAGCTGTGCAGGCTGACTCACTGGGAGACCCTGGAAAAGCCTCTATGTTCCTCTTCTCTGCCACTCAGCTCCCTCATCTATAAAATATGGTTTTCCTATCAATACAGGATCGGGGGGCAGAGAGATCAAGGAGTGAAGTTGCCATGGTTTCAAGGAAAACGATATAGTTAAGAGTCTCCACTCTGGAGTTTTCTCTTAGAAATTCTGGTGTCAGGGAGCCCTGGGGGACGAGGGGGTGGAGAAGGAAGCAGGAGGACGCTACTTGATTGTGGCTGGCACTCAGTGGGGAGAGGCTTGAGGGACACCCGTGGAATGCTGCCTGGAGCCCAGTTCTGCTAGAAATCAGAAGCAGGAAGCATGAATCTTGGAGCTTCAAAGTGGGACAGAGGGGGCTACAGTGGGCGACCACATGGCACCACATTCCCATATCCTACAGGACTGTGTGTGCCCATGGTCTCACACGGCACTAGGCACATAACAGGTAATCAAATATGTAGTGAATGAATGCCTAAAAGTTTTTGAGAGCAGACTACTCAGTGCTTCTTCTTCCATCCCGTTCCCCACTTCCAGCCTAGCTCATGGCTGGGCACACAGAAGGTGTTCATCAGCACCTGCTGCCGACAGGATGTGGTCAGAATTCCCTCAGACTGGCCTCTGGCAACTCAACCTCTCACAATCCTCTAAAGTCCAGCATCTCCAGACCTCAGGAAAGACCTGCTTCCCATGAGCCTCTGGAGGGGAGGGCTGGGGTTGCTCACCTGTTTCCTCACATACTCCACCAACAATTCAAGCTGCCGAGGGTCTTCACATTTTTGGTTAAAGAAGGTTCTCCAGAGGGCAGCAGCCAGCCCACGGTCATCTGAAAGGATCCCCTGGAACACAGAGCACAATTGGTCTTCCAGGGAGTGTGGCAGAGCCATACGTACAAAAGCTGGGGATATTGTGAACATGCTGACAACCACAGAATCGGACTGGAAAAGACCTTATAGATACCACAAGAAAGAAACGGGGCAGCTACATGGTAGAGCCAGATGGGGTCTTCAGAGAGCATCTGGTCCAACCCTTTCATTTTAGGCACAGGAAGGACACGGGAGCCAGAGGGGCCGAGTGACTGGCTAAGATTAATGCAGAGATCGGGTTCATGTCTGGCTGCCCTCCCAGGCCACAGCTCTCGCTGCTCTCCCGCACTGTACTCGACCCAGCAATACCTGTGAGGCCAGCAAGAGAAACGGTGGCCCGGTGCTCCTACCATTGCCCACAAGGAATGGGCACAGAGTGTTGTGGGTGGGTATTTTTTCCCAGGAATAGAGGTGGGCATAGACTGCACCTTCTCTCCTGGTCCAAGGGCACACATCTGCAAGGCAGCTGTCTCTCTGGGAAAGGAAACCAGGCACCTTGGCCTCACTGTCACCCATCTCTGGGTTGGCCACGGCTGGCCCTGCCGCAAGTACAGGAACAGGCCGTTCAGCAGGGCTGCCATGGGCCAGAGGGAACGCTCAGAGCCTGTGTGCGTGTGTCTAATAGTGTCCTTTGCAGCACGAAGGAGGGCTCTGTTGAGAAGCCCAAATATCATAGAGACTAATCAGCACCTGGGCCATGGACTAGGGCCATTTTCTAGCTTGGACCTCTAAGGGAAGGAGAGGGGATGGTCCTGCTTCGTGGGGTGAGGGTGACTGAGTGGAAAGGCCCCAAAAAGCTGCTCTGTCCAGGTGCCAAGCTAATATGGAACCAAACAAAGCACCAACTGGGACTTATAAGTCAGAAGGCCAGATCAAATCCTGGCTCTGCCACTACCAAGCTCAGAGATGGCGGACAATTCACCACTCATCTATGAAACAGAGATGAAAGTGCTTGCCCTACGCACAGTTGCATTATAAAAGATCATGGAAAGGCATTCTGTTACGTGCAGTATGTCAGATACAAGGACCAGGAGCTCGCTTTGGCAGGCAGCTGGGGCCATAGCTGAAACTACAGTGAGATCTAGGGATCAGACCACCTAGGTTCAAATGGCAGCTCTGTCACTTGACGGCCATGTGGCCCTTGGAAAACCACCAGCCCTTCCTGAGCCTCAGTTCCTCATGAGCCAAACACACACAGCAAGACCCGCCCACAGCACTGTTGTGAGAATTCGGAGACCATGGCCATGACAGGCTCTGGAAGTGGCAAAGCATTACACGAAGACCCCAGATCATGTCTTCAATGTGATACTGCGTGTTGGCCTCTGGGACATGGCGGCATATGAGGTCCAATGTCAGGCCTGCTGCCACGAAGGGCCAAGTCCAGGATGGGGTGCTGAAAGTTTGGTGGAAAAAGAGTCAACCTGTTCCAAATGCCCCCTGCTCAACATCCCTATAATTCCCCAGCTTAAGAGACTGTGTTGGCACAATGGCTGAGTCAGGAAAACCAGCTTCTTCTGGCAGATGGGGACAGGGCCCAAGAACAAGCTCAGGCACATCACCGTTCTCCAAGCTATTTGCTAACACAACAGCCTGCTTGTGTCTAAAGTGCCCCGGGCACAAGCTGGAGAGCTGCTGGCAGAGACCCACATGTGCTATGTGGGAAAGAACAGCCTGGGAGCGGGTGTCATGAGGACCTAGAGAATGAGCACAGAGCACAGGACAGCAAAAGCCCTGGGAGCCACGGTCTGCTGCAAACAGGTACCCCTGGCAATGGGGGAGATGCCTGGGAAGGGGCAAGTCCATCATCAGTCGGAAAGAAGAGGGTGACTCAGGACTCCGATCAACAGTGATAGCACCTGCCTGTTCCAGGCTGTCAGTTCCTTCACACACCTGGCTCCTAATGACTACGTATGCCAAGAAGAACAGATATGATTATCCCCATTTGAAAGATAAGTACACAAAGGCTTAGAGGTTATCTAGCTAATTCGTGGTAGACTCAGGACCAGAATGCACTGGTGAGGTCAAGGGGTGGTTCCTGACTAGCTCTAGTTAGGACGCAGTACCTGGCATAGAGTGGGGGGTGCAATAAAAACGGCTGAACAAATCAATAAGCCCAACTTCACCCTTTTTTCTACCAAACTGCTAGTAAGTCAGTGAAAACATATGGGAGACTGGTCTGAGAGAGAAATCAGGAAAGGAAAAGGGGTGCTTGGCGGCCAAATATTAGTTTGCATAGCAATGTTCCCACAATCTACTAGGGGGCCTGCTTGTTTTCCCTCACGACACAAAAAAGCATCCTTCAGGAATAAGACACCCAGGTGTAGAGTAATTGAGAGAAAGCCTGTGCCTTGAGGGTCCAGGTTATGGTTAAGGGTTTGGAGTGGCAGTCTCACTCAGAAAAGACTGGTTTGTGACACCATTATGTGCTTAGCATGATGCTGAGAACACAGAATCACAGCAAAATGGTCTCAGCTCACAGGCAGCTTGCAATCCAGTTGAAGAGACAAGCTAGTGCCCAACAAACAGCAGCACAGGATCAAATCCTAGAGAGTGAACAACTGCCAATCTGTATAAGGAGACTCCAAGGTAGACTATGTACATGGGTGACTCCTCATTCTTCGGTCTTAGCTTCTATGACCCTCTATTTGTAACTAGATATTTATTTGCTTGTTTACCTGTTTACTGCCTGTCTCCCATTGGAAGGTAAGCTCCAGTGGGAAAGAACCACACCATGTTTGTTTTATTCACCAATATATTCCCAGTGCATCCCATATAGCAGGCACCTTATACTGTTAAATGGACGGATAGATGGATGAATGGATGAGGCTGAAATTCAGAGTAAACAAACACAGATCTAGAGAGGTCAGGGAAAGCTTTGTGGAGAAGGGGGCCTTTAAGAGTGGAGAATATTTGGAGAGCTACATTCTAAGCAAGACAAATACATTGGTTCACGGAACATTTACAGAGAGAGTGCCTACAAGGTACCAGGCTCAAAGCTGACAAGACTTGGCCACTGCCCTCCAAACCTAGTTGTCCAGGAGACCTTCCAGCAGGCACAGCATGTCTGTGGGGCAGTGGGGCAAATGGCCTCACTTGGAAAGAAGGGTACACACTCAAATGCAATAGGAGATAACAGTGGATAAGACATGTCACGAGGGGGACAGTTGACAGAAGACCTGGAAATTCCATGGAGGAATATGGACTTAATGTAGCAGAAAACAGGAAGGTTTCAATGTGGCCAGGGTAGGGGCACAACCCAAGCAACATTCTAGGAAAAGGGTGCTGCAGAACGGCACTGTCCAACTGAACTTTCTGTGATGACGGAGACGCTCTATAACCACATGGTCCAGGCCAGCAGCCACAAGCCACGTAAAGCTATTGAGCACCTGAAATGTAACCAGTGCGACTCAATTTTCAATTTTATTTAAGGAATTTAAATCAAAATAGCCACATGTGGGGGCACCTGGGTGGTTCAGTCGGTTAAGCATCCAACTTTTTTTTTTTTTTTAAGATTTTATTTACTTATTCATGAGAGAGAGAGAGGCAGAGGGAGAAGCAGACTTCCCGCAGAGTGGGGAGCCCGATGCGGGACTCGATCCCAGAACTCCGGGATCATGACCTGAGCCGAAGGCAGACGCCCAACCATCTGAGCCACCCAGGCGCCCAAGCATCCAACTCTTGATCTCAGCTCAGGTCTCGATCTCAGGATCATGAGTTCAAGCCCCGAGCTGGGCTCCACGCTGCATGTGGGGCCTACTCAAAACAACAAAAAAGAGAGCCGCACGTGGCTAGTCTTGGACAGCACAGCTCTAGAATCCATGACTCCCAGTGTGGTCTGCAGAATGGCTGCACCGCGTCACCTGCAGCTTGTTCGCCATGCAGAATCTCAGGCCTCCCCGCTGACTTGCTGAGTCAGAATCTGAATTTTACCTACGTGATCTGCATGCACATTAAAATTACCTGAGGAACTTTTACAAAAGATGCCCACCTACAGCAGTTAAATTAGAACTTTTGGGAGACAGGGCCCAAACAATGGTATTTCTAAAAAAGCGTCCCAGGTAATTAGTATATTTCCCAAACTTTCCCACTCTAAAGAGTCACCTGAGGTGCTTGCTAAATACCAGGCCCCACTCCTATTGACCTGGAATCTTTAGAGAGGTGCTCAAGAATTAGATTTGAAGAGTTCCCAGGTGACTCTTGTGATCAGGCATGTTTATAAGACGGCTCTGCCAGGAGGGACAGAAAAGAGACACAATTCAGAACATCTTTATTAATACTGGTGAAAGGAATCAGCCAAGCCAGCTGCAATAAAGTCCTCAAAGAAATACTAGCTAAGAGAGAATGCTATTTCTTCAATTCTAAGCCTCATTTTTCCATATACTCTAAGGCTTCTGCAGTCAGAATGTATCTAATTTAACAATTAAATGTGTAGATGTAATAAGCAGTGTTTCTCAACTCCCGTCCCACTCCCACAAAGCTCATGTTAAATCAATGACGTGTGTGGTATGCAATCTAAATTGCTCTCCGATAAACCTTCCTGTTTTCTGCAAATATCTGGTGGACTGAGAATCAGGAACTCTCAATTTTAACTAGTCCTATTTTTGTAAGCTTATCTCCTGGCTTTAATTATTATCTTCAAACTGATAACACTTCCTCCAGCTTGAACTCCAGTTTCTTACTTTTATCCTTTATGCCTTTCCTCCCTTCCTCATTCCTCACCACATGCCAGGTACCACACCAGGCAAGAGAAATGCAAACACGGTAGACACTGCCACCACCCAGAAGGAGTCCCCACCCAGCCGGGGTGACAGTTAACACTAGTGTAGCGAGTGCTGTGGAGTCCAGGGTAGGTGGAAGGAACTGAGCCCAGGGAATTTCCAGGCCTGTTTCCCAGAAAGGGTGGTGCTTGCATTAAATCTGGAGGTCACCACAAAATGAGCATAAATGCACGTGTTTTTTAAAAAGATGAGGTATGAGGAACCCTGGTAGTGTGCATACAGATGTTCATTACACCATTCTTTTACCTTTTTGATGTGTTTGAAATTTCCATAATAACAGTGGGGAGAAAAAGACGAGACGGATGCTACTACATGGGTGAACGCTGAGGATATTATGCTAAGTGAAATAAGCCAGTCACAAAGAATAAAACCCGTATGATTCCACTTACAAGGGGGTACTCAGTATTCAAACTCACAGAGACAGAAAGGAGAAGGTGGTGGTTTCCAGAGGCTGAGAAGAGGCTGAGGGAAGAGTAAGGGTTTAATGGGTACAGAGCTTCAGTTTGGGAAGATGGAAAAAATTCTGGAGGTGGATGGTGGGGACAATTGCTCAACAATGTGAATGTACTTAAGACGACTAAAATGTACACTTAAAAATGGTAAATTTGAGGGCGCCTGGGTGGCTCAGTTGGTTAAGCGACTGCCTTCGGCTCAGGTCATGGTCCTGGAGTTCCTGGATCGAGTCCCGCGACGGGCTCCCTGCTCAGCGGGGAGTCTGCTTCTCCCTCTGACCCTCCCCCCTCTCATGTGCTCTCTCTCATTCTCTCTCTTTCAAATAAATAAATAAAATCTTTTTAAAAAAATGGTAAATTTGATGTTATGTATATTTTACAATGACAAAAATGAGATCTAAATGTTCTGATGTATAAGGAGGCCTAAGATATATTGTTCAGCAAAAAAGGCAAGGTGCAGAATAGTGTATGGAGTGTAACTTCCATTGTGTAAAGAAAATACATAGGTGCCTGTGTATGCAAACATAACGTCTGGAAGGACACCCAATAAACTATTAACAAAGTTTTCCTCTGGGACAGGGAATTGGGCAGGACAGGAAAGGGGCCTTCTATTTTTTACTTCAACCACTTGTGTGCAGTTTTATGAGTTTTTGAAATGAGTATGTATTGCTTTTATAATGAAAGCCACAAAAGTGTGCGATTTGTCTGGCAGCCCGTGCTGTTTATATGTGTATGTCTTCCTATCTCTGGAGGCTAAAACAGTGACTGATCTGCCTTTGTCCCTACATCCAGCACCTCATAAGGACTCAATAAATGCTACTAGTTGAATGATTTGACCATATTATATCGTGCTCTCTTTCCCAGGCACTAGGCAAACTGCTGGGCATAGTCATTTCTGTTGCCACGTCAGTGAAGATGAGGAAATTCTAAGCCATAATGGTAGGTAGTAACGATGTCCCCCGAAGGTTCCCTCAGAGTTTCTCATCAAAAGTCTTTCTATGTAAGTGATGAATCCCTGAATTCTACTCCAGAAACCAATACTGCACTGTGTGTTCACTAATTAAAATTAAAATTAAAAAAAAAGTCTGTTGGGGGAAGCCAATGTTCTGCTTAAGGCTTGGCAAATGATCTTACCTCATCATATCCCAAGATTGCTGCATAGAAATTATTTGTCATAAGGATCATGTTCTTCTTCAGGATATAAGAATTAACCTACAGAAACAAAATGACAAAAACAAAAGTATGAAAAAAGGGGAAAAGAACAAAAAATATAATTTTTGCCTCTTAACTATCACAGACTCTTAGTAAAACAAAGAGAGAAGGCCCCTAACAGGTCGAACTGCTAGTCCATCCGCATTTCCCTGATCTGCCAGGATTCTCCCCAATTTGACAGCTTCCTTCAGGTTTTGATTCCAAATTACACAAAGCAGTAACTCAGTTTAATGAGCCAAGCCCCAAGTACATGTCCGGCTTTGTGCTAGACCCTATGAACACAAAATGTAAGAAATGATTTCTTAGCTGGAGAAGCACACAGTCTAGTATGGAAAAACAAACATGTAAAAAATAATTAAACTGCAATATGTTGCCTCAAATTCTATCCCAAAAGTGGTGAGCAATAAATGAATTTTAGTACAAATGATCTCTGCTCTGGGAGCAGGTGAAGAGTTCTGCAGGAGGTAACACTTAGGTGGACCTTGGAGGAGAGAGGACATTCTAGACAAAGGGAACAAGGTGTGCCAAGGTGCAGAGGCAGGAAAGAAAATGTTTGGGGAGTCCCAGGGAAGGTGAATGGGCAGGAACACTGGAAAGGTATGTTGGGACCAGGTTAGGAAATGTCTAAGGGCTACTCAAAGGAGCTTGTGGTGGTAAAAGACAGAAGGAAGTTGTCAGAGGTGTGAAGAGGAGGGAGAGAGGCAGGACCCTGAGTGAGATGCTGAGGAGAAAGGAGAGCCCCCAAAGCCCCCGAGGCTGTGAAGAGGAGGAGAGAATAAGCCAGGCTGAAGTAGTAAGACTGTTAATCTTAAGACACTGTTTTGAAAGACAATTCCAGGGAGACCATGGACACCCAGGTAGAACTTCTCTCAGAGAACACCCAGGTGGGCCTTCAGAGTCCAGACTGCAGTTCACTGAATGTCTCCAGTAGGGTAAAACTCTAACCTCCAGACTTCTAGGAATATGCTTGAAAGCCCGGTCCATGTTTCATTCCTGAGATAACCAGCAGAAAGCCTGGTGTAATGTGCAGTACGTAAGTAAGGACTCACTGGATATTTAAACTGACAGGTTTTAGAAACAACCAAGTTATTTGGAACTTTACATGGAGAATAAGATTTGTGCTTAACAACCCTGACCATAACCATGCCCACTGTCATCTCCTCCATTTACTGAGGACCTAGAATGGGCCACATGCTTTTATGGATACCATCTCCTTTAACCGTCACTGGAACTCAGAGGGTAGGTAGGCTAGAGTCACATTTTTATGGACACAGAAAACTGAGCCCCAAGCAGGTGAAGTGACTGGCCCTAGGTTCCACAGCAAATTAGTGATAAAGCTGAGACTAGCATCCAGGTCAGTCTTAGTCCAAAGTCCATGTGCCTTACATTCCATCAGGTTTCTGCCTCTAGAAGGATGATTTTACTTTGGATCATAAATCAAAGACTGAGTGATTTAATCCTGTGGCTCATAACTGGTCTCTGAAGAAGAGCAGAAAGGAGTAGTGAAAGGACCTGGGTTCGGTCAGACAACCTGAGTTCAAGTTCTAATTCTGCTGTATACAGAGGATGTGATATTGGGTAAGTCAAATAACCTCTCTATTTCCTTGCCTTTCAAATGCCCTATACACAGTGCTGGTTTAAACAGCAAATGAATTAGCATGTATTCATTCATTAATTCAACAATGTATGCTGAAAGCCTCAGTAAGCTGTAAAGTGCTCTGCAAATGCAATGACTTATGAGTAATACCTTCTGGTTTGTTTATAGAAAACTAAAACCAGTCCCAATAGTCAGGGATAATTTTCAAAAAGGAAGAGAGAATGGCCCAGCTCAAGACTGGAAAATGTGAGACTGGATGCAGCTGGTGGTACAATCCATGACCCTTCCCCCTACCTTCAACCCACGCCAGATCAGACCTCCAGCCGCTATGTTCCTAGAGCTCCATCCATACTCCTCCTCCTGGAAGCACAACACGGTTGAGAACTGCATATGTACCCGTCTCTCCCACTAGTCTGTGAGCTACTCAAAGATCATAAGGAACTCTGTTTGATTAATCTTGGCACCCCCGACAGACACCTAGTCCAGGGCCTGGCCCAGAGCAGGACTTGAGACTGGCTGGCACACTGATGACTGAATCCTTACAGAGGCCTGAGTGCCACGCAGAGCGTGCTCTGTCCAATGACACCCTTTTGTTTGTTTCCCCTTTTTTGCTGCTTGAATGCCTTGCATGTTTCTGAAATTTCAAAAATATGTACTGCCCAACTTCTTAATGCACCATCTTCCAGAATGGGCTGAAGTGAAAGGAGTCAAGAAACAAGCCAGAGCTAGAGTTCATTCCTTCTGAAGTGCGACGATGGGACTACAGCCCAGCCCCGCTGAGAGCCATTCTGGGGCTCTCCCTATTCCCATACACGCTATTCTCCTCATCATGCAAGAAGAATCAGAGCCACAAACAGATGTCAGAGACATCACACAAAGGCAAGAGCATCTTTCAGAGAAAAACATGCACTGAACCTGCTCAGCAGAGCTAGTTTATGTGTTGCATCTACCTAGTAAGCTTTAGAGCTGGAAGGGTCTTCAAAGATCACCTAGCTCAATCCCTCTGAGGAAATGGTGAACTGAGACCCAAAAAGGGGTAGGGACTTATCCGAGGTCACAAAGAAAGCAGAGCCAGGATTGGAACCTGGCTTCTAGACAAGTGCTTTATCTGCTTCACCATATGTAGGGCATTTCCAGAGATCAGCAACACATTAATCTGCACACCTCCGTTTACAGCAAGGTCCAGTTACATACAAACACACTTTCTCCTCTTGGGATGCACCTGCATTCTGGCTAGCTATGACCCAGGAAGAATGGAGAGCCGGCCGAGAAGTCCCTATGAGCAAGGCTCCACTATCTCTGGTCCTATAGCCTAACTCCAGTGACCTGTAAGCTGCCTCTCCCTCTCCTCTCTAGCTGAGAGATGGCAAGCAGCCACTGCTAGGAATGGCTTTCAGATATCATCACCCAGGCTGAAAAAGGCCCTTCCTGGAAGAGGGTGGAAGCTTGATCAGTGCAGACACATGATCTGCAGGCAACAGGTGAGGGTGAGTGAGAACAGCTTCCTGAACTACTGCACTCATCCTACTGGGCCCTTCTAGCCAGCCCAGCAGCCAAGGGGAGCTGGATATTCCCTCTGGCGAACCTCTGTTGGGATTTTATTCCCTCACTTAAGCTTTGTTTGTTGGCCTGCAGGTTCTGTGTCCCCACTGCCAGATGATTCCATATGGAGTGCCCTGCCCATGATGAATACACGGATGGACAAACCGAATGAGAAACTCCTCCCAGACAGTTTTGGGCTGTTCTCTTAGTCAACTCTTATCCTTTCCATAATGCTTTGCTTTTCATAAAAAGCTATACATACAGCACCACCACAAGGAAAAGGTTCCTTTTATATCAGTTACTCATATTTTCCCATTTATTTAAGCTATTAAAATTCATGCAGGTATTTTATAAGCCATCAAGATTTGGTGACTGGTATTACTGAATGTTTAATAATAAACTAAACAGAAGAAATCAGAGGGTTAAATGATGACTGCAATTCCTGTAATGACTTAATTAAATTTTTATTGAGTACGTAAACTATGATGTCATTTCTAGCCAACCATGGGTCTGCTTTCCCAGCATGTCACAGGGTGGGAGCACTCAATAGGAGGCTAGGCTAAATGAGCAGCAAGTCTCAGCTGAAATGGGGAGGGGAGAAAGGCTCATGTAACACACTCAATAAATTATCCGTTCATTTTTAAACAAAGTCCATGAGTTATAATATATTTGCCATGCACTTTTTATGACATAATAAAAATGTTACCTTAAGGATTACTTAACACATACTACAAATGTTATAGCAGAGGCAGGCACAAGGGGCAAAGAAAACAAACACGAGCAGGCCAGGGACGGGTCCTGGAGTTGACGTCCCAGGGGGAACAGCACAGTATATTAAAAAGGGAATGCCAAAAAAGGGGGTGGGGAGATACAAGAGTTCAGGGTTACTAATCAGCAGATTAATGAATGAGACAACCAACAGGGAACACAAGTAAAACAATAATGAACCTTGCAAGGCACATGTTTAATTAATATAGTATTCTCGAGGAGGAGTATTAGCTTTAAAGACATGCCAGTTCATTTGAGGCCAATTCGCTGCCCTCTTCCCCCTTTTCACTGTTGCTGCTCTTAAAGACGTTTATGTGACTGCTTAACAGAGGAACCAGATTATGTGGGTGGACGGAACGATGGAGGATCAAGTTTAAACTCCTTATTGAGTTCTACATGGTTCTCTGTGATCTGTTCTTGGTCATCTTTCCTGCCTCACCTCCTCCCACCTCCCCACTTTTAGCTCACCCTTCATTCACAGTAAACAATATGCAATTTCCACAAATAAACTTTGCTCTCTCATGGCTCTTAAGCATACTGCTGCCGGGATTCCTTCCCCCTTCTTTGTCCACTGGGATGCTAACTCCTTATCCTCTAAGACATAGCTTATAAATTATACTTTCTGCAAAGCCTCTCCTCTCCCCAGTCTACAGTGCCACAAAAGTGATTCAAGTCCAGAGAGAGGTCCCATAACTATTTATCAAGTGCCAAGAACTATGCTAAGAGCTTCATGCATGTGAGCTCATTTAATTCTTCCCAGTGACTGAGACAGGTACTGTTACTATCCCCACTTAAGAGAAGAGGAAACTGACATTTGGGAAACTAGGAAATAGTGGGTGAAGATAAGAATACAGAGCAGTCTGATTCCAATGCTTATCTACATTAGAACAAACACAAAAAATTATGTGGTCACCCCTTCATGTACCTACAACTTAGATTATCTGTAGAGGCAGGGTTAAGAATAACTAATATGGTCTTGGGTAAACACAATTCAGAGATTCCCAGTTCCAATGGTGGCTAGAGATGGGTCATCAGTGGCCAACTACTAATAGACATCAGACATTGCTAGCATAGCTCAGCCCCACTCCTGGGAAAACTAGTGGGCAAAAGGGTGTGATTGGGGCATAGGAAGACAGAATGGAAGAAGGTTGGTGGTGACAACACAAGAACGGATGCACATGAAGGTAAGGATAAGTTTTACAGCTACTGGCTTGAGGCAAAGCCACTAACACCAGCAGGCTAATAAGAATTTGTTGGAATAGGGGAGCCTGGCTGGCTCAGTCAGTGGAGCATGAGACTCTTGATCATGGAGTTGTGAGTTTGAGCCTCATGTTAGGTGTAGAGATTACTTAAAAAGTAAAATCTTAAATAAAAAAGAAAAGAATTTGTTGGAATGAATGAATAATAAAGGGTGGCTAGAGTGCTGACTAAAGCATAAGGAACACACAAAATTCATCCTAAGGGTACAACAGTGCAAAAGATCGCAGGTCAGGTCTTTCCAGCAGTCAGAAAGGCCATCAGCAACGCTTTGCAGTATCAAGACCATGGGCTACAGTGACTGCATGGCAATAGGCTAATGTGCACTGAACATCAGCCAGTCTATTAAATTTAATGTTAGAATGAGCTCACTGTGCAGTATTATGTGAAACACACAGAAACAGGTGAGAGGAGATAGAGAGAAGGGGGACAGGGAGAGACCAAATACACACGCATGCATGTAACTCACTCACTTGCATGATGACTAACAGATCTACTAAGGACCTTTTAGCAATGATCATAAAATACAACAAAATAAAATTCTGTGTGTGTGTGTGTGTGTGTGTGTTAGGCAGATCCAGAGAAAATTGTATTAATACCAAGAAGAAAAGGAAAAATAATAAAACATGAAAAGATGGTCAGTTTCAATTTCTTCTTCCCTCTTTAGAAAATCATGTCAATCTGAGCAAAGCATATTTCAGCTGTGATGAAAAGCCAACCTAAACAAAACATGAGATAATTCTTACATCTTATTTTAATAAATCATTTCACATGTTTAATGCACAGGGAAGCTTGCTACATTGAAATGCCTCTTCAAATTATTTATTTACTTACTTATTTATTTTAAAAATCCCAGTCTTGCACCTTGGAATCTGCATATTCAAAATTTGCACTGCCTGATCATGTCTTGAAAAACGAGGTACACGGTTTGGCAGGCATACCTGCAGAACCACTAGCTTTAATTTCTGAATGGTTGGCTTGGAAAAGAGCAAAGCAAGAGACAGCTGTCCTTGAAAATTACAGTCACGTACCCACTTGACAAGACATTCAAACACAACAGTTAAGTCTGAAATCACCTTGAAAAGAGCTGATGAGGAACACTATGATCCTGGGATGATCAAACTATCACGCCAATTTAATTTTCTTCTGTGTCAGGACATAGAGATAAGAGGAAGGTAACAGCTCTAATCTACTCCATTTCTGAAGTTTTGTTGCATCCCAGATGGCAAGTCTCACGCGTATTCCAGTTAGAGGAGCGAATATTGGCTTGAAAGAGTCACGTTTTTTGTTTTGTTTTGTTTTTTTTAAAGATTTTTTTTTTTTTTTATTCATGAGAGACAGAGCGAGAGAGAAAGGCAGAGGGAGAAGCCGGCTCCAAGGAGCAGGGAGCCCGATGCGGGACTCGATCCCAGGACCCTGAGATCATGACCTGAGCCGAAGGCAGACGCTTAACCATCTGAGCCACCCAGGCGCCCGAAAGAGTCACTGTTTTAACAACACTGACAGCACAAAGTCCTAAAGGAAACAATTCTGGGGGCCTCCACCGAAAATCTGAACTGATAGTAGTTATGATGGTGGTAGTAACAATGAGCATACATTGCATTTGATTTGATAATGTATGCATATATACGATCTCTTTTTGTGCCTCATGACCATAACCTTGCCCTTCTAGGAGCTCACAGCCTAACTGCTACTATTGTCCTGACTCTATAAACAAGAAAAGAGAAGTTCAAAAACGTTAAATGCCTTGCCCCAGAGTCACACCCTTCTTGTGACATTGCTATGACTTTTATCTCAGACAGCTGGTCCCTAAATCCAGTGTCTACCTAAAATGTCACACCTTTCTGCTTCTGATGGGTCGTATCAGAAACGGAGAATCACACAAGCAAAAAAATTAAAATTGCTAATTTCAGTACTTTGAAAAAGAAGAGTAAAATGGAAACGACTCTGAATTATTGAAAAGTTATCCTAGAAAGGAGATGAGATTCAACAAGGTCAAATACACTGTAGCATGTATAGGCCAAAATAATAATAAGTAACAGCTGAAGAAAGGGTTTGACTACATAGTCATAATAAAGTCCCAGAGCAAATCTCTGATCATGAGCTAACAAATGAGAAATTTTTAAGGTGGACATATAAAAAGAAATTCCATATACAAAGGTCAAAGTTTTCTTTCTTCTACTATTGTAATAGTCAAGAGTCTTTGTTTTAGCTACCATACTTAAGAATAAACACAGAGAAACTAGAGAAATTTCAATGAAGAATATCAGATAGGTATGGTCACGTTGGGTTGCCATTGGTCATAAGCCAGAGCATTCAAGATTCCGTGGACAAAAAAAACACCCAAAGGCTGTTCCATGAGTTGGCCTGGTTGTTTCCATCAACAGTCTCAATGGATCAGCAGATTTTGGAAGTACTCTGATACTGTCTGAGGTGAGTATCACTCACTCTCTGCATCTCTTCCTTAGGACCCAGACCTACTCCTCCCCAACTCCATATGAGTTGGCAGGCTGCTGGTCCTGGAAACCTGTCCCCTCAACACAGAGATGGGCAGAGAATCCCAGCTAATCTAATCAGAGTTTTGCTTCTGAGTGGAGACATTCAAAGATAAAAGGCAGCTAAAGTTGGGTCATCCCAAAGAGACTGTACTAAGTTCTTATTTCTAATACTGCGATCCCTGAGCTTCCTGGGGCCTGTTGTCAAACTCTCCCTTCCATTCTGTGAGCACTAGTTAGCCTCCAATAAATGCCTTTGTTTGCTTAAATTAGCTCGTCAGTCTCTGTTGAGTGTAATTAATGGATATATTGTCATTCATCAATTCAATAAAACCTTTCCATGATAACATAACAACATTAGCTAACATTTGTTGAATGCCTACCATGTGCCAGCAACTGTATTAAAAGCTTTATGTATTATCTCTTTAATCTTCACAATAATCCTAAAAGGGGGGTGTCATTGTCCTCATTTTACAGAAGAAGCATCACCTCATTTTCTGTGAAGTCTTTCAAGTTCCCCAAAGCTTGTTGCTTTTTCCTTCACGTGGTTTTTAGTATTTCCACCAGGAAGGCATACTGTGCTATTTTAATATCTGTTTATAGTCTGCCCCCCTCATTTCCCACTGCATTAGACTGTGAGCTCCTTGAGGGCAAAGACGGCACTGCTCAGCACATGTCTGCAGAATGACTCAATGTAGTATTTCCTGTCATAATTACCTCTTGCATTAGTGATGTCCATCCACTTTTACAAATTTCAGGAAAGTTCCCTTGAGTACAAGGATTGAGTACAAGGATTTGGAGAGGGGTTGAGCAGGTCTGTGTACATGCTGCTGCTGTTTTCAAACACTACTCTAGGCTGAAGAGGCCCAATTCCTGTCCTTTCAGGGTGTCCTCTCATAGCCTCTGAAACCCCACACCTCTCTCAAAGCAGTCTCTTCCACTGAAATATTTCAAGACCACCTCTAGTTCCATGACTACCATCTGCTAGTGTTCTAGACTTGAAGTCAAAATACTTATACAGAAGTCTGAAGTTAAGAAGGAGAGCTTCTGACTGAACCAAGAAAGAAATTCACAACTGTCAGGGTAAGAAAGCATGAAGTGGGCAACTGAGTTTTTCCTCTCTTGCTGATCACTCTAATGAGATAATAGCCAACTCTCTGAAGTGAACAGGTTAAACATTAACATACCTTTGAACCCTGCCTGCTCTATAACAAGTGCTATGGAAGAATAACTACGAAACTTTCTAAGAAATGCCCTTTTGCTTACACTTCCAAGTTTAACAAAGGGCTCATGCCCTGCTAACAAGTGCCAGTGCACGGAAGTTTTGATCAGGCTTTGGTTTTCTGTTGTTAAATACAAGATTTGGAAGGTGAAAACAGTTTCATTTATTAGTGGTCATTAATGGCCAATAATCAAGGTAGAACCAATCAGCAGGCAATTACCGGAAGTATAATAAGCAAAGGATAATTCCATTCGCACCTACTAGAATGGCTATAATTTTAAAAAAAGGAAAAGGAAAATATCAAGTGTTAGCGAGGATACAGAAAAACTGGAACTCTCAAGCATTGCTGGTGGGAATGTAAAATAGCACAGCGTTGTGAAAAATAGTTTGGCAATTTCTCACAAAGTTAAACACAGAACTACCCTATGACCTACTAATTCCATTCCTAACTAGATACCCAAAAGAATCGAAAGCTGAGACTGGAACAGATACTTGTACTCCAATGTTCATAACAGCATTATCCACAATAGCCAAAAGGTGGAAAAAACCTAAGCATTCATCAACAGATAAACAAAATGTGGTTATCTACATGCAATGGAATAATATTCAGCCATAAAAAGGAATGAAGTGATATATGCTATAACATGGATACACCTTGAAAACATTACATTTAATGAAATAAGTCAGACAGAGAAGGACAAATATTGTATAATTTCCCCTTCTGTGAGGTACCTAGGATAGGCACAGGAGGCTACAAGGAGTTGGGGAGAATAGAAATGAGGGATTTTTTGTTGTGGATGATGAAAAAATTGGTATAGATAGTGATGATGGTTACATAACATTATGAATGCATCTCATTTAAGGTCACCAAATGGTACTCTTGTGAAAGGTTAAAATGATAAATATTATGTATATGTTACCACAAAATTAAAAAAAAAATTCCAATTACAAATGATTCTTCTCACAAATTTCAATCTGTGACTTAACCATGTGTATACATTAAAGCCTCTCTTACAATACTTATCCCATTCTGAGCAGTAGTATTATGAAGTAACTTATGTTCCTTGCTAGACCATAAGCTGCCCAGGTGCAGAATTCTACACTGCCTTGTACATATTCTAAGCATATATTGAGTGCCTACCATATTTAAGGCATTATGGTATGCAGTAGACAAAAAGGATGAATGAAACACAGTAGCTGTCCTAAGGAAGTCTGTGATCTCATGTGAAAGACACACCACACACAAGTGAAACACCTAGCACATTGTAAAAAATGGCAACGGCGAATCTGGGGGCTGAAAGGCTTCAGAGATGAAGCAACATTTACTACATTAGATATTAAAGGGTGAACAGAGATTACCACTTTTCAGACTGAAAGAATGGTATGTGCAAAGCCACAGAGAGGTAAACAAATACTGCATTTGCAGAGGAAAATTTGTAACAAAGAGGCCATGAATGGGAAGAAGCAGAGGCAGAACTGAAAAGGCAGTATCTGTCTGATTGGAAATGGCCCTGAATGCCACATGAGGAGGTCTGAGCACAGGGGATATTTCTGAAAATTAACCCTAGAAGTATAAAGTACAGACCACAAAGTTAGGGGAAAGGCCAGAGGTAGGAATACCACAGGAGGTAGGAATACCAGAGGAGGCTGCAGCAATGGCCCAGGTGAGAGTTGGTAAGGAACTGAATTAATATAAGTGGCCACAGGCATAAAGAGGAAGGCTTTCCAGAGAAATGTCTACAGCAGTATCAACAGCATTTGATTATCAAGTGGATGCAGAGGAGAAAAGGTGAGGAGGCCATGACTTGCACATAATCAGACCTCGCTGAATGCCAGCTGAAAAAAGAATGCAACAGTTATTTGTAATCATAAGCTGATGACTTTCTGACCCTGGTCGCAGTCTTGTAGGGTTTTAGCATTCATGGTGCCCTCGATGTCTCCTGTGTTGTGGTAATGGAAAATCCTACTTGAACAAGATGTAATATGAGCAAGATGTGTACTTAGCTTGAGCCCGGCAGGCGTCTCCAGTGGAGCAGAAGTACAGAACACCAGGGCCGAGGAGCCTGATCCCCTTTCCCAGCAATCCGTTCGCTACATGTCAGTGGATATCATCCGTCTGGGTCCTCTGCATTCTACCTGCAGTCACGAGGTCAGCAAGATGCTGACACACCTTAGGTTTCCAGAAACACTTGCAGGCTCCCAAATGCACAATGGACCTCATGACTGCACTTATGAGTGCAGGAAAGCTGCAGGCACAACACTGCTTTCTAAAATAGTTTTTACTGAATTTAGGCAGACTTGGGACAGTGGGAAACTACAGGACGCTCGCTCCCCATCAGTACTGGCCATCTCAAGTGCACAGACATACAAGCGAAACAGATGAAAATGGAGAATTAACAAGCTAGTAAGTGCTTTGCTAATGGAGTCTGGGCACTGTCATTTGTCCCGGGTGCTGAGGATCTAAACATCCCAGAAGACCGGGAGGCAGCACTGTCCTTTCCCACTCAACAATTCCAAGACAGACATCATGCTGCCTGGAAAACAACATTCTTGGAGGATCCAAAATCTACCCCCTTTCCCAATCTTGAGGTTCCTAGCCCTTTTACCAAACAGTCCTGTCTTCTTCTTCTCTACAGTAATGGGAAGCAAAAGAGATGGGCCACCCTAGTTCACTGAGTCACACAGGTTAACTGGTGACTCCAGCTGGGAAGAGGAGGTCAGACCAAAGTCTACAGCCCCAAACAGTCAAATGGGCATTTCCCTTGTTCTCCATGGGTCATACACAATGCTTGTTTTTCACTCCTGTCTCCTTACTGCTAATTGCTCAGAACCATACAATTTCCCAAATATCGCCCCTGTGGTAACCTCAGAAACAGGCTGGTCCCTGCTGTGGAGATGAGGAAACAAAGGGTGAGTCACCAATTGCCGCTCTGCTCAGAGATGATGGAGAAGTTCACAGAAACAATGTCATCTGATTCCTAGTCCAACATTCTTTTGTCTTAAGGCTCAAACAGAAGGGCTACTCCACTGACAGAATCATATAGAAGTACCCTGGGAATGGCTGAGCCTGGATTCTGGTAGAAGCACTCCTGCTCAAGTAATGAGAAGGCCAATGGTGAGACAAGCAGTAAAGTTCCGAGTCCCAGAAAATAGAATGGACTTGGCTTTATGAGCTCTGAGAGTGGCCCTCACCTCTTTAGGTTAATTCTTTTTGTCCTCTTTTTTTCAGTAAAATATTGCTAAAACAGTAAACATTTTATCTAAAGGAAAAAGAAAACCTCAGCTGGAATACTGTATCTGGTAAAGAGTTGCTCTCTCTAGTGATCTGTATTCAAGTCCCACTCTGACCTTAGAAATGCTTTGAAATCTAAGCAAACTCTGGGCCCAAACAGTTCCATTTCCCCACCTTGTAACTCTGGAAGACAAATCTCTGAGACTCAGTTTTTCCATATAACTATGCAAAACTGCCTTTCTTTTTTCTATTTACATTATCATGTCAGATTATACTTAATAAGTAATAAAATGAAGAGCTGCAAACCTCTATCTAGCCCCCTGGCACTGTTCAGAAAGTCTCACACGTAGTAATTTACTTAAACCTCCACAATGCTGTAAGTAAGGTGAGGTAGGTACTATAGCTATTCCTATTTTACAGAGAAAAAATGGAGGCGCAGAGACTAAGGTCCTTACCCAAGGTCGCACAGCTGGTTTGGGATCTGAGCCTAGTTTGGCTTTGGTGACCAAGGACTCTCAACCACTCTGATTCTGCCTTAGAAAGCTGGTTACAAACCCAACCAATTCCTCCACCTGGGCAGAGGGCTGCCAGTCTACATGCCTCCCTTCGGCACCTAGGGGCTGCCTAGTTTCCAGCCCCATCCTGCCATCACACTCAGCCCTGTGCTGGGCCAGCTTCTCTAGAAAGTCTACAGCAAACGGGGTGCCTGGGTGGCTCAGTCGGTTAAGCGTCTGCCTTCGGCTCAGGTCATGATCCCAGGGTCCTGGGATCGAGCCCCGCATCAGGCTCCCAGCTCTGTGGGAGGCCTGCTTCTCCCTCTCCCACTCCCCCTGCTTGTGTTCCCTCTCTCACTGTCTCTCTGTCAAATAAATAAATAAAAATCTTTAAAAATAAATAAATAAATAAAAAAGAAAGTCTACAGCAAAAATACAACTAAACAAAAAACAGGTGAATTCCCAATCTTAGTTGTTCATCTATTTAGTTTAGAACCTAACCTAGGAAAGATTCAACCTCATTTCTCTTTTTGGCATATAAGCCCTGTAAGATCATTTCTCTCTGGAGCACTCTCTACCAAGAGCATTTCGGGATTAGCACATGGTGAGGGACAAAAATGTTCCCTAAATAAATAAATGAGAAAATAAATAAATTAAATCCAACACATCAAAAAATAAATAAACAAATAAACAAATGAGTAAAACAATCCTTAACCGAGCCATAAAATTAATAATGCTGCTGGACCTGGAGGAGAAAAAAAATTCAATAGTGCCTTCATCATTAATAAATATATAGTCAGTGTTAACCATCCACCAAGCACTATTCTAGGAGTTTAGGCTACAGCAATAAACAAGAGGCAATACAGGGGCACCTGGCTGGCTCAGTCAGTTGAGCATGCAACTCTTGATCACAGGGTTGTGAGTCTGAGCCCCACAATGGGTGTAGAGATTACTTAAAAATAAAATCTTAAAAAAAAAAAGGGAGAGAGATAATACTTGAATTCCTAGAGCTTATATTCTAGGAAGGGGGAAAGGGCAAAATAAAATACACAGAATGTTAGATGGTAATTTTATTGAGTATTTGACATAAGCAGTGTTTAAGAAGATAAGCCAGGCTATTAAATGATTTGCAAGATGCATCTGAGATGAAGAGAGTCGAGAGGCAGGCGATCAGTGAAGCAGCCAATGGTGAGTTGAGGTAAGAGGTCAGGCCTGGATCTAAGTGTCAAGTAAGGCAGCTCAAGTCCAGAGAGTGGTTGTGGCTTCTCTGCTCCTTTGAGGACCAGACATGTTACATTTATGGTCCATATCACTGCCACTCAGAAAAGAGCAGCTAAACAGATAGCATCGACGTGGAGAAAGAAGTCCCTGCTTTCCAGCTAGGCCCCTTCAGGTCTAACTATCACCACAGGATTATTCACCCAGCATTTTAGGGAAACGGGGAAGAGAACTATTATAACTGCCTTACCAATGGATCCAGAAATACTCAAAAGCACATCCAGGGCAGTTACAACCAATGTCTATGGCTACTACACCCTGGTGTGATGCCTTAGCTTCCAGAACTTTTTCACGTAGTCATCCAGTCCTGAGCAGAGGTAGTGCCCAGTGCAGGGTTAAACCCACAGGAGAAAAGAGCAGATAGCTGCCTACCTTCTGGTAGGACACAGAGTGAGGGGCACTAACAATCTTGCCATACCCTAAGAGCTCCCCACGGTGCTACTGCAATCATTCCTTTTCCTGAAGACACAATTTATAGAAAGCCCCAGTGAAAATGCCACACTCTTTCTCTCTCTAAAAGTAAATAAATAAATATCTTAAAAAAGAGAGAGAGAAATAATCTGGTCCAGGCTCTTCACCTGAGTCTGTTGATTAAAGGTGAAACCAAGTTTAATTCCTTACTTTTTTGACTCTAAAACTAGTGAGTGGTTTTTCAACTCTCCCATCCTCTCCTTCCTCTAGAAGGAGGATCTTTTTTGGCAGGCAACTCAGCTTGGGACCTAAAGCACAGCAGATGATAAACACCTTCTGTCTTTGAAAGAGAAGAGGTAGAGCCATAAATTATCTGTACTCAAAATACCAAAGACACTAGAATTCATTTGAAATCCAAAGAATCTTAGCAAAAGGGCATAGGACAGGAATGAAAGAAGTAGTGTGGGGGACACTGAGAATGCCACTGAATGCTTAATGGGAATGGTCTCCTACTTCCCCCATAACAAGGCACAAACCACATGCCTGCTGATTCTTAACCCCAGCAGCTGAACTGCCCAAGGCCCACAAAAGGGGCAACACACACAGTTTACACCTTTTATTATTCTGATAGAAATTTCTCTCCTGGGAGCAGAAAGGGGTCAAAAGTCCAAAACCAAAAATATATATCTTTATAAGTCAGAGCAAAAGAAGCATTACAGCAGACAGTTATTTAAAAAAAAAAAAAAAGCCTTAGTGAACAGAGCAGAGTAGGAGGTGTTAGAAAACTCACTCCAAGTAATTTATTCGCTGGGAACCACAAAGGGCTTTCCCAAGAACAGCAAAAACACCATTAATTTCCCCAGTACCCTCCTTTCAAAGGGCTCCAAACACTTCACACATATCATTTTAAATTGTCCTCAAAGGCTCCAAAATAAGGAGTTACTATATCCCCAGGTTCAGATGGAGAAACTAAAACATTCATGGCTGCCCTGCCCTGTCCAAACCATCCTAACAGATTCAGCCAACATCGACTGAGGGCCTGCAATGAACATGACCTGTGCCAGGCAGAACCGGCGATACAAGGATGAAAGATATGATCTCTGTCCTCCAGAAAGTCAGAAGCCAGTGAAGCATGACAGATGTGGACATAAATCATTTTGAAATAAAGCAGCCGATGCTAGGTGCTATACAGAAAGGGTCCAAACAGTGCCCATTTATGTGCCAAGCATTGTACTAAGTCTTTACTAGCACCATACTGCTAAAGTCACACACTATGTATGACTTACCTTACAGAGAAAGAAATGGAGACAATGAAAGGTAAAGAGACTTGCCCAGGGTCTCAAGGCCACATTATGGCACAGCATGATCAAAACCCAGGTCTGTCTGGCTCCAACGCCCATTTAATGGGAGGTAAGTGCTTGGGAAGTTAAACACATACATACATGACAGCAGAGCGTCCTTTTCTCAGAGCCAGAGGAGAACTCCTGCAGAGGAAGGAGGCCCTGCTGAAGATCCCTGGAGAAGGTTCTGGCTTGGTGACAGCTCTACACAGCCCAGCTGGTGGGGGTAACCTCTGCCTCTTTTGCCAAGGCTCCACTCTGGAGGCCAAGGAAGAAAGATTTGAAGGAAGAAGAGCTTATGCAGCAGCAGGCCACTGTCCACAGGGAGAGCATGATCAGCCTTGGGGAATCCCTGGGTCTTAGCAAGGTTAGTATAAATAGCTCTATTTTAAGCCCACAGGACAAGAAGCAGATGGGGGAAAGAGAAGATCCTCCAAACTTTAGGAGCAAAGTTGAGCCTGGAACTATGGAAGCCCAATCACCACTCCAGCATGGGATCCTTCTGTAATTGTTTTCAAATCTTAATTTCAACCTAACAAAACAACAACAACAAAAATCCTTTGATGGGGGCGCCTGGGTGGTTCAGTTGGTTGAGCGTCTGACTTCCGCTCCGGTCGTAATCTCAGGGTTTTGGGATGGGCCTCACTGGGCTCCACGCTCAGCAGGAAGTCTGTTTCCTCCCTCTCCCTCTGCTCCTCCCCCGGCTTGTGTGCTCTCTTTCTCTCTCTCAAATAAATAAATAAAATCTTAAAAAAAAAAAAAAAAACACTTTGATGGAGCCAGATACTTCTGTGTATTACTATCTTGATCAACACAAATGACTTTGTTCCTATCAATGGATAGGTTAGCCATTAGTTCATTTACTTGTTCTTGTATTCTACTTACTTCCAAAAAAAGGTTCAAGTTGGCTTATAAAAAAAGGCACGTGCTATGGCCAAAAGAGCAAAAGTCTGAAAATCAGTCAGATCTGGACTTGAGACTCGCTGTGGTGGCCACAGCCAAGTTCTTTAACTTTTCTGCCCCTCAGTTCTCCTCAGCTGCAAAATGGGCACACTCACCTCTAGCCAGGCAATTTGTGATGGAGATGAGATCTATAAAATGCCTGCCAGAATTGGGCCCACAGTAGACATCTCCACCAAAAAGGAAAAAAAAAAAAGAAAAGGTAAAGAAAAGCATTAATAAAGTGTATGTGTGAGAGAAAGAGGATAATGAAAAATTATATCAAATACCTAAATAAGGGAAGCTCTGTACTTTCTGGAAGCCATGGCAACGGGGAAGCAGGATTGTTATACCATTCTCATCGTTAAATAAAGGGAAACATAAGTTCATCAGGACAGAGAAAGTTCTTAAATTCTAACTGCAGAGAGACTCATCTACAGTTGAGTGGATGTGGATGTGCACACACCTACACATGCACGCTTAACACTGTTTTTCTCTCCAACAGGAACAGGGCAAATGGCTCTCCAGAGCCCTGCTGCCCCTCTGACACCGCATACTGCCGCATACAGTGAAGTACTTCAACAGTTAAAACATTTTTGTGCCAATATTTTTAAGAGTGCAGAAGGTTCCAAATTACATGTAAAATAAACAATGCCAGACTGTGAAAACTCTTGGCTGCAACGTTCTCTGATGTTAACAAGAGTTTCTTTATTACTGTAACCTTTCAGAAGTGAATAAAAATTATTTCTCTGCCCTAGTTTTGCCCTCCAGTAAAAGGGAAGAGAACAGTGACCATGGAAAGAGCTGTACAATGACCTCTCATGAAGGCTAGGAGGCTGGGAAGGGGGCAGTTTAAAACACAAAGCCTTCCGTATATGATTCTAGTCAAAGGTTAGAAATTTAGTTTGTGCTGTGCTGATCATACTGTAAAATTTTACATTCCTAATATTTTATGTAACTAAAACCCTCAGGGGGACCAGAGGGCATTTGCAAGGAGCCCAAACTAAGCTGATACTAAGAGAAAACCCAAATCTTGATCAAGGCTCCTTAGCCATTCGGGGAACCTCATTACTCTGAAATTGAGTCTGAAGTGCCCTTAAAAAACTGGGAAGAAGATCTATAGGTGTCCAGGACTTACACAAAATAGGTTCTTTTGCAGACCTCTGAGTCAATGAGTCTGTGAATATTGGACACCCAAAAGGATCTCAAAATGGGAGCTAGTCTGGACAGAGAGAGTCCGCTTTCAGCACTGTAAGAAAAGGAAAAAAGTCACCATAAAAAGGCAAACATGCTCTGTCCTCTCACACCATTCTGCCTCTACCTACACTGCTCCTCTGCCCTGAAGGTTTCTCTTGTCTATTAAACACTTATCTGAAAGATACAACCCAAATGTCATCTACCCCAAGCTTTTCTCCTCTGGGCATTCTCAGCAATTTTTAAATATCATAATCTCTCAATATTGTAATCACCTGCTTATCCGTTTGTCTTCTCCTACAAGACTGGGGAGGCGGGGACAGTATCTTCATCATCTGTGTATCTCCAGTGCCTAGCAGAGTACCTGAAGTTAGCAGACCACAATAAAATAGACGGATAGATGGGTAAAACCTTGTTTGTGTCTGGGAACAGAAATCAGACAGAGAATGATGAACTGCTAAAAAAACAGAACACAAGCTCTGGGATTTAACACAAGGCTAGCTTTTCAGACTCTCACAGAATTGCGGAATGTTAAGTCTGGAAGAGAATTTAGAAATCATCTAGCTCTCCTCCCCAGAGAGGTGAGGTGATTTGACTTACTCGAGCTCACTCAGAGAGTGGCCAGGCTGGCCAGAACTCCCTCCATTATACCATACCACCCATCCCTTCTCTTTACTATCGAAAACTGTAGATATAAATATTTATTTGGCAGTTGAGAAATATGATTAAGACTACATATTATGAAAATGTTATTTCATTATAAACAAATAACAATGGATGGCACACTAAAATTCAAACAATTTGATACAAAATGCACTATCTGAATTGCTCAAAAAAGTTAAACATAACATCACCGTATGACCCAGCAATTCCACTCCTAGATAATATGCCCAAGAGAACTGAAAACCTATGTTCAGACAAAAACCTGTACATGAATGTTCACAGAAGCATTATTCATAAAAGCCAAAAAAAATGGAAACAACCCAAATGCCCATCAATTGATAAATGGATAATAAAATGCGGCATATCCATACAACAGACCATCCATAAAAAGGAGTAAGTACTGATACACGCTACAACATGGATGAACCATGAAAACATGATGCTAAGTGAAAGGAGCCAGAGAGAAAAGGCCACATATTATGATTCCATTTATATGAAATGCCCAGAATAGGAAAATCTATGGAGACAGAAAGTAGAATAGTGGTTGCCAGGGGCTGGGGGAAAAGAGGAATGGGGAGTGACTGCTAATGGGCACAGGGTTTCTTTTTGAGGTGATGAAAATGTTCTGGAATTAGATAGTGGTGATGGTTGCATAACACTGTGAATTTACCAAAAAAAAAAAAAAACAAAACACTTAAAATGGTGACTTTTATGGTAGATGAATTATAACTCCATTTTTTTTTTTTTAAAAAAGGAAAAAGATACAATCTCTGCCCTCTAGGAGCTAACAATTTAACTGAAGGAGTCGGGACCAACATACAGACATGCTTAAGGACTCAGAGGTTCAGTGTTATGTGACAAGTAATGTGTAAGTTAGAGGAAGAAGGAAACAGCACTTAAGTGAAAAATCTTAATGCTTATGTTAGAGCCATAGTTCTGAGTGATGACCTTTTCAGGTAGTACAGACTAGTGATTAAGAGCATGGGCTCAAAAGTCTGGCAGGTTTGGGTTCCAATCCAGGCTCTCATATTTACTGTGTAAGACTGATTAAGTTATCTTCCTGGTAGGTTGGAATAATGGTCTCCCAAAAGATATCTATAGCCTAATTCCTGGAACCTGGGAATGTACCTTATATGGGGAAAAAAGGACTTTGCAGCTATGATTAGATCAGGAGTCTTCAGATGGGGAGGTTATCCTGGATTATCCAGGTGGGCCCTAAATGTAATCACATGTACCCTTAAAGAGGGAGGCTGAAATTGGAGTGATGTGGCCACAAGCCAAAGAATGTCAGCGGCCTCCAGAAGCTGGAAAGGGCAAAGAACAGATTTTCCCCTAAAGCCTCCAGAAAGAGCACGGCCCTGCTAATGCCTCAACTGTGGCCCCATGAGGCTGATTTCTGGCCGTCAGAACTATGAGAGAATAAATTTCTGTTGTTTTAAGCCACCAAGTTTGTGTTAAGTTGTTACAGCAGCTATAGGAAATGAATCCACTAACCTCTCTGATCCTAGTGTCTTCATCTATAAAATGAGGACAGAAATACTACCTCATAGGTTAAGATTGTTGTAAAATGTCAAATTCGTATGGTGCTTATAAAGTGCACAGCAAAGAGAAAGTTCTCAGTAAGTGAGTTACTACTATGGGTGAACTGTTTCTGTATTTTGCTGAAATCCTCAACTTTTACAGGGCACCTGCCCATGCCCACACCCTGCTCCCCTCAGCAGGGAGAGCAGGAAGAGCTGGCAATCAGGGGACCCGAGTTCTGCTCTTTAGTTGGTTTCTAACAAATTTACTCCTCTCCTCATGCAAGTTTCTCCATTAGTTAAATGACAGGATCAGAGGTGAGCAGTGGCCCTCTGACCAGAGGGTCTGTTAAGACACAGGTTGCTGGACCCGACAGCCAGAGTTTCTGATTCGGCAGATTGAGGGTGGGGCCCTAAACTTGCATTTTTAACAAGTTCCTAAGCGATGTTGAGGCTGCTGGTCTGGGGACCTCACTTTTGAAAATCTCTGGTCTAGATTATTTCAAGGCTCCTTTCCAGTTTTAATGGTCTAAGCCACCCCACAGATGCAGCATTCAAATAATAAACACTGCTGTATCAGGCCAGAATAGCTTTACAACGAAGTTCTTTTCCTATGTAAGAAAGTGGGGGATGGAGGAGTATGAAGTCCATGGTTAAGGACTAGTTTTAACTTTTGAACTAAGCAGAATGAAAAATCTTAAGCAATAGTGGGAACAGGAAGGGGCTGTCCCCTTATCCAACATGCTGGCCCCATTTTAATTTATCTTAATCCCACCTTTCTGCCTTTTCACAGGACCCCTCCCCCTCACGCCCTCCTCGAGAAACACATCTAGGTGTCTCCTGAATTCATTTACTGGCTTTGCCGTGCACAGTATAATACCGCCTTTGTTAGTCTCCCGGCCCAGCCTCTCTGAGCACGGTGTTCAGTCTCGGTGTTCCTCTACTCTTAAAAAAACACAACCACGGAGTCTCTGAAAAATAATTGTAAAATCAACTTAAGGCAAATTCAGCCGATGTGGAGACATTCAGACTCTAAATGATGGAAAAAGAAACAAATTCAGAACATTGTTAGCATTCTCACCTTTTTTTCCCCCTTAATCTCTATTAGTCCTGCTGAGTAGGAAACCTCTGCCGTATCGGATTAGAAACTCTGAATAAAAGGGGCCTCAGGCCTGGGACTGCACTGAAGAAATGGAATGCCTTGAGACTCCAGAAAAGCTGTCCTCTTGGCCTTTGGAAGTCCTTGGTAAGAAGACCAGAGAGAAGGAACCTGCCACGAAGTTGATCCCCCTCCTGCACCCCGGGAAGGGATCATGGTATAGTAAAGTGGACACTGGGCTGGGAATCAGCATACCCTAGTTTGGGTCCTCATTCTGCTGTTTGTAGCTGCACAACCTTGGGCAAATCAATGAACTTTTCTGGGACCCCATTTTCTCACCACAGAAACGAGCCAGTGGGACCTGATCTATAGTCCTTACTCTGAGACGCACATCAGAAATCCTCTGGGGAGGGGTGCCTGGGTGGCTCAGTCGTTAAGCGTCTGCCTTCGGCTCAGGTCATGATCCCACGGTCCTGGGATCGAGCCCCGCATCGGGCTCCCTGCTCTGCGGGAGGCCTGCTTCTCCCTCTCCCACTCCCCCTGCTTGTGTTCCCTCTCTCGCTGTGTCTCTCTCTGTCAAAAATAAATAAATAAAATCTTAAAAAAAAAAAAAAGAAATCCTCTGGGGAGACTTTTTAAAATACATACACATCTGAGCCCCTTCAGATTGAGAACCACAGAACCAGAGAATATCTGAGGCACTCAATCTAACATTCTAAGGTTCATCTATTCTATAAAGTGAATTAGAAATATAAATGATGAGAGAGTCAAGGAACCCCAGAGGCAGGGCAGGGAGAGAAAAATGAAACTTTCTCGGGGGAGAGGGTGGTCAGAGAAATTGAATCCAGGTGTGATAAGAGATCATTAAGTCAGAATTTGGGAGACAATGCTGCCCAGTCACTAATAATAGAAGCAGGTACCTGTGTCCACCCAAGTATCTGAGGGGTGACCATGTTAGGCACTCTGTGTTAAGACACCAGGAATCCTAGGATTCTTCATCCCATCTAATGGGCGTGACCTACACAAACCCACAATTACAGGACAGCATGGTAAGTCCTATCACAGAAGTTTGTGCAAAGTGCTGCAGCAATACAGAGAAGGGAGTGGCCAAACATACCAATATTATTGGGGGGTGCTGGGAAAAGCTTCGTGGAAGAGGCACTATCCAGCTGTGCCTCACAGTGCCACGAGCAGGGAAGACAGGTGTTAAGACCACTTCAGACAAAGGCACCTGTATAAACAAAAGCCCAGAAGCATAAAGGAACATGGCATCAGTGAAAATGTGGCATGAGTGAAACCTGTGTTTGTGTGTATGTGTGCACATGCATGGATATCTGTGTATCAGAGAGGTCTCTTGGCAATCAGACTAGAAAGATGGGTTGGGACTAGAATGTGAAGATTTCTTCTCTCCCCACCCCCCGCCCCTGCCCCATTTTTCACTTTGAAAAGTTTCAAACTTACTTAAAATTCTAAGAGTACTACAAGAAAAACTTGTAAAATTTTTAGATTCACAACTGTTAATATTTTTAACATTTGCTTCATCTCTCTCTATATATACATACACATGCCCTTTTTTCTTTTGCTAAACCATGTGAAAATATCAAATCATTTCATTCCTAAATACTAAACACTATATCTTCTAAGAACATTCTCCTATGTAACAACGAAGCGTTCTATATACCATTGCTAAGAATATTTGAATTTTGTCCCTCAGCTTTCTAGACAGAGGGATATGATCAGATGTGGAATTTGGAAAAACCTCTGGTGACTTATATGGTGACAGGTTCACCAGAGTGGGTAAAGTCCAGAACTAGTTACGAAGCCATGTGCAATGAAGGAGAGATGATGAGGGTTGATATGAAGCAATGGAACAGAAGAGAGGGAAAAAAAAAAATTCAAAGATATTTTGGGCAGAGAAGTGACGGGACAATTTGGGTGCAGAAGATGAGGCAAGAGGTGAGGAGGACTCTAAGAATTCCAGCCTGGAGGGGCTAGATTGATGGTGACGACATCAGAAGTGAGACAGGAAACACAGGAAGAACAGTTTCATGGAGCTATTTATCCCATCTCCTGAGTGAGATTTATTTAGGAGAACCATTAGCAACACCTGGAAATGGCTCTAGCTGTGCCCAATGCACACAGCTCTAAGCAGTACCAGAACTATGGTACAAAAGACATCAAAGGGAAAAGGACACCCAGAGGGACTGGAGAAGCAAAAAAAAAAAGTGATAGGTTAGAGAGGTAAACAGTTCTGAGACAATGAGCTGAATTGGGAGTACTTAATATGAAGAGTACTTAAGAAGGGTACCCTAGAAAGACAGGACAGTGTCAATGCCCCAAGGCAGTCAGGGCTTTGAAAACAGAATTAGGTCACTGTCTTTCTTCTACAGAAATTCCATTCGGTAAACTGAAGATAACAAAGAGGATCAAATTCACTTACTGATTTACTCAGTCAAGAAACATTTACTGAATGCCTACTAAGGATAAAGCTCCATTTCCGGTACCAGAGGAACAGACAAACAAATAGGAACTAGACCTCAGGAAACTCACAACCTATAACTCAAGGTAAAAACGGCCAGGAGAGAGATAAACCATCATGTGCATAGATAGGAGTTTCATGCTCTATTTAATTTCAATTTCAGATAGGTTTATAACTTCTCTTTCAGGGACAATCCCTGAAATGAAGTGAGTCCAGCATGCTGCCCAGAAGGACAGGCAAACTGAGCCATCAGACCAGCATTCTGGCTGTATGCTCCCAGGCAGCTGATAAGTCACAAAACTGCCTAAAGCACACACTCCATGCACCCTTGCTGCCTCCTGAGACCTGGGGTCATGAAACTTGTACAGAGAAAGGAATGTATCTACTAAAGATACATCTCAGTTGGACCCTGCTCAAGTTCACGAGCCAATCCCAAAATGAAATTGCTCTGCCTTCTAAGAATTTAGCCTTCTCTCACCTAATAAACAAATATCCACTCCAACAGCTTAGGACATTCAAAAACTTTCAAAAGAACAACTGATATCTGGGAACAAACATGTCTTATTTTAAAGGCCTCAAGCCCAAGGAATTGCTCTGTATTTACACTCCACCATTCGTATCATTGGCCACAAAACTATGAACTTAAAGTGGTCCTTGCCTTTAAAACAGTACCTATGGATAGCAGTGAGTGTTAATTCTGACCTAGAGATGGAAAGTATAGCAAAATTTTTACCTCATGGTAAAACAGAGGAGTTTGAAGATTTCTGTGGGGAGGTAGGGAGGAGAAGGGAATGGAATTACAGAGGCCTGGAAGAGAATTTCCAGAAAAACTAAAGTATGTATAATTCTTATTTTTACCACCCTTTACAGATTTAAAGTCTTTGTTAGTTCAGAAACATAAAAGGCCTCATGTATAAGTTGTTGGGGTTTTTTTAGTCAAATCAGTTAGAAGACGGGAAAGCATGGAAAAAGACAAAGAAAAACTTGAGGGTAAAGGAAACAATTTCTCATTTCTTTTTCTTACAGTATTTAAGACAGAGCAAACAAATATGCTCAGAATGAAAAGGGCTACCTCTCCACCCCACTTTTTCTAATACATATAGTGGGCTTCCAGAACAGTCTTCTGTTGTCAGTTATTTACTGGACATGCATTCAGCCAAGGGGCAATGATAAGCACTTTGGAGACTACAAAGAGGAATACAGGGGATCCGGCCCCCAGGCAATTCACCTGGAAGGTAATCAATACTCACGAATAACAATGATACAAAAGAGAAACAGTAAGACCCAGAAAATGGGTACATATAAATTACTAAGGTACTTCCAGCTAGGGACAACTGAGACTGGCTTCCAGTATGGGGTGGAGGGATGTAAAGGAATTGGGGCTGTGGTGTATTGTATGTACCGCACGGGGAATGACACAAGACAGGAAGAGCAAGGCATTCAGCTTGGCTGGAGTGAAGAGTATGTGAAGCAAGGCTGGAATGTGATGTTCACTGAGTGCTTACTATGTGCCAGGCACATGGGCTAGAAGGTTTCACATATTTACAGTTCAAGAAGAGCTGGAGGAAATGAGTTTGGAAAGGTAGTCTGGAGTGTGATCAGAGAGGACCTTGCAAAGCAAAATGCTGATTCTAAGAAGAAAAGTAGAATTTTACAAAGGAGTCCAGTTCAGCCCACAGCTCCTCCACCTCTTTCTAGGCCCTCTGCACCACCCCAGGAGGCAGCTCTGCTAGAGAGGACAGGAGACCTTGAGGTGACAGGAGGCTCATCCTTATTCTGGAATGGTGCTAGCAAGAAATCATCTGAAGTCCTGATGAGACAACTGGCATTCCAGGGACCACTGATAAGGATAAACTTGGAATTTCTTAATACTCTTTCCCACCTAGTCTCCAAGGCTTGGAAAGCTTAAACCTGTTCATTGTGAGCCACAAGGTGGAGATGTCTGGCAGGGCAGAACTGAGAGGAAGTCGTTTAGCCAGCCTAAGGTTACCATTAACACTTTGAGCCACTGCCTTGAGCTAATTTTTATGTTTGTTTTTTAAGTTTGGTTGAAATGTCACAAATGGAAAAATTAACTAAAGCGCCAGGGTTAGCCACAAGACTGGACACACCTGGCTGCAAACCCAGCAAAAGAAACTTACTTCATTAGTAGGAGAGGCAGAAAGTGAAATTTACATCTGAAATGTGCCTGCACCAGGAGAAAGTGCTGAGGCCAAAGGCCTGTCTGTTTTTACAGCTGTGTCAAGTCTTAGTTCTCTACTCTTACCAACACTCAGGAGTGAGGCAAGGGCCCAAGGAAAAATGGTCTCCAACCTCTTCAGCTGCAACTCAGCTCACAAAGGTTTTTAAGAACCAGTTAATGAAATAAAACAAGACCAGATGAGGTGATATAATGAACTTTATTTCCACAGCTAATTTATATGTTTAAATCCCAAATAATGTTGTTGTTTTTTTTTAAGTTAGAACGCTCTAAATTATTGATGTGATTTCTGTAACCTCAAATTTAACACTTGCATTTTATACCGGCTTCACTAATGATATATGAGTCTGCCTTGTTTTTCACAATAGTTGGGCTCCTAAAAAGCTGATAAAAAGCATAAATTTTTTAATAAAAATTTCCCCACCAAATGAGACTGCAATTCTAATTTCAAAGGAGTTCTTGATTCAAATTTCTGATTCGCCATTAATTCACAAGTGGTTCCACTCAAAGTAATAGCCTCTAAGAATTCTTTGGCATGAAAAAGATCACCACTACACTGATCAGTCTTATAAATTCTACTTTTTATATAAGTTTTCTTAAAGATGTACACTTGGGATGCCAAATTACACAGAGACAGATTTACAAATTACCACCTTCAAATCAGATTTTTTGAGGCACCCCAACAACTCAAATTTTTATTTTTTATTTATTTATTTTTAAAGATTTTATTTATTTATTTGAGAGAGAGAGAGAGCACATGAGAGGGGGGAGGGTCAGAGGGAGAAGCAGACTCCCTGCCGAGCAGGGAGCGCGACGCGGGACTCGATCCAGGGACTCCAGGATCATGACCTGAGCCGAAGGCAGTCGCTCAACCAACTGAGCCACCCAGGCGCCCCCAACTCAAATTTTTAAAAGAAACTGAAGCACACAGGAGGAGAGACTTAGCAGCCAGGGTCAGAACCAGGCCAGACTGGCTCCCTACTACTTTCTCCAGCCACATGTCCCTAACTTTCCCATTTCTTTAGGTTGTACACACACACAAGACTGAGAACCCCTCTACACACACAACCACACTCATAACAGAAGTGGTTAAAATACAATTTTCTTGCCTGTATAAAGGGTGCCTGTTTATACCATGAGTTTGGAATAGGGGTGCGGGGGGACCAAGTCAATTACAATAGAAAAACAGTAACAGTAATTCCCCAACTCGTCCAAACATCTGTTATTTTTAAATCACCATCTTTTATAGTCTTTGTAACTAAACTGGGGCTTGACATTTCTCTTCATGCAGGTGAGTTTACAAGTCTGTACTTGGGGAGCATTATGGATCATCTAAAACCTTGCTGTTCAAAGCGTGGCTGCCACATGCTCACCCTGCTCCACCTGTGGCACTGGCACCACCTGAAGCTTTCTAGAAATGTAGACTCTCGGGCGCCTGGGTGGCTCAGTCGGTTGAGCGACTGCCTTCGGCTCAGGTCATGATCCTGGAGTCCCGGGATCGAGTCCCGCGTCGGGCTCCCTGCTCGGCGGGGAGTCTGCTTCGTCCTCTGACCCTATCCCCTCTCATGTGTTCTCTCTCTCTCATTCTCTCTCTCTCAAATAAATAAATAATAAAATTAAAAAAAAAAGAAATGTAGACTCTCTGGCTCCACCCCAACCTACTGAATCAAATTTGTGTTTTAACAAGATCCCCAGGTGGACTACAGGCACATTAAAGTGTGAGAAACACCGATCTAACACACTTCTCTATAAGACATCGTATCTAGAAAAATTCAGAAAGAAAAATGGTTGGATAAAATGGAGGGAAAAAAAAGAAAAGGAAAAACTAACTCCCACAGGACTGCACTGATGTACACATGGTCTAGAAACAAATAAATCAAGCATCATCTATCTGATAAGTTGGCTTTAAAACAGAATTTCAGAGGCTGAGATTCAATGTATTCATTCATTCAACAATATTTATTCATCCAACGTTTACTATGTAAGCAAAAATGTGTGATTAAAACCGGTCTCCTGCCTTTATAAAGCATGCAGTCAAGTGGAAGTAACATTATAAAGTAACACAGAAGGTTCAAAGTGCTGGAGATTGTGATGGAGATATTTATGGAGGTCCAAAGGAAATTCATGGGGGGGGGGGGTTAATAACTAAAAGGTTCCTGTAGTTCAAGAGTCAGTAATGTATGGCTCATTAAGCCATGTGGCCCACATGGGTCTAGCAGTCCAACGCCCAGGCAAGTTCAGTCAATAGTGATAGAAAAAACAGGCTAACTAATTAGAAGAGCTACTGTGTCACTGAACGGCAGTCAGCCAAGGCTGTGGCTGGCCAGGGGGTGTCACTGGCTATCATTAAGTGATTTGGTACCAGCAGCACCACTGTATGTCCACTGGGTGCTGCCACAGAGTTGGACATAAGTACCTGAGGGCATGTGGGACACTCAGCTACAAGAATAGCTTCAAGGCTGCTGATCCACTCTGGGTAACAAAGACAGCAGAAAGGCCTGACAGTGAAAAAAATGAACAAGGAACCAAAGAACACACTTACAGTCAGTATTCACTGACTCCAAAACAAATGATGATGACGCTGACAGCAGCTAAAACTCTGACATATGCTATCCTCTTTTTTGAATGAACAGAAACGCCAATGGTCTACTGTCCCAAAGAAAGGCATGTAAATGTCACTGAAGACATCTTAAGATGAATCCATGTCCACTGTGCTTCCTATATTTGCAGTTCCTCCAAAGACATGAGAATTTGGAAATACCCTCTCAGTAGGAAACCATCATCTCCATGATTTAGCCTCAAAGACCACACTTTTACACATACAGTAAGCACATGATACCATTAGTCAATGACACAGGAGTGTGTGAAAATAATTACAATAAATACAACATGGGTGACGACCTCCCACTTAACTCCCATGCAGCACAGAAAAATCTCCAGACATACTGCTGAGTGAAAAAAATTAAGTACATATTAATTGCTTATTAGTACACAAAGGACAATATCATGTATAATCAAATATACACACACAAAACCAACAGTATATATTTTCTATAGATAACATAGCTCAGCGGGGAACCTGCTTCTCCCTCTTCTCCCTGCCTGTGCTCTCTCTCGCTATCTCTGTCTCTCTCTTTCATATTAATAAAATAAATAAATCTTAAAAAAATAAAAAATAAAAATAAATAAAAATAAATCTTTAAAAAAAAACCCATATCTAATATATATTAAGTTAAAAAGCCAGGATGCAAAACTGTGTATGGTTAAGCCCATTTGTGTTATGTTAAAGAAAACGTATTTATAATTTGCATTTATATAGGAACCAGCTAGAAGGATACACATCAACTCTTTTTTTTTTTAAGATTTTATTTATTTATCTGACAGAGAGAGACAGCGAGAGAGGGAACACAAGCAGGGGGAGTGGGAGAGGGAGAAGCAGGCCTCCCACCAAGCAGGGAGCCCGATGTGGGGCTCAATCCCAGGACCCCGGGATCATGATCTGAGCCGAAGGCAGTCGCTTAACCAACTGAGCCACCCAGGCGCCCTTGAGTTGATGTTTTATGTGTTCTAGAATGGCTTTTCTTTTAGATTTCTGTGTGATGCTGCCTAATGTCAGGTGGTAATTCAGCTAGAGTTGTTTCTGCCTCTATGGAGACTGACATGCCATGGAGACTTTATGTGTTTGCACACAATATTATGGTTTGTCAATGCAAGGACATCCTGTGTGTGGAAATGGAATTATTAAGCCCAAGTAATGGTGGTAAGAGGGTTGGATTTGTTGAATGGAGGAAATCAAATAATAATTGAGCTTTAGGATGCTATGCCTTTGACACCAATTCAATGTTTGAACCAGTTCTCCTCTAAATTTGTTCTGATGGAAATACCCTGGCATCAGGCCTGCACTGTCCTCAGAAACTGAAAAACAAGCTCCTTGATCACTAACAACCTAGAATAATTTGGCAAGGTATCTAATGAAAATGTACATTAGTACATTTAATAATTAACCTGAGAAAGGGGGATATATAGTTTATATATATATATAAACATAGAATGTAATGGTAATAGAAAAACGAAACTAAAACATTAGAATACAGTTGTTTATATAAATCTTCCTTTGGGTATATTGCGTATTTTTGTGTCCAGACCATATTTTAGTAGATTGTAAACCTTGTTTTCTCCCATTTCATTGCCTCCCAGCTTAGGATCATCTAAAGCAGAACCATCAGATGGGGTCACAAAATGGGTTATTTTGGTTTTTTTTTTCATTACAGTGTTCTCCCTACGGACTGAGGAGTAAACAGTTTATGTATGTATTATAAAAGTCATACATGTTCATAGAATAAAAATCAAAAAGTAAAAAGCATTTAATGTAAAGACAAGTGTCTTTTCCCTATTCCAACCCCCCAAAAGTAACCATTGTTAGAGTTGATGTGTATCTCTCTCTTTCTCAAATAAATAAATAAATAAAACCCTTATTAAAAAAAAAAAAAACATCAACTCAAGTCAGGCAATCCCTCATTGGAGTTTTCCGGGACCAGAATGGGACAGCATTTCACTTACCCCCATGACTCTGCCACGCTGCTCAACATCCTCCCACATAAAATGAACTATGATCCGACACATATATTTCCCACTCCGGCCTTCCTGCTTCATTCGGACTAGACACATCCTGAGTGGGAAGAAGATATAAAGAGTAACTGGCTGTTTGCACTTTTTATATCACATATTTATACTGAAGGTCAGCTCATCTGAGTAATTTCAGCAAAGAACACAGAATAAAAAAACTGGAAGTGATCTTATTTAAAAAAAACCCAACTTTCATTGAGGTATAACACAAATACTATAAAGTATACAAATCTTAAGTATATAGCTTGATAAATTACATATTATATATACCTATGTAAGCAGCACCCAGATCAAGATGGAGATTTAGAGCACCTCAAAAGATGCTCTCATACATGCAAGGGACCCACACTTAGTTGTTAGAAGCTAAGCAAGTCAAAATCTTTCATTTTACTGAATGAAAACAGGAGTCCTACACAAGGAAAGTAATTTGCCCAACACCACCAAGTAGTCTGTAAAGACGGGCACAGTGCTGTGCTGTCCAACAGAGAAGCTACTAGCTATATGTGGCTACTGAACACTTAAAATGTGACTAGTTCCAACTGCCATGTGGCATAAGTTTAAGATTTCAAAGATTTAGTTCAACAAAAAGAATACAAATACCTCAAATTTTTTATACTGCTTACATGCTGAAATATTATTTCAGATATACTGAGTTAAAATTAATTATTAAAATAAATTTCATTATTTTCTTTTTACTTTTTTAAATGGAGCTACTAGAAACTTTTAAATTCAATATATGACTCGCATTGTTTGTTGGACAGTACCTATCTAGAATACAGATCACAGAAAGTATTATGATTTCACCTATGTAATTATTGAATCGTTTCCCCCATTAGAATGTAAGGTCCATTGAAGGCAAAGATCAAGTCTGGGCTGGTTTTTTTTAACCACTGTATATCCAGGGCTTAAGTAAGTATAGTAGGCACTTAATATTTATTTGCTAAATAAATAAGTGAGTAAAACATCTCAGGGCTAGTTAAGGGATTCTTCTCCTATACCACATTGCCTCTAATCAGTCCATAAAGGTCTCTGCTTAAGACCTTCCATAAGAATATAAGAATTGTATTCTATTTTATTAATTAGTAAATATATATTATACTTAACTATATATAAGAATATAAGCAGGGTCATCAACTTTCCAAACTAGTTCCTTATCTCACTCTTAATGAGCATCCTTATTTCTATTATCTCTCACTTGATAGTTTTTAAGCGACTACAATAGGACTACTCACCAAAAGACATTTCCTGCTATAATTATGAAATATTGGATCTAAACTGACAATTCTGTCTCCATATACAATTAATCCTGCCCATTAAACTCTATGAGCAATAGTATGGTACAATGGAATGATTCCAGCCTGGCCTGCCTCAACATCTCTGTTAACGACTAAGATGGAGAAAAGAAAACATACTTATCAAATCTGCAGATGACAAAAAGCTGGGCAGGAAGACAAATATGCTGGATGACCCAACCATGAGCCAAAAATACTTCAACACACTGTTTCAATGGGCTGAATCTAACAGAATGAATTTGAACAGGGGTAAACCTAAGGTCCTGCACTTGGGTCTTAAAGAACTGTAGTGGTACAGGATAGGTGAGTCATGCCCATTTATGCATGAAAAAGCCTTATAGGCTTAAGTTGACAATTATCTTCAAAGGAAGTCAAGGTGATGATGAGGTTGTCCCCCAAATTAATGTGATTTTAGATACAGTAATGGAAATATAGTATCAAATGTGCAAAGTGAAATTTTTGTCCCATTCAGCACAGGTCAGACTCTACCTGGAATAGTGTCCATAGTTTTGAACATTATATTTTAAGAGACAAGAGGAAAAGATGAAAGATCAGAAGATATATAGCCTGGAGAAAAACAGGAGGAAAGTTTCCTTAAATATTGTAGACAAGTGATTAGACTATTTGTCCAAGAGTTAGAATCAGAACCAATGGGTGAGCCACAGAGGGAGAAAGAATTCCTTAACACTGAACACTGAAAGAAAGAACTTTCTAACAGGAGGGTTTCTGAAGATTCGAATAATGGAATGAATAAGCCCAAGACAGAGAATCTGCCTACTTCTGAAGGGTGAATAAACGCTTTATGAGAACTCAGCTATCTGACAGGTTGACTACATGATCTTTAACATCCCTTCCAACCATGAGATTTGCTGATGCTGTGATTTAAATTTGTAACCCCTGGACCCAGTTAGTGCCTAAGAAATAACACTTTGTAACAATAAAAACAGGTCATGGAAAAAGATTTGACTACTTCACATGACACAGGATATATTCCAAAGCAGAAACAAACTCGGGAAAGTTCAACAGTCCTTTTTCATAAGATTTTTCTCAATCAAGTCGCTCATGTCAGCCGCTGACCTGAAAAGACACTGTGAGTTTTGATGCTTACATGTCGTCAGAGGCCAATTCATCAACAGCAATAGTGAGGTAATGGAATTCTTCATTTATTTGAAAATTCTGTAGTTTGTTAATACACCTGCCCTCTGAGGTTTAAAAGGCACAGATTTTCTCAGACCATAAAGTATGCATTATACTATGCTCACCTCAAGTGTAGCTACCATCTGTCACCATACAACCCTATTACAATACCACTGACTATATTCCCTACGATGTACCTTTTATCTCCATGACTTACTCATTCCATAAACTAGGAGCCTGTATCTCCCACTCTGCTTCACCCAATTTGCCCATCCCTCATTCCCTCCCCTCTGGCAACCTTCAGTTTGTTCTGGGGATTTGTAAGTATGTTTCTGCTTTTTGTTTATTCATTTGTTGTTGTTTTTTTAGATTCCATATATAAGTGAAACCATATGGTATTTGTCTTTCTCTGACTTATTTAATTTAGCATTATACCCTTTAGGTCCATCCTTGTCAAAAATGGCAAGATCTCATCCTTTTTACAGCTGAGTAATATTCCATTGCGCGTGCGCACACACGCACACGTGTGTGTGTGTGTGTGTGTATCTTCTTTATCCATTCATCTATTGATGGCTTCAGTTGCTTCTAAATCTTGGCTACTGTAGATAATACTGCAATAAACACAGAGGTGCATATATTTTTTCA
The DNA here is from genome assembly GCF_054177405.1 of Leptonychotes weddellii. Taxonomy (NCBI): domain Eukaryota; kingdom Metazoa; phylum Chordata; class Mammalia; order Carnivora; family Phocidae; genus Leptonychotes; species Leptonychotes weddellii. The sequence continues at coordinate 21,018,015 of NC_138378.1, read as the reverse complement.
AATTCATGTTTTCATTTTTGGGGTAAATACCCAATAGTGTGATTACTGGACCAAATGGTATTTCTATTTTTAATTTTTGAGGAACCTCCATACTGTTTTCCACAGTGGCTGCACCAGTTTGCATTCCTACCAACAATGCATGAGGGTTCCTTTTTCTCCACATCCTCACCAATACTTGTTATTTCTTGTCTTTTTGATTCTAACCATTCTCAGAGATGTAAAGTGGTATCTCACTGTAGTTTTGATTTGCGTTGCCCTAATAATTACTGATGCTGAGCATCTCTCCACGTGTCTGTTGTCCATCTGTGTCTTCTTTGGAAAAATGTCTATTCATGTCCTCTGCCCATTTTTTAATTAGATTATTTATTTTTTGGGAGTGTTGAATCATATAAGCTCTTTATGTATTTTGGACATTAACCCCTTATCAAATATATCATTTGTGGGGGCGCCTGGGTGGCTCAGTTGGTTAAGCGACTGCCTTCGGCTCAGGTCATGATCCTGGAGTCCCAGGATCGAGTCCCACATCGGGCTCCCTGCTCAGCAGGGAGTCTGCTTCTCCCTCTGACCCTCCTCCCTCTCATGCTCTCTGTCTCTCATTGTCTCTCTCGCAAATAAATAAAATCTTAAAAAAAAATTAAAAAATAAAAAAATAAATATATCATTTGTGAATATCTTCTCCCATTCAGTAGGTTGCCTTTTCATTTTGTTGATGGTTTCCTTCACTATGCAAAAGTTTTTTCTTTTGGTGTAGTCCAGGGGTTCCTACTGTCCACACTTTATAATTGAGGAAACGGAGTCTTAGAGAAGTAACTTGCCCTGAGTTACAAACCTAGTCAAAGGTGAGATCTGAACCCTACTGTTTCTCTGCCTCCTTTAATGACTAGTACAAGTCTTACGGAATCCATTTACTCTAGTTTCCATCTAATCCTCACAAGAGTAGTAACAGTTTCAAAACTAGCATCACATTAGAAATAGCATATCAGAGGGGAAAGACAGGCTTACCTGAGGCAAGCATACCTACAGCAAGCAAAAGTAACGGCTGGCAGCCTAACAGGAAAGAAAGAAACTAAAAATATATTGAAAACACACAAAAAATAGCACAGCAACTGAGGTTCAAGAGGCAGGGTAACATACCCAGTACAACTCAAAAAATATAGCCTGGCAAAGTACAGTTAAGAGTTATCAGGACCGGGCGCCTGGGTGGCTCAGATGGTTAAGTGTCTGCCTTCGGCTCAGGTCATGATCCCAGGGTCCTGGGATCGAGTCCTGCATCGGGCTCCCTGCTCCTTGGGAGCCTGCTTCTCCCTCTGCCTCTCTCTCTCTCTCTGTCTCTCATGAATAAATAAATAAAATCTTTAAAAAAAAAAAAAAAGAGTTATCAGGACCAGGATGCCTGGGTGGCTCAGTCAGTTGAGCGTCTGCCTTCAGCTCAGGTCATGATCCCAGAGTCCTGGGATAGAGTCCCGTATCAGGCTCCCTGCTCAGCGGGGAGCCTGCTTCTCCCCCTGCCTGCTGCTCCCCGTGCTTGTGCTCTCTCGCTCGCTCTCTGACAAATAAATAAATAAAATCTTAAAAAAGAAAAGTTATCAGGACCTCCTGAATCATTCAGAAAAGGTTAAAGTACATCGGCAGGTGAAAAGAAAATGAGTGAAACAAGTCCAAAATGGTAAACAAAAACAAAAAAGATCTGATGATCCTGGTATCCACTACAAAACAAAGCCAACACATCACACACAGGCTCTCACTGCACAACAATAATGTTTGAGTCACTAAGTAAAGTATATTCCACAACAATTGAGAACACTAGGTTTAAAGAACAGAACAGGATAGCTCTACTTCAATTTACATTATGGATGCATTCCTCATAATAAATATTTAAATTAAGTGTTGAGAAATCAAATTACATTTTGCTACTGATTCAACTTCATAATTTCAGAGCTCTGTTCCAGGGGAAAGTGGAGGAAGGGAAACGGGGGACACTTCCCTGCTAAAACATAATAAAAACTGCCCTTAAGAATGCAAAGTAAACTTTAAAAAGAGATAATCTTCTGCTCAAACCTAAAACTGCTCTAAAAATAAAAAATTTTTAAGCAATAAAAATATTCTTGTATTAAACAATTAATTTAATCATTCATTTAACAAGTATTTACTAAGTACTTACTCTAAGTATAAACTTAGTCTGTATATAAACTACTCTGTTTAGGAACAATTCCAGTTACCCCTCCCAAATCTGATGATGTTCTTAAACCCACAATTTATTATTGAGGTTTTAAGCCTCACAGTACTATCCTCATCTCTCAGTGATTCTAGTGGCTCATAAATAATACTGATCTCCTTTACATATAAGGAAAGCAAATAACCCAGCTAGCAAAGTAAAGAAAAAAAAAGGAGTAGTCAAGCCTTAGTCTTGGCTCCCAACTATCGCTAAAGGGCAAGCACAGAGGCAGGGAAAAGAGGAAAAAGACTCACTCACTAGGCATCTCAAAAAACAAAGGGCTAAGATGTAAATTTTATCTTATGGCAAATAATAATAGTGATTACTGCCATTTATGACATCCTCTAATATCAGACTTGTCACCTGAAAATGCATTTGCATCCACACTCTCTTTCAATTAACTATAACTGCTCCCATTTCACAAAAACAAAAACAACAACAAAAAAAACTGACGCTCTGAGGAAAGAAGAGAAGGAAGTAAAGAGGCTTCTTCCTCTAGGCTTATAAAAATGTTTCAGTGTTTCCCCATCTTAAAATAAAAAATAAAAAAATGTTTCCCCTCCATCCCACCTTCTTAATCATTTGGAAATCCTTAAAATGTAGTTCATAATTACTTAAGTAACCTAAGGTTGCCCAATGGAAAAGAGCAGAACTGGAATGAAGTCTGAACTCCCCCTCTTTCCTCTAGGCCACAGTGTCTCCCAGGCCAGTGTCAGTATGGGCTGTTTCCCCCATTCTGTGATAGCACAGCTCCAAGAGCCTCTTCCTGCTAGATCAGATAAGGAGGAAGAGGAAGACAGCAACACTGCCTGCAGAGTTCAAAGGAACAAGAGTCCTAGCCATGCTTTGCTCCTCTCTGCCTACATCTGGGAGGGAAGAATTCTTGTGATTCTGGATGCTGCCCTCCTGCCATGTATTGGCAGCTCTGAGTACCCTGTCCTGCTTGCTCTGTTTGGGCCTTCTGACAATGCCAGTTCTGTCTTGGCCTTGTTTCTCCCTCATGGTGGTTTATTCGCTGTTCAGAGTGGATCTGATTTTGACTTCAATGAAGACTAGTGGGCATTCAAGGCAGGTCTGTCACCCTGGCTGCTGTGAAGGAATCCCAAAGGATAGCCTGTTTCCCTTCCTCTGCCACCAGCCGAGGCCAAGGAAGCAGAGCCTACATGCCCACACTCAAGCCTCAGCAGTGTGCTAATGAATGAGTTTATTTATTTGTGAGCTGGCATGCTTACCCTTTCCCGGGGCTGTGTACATGGCTATCTCCACCTGGTTTCCTAAACTCCCTCCCCATGAAGCCTAATCTTTATGTGGGGCGTGTGGGGAGTATGGGGGCTACAGGACAGTCTATGGGCAAACAGACAAGTGGGGTGAGGCACTTCCTGAAGCCATCTCACCTGACAGTGAGCCTCCTCCAAGAACTACACCTGGCCTGTGGCCTGCCTGTCAGATCCACTATAGAGAACAAGCTCCTGGGTAGCAGGTACCAGTGCTTTTAGGTTAGGCAATGTTGATAAAATGATGCTGCACAGGCCTTCGGTTTGGGCAAAAGCAACATGTGTGAGTGTTTGAACAGAGTGACTGGCTCGGGGAGGGAGAGTAGGGATGTGCACATGGCCAGGGCTCACCATATATAGCAGGTCTGGAGCTGCTGGAATCCAGCATGAGCTTGCAAGCCCTACAGCTACATCAAAACTGCTGTGGTGGTTTTAAAGAGCCCACTTGCAAAGGCTGGAGCGTCTGCCAGGGCAGTTCTCTGGCTGACTGAGACTGGGACCAGTCTGTTTTCCAACCCCTTCCCACCTGTGCAGTTTACTTCCTTTTCTTTCCCAGAGGCTTCTTCCCACAAACTTATAAAAATGTTCCAGTGTTTCCCCCTCTTAAAAGAAAAAATAGAAAGCAAATAACAAAATGCTTCCCCTCTGTCCTGTTTCTCCCTCTAGTGATCATCTTTCTTAATCGCTTGGAATGTCTTAAAAAGTAGTTTACAGTTACTTCCTACCCTCCTAATAACTCCTCAAGACCCCATGTGCTCTGGTTCTAGACCCCAGAAGGCCAATGTAACTGCTTCCTTTGACCATCCCCAGGCAGTCCCCCTTCCCCTGTGCTCCCATAAGACCTGTGTGTCTGCTACACATAGTACTTATCACCCCTTACTGTTTTCAGGTCTACTGTTTCCTCTCCCAGGACACAGACAGCGAGTACCAAGAAACACAGTTTTGTACAGTTGATGGTCAATGCTATGCTGTTCATATTCATGGGAAGAAACCCTCATCCCCATGACCATCAAAAGGAGACACTCAAGCAAAAAGCCAAGGATTGCAGAAGCAGCAGTCAGCTTTGGATTTGAGTCTCAGATCCTCCATGAAGAGGCCTGTGACAAATTCCTTAAAATTGCCAAAATCATCTCCCCATTTGTAAAATGAGGGTTGAACTAGACCTGTGGTTTTATTTTTTATTTTTTTTAAAGATTTATTTATTTATTTATTTATCCGAGAGAGAGACAGAGAGAGAGAGGGAGAGCAGGCGGGGGGGGCAGAAGGAGAGGGAGAGTACCATGAAGACTCCACGCTAAGCATGGAGCCGGACGCAGGGCTCGATCTCATGACCCTGAGATCACAACCTGAGCTGAAACCTAGAGTCAGTTGCTTAACCAACTGAGCCACCCAGGTGCCCCTAGATCTGTGGTTTTTAAACTGTGGTCTGAGTCTCCACAGAACTACATAAGAGCCCCTTACCAGTGGGCACATTGTGAAGACCTGAAATAAGCAGGTCATTCCCACTTCCTCAACCCAAATAGCAATTCATTATCTATTCGTACATGGTGACTGAGCATAAAATTTCGTTTTTAAAAAGCGCTCAGCTGGTAAAACTGAACCACTAGATCCCTATACCTGCAATGTTTTTCTATCCACTCTTTGACTTGCTAACTTCTACTTACCATTCAGGTGTTATTTTAAATGTCATCTCTTCAGTGAGCCCTCCCTGAGTGACTGACCCACGCACCCCCATCTAAATTATGGACCCCTCTTCCCCGCTACCATTTCCTCTCATTACACTATTCCAGCTCTATTTTATTAATGATTTAATGTCTCTCTCCCACACTCTAAGCCCTGTGAGGGCAGGAAACAAATTTACTGCATACAGTAGATTCAATTGGAGAATAAATGCTATAAGTTTATGGATTTAATTTTTTCTTTAATTTTTAAATCATCTCTTCACCCACTGTAGGCCTCAAACCCACAACCCTGAGAAAAAGAGTCTCATGCTCCACGGACCGAGAAAGCCAGGAGCCCCTATAATTTACAGATTTATGTTTAAGAATAAGCAAGTACTTTAAATAATAAATAGCATTAATAAGATTAAATAGTATTAGTATTAATAAGCAATCATTTAATTAGTTACTTTGGTAGCTTTAACTACCAATGAGGAAAGCAACTTATTACTTTGAGTTAGCCAGACCTATACTTTGAATTTCCTCTCCACCATGTACTAATTAGATCTCTGGGCAAGTTCTCTGACTTCTCTAAGCTGCTGACCCCTCATATGTGAAATAAAGTAGTTGTACGAATGTGTGAGACAATACATGTAAAATAAATAAAAGATAATATATGTAAAAGGCTTGACAGTTATTATGTTTATGATACACCTGACTTTAAAATAATTTTTAAAAATACAAACTGCAGAGGCACCTGGCTGGTTCAGTTGGTGGAGTATGTGACTCTTGATCTCGGGGTGTAAACTCGAGCCCCATATTGGATGTAGAGATTACTTAAAAATAAAATAAAATAAAAAATACAAACTTACAAATTTACTCCCTGCATTCTATCTCCATCATAGGCATATTCTAATTTTATTTATCCCATTCCATTTCCTAAAATTAACTTCTGCATCTAGAAGGTATTAGTTTTCCATGACTAAAAGAGGAGTCTCTAACAAATCCACTAACAGCAACATAAATTCCAGCTACATACATGTAACCACCAGAGAAACTTAAGTAGGAGTGGAGCTTTGCCACTCTCACCCAACCAAAAGACAGTTTCAGGACCCTTCCAAATGCTGTGGCAGCCAAGTCAGATCTGGGGCCATCAATTACTTAATGAACATTTACTGATACAAATTAAGAGTAAGACATGCAATTGAGGGAAGAAATACCTCATTTTCATATCTTTCAAAAAAAATAATAAAAATAATTGTTGCTCTCATAAATTCACCATCCACAAAGACTATACGATAAAACATAATAATGTTATGTGATGAATGCTATGATAGAGATGTCCAAAATACTAAGAGAACACAAAAGAGGAACTAACTCTCGCCTTCAAAGGGTAGGAAAGGCTTCAAAGAGAAATGATATCTGAGTTGGATATTGAATGAAAAACAGGAGTTTGTCAGGGGGATAGCAAGGAGAAGGACTTTCTGGACAGAAGAAAACTTTGTACAGAAGACTTGATATTTCTATTATGTAATATTGTTTTATTTTGCAGAGGAGGGAGTGGTGGTGATATTGGTACCTAGAATAGCATATAAGACTAGCAGAGGTGGCATATTGATGGGATATGAATACCATGCTAAGAAACCTACTCTGTCCCAAGAATAATGGAGAATATTAAGGAGTATGTGAGTGTGTGTGTGTGTGTGTGTGTGCACGTGTGTATGTACTGATCCAATTTGTATTGAGAAGACCAATGGCATGTGAAGATGGAAATTGTAGGCCAAAGACCAGTTTCCAGGTACTGTTGCTTATAACCCAGTAAAATCAATTGAATGGGTGACATCTTAAATTTTTCTTTATAATGAATTCAAATGGAATAGAAAATATCAGAGACTATCTGACATTATAAGGACAAGTTTTACAACTATAATATCAGAGACGTGTGTGTTCTGGGTTGCAGAGTAAAATTCATTTGTTATTGTGGGTCATGGTCAAAAAAGTTTGAGACCAGATGAAGGGGTAAGGGAAAAGTCAAGGAGATCTCCCTGGTTTCTGGTGTGGATACCGGAATGGATTGCAATGCCATTGCCCAAGACAGGGAACAGAGGAGGAGGCCTGCCTTTATCAAGTCCACATTTGGATGCAGGAAAGCCCAGACAGCAACCTCTCTCAACAATTTTTCAGCGGGCACAGTCAATACTAATCTTATTCGACAAAGACAAAGGACACATAGTCACTGCAGCTGCAAGCTCATGTGAATACACAACTGATAAAGGACCTCTAGAAATTCAAAATACACAGAAAAACTTAAGAACTAGAGAAAGCAGACAGGATAAGGGAATCAACACCTCCTCCAGGGAACTAAAAGGATTTGAGAAATCCTGCCCCTATTCTAAGAGCCAACAGGGAGCCATCACCCTTGGGAACCCAAGCAAGCTTTCTGAAAAGTCCACTGCCAGGGTATTCTGTTTATTGGGTTTATTTTTTTCTTAGGGGATGGGGAGGATTCTTTCTACTTTGTAACTGCTTTCTAAGCTTCCCTAGCTCTCCCTCATACTACCACCTACAGGAGGTATTTCAACCCTACACATCTCTAGGAAGTCCACTGAGTCCTGTAATATTGGATATGGCTATCCCTCAGTTATCCTCCTGGAGCTTCAGGCTAAGAGATCAGGGCTGGAAGAACATAGCTTCTCCACAGACTTGGAGTGGATCCATTACTCCTCCTAACACCCCTCTCCCCTAGAAGAGAAAGTTTCCCCAATTCTTCTTGAAGGATGACAGCACAATTGGGCCCCAAACTACATTTATGGCAACCTTCCCGTTAAAATTCCTCCACAAACCTGCTCTAGACACTTCTGACAAGTGGCTGTCCTCAAATACTCCATGTCCTTGCACATACGTTCTGTGGTTTGCTCCTGATATTCCCTCAACCTAAAATGCCCTCCTTTTCTCTGACAGAAATTCTACTCACCCTTCATGGTACATCAATGTCACTTCTACCACAGCGCTCTCTATCCAATACTCTCCCCCCGCCACCACCATCACATTTGGATTTAGTCATACCTCCTTATCCTTCCATAGTCTCTGCTTGTGCCCTGGGCACAACACTTCTTTCACTGTCATCCATTATAGGCAATTGTGCTCTCTGCCTGTTATCTGCTAGACTAAGTTTCTAAAGGTGCATGCCATGTCATACCCTTCTCTCCAAAGCCCCCCAGTCCTTAACACACAGTGAGTTCTCAGTAAGAGTTTCCCGATTCAAAGTGAAAAGCTACCGCTTCATTCTACCAAAGACTGCAGATCCTAAGAACTAAAGAGGAAGTGTGGAGGGGAGGCCAAGTGTAGATTTGAAGCAGACAGCCTCCCTCCCCCTACTTAACTGGTAGCAGTACTCCCCACTCCTCTGAGAAATTAAAACCAACCTCAGCAAGGAAGATGCAGGAGGCATGTTTGGAAATGGTGGCTATCTTGAAGGAACTGTAAGTAGCTTCAAGGTTCTCCTGGCTACTATTAGTCAGGGATTGACCTTGGGATGTGGTTACAGGGATTATATATTTTATTTTGCCATCCACTCCCTCTAACACTCTGATACCTCTAGCTATATGGGCAATAAAGAGTCTTTCATACAAGCTCTGAATATTATCTTTAAACTCCTCTGGGAACAGCCTAGCCTCCTCTCAGCCCTACCACCTTTCCAGTGAGTAATTCTGCAATGCCACCTCTGCAGTCCTCTCCTCTTGAAAAAGTGGTTTTCCTCTCAGCATATTCAGCTGCCCTCCCTAAACCTTTTCTTAACCTTCACCATTCGGACAGAAGGTAGTCTGCCTTCTCAGCTGCCTGACTAAAAGACAGTATATTTCAAAGAATAGGCAGAACTCGTGCAGGTTTTGATAACTGTGGCTTCCTCTGTGGTCGCATAGGCACTACTTACTCAGATTTAGTATAGAACTTAGCCATTCCGATTTATCACTGACTATTTTAAATGTCTTATCTCCCTCGTTAGACTGTGAGCTTCTTGAGAACCACTGCTAGTTCCCAGCAAACTGCCCAGGACATAGTGTACACTCAATGAAGTACCCGCTTAGAAAAAATAACCTAAAATAAATTGCTACCTTATGCCCCTCAGCCAATCTCAGTGACTATGTGAGTTCAGAAGAAGAAATATTTCAGAGGTGATCAAAACCAAAAAGTCTTTATATAGTAGTCAGTCCTGTGATGCAAAGCTCAGCTGAAGGCAGTCTCAAACAAGAGTCCTTTTGACAGGGCAACCATTCCCCACGTTCCTCAGATACTCACTATGGTCAAAATAGTAAACTTAGTTCTCCGGAATTTACTTTCCCAAGATCTGGCAGTTCAATAAATGCATTCCCCAGCCCCCACTTCAACGTCTCTCCTATATCCTTCTGACCTTTAATACTGTGTAACATTAGATGAAAAACTGATTTTTTTTGGCTACTTAATTTGCAGCTGAAGAAAAAATATACTGTTTAAGGTGTTAAATATTTTTACATGCAACAAACCTGGCATGAATCTAACCTGTATGCACATTTTAGAGGTACAGGCGTAAATGTCAGTGCTATAATTTGTTATAGGTTTCTGATGACCAGCAATGGAAATGACCACGGATTCTCACAATTCAAACCACTTTTACGTAAATGTGAACTTTCCTAAAACAGCCAAGGGAGAGAACTTTCCATCCAAGCTCACAGAGTCTCTTAGAGATACTGATAGCATTGTTCACCAGGCTAGGTGTTCTTTGAGAAAAGCCTACAAATATTAGTTTCTTTATGGGACTATGCTTTGACCTTTAATAAAAATGTGATTTAAGACACTAGTTATTAAAATGAAAGGAACAATTTTTTTAATGCCTGAACAACTGCCATTTCATATAATCAGCCTTGCTGAAGGCTATACCTTACAAGTTAGCCATGTTTCAAAAAAAAAAAAAAAAGAATTTGGTGACTTCACTTAAATTGCTCACTTACCAGACGTGAAGTAGAGTTATAAGAAACCATGAATTGAATGTATCAGGCATCTGACACCCTAGAAAATAACAATAAAGTATAAATATGTGAGGGTTTAGAGAAGGAATGTTGACTGTATTTTAAATATTGGTAGGAATCTGTTCAAGTCAAATATATGGCAGGTACAGTGCTCTTTGATTATGCGACCATAGAGAGGGCCAGTGGAACCACAGGACGAGACAATGGGTTGAAAGAGCACTGAATGCAGTCAGACAACCGGCCTTCTAGTTCCATCCCCGGTACCACTTTGCTGTGTGGCCTTGGGCAAATCACTTTTCTTCTCAGATGCTCAGTTTTCTCACTTCGTATAATATGGCCTAGATGATCTGTATGGTTCCTTCCAACTTACATGCTATTTTCCCTTCCTGGTCTCAAATTCATCTGGAAAGCTAGGCAGACACTACTTTGCCTACCCCACTTAAGTATAGGCGTTTTTCACTGGAGCCCCACTGAGAAGTCTAAGTTCTTCTAGTTTCTTTTTCCTGTCTTCCTTCTTTAAGGTGACCCAGTAGCTACAAACATGGGTATGCAGAATGATTCACCCAAAATAAATGACCAGGAGAAAGAAGTGAGGCTCTAGGGAGCTGTAGTTACATAAGAAAGCAGATTACATCTAATGAAAGGCCATTCATCACCCCCCAGGAATGACAAAACTTTAAGATACTAAAACTCAGGTCAATGCTTAGACATCCACGCCTCTCAATTCTCAGATCTCTAGGAAATGCCTCTGGCTAGATGAGGGATCCCCACTCAATGAGCCCTACCTATTACATGACAGGGAGCAAAGCTGGAGGAAGAGGATAAAGAAAAGTGAGTATCAGTCAATTTGGGCCCTTCGGGTAGAATCTGCCCTTTGAGCAATGACTCAAGAAAAAAGGGATATTTTCTGCCTTGCAGCAAACAATACAATGTACTAAATGATAACAAACTGGAGCCACTAGGAAAGAAAACACAGAGCAGAACCTCTGTGAAGCAACTAATACTACCAATAATAAAGAGTCGTAATTCCTTGCAGGCTTACTTTGTGTGAGACATTGTAATTGATGCTTACATGCATGAGCTCAATGAATTCTACCAACAGGCCTATCATGTGGGTATTCACAATACCCTCAATGACAGGTGAGAAAATGGACTCTTAGAGAGACACCATGACAATTGCTATGAAACATCTAGGATCAAATTCAGATCTGCTTGATTTTAGGCACTGTGGTCTTAATCACTAACTGCTTCTCTAATACTAATATTAGAAACTAACATTCACTAAGGGCCCGTATTTCCTGTCAGGTCTACTGCTAGTCATGTCAATACATATCTCACTTAATCCTCACTTTAACCCTAAAGGGAGGCATTATAATCCTCATTTAGAGATGAGGAAACAGCCTCAAAAAGGCTAAGTAACTTGAGGGCAGCCACAATATAACAAGCTAGTGGTTGGGCTGGAGTTTAAGTCCAGGTCTGTCACAAAGTGACACCAAAATACTCTGGTGAGCTTACTAGGAGGTGCCCAGCAGTTGTCAAGTGGACTTCCTCTTGGAACCCAGCAGGAGGGAGGTGAAGGCTGGCCTGGCCAACCATACAGCTATTAAGACACATGCCATCTGAGAGTGGGCCAACCACCCTCCACCAAACAAGAATAGCCATGAGAAACTCTCAAGCCCAGATCTGAAGTTGGGTCTTTTTTGGATGCTAGAACAAAACATTAAAAAGAAAAGTTTTCTTGGAAGTCTGTCTTTCAATCTGGAAAATGAAATTTGGCTGCTTCTAAAGGACAATCTGTTCAATTGCTACCTCTACATCAAAGCTTCTCGGCAGCCTCCAGGAGCCTTTCCAATTCTCTCAGAGAGGGAATCAATTCTTGGGCTGGAAAGCACAGACAGACAGGCCAGCAGCTGGACGTGGGTCACAATTTTCCATTCCGGGGGTCGGCTCAGGGCTAATGATGGGAAAAGAGCTGGCATACTGACTCCCTGTACCCAATGGAGTCAGAACAGAAACCCACAGGGTAAAGCCCTAAGAAACAAGACCACTGAATGTCTGACCATAAGCATCACAAAAACACAGCAGATCTTCAGCTCAATGAACTGTGTTTAAACACCTCAAAGTTAAAAGCTGTTATTGCCTTTTGTCAAGATCACAGTCTTGCACCAATACGCACTCATTGCATTATTTTCTGAGGCTAGGTACTTTCTTCCTCAATACCAAGTTGGATAAAATTAAATAATTCATCACTGTTATGGAGTGGCAGTATTAACACAGTTGTTTGTTTAATGCAGGCTCTGGGGTCAGACCTCCCGATTCAAACCCCGGACTGTACCTCTGACTTGCTACGTGACTCTGGGTAAAGTTACTTAGCCTTCTCAGTGCCTCAGCTGTCTTCTCTGTAAAAATGGGGAGAACAAGAGAACTACCTTATAGGGATTTGTGAGGATTAAATGAGATAAGGCCTGTAAAAAGTTTAGCAAAATGGTTAATATTTAAAAGGTACTCAATAAATATTTACTATTGTTGTTTCTCGGTGAATTATTTAAACACTAGGGTTTAAAATATCTTAAAATAGCTCACTATTTAAGACTGTGTCAATAAAATGATGAACCTCAATCACTGACTCAGAACTTATTCATTAAGGAGCCTCCTCTCCAAGGTATTAAGTCTCTTAAGAGCTAAAGACAAAGCAGTTTTCATATAGTACGGAATTTCAGTATGGAATTAAACACAAACTTTACTGATTGGTCCCATCTGTTCCAAAGTGTTCCTCATAACAGAACCGATCTCCAAAAGACCAGTTAGCAAACCACTGCAGGCTCACAGAGGTTATTCTCACTGATGCCACAAAAGACATACATCATCAGAACATCTTGGAAACAACAGGGGGCTGGCTGTTAATCTCAACAGTCAGAATCCCCAAGGTCTAGGCCTCTGGATCAAGACCTCTGAACACGTTAGAGAGTCTATAACTTGGGCATTTATGGGGGCCTATCCAAGAGGCTACAGGCTTATTGTTTACTCACAAGCACACTGTGAGTAAACAACTCTTTCTTACACAATCTTCATGAATTAACACTGGCCTTACTTTTGTTGGAAGAGTAAGGATGACAGTGCTGAGCTACCTAAGCCTCTTTATCCTTTTTAAAAATTACTGAATGCTCAGGACTCTAAAAGTCAAGCCCTAAAATACCAAAAATCAAAGGGAGCAACAGCCACTTTAAAGGTATAATCTTGGGAAGTGATATATATATTCTCTTCTTTTATCCAAACCTGCCTGGCGTACTCTTTAGGACCTTCCTTTAGAAGATGCAAGAAAGTCTCATTGTTTCATAGATCTTTATCTGCCTCCAAATGGTATTTTTCAAATTGGCTCCCTTTTTTATTCCTAGCCACAGTTCAGAACCACTTTGGTTTCATTTTAAAATTTATTCTACCCACAAATGACAAAGATGGACCACATTGGAGCACAATACAAATGAACAAGCTGTAAGTCTAAAAGGCAATTCTTAAATTGAGTCTTAAAAAACCTTAAGCAAGAGTGGCGTCACTGAAAAATATACTGCTTCCCCAGGTAACTACTTCAAAGGCCAAAGCTAGAACAAAGCTTACTGAGGTGAACATACTCTAATATATGTAAACATCAGTTTATAATACTAATAGAATGTCGCCTAGAGGTAGTTCTTATTTAAAAACAATAACATACAAAAATATTAAAATGGATTATAATTTCTAATTTGCAATTACATTCTTTCACAGGCCATATGTTATAGTGGAAAAATTCCTGGCTTTTAAGCCAGACAACATAGGATCAAGCCTTAGCTAAGCAACTTTGGGAAATCACTTAGCCTCTTAAGTTTCAACTGTTTCTGAAAAGAAAATAAAAATGAAAACAAGAATACAAGTCCTTCCTATCCTACAAGGTTTTCTAACTCCTAAATGAGACAAATGTAAAAGCACACCATGTAAATGTGAATTATTAGCATATAATGGTAATAATTTGTATAAACTTTTATTTTTATAAGTAGATTACAACAGATTACACATTGAAAACATGATATGTTACCTTAAATATATAATAATAATCTCATTACTCAATCTATAATATTAACTCAAAGATCTTCAATAATGAGGACTGGCTAAGACAAAGATAACTAGTAAACATCATTTCAAAATAATTATAAATTTATGAGTTATTTATGGAATCAAATATTAAACAGATGTCTGAGGATGAAGATTTAAAAAGATCTGATGAAAAATACTTAGGGACATGTATTCTAGAAATCACTTAAGAAAAATCCAGCTTCTTATGGGGCGCCTGGGTGGCTCAGTCATTAAGTGTCTGCCTTCGGCTCAGGTCATGATCCCAGGGTCCTGGCATGGAGCCCCGCATCGGGCTCCCTACTCTGCAGGAAGCCTGCTTCTCCCTCTCCCACTCCCCCTGCTTGTGTTCCCTCTCTCACTGTGTCTCTCTCTGTCACATAAATAAATAAAATCTTTTAAAAAAGAAGAAAAAGAAAAATCCAGCTTCTAATATTAATAGTTTCTTCATCTTTTTTTAAGATTTTATTTATTTATGTGACAGAGAGAGAGAGATCACAGGTAGGTAGGCAGACAGGCAGGCAGAGGGAGAGGGAGAAGCAGACTCCCCACTGAGCAGGGAGCCCGACATGGAGTTCAATCCCAGGACCCTGAGATCATGACCTGAGCTGAAGGCAGACGCTTAACCGACTGAGCCACCCAGGCGCTCCAATAGTTTCTTCATCAAATAGATAAAGAATAGTTTCTCCTTTCAGGCTAATTTCTCCTAAAATGAGAAATTTTTAGAGATTAAAAGGAAGCAGGAAAGTTTACTTTTGTTCCCATGAATAAATAAGAAACAGAAGGTAGACACTAAATCAGGATTACAACTCAGTAGGGTATTTTAAGTTTCTAACATAACATCAATCTGCTGAAATTGTAAAATCACCAAAACAACTTGCATTTGGTTTTAAAAAACCAAAATAGTGATTAAATAATCCAAACAGCATCTAGCTATCTTCCTTGTTACTAACATAATTCTATATAAATATTTGCTCTCCATGAAAAATATCAAGTATATACAGTTAAGTGTTTGTGGCTTGCAGGATAATGGCTGTTACCACAGATGTGCAAAGCACACCTTTCTTTCCAAAATCTGTAGAACTAGGAACAGCTTAAACTTTCCCAGTTACTTTATAAGTACCTGCTTTAACTAACTTTATAACTAAATAGATTACAGCATCAAAATGAATACTATATTGATATAATCGACTGATAGTTGTGGTCTAAACCAGTAAAACCCTTTTGGAAAACAATTTATCAATGGGATATAAAAAATAAAATTATACACACACACACACACACACACACACCTTTTGACCCAATTATCCTTCAACAGAAATAAAACAATCATTAGGCATCAACCAAAACAATTAAAAACTAGAAATAAAAGAGGAATGATTGGCAAAAAGTTCATTTCACGTCAGAATGCTCAGTAAAACATCCAGAATGTAAACAGGATTTGTTTACTATGAGTACTCATATGTAAAAAGATGCATGTGTGGAAAATGTCAAAGTACTAGACAAATTTTTAGGTTTCTTCTTTTTTCAAACTTGTTAAAATGTCTTATTTATAGGGTTTCTTGTCCTTGTTTATTCTATTAAAAGATAAAAATAAGCAGCTCTTATTACACACTCTGTACAGGAAAAATTGTTTCACGAATGACTCAAAACCGATACAGTCATAAAAATGAAAAATAGATTTTTTTTTTTAAGATGTTATTTTTAAGTAATCTCTACACCCAACATGGGGCTTGAATTTACAACCCTAAAATCAAGAGTCACATGCTCTACCGACTGAGTCAACCAGGCGCCCCATGAAAAGTAGATTCATTTTCCTTTTCAGAACTATCAAAAACAGTAACTTACTTAGAAAGAATTCCTCGAAGTCAGTTTTCTCCACACAGCTAGTATACATGCGCAGGGCCGCAATCTTAATCTTCTAGACAAAAAAAATAAAACCAAACTCAAGATATGACCAAGTATGTTCTAGTGCTATTAGATGTAGGTCACAACATCTTCAACTAGGAGGATGAGTCCAAACCTATCTCTAGGCAAATTTAACAGCTAAACCAACATAGATTATTTCTTTCTTAAAGCTAACCATTCACAAACTTCACACAATTTTCACATTTTATAATTTAGCATCAAAATATCAAAAAGATTTTTCCAATATTTAAATGAAATCTCTCCCTTAATTCAAACTCACTTCATCAGTGAAGGCTCTAAACCACTGTTCAGCATCACTCACATTAACTCTTTATATCCTGAAACCCCTTATATTAAAAAATTACCCATTCTTCTGACCAAAATCAAACACACCAAAAAAACCCCTCAATCTTTCAGCCTTACCTGAGAAGCACTACTATCTATTCTGTAAGTCTTTTTTATACCTTGGGGGAAGAGTTATTTTTTTCTATATTTTCCCTAGTTTTATAGTTTGCTGATTAAGAGAAGACTGTGCTTACAAATAAGGGTTTTTAATGAATGCAAAATATAGTAAAAGGATCAACATTTTACTATTCCCCAAAGCACTAAAGAATTCTCTTAGAATCTTGATCTGAGTGGTGGTTTTAATTTATTCACTGTACACTTAAGATCTGTATATTTTACTGTATGTATATTATGCCTCCATAAAAATAGATCTAAAAGTGAAAAATAAATTCTTTTAAAAGTTAAATTGTAGGTCTGAAGACCAACTCAGTGCTAAAGGAAGGAAATATTCCTAGGGACTTTCAAAATATTTCTTTAAGGATACAATTAAATAAATTAGCCCATCCACAGAAGGCTTATAGCAGCTTATTTTTTCTTAAAATGATAGAAAATTACAAACTCAAATATGCAGACTAAAAAAATATGCAGAAACAGAATAAAATAGCAACTGAAGAAAAAACAATCTAGAATTTTAGTAAAGCTATGTTATTAAGGCACAAAGTCACCAAAAATATACTATATCCAATACTACATAATGTTCATTTCTCAATACATTCTAGGGTCAAAACAGCAATGTCTCTAACGGGCAGAAGTACCCAAAATAAATTAAGGGATTATGTCTGTAATTGTAATTAAGATTTTTTTCTTTGCTAATTTGAGGTCTGTCATGTTTTCAAGTCTTTCAGAGTAAAGCTCATATAGGGGAAAACAGAATAAACATAACAACTGAAAAACAGATATATCTACATGGGAATAAATCAGCAAAAGAAGCCAATTTAAACAAAACCTATGGTAAGACACTAAAAAAGAAGAGCAAATTAAATCTAAAAGCAAGCAGAAAGAATGATATAATAAAGAACAGAGATCAATAAAATTGGAAACAGAAAAATAGCAAAGAAAATCAAAGAAGCCAAAACCGGTTCCTCAATAATATCAGTAAAATTGATAAAACATTAATAGAACTGATCAGGGAAAAAAGAAAAAACAGAGAAGATAAAAATTAGCAGTATCAAGAATCAGAGAGGGTATCACAACATATCCTAATGATATTCACAGAATAATAAGGGACTATTATGAACACCTTTAGGACAACAGATGTGATTATTAGAGAAAATGGACAAATTCCTTGAAAAAACACAAATTACCAAAACTCCCTAGAATAAATAACATGAATAGTCCTATATCTATTAAAGAAATGGGATTTGTGATAAAAAAAAAAATCTTCTCCAAAGAAAACTCCACGCTCAATGGCATCACTAAACATCACTCAATGTTTCTCCCAAACATCTAAAGAAATGATACTAAATCTACATGAACTCTTTCAGAAAACAAGAGGGAAGAACACTTCCTAGCTCTTTCTATAAGGCCAATATTACCCTGATATCAAAACCAAAGTCATTAGAAGAAAATAAAACTACAGAACCACAGCCTTCATGAATATAGA
Source organism: Leptonychotes weddellii (assembly GCF_054177405.1). NCBI lineage: Eukaryota > Metazoa > Chordata > Mammalia > Carnivora > Phocidae > Leptonychotes > Leptonychotes weddellii. Next base: position 20,999,902 of record NC_138378.1, on the reverse strand, counting down.
TGCAAAAATCCTTAACAAAATACTGACAAATCAAATCCAGCAATATTTTAAAAGGACAATAAATCACAACCAACTGGGATTTATCCCTGGAATGCAAAGCTGATTCAACATTAACAAATCAATTGGTGTGATTCACCGTATCAGCAGGCTAAAAAAGAAGCCTGCTGTTAACTTTGTTAACATCTGCAGCTCTAGGAAGTACTTGACACAGAACACATTTTGGGAAGTACTGGTCTGTACCATCATCAAACTAATGATATCCTCATATTGTTATGCTAATGATTTCGCTTTGACCAGCCTATTTCTATGCTTGAGACAGGGAGTTTAGGACATCTATTAGCTCTTCACTTCAGTCAACAAATAGTTTATTGCGTACCTAACTCAAGTACCTGATGTGGATCTGGATGTTGGGAATAGAGCAGTAAACAAAGAAGTCAAAAACTCCTGCTTTCATGAAGCCTACCGCCTACCTCAACTATAGACACATTGATAATTTTTTTTTTTTGCCTGTAAACATAGAAGAAGACACTCAACTTTATTAGTAACCAAAGGAATGCAAATTAAATCAAAAATACCATTTCACACCATCTAATTGGTAAACATTAAACCGTTCGACAGTATCAAGTGTTGGAAATGATACTGAACCTTAAAACCCTAGCTGATGGACATACAAACTGATAAAACAACTGATGACTATAATTTAATACAGTTAAAAATATTCATAGACTAGTACCCAGTAATTCCATCTCTCTCTCAAGAAACTCCTGCACAACTTTTTTTTTTTTTTTTTTGAGAGAGAGAGAATGAGAGACAGAGAGCATGAGAGGGAGGAGGGTCAGAGGGAGAAGCAGACTCCCCGCCGAGCAGGGAGCCCGATGCGGGACTCGATCCCGGGACTCCAGGATCATGACCTGAGCCGAAGGCAGTCGCTTAACCAACTGAGCCACCCAGGCGCCCACTCCTGCACAATTTAAAAGGTACTGTCATTATGAAAAAGCTAAAACAGCTTTCTTTGGTAGAGGAATAGTTAAGCTGTAGTTTAATTATATAATGTGAAGCTATTAAGCAGTGGAAATGAAAAAAATCAGATCTCCACTCAAAAACATAATGTTGACTAATAAAAACAGGTTGAAAAGTGAGATACCACTTATATAGTTTTTATGAATACAATACATAATAGTATGTATGTTGTTTATGGATAATATATGAGTGGTAAAAGAACAAAAATGTACAAGGGAATGACAAAAATCAACTTTAGAACAGTAATTACCTTGGTGGAGAAAGAGAAGAAAGGAGAAATGGGCTGGTTTATTTTCTGTAAAAGTTTATCTTGGAAAAAATAAAACTAAAGCAAATATGGCAAAATAATATCTGTCAAGTATGGGTAGTGGTATATAAATGTCAACACATTTACAATTTTAAGTAAAATTCCTAATGGCTTGGATTTTTTTCTCTAACTCCACAGTTTCCTTCAGATTCTCACATAGAGAGTTCTCTAGGTTCATAATTAATCATTCTGCCTGAGAAAGGCAGATTTGTCACCAAGACCCAAATCTTCCCTTGAGAAGGTTTTCCCCCACAACATGTTCATGAAGAAAGCCTTCATTACAAATAATGAAGACTTCACCAGACTGGCCAGTTATTTATACACTGCTCATAATGTGGCAATCAGGAGCATTTTATAGTTCCTCACTTTTCCTGCAGTGAAGCCAAGCCTTTATTCTTAGGTGAGCCATTTTCCTGGACAAATGTCTAAAGCAAGTCCCCTAAGACCATCACAGAGGGACTGGAAATAACAACTTGGGGAATGAATTTCTTCCAAGATTCATGCGTTAATATAAGCTAAAGAGGTAGGTGGACTAAATTCCACCCAGTCAATACAAATTGTTCTGGTTCTCAGAACACTTCATGTTTATTTCATTCTAACTCTGGAAGACTTCATCAGTGTCCCTGATGAAAACACAAGCACCTCAGACAGCTTTAAGAAATGAAAATCAGGGGCGCCTGGGTGGCTCAGTTGGTTAAGCGACTGCCTTCGGCTCAGGTCATGATCCCGGAGTCCTGGGATCGAGTCCCACATCGGGCTCCTGGCTCGGCGGGGAGCCTGCTTCTCCCTCTGACCCTATCCCCTCTCATGCTGTTTCTCTCTCTCTCTCTCTCAAATAAATAAATAAAATCTTAAAAAAAAAAAAAGAAAGAAATGAAAATCAGCTCTCCCACTGACTGATGCATCTTGTGCCATCTTACAAGATGAAAAATGAATGCAATAAAAGGTTTGCCCTAACAGCTGTGTGAGAGTTGGAGGGGCTTTGAAGTCATTTGAACCTTCTATTCTGTACTGGAATTCCTTCTACAGCATTCTTGATTCATAGTCAACCATCTGGGCCACTGTTGAAACAAGTCCAATGACCTTGGGAGGTTACCTATCCCCCTGAAGGACAGTTCTTGTTAGATTTTTGTTTTATGAATGTAAATCTGCTTCATGTAACATTCATGAAATATCCACCGCCCAGTGGAATACTTTAGTTAGATTAAGTCTCTTTATTTTTTATTTTTTTATTTTTTTAAATACCCGAGAACCATCATGTCCTCTCTTTTCCAGGGTAAGCATACTTATTTCCTTCAACCACTCTTCATCCAACACGGTTCCTGAAGCCTTCACAAGGCTCACTACCCACTTTTTTTTTTAAGATTTTATTTATTTATTTGAGAGAGAGAGACAGATAGTGAGAAAGGGAGAGAGAGCACAAGCGGGAAGGAGAGGGAGAAGCAGGCTCCCGCCAAGCAGGGAGTCTGACATAGGGCTCGATCCCAGGATCCTGGGATCATGACCTGAGCTGAAGGCAGATGCTTAACTGACTGAGCCACCGAGGCGCCCCATCACTGCCCACTTCTGAATGCATTCCAGTTTGATAGTATCCTTCAGAACAGAAATAATTTTTTGGCTTTATGCTAATCTGGAAACTGCCTATTCTATGACATGTGACTGAACCTGGGAAATGTCGTCCTTGTCTTACCTGATATTGCTACATAAAGATAATGGAAAAGAATGATTATTTCAGGACAAACAGGTAAGAAAAAGCTACATTTAAATTCCTAAATATGAATCTAGAAGAAAAATGAAACTACATATGAAAATGTTACAGAAAAAAATGGAGGAAAGATGGTTGATACTGCTGATGTCAAGCAGATATTTTACTCCCTAATGAAAGACATGTGGAAACACAAAACTCAAAGATCTTTCCAGTGCAATCCAAGTGTCTAGTCAAAGATAACTAAGTCAACACTTACTGAAAAAGGCTTGCAATCTTTCTTTCCATGTTTCTATCTATCTATCTGTCTGTCTATTTATTTGAAAGAGAGAGAGAGCAGCAGAGGGAGAGAATCAGACTCCCCGCTGAGCAGGGAGCCCAACATGGGACTCAATCCCAGGACCCTAGGACCATGACCCGAGCTGAAGGCAGAAGCTTAACCGACTGAGCCACCCAGGCACCCAGGGCTTGCAATCTTTCAAAATGGAAAGTTATACCTATGTTTTCCCACCCAAATTATACTAGAATGTCATACTTTGATGTTTTGATATCACAAATTAAAAAATGAAGGTTACAGAAAGTAGACACTGCCACATCACAAAGCCTTTTAAAATGCAAATATTAGGTACTTAGCTGAGGTCACAAAGGAACCAAGAAAAATCAAAGGCTAACTTAAACTACAACAGTGAAGAAATTTTCCTGATGATTTAGTAATCCTCCAAATGGTAGCCAACTTTCCCTCTGGAATTATAAAAAAACAGACTAGACAAAGCAATGGTAGCAACCAAGTAGAACTCAACCATCAAGAAATGAATAAAACAGGGCTCCTGGGTGGCTCAGTTGGTTAAGCGACTGCCTTTGGCTCAGGTCATGATCCTGGAGTCCCGGGATTGAGTCCCACGTCGGGCTCCCTGCTCGGCGGGGAGTCTGCTTCTCTCTCTGACCCTCCCCCCTCTCACGCTCTATCTCATTCTCTCTCTCAAATAAATAAATAAAATCTTAAAAAAAAAAAAAAATGAATAAAACAGTACATTTTTCCCTTTTTTTTTTCTGCTCTCACTTCCCTTTTCTTTTAATTAATTTCTAATTTTCAAACAAAACACGTATTTTAAGTTTTTTAATCCAAATGCCATAATCACAAATCTTTTTTTCATAAAAGATTCTTGTTAAACACATTACCAAATATACCAATGATTATCATTTGCCAAAAGATTAATATGTAAAAAAGATAACTTTAATGAATATAATATTTCGCTGATGATTAAGAAGGCACTTCATAATCTTAGGGTCTCAAGAACATCATTATTACCTAGTATATGTGTTATCTTCTATACTTTTCAAAGCCCCTTAAAAACAAAATGTTTGTGGAATCACCACTTGCTTTCCAGAATTTATGTAAAAAAGAGATTATAGGGAAAAGCCTATACTTGCTGCAGTGAGAATTATTAGGAAGAGAACCAGACCTTGCAAGGAGAAACTACAAGTAAAGTCTGTAATAAAATTGAAATTCTAATTTGAATCCATCCTGTTAAAATGGTATAACTGGCATTATTTGATCATTTGGGGCAAAGCTATGATGTTTTCTAGAAAAGTCCTCCCTACTGCTTTGTGTTGACTTGCTTTGATTAACATATAACTTATGACTGATTAGACTTATCCAACATTGTAGCAACCTTGAGAAGTATTAAAAGGCACTTCTGCTATAAAGTTAGAGAGAAATGCTAGCACCAGGAGATAACTGGGCTAATATTTTATTACTTTAATTGGTTAGAGGCATTGTTATAAAAACCCAGGGGCAAATATGCACCTGATGCAGAGAAGACATTCATGAATTTATAGCAAATAATGTGCTAGGCCAAGACTTGACTAGGAATGACATAGCTAGCAAATATCCCTCCATAGTAAGAATTATAATAAATTACAGAATTAATTAATTTAAAAATGCTTATTAGTAAAATTTTAACAGAAGTCACCATAATGACCTAGCGAAAAGAAATCATTTATGAATATGGATTCATCAAAGAGTAATATTTCTTAAGAATGCTACCCATCTGAACATTTGGCCCATCTACTTCCTTAGAACTCATTTGTATGGCCTATCACGTAGCAAGAGCCTGGAAAGCCCAGTCTTATTGGCTTGACTTGTCCTGAGATACTTCTCAGGAATCAGGTTAAGGGAACAAAGTATTCCAGATCCACATATTACATAGATTTGACTCAGAATGGGGGTCGGGGGGAGGGACAACACATTTCGAAGCTCTCAAAATAATGTATGAATTTCACAAAAGCAAAGCAGAAGCTTTACAAAAAACCTATGAGGAGCAGAAGGCCCAAAGCCCAAAAAGAAAATGAGAAGAATTTAAAAAGAATTTACCCATTTACTGTATTTCAAAGGTCCTGTAAATCCCATGGCTTCTATTATCTTCGTGAAGGCACCAACCTTCTCCTCAACAGGCTGTGGGGAATCCTTGGTAGTAGAAAGCTATTTCATCAAAAAGAAGGGGACAAAATTAGTTGCAAGATAATTTTTTAAAAAGATTTATTTGGGGTGCCTGGGTGGCTCAGTCGGTTAAGCGTCTGCCTTCGGCTCAGGTCATGATCTCAGGGTCCTGGGATTGTGTCCCGCATCGGGCTCCCTGCTCCATGGAGAGCCTGCTTCTCCCTCTCCCTCTGCCTGCTTCTCCCTCTGCTTCTTTCTCTGTCAAATAAATAAATAAATAAAATCTTTAAAATAAAAATAAAAAGATTATTTATTTGGGGGGGCAGAGGGAGAAAAAGTCTTTTTTTTTGGAGAGAAAGAGCACGAGCAGGGGGAGGGGCAGAGGGAGAGGGAGAAGCAGACTCCCCATTGAGCAGGGAGCCCCACAAGGGGCTCGATCCCAGAACCCTGTAATTATTACCTGAACTGAAGACAGTCGCTTAACCAACTGAGCCACCCAGGTGCTCCCGCAGAGAGAAAATCCTCGCTGAGCATGGAGCCTGACGTGGGGCTCTATCTCACCACCCTAAGGATCACTACCTGAGCCAGAACGAAGAGCCGGAGGCGTAACCAACTGCGCCACCGAGCACCCCACAAAAGAATTTTTAAAAAAAGAATGCTTTTGTTTCTTATTAGATCTAAGGGTATTTTTTATTGCTTAGATTTTTTTTTTTCACCTAGAATTTTTAATTCTCATTTTTCTGGGCATCTTATCACTCAGTGCAAATACATCTTTCAGAGCCACCTCACTGCCTATATGCCTATGAACCCATGTTGAGGAAATGACAGATGTGAGCTATCAGAATAAAAGTTCTATGGAAAAGAGTACTTTTAAAAGGCAATCTTGACCCGCATCTCTCAAAGAAGAATTCTGAGAAGAGGAATGCTCTGTGTTTTTAACATAACAGGAAAAGGAAAGAAAACTCCTGTCTGAAAGCAGTCAAAAGTCATTCAAAATCATAATCAACCAAAGCAAGCACTGAATAAATGTTCCTAAACTTGTATTTTTTATTATAACACATAAACTTGCAAATAAACTCCAAGAAAAACCTATTCTAATGCTAAGCCTCTCCAAATGAAGGCAGGCTATATAATCAATAAGAAATTCTCCAGAAGTTAATTACTTTAAACACATATGTTTTAACATATAAAAATCTTTACATTACTTTTAACATATAAAAAATCCGTAACAACTTTTTTCTCTGAAGTGTTTTCCAAGCAAGGCAGTACAACAGAAGAAATACAGGACACAGGATCAGAAGCTTTAGGTTCAAATATTCAGTTGAGGTTTTAGGATACAAACAATTCGGGGCGCCTGGGTGGCTCAGTCGTTAGGTGTCTGCCTTCGGCTCAGGTCATGATCCCAGCGTCCTGGGATCGGGCCCCGCGTCGGGCTCCCTGCTCCGTGGGAGGCCTGCTTCTCCCTCTCCAACTCCCCCTGCTTGTGTCCCCTCTCTTGCTGGGTCTCTCTCTGTCAAATAAATAAATAAATAAAATCTAAAAAAAAAAAAAAAAAAAGGGATACAAACAATTCCTATCCTTGTGACCTCGGGCAAGTCACTTCACTTCCATGAGCCTCACCTTCTGCATTCAATAAAATTCCTTGCTTCGTGGCGCCTGGATGGCTCAGTTGGTTAAGCGATTGCGTTCGGCTCAGGTCATGATCCTGGAGTCCCTGGATCGAGTCCCGCATCGGGCTCCCTGCTCGGCAGGGAGTCTGCTTCACCCTCTGACCCTATCCCCTCTCATGTGTTCTCTCTCTCTCTTTCTCTCTCTCTCGAATAAATAAATAAAATCTTTAAAAAAAAAAAAAATTCCTTGCTTCATCCAGCTAACAATTTCGCTGAGGTTCAAATAAGAACACCTGTGTGAAAGCAGTCTATAATGTAGAAAACACTAATAATTCTCACCTTATTTGTGGTGTGATACTTCCTCCCCCACTGAACATCTATCCCAGGAATCTGTTCTGATCCACCACATTCTAGGGACTGGCTCATCTGAGGCCACTGGGGGATTAAAAAAAAACAGATGTAAGCAACAGAGAGCATTACTCTTGAGTAGAGCTGCTTCAAAGTAAAGACTATAGCATCTTTCCAGCTTTGCTTAACCTAGTTCCTGGTGATCTGATCACTAAAAGAATCCAAGATGGACACCTAAAATTGTGTCTGGTAACGCAGCAGGTACTCAATAAACATCTGTTGGATACCTGAATAAATAAAAGGATTCGGTCCTGGAAACCTGGAACTAAATAAATCTGAGTCAACTCTAAGAACTAGAATTGCAATAAAGACCTACCTAAACATTGGCAGCAGTGTGGTATAAGGGAGGGAAAAAAAGACTCTTAACAGTCAATTTTAAGTTTAAAGCCTGCTTCTGCCACATATAAGCTGGGTGGCCATGAGCAACTTACCAAACCTCAGTTGTAGGGAGGACTGAAGAAGATAACACATGTAAAGTACCTTTCACAAAATACTCAATAAATAGAAGCTTCCATCCTCACCATAATCACCAACATCATTGTTGTTCAGATCAGAATTGCCTTCCTTTTATGTTCCCATTGCACTTGAATGCACTTTGGTAATAAAACAGCCATTATTTACAATTTTCATGTGCCAGGTACTATGCTAAGTGCCTTACATATATTGCCTTCTTTAGTACTCACCATAACACTATTAGGTTGATATTAAAATCAAGACCAATAAACATAGTTTTGAAAATAAATTCCCAAGGGAAAAAATTTCATGTAAGAGAGCCTCACTGTAGCATTATTCACAAGAGTGAAAACTGGGGAGGGGGGGAAGGGGTCCAATAAGATGGTTAATTAAATTACAGTAAAGTCACTCAATGGAAAATCAGATAGTCATTGAGATTTTTTTAATACACTTTATTTTTTAAAACCATTTTATGTTCACAGCAATGCTGAGCAGGAAGTACAGAGAACTCCCATAAACCCCTTCTTCATACACTCACATCCTCCAGTATCAACACTCCCCAGCAGAAGAGGACATTTCTTACAATAGATGAACCTACCCTGACACATCATTATCACCCAAAGTCCATAGTTTACATTAAAGCTCATTATTCCTGGCAACATGAAAACACTTAAATGTATAAAATTATAGGTAAAAACATGAATGCATATGGGCATCTCTAGAAACATACAGAAATTAAAGAGTTATTTTGTTAAGGTAGTAGAATTATTGATGAATTTAGGAATAGTCTCCAAATTCTCAGTAATGTTCTATTACCTTTACTAAAAAGGGGTGAGGGAGCAGAAGGAGGGTTACCCCTTCAATTCGGGTTTATTCCAAGAAGAGAGGGAAAACATGAAATGAAAATGATTTTTTTCTTTAATCCTAATGAGGGAAAAACAGAATTTCTAATTTAGAGTTACCATGTACTTTTCTTTCCAAATAAGGATATTAAAGAATTAGTTAGGATTTTCCTTGTCAGTTCCAAGGACACTTACACTTTAATTCATAGGTATTAAGGAGGCTTTGTAAAACAGACTAAACACAGAACACTCCCATTACATTACATACATCAATATAATGGTTTATCTAGAACACAAAGCACTCAAACAGGTTCAAAGAACAACCGGCAACAATTTCAACTAGCTGTGCTTTGGCACAAATTCTCTTTTACTAGATTACATGATCCTTCTCTTCTCCCATAGCTTCAGGAGTAACCAATGGATTCCTGTGTGATTGTCTCACCAACTGCTATATTTCTGTCCTACCATTATTCATGAGTTAACATTTAACACTATTTGAAATACTGAAGTAACTAGGTATATAGTACCAAGAACACCACCTAGTTTCCCCATACCTACACATATCTATAAATATACACATTTACTATTTGTTGTTCTTGCCCCCAAAAAAAGATTCCCTTGACCTTTAAAGACATCAATTTTTCCTTTCTTTAAAATGAAAAGATACCAATAAACAACTTTTTGTAAAAGAAAAAAATACCCTGCAATACTCATATGTCACTTTTTCAAAGAGGCCTTCTCTGGCCACTTTATCTAAGACAGTTTCTTATCATCCCATTATTCTCTATCACAGCAGTGCCTGTTCATTTCATTCATAGTACTCATTATAATGTACAATTATATATTTTTGAAACTTGCTTATTTTCTATCACCACTACCAAAAAGAACCATGAGGATAGAAACCAGGCATATTACCAGAATCAAATACAGTGTGTTAGATATGGGAAACACTCAAATATTTGTTGAATGAACAAACCCAACCACTTCTATGGCTATTTCTTATTATTTCCTTCTGTCTTTAATTACATACACGCCATGTATATATGCTTCATTCACCCAAACTTTATTAAACGCCCACAATATGCAAGCCTTTGCGTGAGGTTTTAGGATACAAACAATTCCTATCCTCAAGCAGCTCATAGTCTTACGGAGAACAGAAAGAAGACTCACTACCCAAGAAACGGAACCAAATATCACATTTTAAAATGGTTAAAGGGGCGCCTGGGTGGCTCAGTCAGTTAAACATCCAACTCTTGATCAGCTCACGTCATGATCTCAGAGTCATCGGATCAAGCCCCGCATCGGGGCTCGGCATTCAGTGGGAGTCTGCTGGAGATTCTTTCTCTCCTTCTCCCTCTGCCCCCTCCCCTTGTTTATGCGCTCTCTCTCTCGCTCACTCATAAATAAATCTTAAAAAAATAAAAATAAAAAATAAAAATAAATAAAATGGTTAAAGATCATGTACCCCCCACACACACACATACACAGAAGTGTTAGCGAAGAGGCAGAGCAACCAGAACTCTCATACATTGCTGGTGGGAGTGTAAAATGGTACAATCACTTCGGAAAATTACTCGGCGGTATCTACATAAGCTGAATGTATGCACATTCTATAAAACTCAGCAATTCCACTTCCAAGTATATACACCAACAGAAAAGTGTACTTATGTTTACCAAAAACCATTTTTAAGAATGTTCATAGCAAAAAAAAAAAAAGAATGTTCATAGCAGCACTATTATTAACAGCTCAAATTGGAAACAATATAAATCCCATCAATAGATACGTAAATGAGTCATGGTATATTTATATAATAAAATGCTACACAACAGTAAGAATGAATAAACTATTAGTACACAGAGCAATACTGATGAAGCAGACATACTGTACATACAGAGTACATACTGTATGTTTAAAAGGCAAAACTATTTTATGATATTCAAAGTGAAGACTGCGGTTAACCTTGGCTATGGGTAGTGACTGGGGGCTCAAGGAGCTTCCTGGGTTCTATTTCTTGATCTGGGTGCTGGTTAGTTCACTTTGTAATGATTCATTGACCTGTACACTTACGATTTATGCCTTATCTATATTTTTATTATACTTCAATACAATGTACAAAAATGCTTAAAGGTGTGTAATAAACAGTGTAAACTATAGAAATTTGGAGGGGAAAAGAATTACATAGTCATCCAAAAAGACTTCACAAAGAAGCCTTAAGAAGTGGGCAGAATAGAGAAGGTAAGAAGTCAAAGTGGAGGAAGCACAGTAGAATAGAAGAGAAAAGCACAGAAGCAGAACAACCAGCTCTGCTTGTCATAAATCTGTTTTGAGAACCAAATAAAACAGTGTACATGAAAAAGATAAGCAAGCTATAAGGCATAACATAAATGCAAAGACCTATTCCAGACAACTCCAATGATAAGCTCTTTTGCAGGCAGCCCCTCATTAAAATAAATATAAGATTTGACCCTTATTTTTTTCTTTTGCTTTCAGAAAGGTTCTGAAAGTAAAGAGACCTCCCTGATCTGAAAGAAAGAAAGAGGGAGGAAGGGAAGGGAGGGGCGGGGTGGGGAAGGGAAGAGAAAGGAAAAAAGAAAAAAGGAAGAAAAGGAAGGAAGGAAGGACTCCAGCAATTCGGGAATATCACAGTGTACCTAACTGATCCTTTTAGCAAAACTATAAGCTCTCCCAGGGCACAGTCTATCTTATACTTCTTTTATCTTCCATCCATTGCTCAATATCATTCTGGGCATGGAGTCAGCACTCAATAAAACTTAGGTGGATTTTTTTCCAATGGTTTTTGTTGTTGTTGTTGTTGTGTTTGTTTGTTTGTTTGTTTAAATAGAAGGATAATCTGGAGAAGGTCCAGAAAAGAACCACAGGAATGATCAAAGAGATGAATAAAAGGTCCTAGTGGAAAGGTTAAAATGAATTGAGGCTGTTGAGCTTGGAGAAAAAGCAACTGAAGAACTAAGGAGTAACTGAGAATAACAACAGTTGAGCTGGAAAAAATCTCATAGCTCTAAGTCCAACCTTTTCATTTCACAGATGAGGAAACTAAGACCCAGGGAAAGCTTGCAACCTGAGGTAGTTTTAGGACAATTTTTTTTTTTTTTAAGTTTCAATTTATACAGTGAGGATAAAACTTACCCAATTAGCATGAACATACAGACAGCAAAAAAAACAGCAATTACAATTTACTGAAGATTTCCTATATACTCAGCACCTATATGCTTGACATTTACTTAAATTATCTCACAACAACTCTACAAAGTTGATACTATTTTCTCCCATTTTAGAAATGAGGACACTAGGGGCGCCTGGGTGGCTCAGTCATTAAGCGTCTGCCTTCGGCTCAGGTCGTGATCCCAGGGTCCTGGGATCGAGCCCCACATCAGGCTCCCTGCTCCTCCCTCTCCCACTCCCCCTGCTTGTGTTCCCTCTCTCGCTGTGTCTCTCTCTGTCAAATAAATAAATAAAATCTTAAAAAAAAAAAAAAAGAAATGAGGACACTAAGGCCCAAAGAAGAAAAGTTCATTGAGGGATTAAACATATATTCAGAGCTATCTTCTTTCCCCTATATTAAGCTGCTTTCAAAAACTTAAGTAGAGGTCAATGACATATGGTCTGCACACTGAACACAAATATGTTAATTTCTAAACACACGAAATACCATTCTCCAGTTAAAGGAACCAGGGCTCCTTAAAGAAATTGCTGAATCTAGGGCTAAAGGAAAGAAAATACAACATGAACTTGAAACATCTTGTGGTGCTAGGAAACAAAGAATGTTCAAAAATGATGAAAGCATGTAGAAAGGAACTAGAAAGAGTTCCTAAGAGCCAAACCTGGGACAATTTGATCAACAAAATTAATAATATGCAAGATGAATTACAACTCATAGAGGGAAATAAATATCCATGAGCTCATACTGATATAAATAATTGAATAAATAAATGGAGAAGTAACAACTCTTCCTTACAGTAGAATTCCAAGCATAAATATAATAGTCATGACGGAAATAGAAAATCATCATTATACAAACACCACAGTAATGATTACTGCAGTCAAGAACCATCAATAGAATTACCACATAATGCAGTAATCTCACTTCTGGGTATACATCCAAAAGAATTTAAAGCAAGACCTTGAAGAGATATTTGCACACTATATCACTGCAGCATTATTCACAATAGCCAAGATGTGGAAGCAACCCAAATGTCCATCAAAATGGATAAAGCAAATGTGGTATATACATATAATGAAAAATTACACAGCCTTAAAAAATGGATGAACCTTAAGGACATTATGCTAAGCAACATAAGTCACAAAGGGACAAATACTATATGATTCCACTCATATGTAGTATCCAAAATAGTCTAAATCATAGAAACAGAAAGTAGAAATGTGGTTGCCAGAGGTGGGGTGGGGTGAATTAGTGTTTAATGGGTATAGAATTTCATTTTAGCAAGATGAAAAAGTTCTAGAGATCTATTGTACAACAATGTGAATATACGGGGCGCCTGGGTGGCTCAATCGTTAGGCACCTGTCTTCGGCTCGGGTCTTGGTCCCAGGTTCCTGGGATTGAGCCCAGCATCAGGCTCCCCGCTCCAGCGGGAAGCCTGCTTCTCCCTCTCCCACTCCCCCTGCTTGTGTTCCCTCTCTCTCTGTGTCTCTCTCTGTCAAAAAAATAAATAAAATCTTTTAAAAAAATAAAAATAAAAACAATGTGAATATACTTTACACTACTAAACTATATACTTAAAAATGGTTAACATAGTAAATTTAATGCTATGTGTTTTTTCTAACTACAACTTTTATTTATTTATTAATACTTTTATTAATACAACTTTTATTTATTTATTTATTTATTATGTTAAAAGTAGGGGTGCTAACAACTGAGCCACCCAGGCGCCCCTACTTTTAAAATAATTAATTAATTAATATTATATATCTTAAAAAAAGAACCACTGGTGGGTATTAAAAGTAGTGAGCAGAAGTATGCTGAGAAACAGGATATCTGCATAGATTCTAAGTATCTTCTCACAAGGTACTTATTAATTACAAAGGGGAAAATAGTAAGTTTATAGTAGGGAAACCTGACAGACACCAATTTAATAATCAAGTAATCAAAGTTAACATCACCAGTAACAATACATATTGCCATCATATATCCCCTGTAATTATGCACTGAGAAGGGAAAATCACTTTAGCCAAAACTGCATAACCTAATTATAAGAAAATATTAAACAAACTCAAATTGAAGAACCAAAACAAGGACATTAGTGGAAAAAAGACTGGTAAAATTGGACTAAGTTACATAGATTAGTTAATAGTATTATATCAGTGTTAATTTCCTAGTTTCAATAATTGCACTATGGCTATAGAACATATTAGCATTAGAGAAAACTGGGCTAAAGGTATACAGGAACCCTACTATTTTTACAATTTTTCTGTAAGTGTAATTTATTTCAAAATTTAAAAGAGTTTTTATTGTTTGGGGTTTTTTTTAAGATTTTTTATTTATTTGACACAGAGAGAGTGGGAGAGAGGGAGAGAGCACAAGCAGGGGCAGCAGCAGGCAGGGGAGAAGCAGGCTCCCCGCTGAGCAGGGAGCCCGACATGGGGCTCGATCCCAGGACTCTGGGATCATGACCTGAGCCAAAGGCAGACGCTTAACCAACTGAGCCACCCAGGCGCCCTGTTTTGTTGTGTTTTTTTTAAGATTTATTTATTTATTTGAGAGAGAGCAGAATGAGTGAGAACATAGTGGGGGGCAGAGGCAGAGGGAGACAAAGAAGCAGGCTCCCCGCTGAGCAGGGAGCCCGACATGGGGCTCGATCCCAGGACTCTGGGATCATGACCTGAGCCAAAGGCAGACGCTTAACCAACTGAGCCACCCAGGCGCCCTGTTTTGTTTTGTTTTTTTTAAGATTTATTTATTTATTTATTTATTTATTTGAGAGAGAGCAGAATGAGTGAGAACATAGTGGGGGGCAGAGGCAGAGGGAGACAAAGAAGCAGGCTCCCTGCTCAGCAGGGAGCCTGACACAGGGCTTGATCCCAGGACCCAGGATCACGACCTAAGCCAAAGGCAGACTCTTAACCTACTGAGCCACCCAGGCGCTCCTAAAAAAAATGTTTTTAAAGTAGACTCATCAAAGTATGACAGAACTTCAAAAGGTTATTTAGGAAAGACAGAGATGAGAATACACTGTCCCTAGCTTTTTGAAAATGGTAACAGGATTATAGCATTGGACACTACTTTGGAGATCATCTGATACTATCACTCAACCAATGAAGAATTCTTTTATGTCATGCCCTTAACATATAGTCTTCCAATCATTGCCTGAATACTTCCAGTAACAGGAAATTTACTATGTCAAAATGCAGGGGCACCTGGGTGGCTCAGATGATTAAGCGTCTGCCTTCGGCTCAGGTCATGATTCCAGGGTCCTGGAATCAAGCCCCACGTCGGGCTCCTGGCTCAGCGGGGAGCCTGCTTCTCCCTCTCCCTCTCTCCCTGCTCATGCTCTCTCTCTCTCTCTATCTCTGTGTCTCAAATGAATAAATAAAATCTTAAAAAAAAAAAAAAAATGCAGGCCACACATTCCATGACCCCACAATTCTAATTAACACGAAGTTCTTCTCCATTCTGAGCTAAATCTGTCTCCCTGTCAGACATGTACCTGAGGAAAACCAGAGTTCCAACCAGGGGTCCTCAAAGTGGGAAAATGTGTCAATGAGGCACATTTTGTCAATACGACAAAATGTCCAGTTTATTTACATTGGCTAAAATTACATCTTGTCAGCATGAGATAAGCCACCCTAAGTTATTTACATGGATGATCTGCTTTAATGCTGTCCCAGAACCTAATACGGTACCTGGTACATATTAGGTACTCAAGAAATGTTTATTGATTCACAGAACGAGGCACAAGTCTGAGAGTCACATAATGAGCTTCCCCCTCCACCACCTATGTATGCACAAAAACAAATGACTTAGAACTCTATGATAAATTCCATTAAAAGTTTCCAATGCATAAATGCATAGAACATACCCCAACTCTGAAAAGAAATAGCTGCATGACTACACAAAGTAGAATGCCTCCTCTGTACAGACATATTCTTTACTCATTCAACATATATTTAGTGCCTACTCTGGGCCAGGGTGAGTGAGAAGCCCAGGAAGTACAGGCACAAACAAAACGTCCTCAGAAGGGCACGGCTTGAGGCACCTGGCGGACTCAGTTGGTTAAGCGTCTGCCTTCAGCTCAGGTCATGATCCCGGGGTCCTGGGATCGAGTCCCCCATCTGGCTCTCTGCTCGGTGGGGAGTCTGCTTCTCCCTCTCCCTCTGTGATCTCTCTCACTTTTGCTCTCTCTCAAATAAATAAATAAAATCTTAAAAAAAAAAAAAAGAAGGGCAAGGCTTACATACTACTTAGAGGGAATTACACTATTTTAAATCATTTTGGTATAGTATATTTACATAAATTATGTAACACAATTTTATATCAAAAATATTTTTAATTGCATCAAATATGAAAAAGAAGTTAGTGGCTACAGAAGGAATTCATATAAATTAGTAAGAAAAATAAATTCCCATAGATAAATGGAGAAATGATACAAGCTTATGATTTTTACAAACTAGAATATAACTGATAAACATAGAAAAATGTTTAGCCCTGACAGATAAACAGAGAAATACAAAGCAAAACAAGGTGAGGGGGGGGCGGGCGCCTGGGTGGCTCAGTCGTTAAGTATCTGCCTTCGGCTCAAGTCATGGTCCCAGGGTCCTGGGATCAAGCCCCACATCGGGCTCCCTGCTCTGTGGGAAGCCTGCTTCTCCCTCTCCCACTCCCCCTGTTTGTGTTCCCTCTCTCTCTGTGTCTCTGTCAAAGAAGTAAAATCTTTAAAAAAAACAAAAAACAAAGCAAAACATTTTCTACCCAGTTAATTTTTTTTTAAAACACCCAATTCAGAGGAGTTAATAATGAAAGACTAGTTATATATACATTGCTGGTGGCACTATAAATTAAAACAACCTTATGGAGAAAGAAACTGCTCATGCTCACTGACCCAGGGTATACCCTCCTAGTAACTTATCTTTAATAAATAATTAAAAATTTTAAAAACTATATATCAAGAAAATGGACTATATTAAAGCCTATAATGGCAAAAAAATATTGGAAATAATTTTAATATCAAACAAAGCCTAAGTAAATAGAATAACACGTAGCCATTAAAAAGTTTAATTATGCAATCTATCTAACATGAATAATGTCTGCTCTAATAAGTGAAAACGCACCAGAAAAAAAAATTCTGTGGGTATTTGTTAAGGTATCTAAGGAAAAAATTAGTACACACACACACACATAAGGACTGGAAAAAAAACCAGCAGATGTTTTCACATTTGAGGTCATGGATGATTTTTATTTCCTTTATTACTAAATTATTTGTATAATTAACAAAAATCAGGAGAAAAAACTCTCAAGGAGGGTCCAAGGTAATGAATCATGTGGTCAATGGTAAACTAAGGCCTCAAATAATTGTTCCTTTGGATTTTGTGTTCATAAAAAGAAAAAGAAAAAAAAAAAAGGAAGAAACATTTCATACCCCAAATAAAAGTGGCACAATGTGGCTACAAAAAGAAAACTGAAGTTAACTCTGAGACGAGTATCTGGAAACATTCCCAACATAAAAATCATCAGACTGTAGCATGGTATCCTAGGCTAAGTTCCACTGCTGGGGTATTTAGAAGCAACGCCCTAGACACCATACTGTGGGAATCAGTCCTGAGCTGGCACCACAGAGACCCAGAAGTGGTCTCATGAGGTTTTTCCATCACACAATTTGTTTGGTTAATCTATAAATATATGACATTTGCAAATAAACACTAAGGTTTTCATACCAAGCAAAGAAACAACAAACCTTACCTGGGAAGTACCAGACAGAGCCCTGCCCCACTGTCCCTGTGTAGAAGACACAGGTACCAATTGGCTGCATACTGGAACCCACTGGGAAATGTTAATCCGGTTCCTCTAGAGAAAGAAAAAAATGTCTGTCAAGAATTATATTCAACTCCATGTATAGAAGTGTAGAAATCCTGACAGAACAGGGTACATGAAAAGAGAACTTCCGGGTCGTCTGGGTGGCTCATTCAGTTAAGCATCTGCCTTCGGCTCCAGTCATGATCCCAGGGTTCTGGGATCGAGTGCGGTGTCGGGCTCCCTGCTCAGCTGGGAGTCTGCTTCTCCCTCTCCCTCTGCCCCTCTCTCCGCTCATGCTCTCTCTCTGTCAAATAAATAAAATCTTTTTTTTTTTTTAAAGATTTTATTTTTATTTATTTGACAGAGAGAGACACAGCGAGAGAGGGAACACAAGCAGGGGGAGTGGGAGAGGGAGAAGCAGGCTTCCCGCAGAGCAGGGAGCCCGATGCGGGGCTCGATCCCA
>NC_138378.1:20968228-20981566 GCF_054177405.1 Leptonychotes weddellii | reverse complement strand
AGGACCAAACCTCCCCATGCTCATCTCTCTTAGGATAAGATGAACCCCTGCCTATTCCTGATCCATGAACCAAAACAACTCTAGTAATGGCTGACTCAAAAAGGGGGACATGGTTCCCTCTCAGGAAAGTAACAAAATAAGCAGACTTCAGGCATTTTACAATTAGGTTATCATTTAAACAAGAGTTTGCAATGCCTTTTTGTAAACACTGACTTGTCTGATCTTTACAGAATCCCTTTATAGTAAGCCGTGTGGATCATTATCATCCTCAAAAGGATGAAGAACCTAGGGCTGAAATTTTTAGGGTGGGAAAACACAGCAGGCCAATTTGATTTCCAAAACAAAAGAGGAGGATTAAATGGCTGTTAGAGTTATGATTGAAGTTCAGTTTTCCCCTCTGGTATTAAATGACCTCAGAAAGGCCTCGGCCAAAGTAAAAGACTAGGCTGGGGAAAAGAAGAGCTCCGTTTTGTAAATGAGAAGCCTGCTTTATTTTACAAACCTGAAATACATTCCACTGTATAAATGACATTCATGTACACAGTACTGGAGATCTCTATTCTAGGAACCAACTTTGAGGGATCCAAGGGTTTCTTTCTACTTGACCTATAGGCTTTATAGGGCCACAATGAGAACTGGATACATAAATTGTTTAAAAACACTCTGTCAGGGGCACCTGCTAAAAACCTTTGCCAGGGGCTCAGTAAATTAAGCGTCAGACTCTTGATTTCGGCTCAGGTCATGATCTCAGGGTGATGAGAGCGAGCCCCACTTCAGGCTCCATGCTGAGCATGGAACCTGCTTGAGATTCTCTCCCTCTCCCTCTGCCCCCCACCCCCAACCCTCGCTCATGTGCACACGCATGTGCACACACTCTAAAAGATAAATAAATAAAAATTAATTAATTTAAAAAAACACACATAAACTACAGTACTAGGAGCCAAAGATCTGGATGCTAGTTTAAACTCAGCTATTCTAATAGGATCTTTACAAATAGTTTACCCTGTACAATGCACAGGTTCCTCATAGCAATTATTTCGGCTGAGATTTGATCTGTTGGGATAATATTCAAATAAGAGACAGTTACTGGCTTTTTGTTTATTAACACTGAATCATTTGCCAGAATCATTCAACGTTAGATGTTCCTTTCCTAAAAATGTAAATATGGGATAAACTTCTGCAGATTCAAGCCCAAAGCAGGGGAAGAAAAGTAATGGGAAATTACAAGTAGGAACAATACAAACTTCTGAAAGATTTTCTGAAGAATTTCATCATATTTTTTCCCCACGTCAACAAAATTTTTCTCTAGAATTTTGGTTCTACTTGGTTTTATGCCAATACTTTAAATCAGTTCTGATTAGAAGAAAGAAGCAATCAGCTCTGTTCTTTCCTTCTCCAATCCTACAACAACAATTCTCGTCCAAACCCTTAATTGAAACTGAGGTGCAGCAGAAAGGGTATTTGAATTCCAAGACAGTTATTAAATAGCTGTGTGACCCTGAACTAGTTACTCAATATTCTGGACTTCCATTTTCCCTTACGTAAAGTGGGAATAATAAAAGCTACCTCACAGGAGTGTTCCAAGGATCATTTTGTAAAAGCACCTCAAGAACACTGAAACACAGGACACCTGGGTGGCTCAGATGGTTAAGCATCTGGCTTTGGCTCAGGTCATGATCCCAGGGTCCTGGGATCGAGTCCCGCATCGGGCTCCCTGCTCAGCGGGGAGCCTGCTTCTCCCTCTCCAGCTCCCCCTGCTTGTGCTCGCTCACTCTCTCTCTGTCAAATAAATAAATAAAATCTAAAACACACAAAAAAGCATCATTTTAACAATTGTTACTGAATTATGTACATAAGCTTCTCTTTTCACAGCAAACTGTCATAGCAGCAAGAACCATTTTCTTAAAAGATTGTTTTGAACCTGGTATTCCCTTTCTCAAAAGCTTGCAGTGCCTCCAAGTGCCCTTTTAGTCAAACTTAAACACCTGATCTTTACCAACTGGACCCTTCTAGACTCAACTTTATACTTACATACCCTGCCTTGTATTCTCCGGAGATTCAGCAGTTCCAAAACCTGACTCAGATTCCCTGGTTTGGGAATTACTGCTCCTCTCCACACAAGCTAATCCTCTTCTGGTCAGTTCCTCTGGGACTCTCTTCTTCCCTCTTACCCAACCCATGAGCTCATTAGCTTCGAGAAGTCTCCCCAGACTCCAGGTACTGGTTCTACTGACTCTATTTGGCCCATTTTCCTCTGTACCTCTCCCAGATTTATATTTATAAATGAATATAAATCTGTGGAAGTATTTCTCTCCCTCTTACAGATACTGACATATTAGGCCTATAACAATTAGCATACCTCAACTCCCAAGTTTAGGAAAACATTTATAGCCATTTCCAATGGTTAAAATTAACTTAGGATAATATATACACCATAATTAAATGGGAACTGGTTTTATTGTCTTTTTGCCTCACCAACACTTCAAAACCAAAATTTTAAAGACGTTTCACATTTTTATTTCCTGTGCGTATTGTAAATTGCTGGTGATTTTACATTTGTATTTCAAAATACTCTGACAGACTAATTTTTCAACTATACCTTAATCAGTCCACTGACCAGCCTGTTGCCGCATGTGGTTTTTAAGATACATAGTATTTTCCTCAGCTTACTCATGAGGTGGAAAAGGCTTTACAGGGAGTCTATTCTCCTATTCCCCAAGGTGTTCTTTTATAAAGTGCACACAAACACTGAGTTAGTAAATACTGAACCATTGCTCCTAGGGTAAATACAGGCTTAGGTTTCTGCAAGCCTCCAGTCACATTTTCATCAACCAATCAATACATAACCTTGTGTGTTTCTGTTTAAAGACATCTTATCTTATTACATATGTATATATATGCATATATAGTTGATTCATTAACATTGAACTCATGGCCAATAGCACCGTAACTCACTCCTGAACAAAACTTAGCTAACACATAAATTTTCTCTGTAAGGAACATCACAGCCTTCTTGCACTTAGCAACACTAGATAGCACTAAATGGCACTAACATTTGGGGACCATATTAAACAGGGAAATCACCAACAAAGCACAAAAATACAAAAAAAAAACCATGGCATTAAATAGACCGTGAAAAGGATACTTGTTTACAGTATAAGAGCTAAAATAAGAAGTTAGAGTATCTATCTCAGCTAGGAACTTTCATGTTGCAGCTCAAATTTTTCACTCCTCTGCACATATCCATAAATGACCGCAAAAGTGCCATGAGTATTGATTTTGGGATTACAAATAAATTTTAGCAAGTATAATGAATTCAATCATACAGAATCTGTGAATAATGAAGATCGACCATAGTCACCAAAACTACTCTGCAAAGGTCCACTGGCTCCTATATTCTGAATACCATGGATACTAATTCAATTCCATAATCCGAAAGACAAACACTACCTTAGCAAACTGCCTGCAAGTTACAAAGTGGCATGCTACAATAGGATACTTACACAGACAGCAGGAGCAGAGAATGTTCATAATTACTGAATACTCTGCCTCCTCCCACTTTGTTGGGGTGTCCAATCTAAGCTTTAAAAGACTGATTAAATCTGGGAAAGACTTGAGCAAATCAGTAAATACATTAAGATTGAGCAAATAGGCATATATATTATTACAAATATTAAGGGTTTCTATTAGAGAAAGGAGTTAACAAATATGAAAAGACAGAAGAGTACAATAAACCCTGTGGTACTAGGATGGATTTAGAATAATTGGTATGAGTTTTTAATACATATAAATATAGAAACAGATGTGTATTTATGTATGTGTATACACTTACATATACTTCGTATCCCTGTCTTGATAGGTCCTGGAGGTAATGAGTACATCTAGCATCCAGGTTTGGTTTCAAAATAGCAATATTCACTAAAAAGAATTAGTCTTCTCTGGAGAAAAGTTGACTTCTGAATGGGGTTGATGCTCCTTAAAGTTTTATTTGCAAAGCACTAGCACTATTTGATCTGTTAGTAGTTCTTTGGAAGACTTCATTTGCAAGGCTGTCCTGGAACTCATCCAATATGAAAAAACGTGCCCCCCCAGGAACGTTGGTTGAAAACAAATAGAGGCAATTGTTTAACTTCATGGCTGCCTGAGGTAGTGGATAATACTTGGGGAAAACAATAGGCTAATAAAAAAGCTTAAAAGGAAAAGCAAGAGAATGAGCTCATAAGGGCTTTGAAAAGGTCTGACATATTCCTGTGAATCTGAAGGCCATGCACATGCACAGAGCTGTGTACAGGAACAGAAAAGACCTGAGACCTCTGGTTGACCTTGAGGCTCTTAGGAAGTGAAGTTTAAGACAGAGATGTTAAACAACCTGCAAAATGTTGATGGTGTGCCCCAACATGTGCAGAGTCCCTCAGAAAAAAACAGGAGACGATGGGGCACCTGGATGGCTCAGTTGTTAAGTGTCTGCCTTTGGCTCAGGTCATGATCCCAGGGTCCTGGGATTGAGCCCCACATCAAGCCCCACAGTGGGCTCCCTGGTCGGCAGGAAGCCTGCTTCTCCGTCTTCCACTCCCCCTGCTTGTGTTCCTGCTCTCACTAACTCTCTCTCTCTGTCAAATAAATATATAAAATCTTTAAAAAAAAAAACAAAACAGGAGACTTACTGGTTCCAAGTATTTAAGGAAGTCTCCAATCTTTATTTGACCACTAAGCTAACTGAGCAGAGACCACACAACAAAGAATACAGACTTTACAGAATTCAGAAAGGTCACTAAACAGAAAAATAATAATTCTGAGAAAGGACAGATCTGATTTCCAAAGTTGCCACATTATATTATTTAAAATGCCCAGGTTTTTTTTGTTTTGTTTTGTTTTTTAAAGATTTTATTTATCCGGGGCACCTGGTTGGCTCAGACGTTAAGCGTCTGCCTTTGGCTCAGGTCATGATCCCAGGGTCCTGGGATTGAGCCCCACATCAGGCTCCCTGCTCAGCGGGAAGCCTGCTTCTCCCTCCCTCTCTGCCCCTGCTTGTGTTCCTTCTCTCAGTGTGTCTCTCTCTGTCAAATAAATAAAATCTTAAAAAAAAAAAAGATTTTATCCATTTGACAGAGAGAGACACAGTGAGAGAGGGAACACAAGCAGGGGGAGTGGGAGAGGGAGAAGCAGGTCTCCTGTGGAGCAGGAGCCCAATGCGGGGCTCAATACCAGGACTCTAAGCCAAAGGCAGACGTTTAACAACTGACCCACCCAGGCGCCCCATAAAATGTCCAATTTTTAACCAAAAAAAAAGTATGAAGCATGTAAAGAAACAAAAAAGCATGGTCCATATACAAAGGGGAAAAAATTGATAGAAACTGTCCCTGAAGAAAGAAAATAAACTGTCCCTGAGGAAGCTCAGATGTTAGACAAACTAGACAAAGACTTTAAGCCTGCTATTTTAAATGTTTAAAATCTAAAGGAAACCATGTCTAAGGAACTACAGCAGAGTATAAGAATGCTATCTCACCAAATAGAGAATATCAACAGAGAGATTATTTTTTTAAAACACAGAAATTCTTGGGGCGCCTGGGTGGCTCAGTCAGTTAAGCAACTGCCTTCGTCTCAGGTCATGATCCCAGGGTCCCAGGATCAAGCCCTATGTCAGGCTCTCTGCTCAGCGGGGAGCCTGCTTCTCCCCCTCCCTCTGCCTGCCAGTCCCCCTGCTTGTGCATTCTCTCTTTCTCTCTTTCTCACTCTGACAAATAAATTAAATAAATAAATAAATAATAGAAATTCTTCTGTTGAAAAGAATAAATAAACATTTCACTAGAGGGATTAAACAGTAGATTTGAAGAAGAGAAAATCAGTGACCATGAGAACAGGCCAACTGAGATTATCCATACTAAGGAACAGAAAGAAAAAAGAATGAAAAAAAAAATTCACAGAGCCTCAGAGAACTATGGTATACCATCCAATGTACCAACATATAATGGGAGTCTCGGAAAAACAAGAGAGAAATAGAGGGACAGAAAAATATTTGAAGAAATACTGGCAGAAAACATCCCAAATTTGATGAAAAACATCAATCTAGAAATCCAAGAAGCTCAACTAACTCAAGTAGCATAAATTCAGAGAGATCTATAAATGGACATATCATAATCAAGCTGTTGAAAGACAAAGACATACAATCTTAAAAGCAGGAAAAGCTATTCAACATGTATAAGAGATCATTGATAACATTAACAGCTGATTTCTTCTCAGAAACCATGGAAGACAGAAGGCAGTGAGATGAAAAATTAAGACTTTCTAAATAAACAAAAACTAAGAAAATCTGTCAACAGCGGACCTGCTCTACAACAAATATTAAAGGGAAAACATCAGGCTGAAATGAGACCTCTGACACTACAGTAACTCAAATCCACATGACGAAATAAAGTACACTGATAAAGGTAACTACTTAAATAAAAAATAAAGCATGAATATATTTTTTGTTTATAATTATTTTTTATTTACATTTTTATTTTTAATTTAAAAGGCAACTGCATAAAGAATAATTGTAAATCTATGCTGATGGGCACACAATGCATAAATATATAATTTGATAACATTCTAAAAAAAAAAGATGGTCACTATGGAAGGAAGGAAGAAAGGAAGGAAAGAAGGAAGGAAGGAAGCCACACTCTCTAAAAAAAAAGATGGTCACTATGGAAGGAAGGAAGGAAGGAAGGAGGGAAGGAAGGAAGGAAAAATAACAAGCATTAGCAAAGATGTGGAGAAACTGGACTGGAGCCCTTATGCTTTCTTGGTGGGAATGTAAACACTGCAGCCACTGTGGAAAATAAAATGGCAAATGCTCAAAGAATTAAACATAGAATTACCTGAAATCGAGAGTCCGGCATTTAACCCACTGAGCCACCCAGGGCACCCTGATAAATGCCCTAAAAATGTTAGCTATCTATATTCTTGCCCAGGAAATATCAACGTCTTATTTCAACTACAACCTTTATCTCAGCTTCCTTACTCTCTCCTGAACACCAACTCTCTAGCTACTAAAAAAAACAATAACAACAAAACACCACCTTCTTCTCAGCTGAATATGAGTCCTCAGTGAAGGACACTGCTATATTAACTCAGTCATCCAAGGCAGACCGGGGACTCACTGTTAAGACATCCCTCTCCCTCACCCTCAATATCTAACCTTTCACCAAGCCCTGTAGATGGTTTCCTCAATACCTGTTGAAATCATCCCTTCCTCTTTAACCACGCTTTTCCCTCTTAGTACAGGCCTTCCTCACTTCTTCCAGGATTGAGTAGCTTCTGACTGGCCTCCAGGACTTGAATCTCAGCCCTCTGACTGATCCATCCACAACTGCTACAGGGATCTATTAAAGCAAAAATCTAATAGTGAGTATGAGAGTTTACAATGATAAGTTTCTTTTTTTTTTTTAACTTTTTTATACTTTCAAAATAAAATTTTTAAATTTCAATTTAAAAATGAGAGAAGAGAGGCACCTGGCTGGCTCAGTTGGTAGAGCATTCAACTCCTGATCTCAGGGTCATGAGTTCAAGACCCACATTGGGTGTAGAGCTTACTTTAAAAAAAATAAAATTAAAAAGACCACAGCTTTAAAAAATAAATAAATAAAATTTTTAAAAATAAAATAAAAAATGAGAAAAGAAACTAAAGTGTTCCCCTGATCAGTGGTGGTTGCAGGGGGAGAACAATAGGAGAAAAGGACTGCAAAAGAACACAAAGAAATGTTGGGGAGTGAGAAACATGTTCATTATTTTTATTGTGGTGACAGCTTTTCAAGTGTGTATCTATGTTAACAGTTACTAAATTGTATAATTAAATAAGTACAACTTATTGTATGTCAATTATTCTTTAACTTTAAAATTTTAAATAAAAAAATAAATGTATCAAAAAACCTTTAAAAACAAACTTTTTTGCCCTAAAAACAGAAGCTTTGACATAAATGCCATCTACAGCATGACAGATGATGCCAAGCAATATATACACATGACTATCACAGACTACTTATCTGCAGCACAAGTCACAAAAGGTCAGGGAGTGCATAACCTTGTCCTAGAACCCAGTCTCCAGGGCCAGGCGCAAACGGGGGACCACAGGAAACCAGCCTGGACACTGGGCTGCTATCAGTTCACATGAGGTTGCACACCATTCAAACCTCCTCAGTGTGCATTTGCAACTTACCCATGATGCACCTCCTCCCTTAGTCCACTTGAAAGACTCAGGGTCTCACCCTATAGAAGTACCTTAGTGGTTTATATTATAGGCATAAGAACAACTTGAAAATGAAGATCGGGTTGTTTTCAAATTGAAAATTATTTGAAAAATAAATAAATAAATAAATAAATAAATAAATAAATATTAAAAATTTGGAAAAAACGCTATTAAAAATAAATCTTCCCTTGCTTAAAATATTTCAAAGGCTCCCCTCTGCCTCAGGATAAACCTCTAATCCTAACCATGAAACACAAGGCCCTGACTCCTCTCCTGCCATTTCCCCATAAGTGTCCCTGAGTCAAGCCAAAGATTCACGTACAGTTCTTGGTTGTCTGGCATTAGTAGCATAAGCTAATGCTTCTCTTCTATGCTCTCTCCCATTCTCTAGTGCTCTCATTTAGTTCAGGCATCTGTCCCTGATGGATGCTTATCCTCAAGCTGGGCTAGATGTGTCTCTACTCTGCTCCTGTAGCACCTGGTACAGACTTCTATCACAGCATTTCAAGTATTGTATTAGTAGTTCTCTTTTCTGTCTCTCCTATTAGATTATAAACTTGAGAGAAAGGTGTATGTTTTTCATCCTCAGTCCCTTGGATAGCTCCTAGAATGTAGTAAACTCTCAAAACAGTTGCTAAACTAAAAGGAAGGGAAGAAAAGCACTTAAAGGTCACCTGTATCAACTGATTTTCTGATCAATCCTATCAAACTTACTGTTAAGAAAATCTGAGGCTCAGAGAAATTAGATGACTTGCTCAAGGCCACATTCACAATAAGTAATGGAGCCAAACTTTCAACCAAGGCTCTTCAGACTCCTAGACAGGTAGATTGCCTGCATTTGTGAATTCCTCAGCACCTAATGCAAATGCCTCTTCAGAATAGGTATTCAATAAATATCTGCTGCTTTCATGTTTACTGCCACTTTCAACTAGTCCTAAGGGAGATTGTATCTTATAAGAGGCCTTTAAACAATCACAGTATAAAGTGAAAGTGATTTTAAAACCTAAAAAAGTAAAAGTGACTTTCCTTATCTAAACTTGGTTTTTATCTAAAAAGATGAACAGAAAGGAATAAATGGAAAAAAATCTGACTAACAGAGGGCAGTTAGGTGGTTTCAATGGACGCTACCACCCAAGAATAAACCTGCAACAGTCCACACACTCAGGGGGCAAGAATATTTAATATATCTGGGACAGCCACTAACTTCCAAGACAAATCAAGGTATTCATTTCGGATGTACAGCCCAATAAACTTTTTACCTTTTTCCTGACATACCCACCTTAAAAACTAAATAAGGCCATCCTAGTTGCCATTTCCAACAGCAGTTCTCAAATCTGAATCAACTTCTGCCCTGGCATCAACAATTACTTCACCAAATGAATCTTTCTGTAAGTTAAATGAGCTATTCTTCTTCAAACACTTACTGAGCAGCCTTTGCTAGGCTGACAAGAAATACAAGAGGTAAAACAGCAGTCCTTGTAAACCATATATAAAAAGATCAGAAACGTTAAGTGTAAATAACAACTCACAAGATAGCCAGAGGCAGGAATGGAAAGTGTCTGCTCTGAAAAACAATGTCCTTGACCCAATTTTTGAAAGACTCACTAAAATTATAAACCCTTCCATCCCTCAATGATTAGTAACTGAGCTCTGTATCTTCCTAACCTTTTTCTGCTCACTTTCTCCTTGAATTCCCAGATGTCAGAGTATGGAGAAGGATAAGGACTGAATCTCAAGTGCAACAGTTTCCGTTAAGCAGTCTAGTAATCCTTCCTTCCTTACTTCATTAATTCCTTCAATAAATATTTCTTGAACACCTATGATGTGCCATACACTGTGCTAGGCAAAGTCAAAACGACAGATCTGAGCCCGGTTTTTGTGCAGCTTTCAACCTAACAACCTATAACAGTATTCCACTTAACTGTACAGTTACGAATCGTCTCACCGATCTCGGAAACAAACCCAGAGAACCTCAGAAACCAAAGGGACTGCAGATTAACCTCGTTTTTCCTACCGGGAAAAGGCCCGAAAGTGACTCGTCCAAGGTCACACTGGGCATCAGTGACAGAAGAGAAACTAGAACCCAGGTCTCCCGACACTCCAATCAGTGCCCCCACGTGCTGCCACTCCCTGCGGGAAAGAGGTCGCATGAGGTGACTAAGAAAAAGCAAACTTCGCCAAATTTAGGTCCGATGTCGCTCTCTCCCTCCTCCAAAGCGGGGGAAGCCACAGCCAAACGGTAGGGGGAAGTAGGACGCTGCCTCAGTTTCACCGCAAGAGAGGCGGTCGCGTAACCTCGCTGCCGCACAAGCTCCCCTCCTGCACTTTCCTCCAGTTTCTCCCGCCCTGCCCTCTCCGAGTCCAACCCTGGGGCCCAGCGGGCGACCGCAGCAATTTACTCCTTCACTCACAAGGACTCGCACCAGCAACGCCATGTTCCTCTACAACCATTTCCGGGTAAAGGGTGGCCTTCCGGAGTCCCCGCGGCCCCCACCCCTTGCCTGTGTTGTCCTTTCGCCGGCGGGTGCCCGGCAACGGCGGCGCAGGCGTACAGAGGCCACCGCGCTCACGAGCGCGCGCTTTTTTCTCCTGAGCGCAAGGCTGCCTGGTCCCGGCGCGCGCCTCCCGTTCTCTCCAGTCTTCCACCCCACGACATGTCACAGACGCTCAAGTCCTCTCGGCAGCACCTGTCCTCCTTGACCAGTGGCCTCGGGCTTTTCATAGCTCTCTCCTTATCCACCCCGCTTCACCCAGCCTCACTCCTCAGCGCCCCATTGTCAGAACTCTTCCAGACTCTACCCTCACGAGAATCCCTCCCCCTTGTCACTGGGGGGTTGAAAAAAAAAAGGACTTTGGGGGATCCCAACATTTAAGGGCTCCCTAAAAAAAAGAACCTGAGGGGCGCCTGGGTGGCTCAGTTGGTTAAGCAACTGCCTTCGGCTCAGGTCATGATCCTGGAGTCCCTGGATCGAGTCCCTGGATCGAGTCCCGCATCGGGCTCCCTGCTCGGCAGGGAGCCTGCTTCTCCCTCTGACCCTCCCCCCTCTCATGTGCTCTCTCTGTCTCAAATAAATAAATAAAATCTTTTAAAAAAAAAAAAAGAACCTGAGAAGGAGTTGTAGAGGAACACAGGAGAGTGTTCAGCTGAGTCCTGAAAGTCAGGGGAAGAGGGCCGGCAAGGGCTGACCTGAGGCCTGAAGGGAACTTTTGGGGTTTCTGGCAGGTTGGTTGTTTCATGGGAACATCTTTGAGTATTGACAGAAGAAAGAATCAAGGATGCAAGGAGTTTCTTAAGGAGGTGGGAGAGAATGGCCTTGGCTAGAGCATCTCTTCCATTGTATCCCAAGAGCAATAGAGGAGAAAAGGTGTGGGTGGACGCTCCTGGGGGTTGACTGAGAGCGGAGCGACAGGATGTTCAAGGACTTCTTTTCATTCAGTCAGCAAAGACCCGGTGAATGTTCACTATGTGCTGGTCACAAGGCAGGTGTGGATAATGGCTTTGTGGAGCTCCTAGACTGGTGGGAGAGGCATGCAAAAGTCTAGTAAACCAATGAAAAAATAAAATAATTAAAAATTATGAAAAAAATATGGTAAGTGCTTTGAAGGAAACAACAAAGAGCTAAACTTGAGAATAACATGGGAAACTACACTTTAGATAATATGGCCAGGTAAGGCCTCTCTGAGGAGGTGGCATGTAAGTTGAGACCCAAAGGATGAATAGGAGCTAGCCATGGGAAGTGACTCTGAACATGCTATTTTTATCAGCAAGTATTGGGGGGTGAGAAAGGGAAAGGAGATTTGAGGGCAAGAGTCCTGAAATGGGAAAGAATAAGAGTTTATTTTGGGTAGTTAGAGAATTGGGTATTTACACCCCAAAAACAAAAACACTAATTCAAAAAGATACGTGTACCCCTATGTTTATTGCAACATTATTTACGATAGCCAACATATGGAAGCAACTTAAGTGTCTATCCATAGATGAATGGATAAAGAAGATGTGGTGTATATATACACAACGAAATGTTACTCAGCCATAAAAAAGAATGAGATCTTGCCATTTTTGACAACATGGATTGAGCTAGGGAGTATCATGTTAAGTGAAATAAGTCTGACAGAGAAAAGAAATACCATATGATTTCACTCATATGTGGAATCTAAAAACAAAACAAATAAACAAAAGAGCAGAAACAGTCTCATAAATACAGAAAACTGGTGGTTGCCAGAGGGGAGGGGGGTGGGAGAATGGATAAATTGGTGAAGGGAATTAAGAGGTACAAACTCCCGGTTATGAAATAAGTCACAGAGATGAAAAGTACATCATAGGGATTTAATCAATAATATTGCAATAACTTTGTGTGGTGACAGATGGTGACTACACTTATGGTAAGCACTGAGTAATGTATAGAGTTGTCGAATCACAATGTTGTACACCTGAAACCAATATAACAGCGTATGTCGACTATACTTCAATTTTAAAAAAATAAAAAGAATCCAAAGAAAACCAGTGTGGCATCTGAATTAATTAATTCAGAATTAATTAACCTGAATTAATTAATTGAATTAATTTAAAGAATAATTAAGATTGGCAGAAGCTAAATTATGCAAGAACTACTAGATGAAGTCTGTATTTTATTCTAAGTATAGCTGGAAGCCATTAGAGGATATTAAGCAGGGGAGGGCTATCTGGCTCATGTTTAAGAAGCTGATGTTGATGAGGTGCCTGGGTGGCTCAGTCGTTAAGCGTCTGCCTTCGGCTCAGGTCATGATCCCAGGGTCCTGGGATCGAGCCCCGTGTCGGGCTCCCTGCTCGGCGGGAAGCCTGCTTCTCCCTCTCCCACTCCCCCTGCCTGTGTTCCCTCTCTCGCTGTGTCTCTTTCTGTCAAATAAATAAATAAAATCTTAAAAAAAAAAAAAAAAGAAGCTGATGTTGATCGCTCGGCATCAGGGAACTCCAAATCAAAACCTCAATGAGATATCACCTCACACCAGTCAGAACAGCTAAAATTAACAAGTCAGGAAATGACAGATGTTGGTGAGGATACGGAGAAAGGGGAACCCTCCTACAATGCTGGTGGGAATGCAAGCTGGTGCAGCCACTCTGAAAAACAGTATGG
>NC_138378.1:20927915-20967728 GCF_054177405.1 Leptonychotes weddellii | reverse complement strand
GGGTTAGCCTGGTGATGGGTATTAAAGAGGGCATGTATTGAATGGAGCACTGGGTGTTATACGCAAACAATGAATCATGGAACACTACATCAAAAACTAATGATGTGGGGCGCCTGGGTGGTTCAGTCGGTTAAGCGTCTGCCTTCGGCTCAGGTCATGATCCCGGGGTCCTGGGATCGAGCCCCACATTGGGCTCCCTGCTCCACGGGAAGTCTGCTTCTCCCTCTCCCACTCCCCCTGCTTGTGTTCCCTCTCTCACTGTCTCTCTCTCTCTCTCTGTGTCAAATAAATAAATAAAAATCTTAAAAAAAAAACAACAACTAATGATGTATGGTGATTAACATAACATAATAAAATAAAATTTTTTAAAAAAGCTGATGTTAACTACTATACACAGAATGGATCAGAGAAGGTAAAATATGAAGATGGAAGACCAGTTAGCAGGCTAATAGTATCCAAACACTAACGATTTTCATATATGAATTTAGTTTTGTTTTTATACAGAATATAAAGACTTACCTCATCAATCTTCCATATAAAGGATTTTATAAGCCAAAGTGAAGATGCTTTCTGCTTTCAAATCCATAGCTTACATATGTAATATTGAAAAACAATGGTGTAGTGCTCCTACATGTACCTTAAGACAAGTTGCATCACATATTAAAAAGAGATAAGAGGGATTCACACAAGAGATGATGAGCTAAGATGTTGAGCACAAGAGAATAAAAATATTAATATTTAATTTCCTTTCTGATGATTTCTATTTTCTCTGTGAACTAGGGTGGAGAGATTTTCTATTCAGAGGAATGCAAATGGCATGAGACTATAGAAAAGTGGAGAAAATTTAAAGTGTCATAGAGAACAAAAGAAAAAGGGGACCAGTTGAAACATGGAGGATCTAGTTGAAGTTGGTAACTCTTCATTTTTTTTAATTTTAATGTATTAATTAATTTTAAATTAAAAGGTGATATATGATCACATTCTCTTCTAAAACTTATTATGTGGGGCGCCTGGGTGGTTCAGTCGGTTAAGCATCTGCCTTCGGCTCAGGTCATGATCCCAGGGTCCTGGGATCGAGTCCCGCATCGGGCTCCCTGCTCCTCGGGAAGCCTGCTTCTCTCTCTCCCACTCCCCCTGCTTGTGTTCCCTCTCTCTCTGTGTCTCTCTCTGTCAAATAAACAAATAAAATCTTAAAAATAAATAAATAAAACTTAGCATGTTACAGATAAAGCTAAAGTTCTTTTACCAGCACCTTACATCGCAACTCCTTCTACCCTCTCTAAAATTGAACTTCCTTCTAGATATTTTGTAATGTTTTCACATATATATACATACTCCCTCAGAAAATATATCACTCTGGTTGGTGTGGGTTTTCTTTCTTTCTTTCCTTCTTTTCTCTCTTTTTTTTTTACTTAATTAACAACATTCTTTTTTGTGTGTGACAACAATCTTATGTTTTATTTTGCTTCTTCCTTTTTTTCACCCAACAGTTGTTTTTTTATTCTATATATGTTGCTCTGTATAGATCCAGTTCATGTCCTTTTAATAGCTGTTCTGTCATAAGGTAGAGTTGACAGATATTTGTTTCCTTTTTGTTGTTATTGTTTCTATGACCTGTGTTTCCATGAATATTCTGTACATTTAAGAGCAAAACTTTTAATAGCACCAATCTACCTCTTTTTTTCTTCAAAATCATTTGCCAGCCTGGGATTAGCAGAGGAGAGAGCTGATAGTTGTATTTAATAAAGGATTATGGTTTTTCCAGGTCATGGAATGGATGTCATCAGCGCAAAGAAAGTGATGATATTGTCAAGAAAAAGGTTCGAGTGATAGGCCAGGAAATCTGTATGGTGAAGGATTTAAAGAGAGGAAGAAGCTGTTAAGAAAGTGGCTAAAGTAAAGGAGAGGTAAAAATCCCTGGGGTAGAGGCAGGCCTTCAACGAACTGAGGGCCCACATTTTAGGAGAGTCATCTATATAGACATTTATGTTGCCTCTGATGGTGGCTGGATTTGGAATAAAGAAGCATATTCTATGTCTGATGCCAAAGTCTAATAGGGTGTCCATGCGTTTGGAAGTAGCATGAACATATAGCATGAGCCGTGAAGGAGCAGCAGGTAGAGGGGTAATGGATTGAAGGTGGTATTGGAGAGCAAGCAGTTGAAGTCTTTAACTGCCAGTCTTAATGCACACAGGGTATAGAATAATGACAAGCACCATCCCAGAGAAGGAAGGCTACAGGGAAAATCATAGAAATAATATTCAAAGAGGAAGGCCAGGTTTCAGTTAAGACAGAAAGTAGAAGGAACTTTCTGGGAACAGGCTAAGGGTATAAACAAGTTTATCTTTCTTGGAACCCATGGAGATTTCAGGTTCCATAGGGGCCTTCACAGTGCTCCTCCCTTGGCTCTTTGGTCTCAACTCCCCAGGGTGCTCAGCTTCTCTCCACTGCCAAGGCTTGTCATCAACTTGTGCCCCAATAATCTCCATTGTTTTCCCAAAGCTCCCTCTCTCTCTTTATGTTTCATCTTTCTCCACACTGCCTCT
Organism: Leptonychotes weddellii; assembly: GCF_054177405.1. Classification (NCBI taxonomy): domain Eukaryota; kingdom Metazoa; phylum Chordata; class Mammalia; order Carnivora; family Phocidae; genus Leptonychotes; species Leptonychotes weddellii. Next base: position 20,965,182 of record NC_138378.1, on the reverse strand, counting down.
ACCCTTCAGGATTCCCCTGCTTCCCCTTAGAGGCTCCACATTGAAATTCAGTCATTCATTAAAGAAATGTATTTGCTGAGCATTTACCATGATCCAGGCTCAGATCTAGATGCTGACAATACAGTAGAGAATCAAAGTTCCTACCCCCATGGAATTTATAGTCCAGTGAAAGGAGATAACAGGCAAATAAATATACATAATCTAATGTCAGGTATTGGTAAAGACTAAGCAGGACAAGAATAAAAAGTAATAGAGCAAGGTGTTATTTTAGATGGGATGGTCAAGCAGAACCTCACTGAATTTGATCAGAAATGTGAATGAAAGGAGAGAGTGATCCATGTAAATATCTCAGAAAAGAGCGTGTCATGCAGAGAGAACAGGGCAAAGGTCCCAATATGGGAGAATGTTTGGTGTTTCCAAGGAAGAGCAAAAAGATTATTATGGCTGGAGCCAAATGAATAAGGAAGAGTAGGAGATGAGGTTGGTAGGGGATGAGGTTGATAAGGTGGCCCTAGAGGCCAGATCCTGGGGGACATTATTGGTTGTGGTAAAAACTTTGGATTCCAAGTGTGTGCTAATATAGGTATAAAAAAATCATTGGAAAGATACACAAGAAATTGGTCATGGTTGTTGATTGTGAGAAAGAACTGGAGGACTAGGAGGTTGGGTATGGAGGGTAGACATACTTTTCACCCTGTATCCTTTTGTCTCATTTGAAGTTTGTACCATATCTATATAACTACCTTTAAAACTGAAATAGGAGCCCCTGGCTGGCTCAGTTGGAAGAACGTGTGACTCGATCTCAGGGTTGTGAGTTCGAGCCCCATCTTGGGTATAGAGATTACTTAAAAATAAAATCTTTAAAAATAAAATCAAATAGGGGTGCTTGGGTGGCTCACTTGGTTAAGCATCTGACTCTTGGATTTGGCTCAGGTCATGATCTCAGGATCATGGGATCAAGCCCTAACTCAGGCTCCCTGCTCAGCGGGGAGTCTGATTCTCCCTCTCCCTCTGCCTGCCACTCCCCTTGCTTGTACTCTCTCTTTCTCTCTCTCTCTCTCTCTCTCTCGTAAAAATAAATAAAACCTTGAAGAAAAAAAAAGATTGTCTCTCTCCCTCTCTCTGCCCCTCCCCCTCCTACTCTCACTCTCCCCCTCTCTCTCTAAAATGATAAATAAATCTTTAACAAATAAATAAATAAAATAAGAGCACCTGGGTGGCTCAGTTGGTTGAGCATCCAACTCTTGATTTTGGCTCAGGTCATGATCTCATGGGTGGTGAGATGGAGCTCCACGTCGGGGCTCCACACACAGCCAGGAGTCTGCTTGAGGATTCTCTCCCTCTGCCCCTCTCTCCACTTGCTCACACACTCTTTCTCTCTTAAAATAAATAAATAAATCTTTAAAAAATAAAATAAAATAAAATTGAAATAAAAGCATTCATCTCCAAATCTTTTTTTTTTTAAAGATTTTATTTATTTATTTGACAGAGAGAGGCAGTGAGAGAGGGAACACAAGCAGGGGGAGTGGGAGAGGGAGAAGCAGGCTTCCCGCTGAGCAGGGAGCCCGATGCAGGGCTCGATCCCAGGACCCTGGGATCATGACCCGAGCCGAAGGCAGACGCCTAACGACTGAGCCACCCAGGTGCCCCCATCTCCAAATCTTATTCTGCAAAAAAATTTACTCATTAGTTTTATGGAAAATACAAAGAACTAGAACTTGGTTCTTGCCCTCAACAGTGTTACAGTTGGGGGTGGGTAGGTACAATACATATTCACAATTTTTTTAAAAAAACAATGCAGGGGCACCTGGGTGGCTCAGTCGGTTAAGCGGCTGACTTCAGCTCAGGTCATGATCCCAGAGTCCTAGGATCGAGCCCCTCATGGGCTCCCTGCTCAGCGGGAAGCCTGCTTCTCCCTCTCCCACTCCCCCTGCTTGTGTTCCCTCGCTCGCTGTCTCTCTCTGTCAAATAAATAAATAAAATCTTTAAAAAAAATAAAATAAAATAGGGGCACCTGGGTGGTTCAGTCGTTAAGCGTCTGCCTTCAGCTCAGGTCATGATCCTAGGGTCCTGGGATCGAGCCCCGCATCGGGCTCCCTGCTCTGTGGGAAGCCTGCTTCTCCCTCTCCCAGTCCCCCTGCTGTGTTCCCTCTCTCGCTGTGTCTCTCTCTGTCAAATAAATAAATAAAATCTTAAAAAATAATAATAAAATAAAATTAAAAAACAATGCAAAAGAATGAAGTTGGACTCCTATCTCACACCATATGGAAAATTAATTCAAAATAGATCATAGACCTAAATGTAGAAGCTAAACTATAAAACTCTTAGGGAAAAAAAAACATAAGAAGTAAATCTTCGGGGCGCCTGGGTGGCTCAGTTGGTTGGGCGACTGCCTTCGGCTCAGGTCATGATCCTGGAGTCCCTGGATCAAGTCCCTCATCGGGCTCCCTGCTCGGCAGGGAGTCTGCTTTGCCCTCTGACCCTATCCCCTCTCATGTGTTCTCTCTCATTCTCTCTCTCAAATAAATAAATAAAATCTTTAAAAAAAAAAAAAAGAAGTAAATCTTCATGACCTTGTGTTAGATAAAAACTTCTTAGATACAACACCAAAAGCACAGATAACAAAAGAAAAAATAAATTGGACTACATAAAAATTTAAACTTTTGCATTGTAAAAGTAAAAAATACCATCAGGAAAGTAAAAAGATACAGAATGGGAGAAAATATTTGCAAATTGGATATCAGATAAGGGACTTGTACCCAGAATATAAAAAAAAAAAACTTTACGACTTTACAACAATAATAAAAAAACAAACACCCAATTAAAAATGGGCAAAGGATTTGAATAGAAATTTCTCCAAAGAAGATCTACAAATGGCCAATAAGCTAATGGAAAGATGATCAACATCAGTGGTCATTAGGGAACTACACACATACATACACACACATACATATACACACACATGCACACACAATGAGATATCACTTCACACATCCACTACACGGCTATTTTCAGGCAGACATACAATACAAAGTGCTAGCAATGATGTGGAAAAACTTGATCCCTCATACATTAGTGATGGAAATGTAAAATAGTACAGCTATTCTGGAAGAGTCTGGCTGTTCCTCAGAATGAAAACGGAATTACCATATGACCCATTAATTCTATTCCTAGGTCAAAATTAAAACATATGTCCACACAAAAATTTGTATAGGAATGTTCATCACTGCATTATTCACAATAGCATATAAAAGGTGAAAACAATCTAAATGTTCAACTGATGAATGGATAAATAAAATACAGCATTTTGAAAAAATGGATTGTTATTCAACAATAAACAGGAATGAACTACTGATAAGAGCTACAATATGGGGGGGGCGCCTGGGTGGCTCAGTTGGTTAAGCGACTGCCTTCGGCTCAGGTCATGATCCTGGAGTCCCGGGATCGAGTCCCGCATCGGGCTCCCTGCTCGGCAGGGAGTCTGCTTCTCCCTCTGACCCTCCTCCCTCTCATGATCTCTGTCTCTCAAATAAATAAATAAAATCTTTAAAAAAAAAAATTTAAAAAAAGAGCTACAATATGGGGGCACCGAGGTGGCTCAGTCATTAAGTGTCTACCTTTGGCTCAGGTCATGATCCCAGAGTCCTGGGGTTGAGCCCCACATCAGGCTCCCTGCTCAGCAGGAAGCCTGCTTCTCCCTCTCCCACTCTCCCTGCTTGTGTTCCCTCTCTCGCTGTCTCTCTCTCTCTGTCAAATAAATAAATAAATAAACCTTAAAAAAAAAAAAAGAGCTGCAATATGGATGACCCTGGAAAACATTCTAAGTGAAAGAAGTCACAAGAGGCTACATATTGTATGATTATGGTTCCATTTCTATGACGTGTTCAGCCACCCCCTCCCATGGCCAATTCCTGGACTTTATTACTGGAATTGTTTTAATTCTGAAATTTTTAATTTATGCCATTCTGTGTTCTTACCATCCTATTCTTTTAGCTTTCATTTATTACTCCTAGTACACCTGTTGTTCTACCCCATTGAGACCTCCAGGCTTTTTATCTCTTCTCTTTATAGTTTGTCAACCCTCTCCTCTCTATACTTCTTCTATCTAGCTCAGACCGAATGGTCTATCACTTCAATTGTTCTCTTACCAATATTAACTCCCTTGTTCAATCGTCTTTCTATCCTGTCCATCTAAAAAAACTCCAACCCTGTAATTGTTCATGTATTCCATGCCTGCAACCAGATTATTGATTACTACTGAAGAAAATCATGCAAGTACCACCAAATACGGTTATCCCACCTCTATTATGCTCAACTCAGCTTGCTTTCTCTAGGATTGCTATTTATAACTGCATTAATTTCATAAGGCTATCATAACAACAACAACAACAATAGAACACAAACCAGGTGGTTTAAAACAATGGAAATGTATTGTTTCATAGTTCTAGAGGCTAGAAGTCCAAAATCAAGGTGTTGGCAGGACTATGCTCTATCTGAAGGCTCTAGGGGAGGATCTTTTCTTGCTTTTTCCTAGCTCTGGCAGTTGCCAGCAATCCTTGGTGTTTCTGGGTTTACAACTGCATAACTCCAATCTCTTCGTCTGTCATTTCATGATCTTCTCCCTATCTGCCTGTCTGTGTCTCTTCTTTTCTAAAGACTCCAGTCATATTGCATGAGGGCCCAGCCTAATGACCTTATCTTAATTTGATTACATCTGCAAAGACCCTTTTGCCAAATACGGTCATATTCACAGGTATGAGGGTCAGCGCTTAAATTAAACCCGTAACAGGAGCCTTTTCTACATTCCTCAAACCTTGACTCTGACCCCTTCCTACTGTCTCTGAACAGAGGGCCTCAACTCCTACTTCACGGAGAAAAGAGAAATTAGAAGCCATCAGAATGAAACTTGACTTCCCACCACTCAACCAACAAATCTGCTTTTATCATATGTGTGTATCCTTCCTTCTTACCGTTTCATGAAAGAATTCCTGCTTTTCCCATTTAAAGTTAATCTCTTAAGAGTTCTTCAGGGCACCTGGGTGGCTCAGTCAGTTAAACGTCTGCCTTCAGCTCAGGTCATGATCCCAGGGTCCTGGGATGGAGCCCCACATCTGGCTCCCCACTCAGCGAGAAACCTGCATCTCCCTCTCCCTCTGCCTGCCGCTCCCCCTGCTTGTGTGCTCTCTCTCTGTCAAATAAATAAATAAAATCTTAAAAAAAAAAAAAAAGAGTTCTCCAAACCTGACATGTATAATCTGACCTCATCATTTTCCTCTCAAAATGTGTTCCTCCTTCTGTGTTCTCTTTCATCGTTGTTCTCGAATGGCACACCTTCTACCCAGTTGCCAGAGGGGGAAAAAAAAACACCACAGGATTCACCCTTGACTTTGTTTCTCCATTACTCTGTCCACCCCAACGCTCCCCAAGTCCTGCCTAACAGAGCAGAACCTCAACTTCCTTGGGTTTGTACACTACATGTCTATTAATGAAGCCCATACTTAATGTTTGTATTTAGGCACCCACATTATATTCAGTTGATTCAATTCAGTTCACAGCCACTTGTAATACTATCTCTTCCCCATCTGAAGTCGTGTGAAATCTCATTGTTTTACATACCATACTTTATGGTTGGTTTCATGCATTCTGATGCACAATTTGACTTTTCCCCTTTATCTCATCTCCTTTGATTCAGCCTATTATATTATCATCCTAGCATCCTTTGGGGTCTTTATTTTCTCTTTCACTCATGCATGGAACTTGAGGACGTGGTCGTTGCAAGATAAGAGAAGTCAGGTAGGGGCGCCTGGGTGGCTCAGTCAGTTGGGCAGCTGCCTTCGGCTCAGGTCATGATCCCAGGGTCCTGGGATTGAGCCCCGCATCAGGCTCCCTGCTCAGCAGAGAGCTTGCTTCTCCCTTTCCCTCTGCCTGCCGCTCTGCCTACTTGTGCTCTCTATCTCTCTGTCAAATAAATAAATTAAAAAAAAAAAAAAGATAGGGTATCCTTTAAAAAAAAAAAAAGAAGTCAGGTAAAGTGCTAAGCACAGTACCTGGCACATAATAAGCCCTTGATAAACATTTACAATTGTGATTGTTATTATTATCCCAACCCTCAGCACAGCATCTGAGCCATAGTAAACCCTCAATAAATATTTATTGATTAACGAATGAATGAATGGATTGAAGGGTGATGGAATGAGTAAATATCCCCTCTCTCAAATCCCAGGCCCATTAAATTTGATATTATTATCCCTCTTTTACAGACAGAGAAACCAAGGCTTAGAGAGTTTCAGCTGGAAAGCAGTGGAACCAGAACTGGAATCCAGATCTGCCTGACTCCCAAGCATATGTGACTCACCCTTCCTTACTCAGCTTCCTTACATGTATACACAGATCAAGAAAACCAGTTGTGGGGTCAGAGTGAAGTCTGAGAGGTTTTCCAAGGTTGTGTGTCCAAACCCTAGAAAAGCGGAGTCTCCCTCGTATGGCCCTGGGACATAGGGATGTGGAAGGGACTAAGAGATGATATCAGAGCACTAGGAGCCTCACCTCTTTCCACCCCTATGGGCCTCTCATCTTCCCTGCCCTAACCTATATGCTTAGCTATTTCTCCCCAGAAACGAACATAATGTGTGTCCCCAAGGAGAAACTTTTAAGAGCAGGAAGGCAAGGCCTAGGAAGGTAATTTGACTACTCGCCAGGACCGGAGTCAGTGGCATGGGATCTGAAAGAAGTAGCAAGAATGGTACAAAGAATGTAAGACCCGCAGGAGAACTGCATTACTTCTCTGGACGTCAGCTTCCTCATCTATAAAAATGGGGGGGGTGGGGGGCGGGGTAATAGTCTTTTGCCCTGCCTGCTTCACAGGACTGTTGGATACACAATAATGATAACTACTAATATTTACTGAATGCCACCGCTGTGCTGGCCATTGTGTTGAGTGTCTTTCATATCCGCAGTTAGCCCTATGAAATAGGCATATTGTCTACCCCTCCCCCCTCCTTATTTCCATCTCCCCACCCCGACAAATGAGGAAACCAAGGTTCATGGAATTAAGTTACTTGCCCAAGGCCTCTAACTCTAAGTGACAGATCTGAAATTTGAAACTGGGTTGCCTTTTGAGCCCTTCAGAGCTGTGAGCATGCTTGTGAACCTCAGCGGAGAGCCCATTTGTGAACCCCGAAGAATGATACACGCCTTGTGCCCTCTGGCACACAAATGTTCCATACAAGTCCGCATCTTGTTTCGATTGGGACTGGAGTGGATGCCCAGTAGAGATCGTTGTCCAAGGAGGCAGCTGACCGGATGGTTAGGATAGAAGGGCTGTTTCCCACACTGATCTGATTGGATCCCCATAGTCTGGGGAGGAAAGCGGGGAGGGCACGAAGTCTGAGTGGCTCTTTTGTGAAAGCAAGTTCTAGGGCAGGTTGAGGTGGGAGAGGAAGCTCCTAGGTACCAAGCCAGACCACAACAGTCAATGCAGTGCCCAGGTCTGCAGCAGGAAGTGCACGGGGGCTGAGATGACAGGAAGCCCTCTGACAGGGCTCAGGCAGGGTGCCACTCCAGGCTGTCAGAAAATCAATGCGTGTAGGAGTCAGCCCCACCTGTGACCTCTTCATCCTCTGCCTCTCTCTCTCTCCCCCCTCAGTTTCCAGCCCCCCTGCTTCTCCACTGCTATCCCTGTGTCCACAGGCCCCTGGTTGGCTTCCCCATCACTGCCTCCAGGCCCGCTCTCCCCTCCCACACCAGAACTCTGTCTGCTGTGGCAGCTCCTTTGTTTACTGTCAGAGCTCACAGGCCTGCCACCGGCCAAACACAACGAAGCCTGGCCAGGGAGGGCTAGGCTCCAGGTGCAGACTGGCCCCTCAGGGACAGGTAATGGCCTCCAAACCAGAAAGGCAGCTCAAAGGTAGGCTGCCCCCTGCGCTGGGCTCTTGTTTCAGGTCCTGACAACCCAGGTTTCAGGCCTACAGGAAAGGGACACAAGACCTGCCCATAGCTGGGCAGGCATCCCTACTGTTGAAACAGCTTTGGCTAGGAGCCCTGGGAATCAAAGACCCAGCTGGAGAGAGGTGGGGAAAATGTTGAGGCCCCCTGGGTGGGAAGCAGAGGCCTAGACTCCCTTCCCCTGGTCCTCCCTCTCTTCAGCCAGGCAGAGTCTGGTCCTGAGCCCTTAGAATGAAGACTTGCATGACCAAATTTCCCTACCAGAGGGCTCTGTTCCCCTTCTAAGCGTTAGTGCCTCATGCCCTCCCTAAGGATTCTAGTGGATAAAGGGAAGTGGGCATCTACTCTGGGCCAAGCCCCAACAGGAACCATTGTCAGGATGTGTCTGGCATTGGTCTGTCCAAGGCTAGTGGGGAGGTGACTTATCTAATGTGTAGTTATATATTTGCATAACGTATAATGTAAAGGGGAGGGACTCCAACTCTGTTTCTGGAGCTGGGGTGAGGGGTAGGAGGTGATGGATGAGGAGGGAGGACTGGTAAAAGTGCCAAACTGGAGGGTAGCAGGGTCACAGACAAGATCATTCAAGGAACAGTGGTCAGTGGCAAGAAGAAGATGCCCCAACAGGGGAGGAGGAGATCCCTGGCAGCCCAGGTTCTCCACAGAAAGGCCCTCTAAATGGTGGCCAGTTGATTCTGTGAGTATGTGGGGGGGTGGGGTGCAAATAGGTGAAAGAAGTGGGAATGATTTTAGAGGAAATGAAATTCCCAATGTCCCTCCCATGTAAGGATCCATTTCTGAGGCAACAAGCTTGACTAAGGAATGTCAAGTCTATTGCCAGGCCCCAGAGGAGCAGACGGAGCTCCAGACCAACGGGCCGTTGGAAGGAACGGGAATGGGGTTAGAGGTGGCATTGGCCCTCCTCAGCCTGTACTCTCCTGTTTTGCTTCAGGCAACCCACCTCCCTTCCCTGGGCCAGTCATTCTTTGAGGGGTCACTGGGTCCCCTGGAGTAAACAAGAAATTTGCCACAGTTTTAGTAACAGTTTTGCTTTTTATCTCATCAATGTACATTTTCATCTAACAGTCTAACAGCCTCACACTCCTCACCCCGGCCCACGCCCTCACCCCCTCCGGCCCACCCCTGCCCAATCAGCATCTCATCTGTCCCAGGGGCAGGAAATCACCAGGCACAGTGGTGATTCAAGGAGAGGGCAGCACCTGTGGGCTCTCCCAAGGGGAGCCCTCCCTGGAGAGTCCGGAAGCCAAAAAGGCCCAGGTAAGGAGAGGTTGAGGGCTGAGTCTCATTGGAAATCAAGGTCTCCTGGGTCTCAGTCCCATTCAGTCTGTCTCCCTGGGTCTGTCTCTGCCAGTCAGAGCAGCAGCAGGGCAGAAATCCTCAGACAAGGGGACTTGTGGATAGAAAGGAACCTTGAACCCAGTCCTACTCAGAGAGTAAGAGCAAGGCTGTTGGAAGCCCCTTTCACGCAGGCCAGGTAGATGCTCCTGGGTGCTGCCTCCCAATCTCTCTGATTTCGGGAGTGCAGGGACGGGCCCTTGTGACCAGCATCCTAGGATGTGCCACCCAGGAAGACAGAGGGCCAATGCTGCTACCTGCAGCCACAAGACTCCACGACCATGTCCTCATACTGCTTATAGACCACGTTGTTGGCGGAGTCAATGAAGAGGATGCTGATGGGACTCAGTCGTGTGGGCACGCAGCAGGTTGGTGGTGTGGACTCAGGGTCCATGGAGTTCATCAGGGTCTGGATGACTGCATGGTTCGTGGGCTCCAGGTGGGAGCGCAAGGGGAACTCACATAGCCCCTCGCAGTGGAAGGCCTCGTACTCAAGGGGCGCGATGATCCAGTCATCCCAGCCCATGTCCTTGAAGTTGACATGCAGCGCCTTCCGACTACAGCGGGCCTTGGGGTTCTTGCTGGGCCGTTTGCCCTGGCGCGTGGCCAGCGGGGCCCGCCTTTTTCGCCGCTGGCTGAACAGGTACTCGTACACCGTCTTATCATCTTGACCCGAGCGAGCCTTAATCTCATTAAAGAACAGGTCCCGTTTCTTGGTGCGGCCAAATACCAGGAACAGGGCCTTCTCGTGGACCTGCCTGGCCGCCCGGTCAAAGCCCAGGCCACGGAGGTCCACGGCCCGGCCCCGTTCCCAGGCCTCCAGCTCCAAGCACAGTTGGGCCGAGTTCTTAAAGTTTCGGAAGAGCTTCCAGATGTCGAACACCTCCCAGCCAGATCCGTCCAGGCCTGGCACGGAGCGCACATCCAGCAAGGCTGCCGGCTGCCTGCCGCTGGGGCAGCTGGACAGCTTCAGCTGGGCAGCCCGCCCGATGCCAGGGGCCACTGGCTTGGCCGTGTCCGAGGGCTTCTTCCGCAAGATCCGCAGTTCGGCCCCTAGCAGCCCATCCTTCTCCAGGGCACTAATGTCAAACACGTACCTCTGCTTTCTGACCACAGGACCTCGGTCATCTAGAGAGAACACCCAGAAGTCATTCCCTGCAACCTCACCAAGAGAGCCAGTCACCTCGGGGCCTCAGGGGAGGGCTACAGCTCTCTCCCCTCTGGAGACAGCTTTCTTTAACCTCTCCCCTACTCTGACAGAGGCCAAGACCCAAACCACTGAGAGCCTTTTTCAAAATAAGGGAGCTTCCTAAACAGCAGACCAAGTAGGGTTGTTTTTCCGTAGATGTGGCTGTGGTGATTTGAACAATTCCGGGTGTTTGTGTCAATGACAATGCATATCAGAGATGCATCAGCCTTAGAACTGCCTCTTGCTATCCCTCCCCAGCTATTATCTTATATGATATCTTCATTGGAGAGATAGGTGGAGTGGGTATTATAATTAGCTCTATTTTTTCCAGAGGAGGAATCTGAGGCTCAGAGGAGTTAGGTGACTTGCCCCAGATCACCCAGCTAGGAAAAAGCAGAGTTGGAACTCTACTGTAGAACATCTTATACCCAATCCTGAGCTGCTCCCACTCCACCTTAAGGAAGATCTTGGTGTTCCCATTCTACAGATGAGGCACAGAGAGGGCAAGTGACTTTTGTAAGTTCACACAGATAGTTAACGATAAAGCTACAATCCAATTTCCCCGGCTTCCTAGTCTGATGATTTTGTTGTGTACATGTCTTATCCTGCTGCGTGTATGAGCGTGTGTGTGTGCGTGCGTGCGTATATGTGAATAACGGGCTTATATGTGAATAAGAAAGATAAAGTATAATGAGTGACGTGCGTGTATGATTGCGCTTGCGTCAATATTTGAAAGATATGTATATGTGCGTGTGCATGCAAGACGATTCTGTGTGGACATGTAAGAAGGTGTGTGTTCACATGTGTACATGTGTGTGTGATTCAGCATGCGTGTATAAATATAAGGCTGTGTGTGTGAGAAACTCTGTAGTGTGTCCAAATCAGTATACCCTCCTTCTTAAATACCAATTTGCCATTGGGAAGCATTCATACGTTGCTCTAGAAGGTGACTAATTAGGCCTTTAAACTCCCCATCTCCCCCTCTGCAAGCTCCCTTAGAGCTGGGGGGCACAAGGACTTATTTTATGAGCCCCCAAGGGGTCACAGCTTTCCCTGGCTGGGCAGGCAGCCAGGCCACCTCCCCCACCCCAGCCAGACCTGCCGCCTCCTGGTTCCTCCCACCGTGTCATTCCCCCACGGGCCAGCTCTAATGAGGAGCCTCTCCCCATCTCCGCCCCCTCCCCCACCCTGCCAGCCGAAGTCCCAAGCCTCACGGAACCAGAGCGTAAGAGCTGCAGGCAACCCTGGCAATGAGTAATCCATCTCCCTCTTCACACTTACAGAGAAACTGAGGCCCTGAGAGGGGAAGCGACTTGCTGAGATCACACAGCAAGTGGGGAGGGAAAAGTCAAAACAGTAGCGCTAGGTGAGCATAGGGTGAGGTGAGGGGAATGGCTACCCTCCCTCCCGGGTTGACAGTAAAAATGATCTGTGTTTAGAACAGGATATAAAGTGTTCATTTTTGAAGGACTCTCAGAAATCCCCCGGCCCAACCGCCATAGAGTTGTGCAGATGGGGAAACCGAGACCCCACAGGGAAAAGGGACTCTCTTAAGGTCACATTGTGAGTTAGTCCCCTTGTCTGAGGATTTCTGCCCTGCTGCTGCTAAGTCTGCCACCCCCCAGCCCCCCACCCCCACACCATACTTTTAAATGTCATCCCGCGACTCCAAGATGCCCCATTTACTGTCTTCACCCATCCTGCCTCCTCTGGCCCTAGCCTGAAGGCAAATTTGCAGAACCACGGGAATCTAGCGATTAATTTCTCTCTCTGCCATCTGAGAAAACCTACAAACCTCTGGAGCCTGGAAAGTCTGGCCAACCCACCTCAGAACAGAGCATGGCCTGGTAAGAGTCTTAAAGTATGGTCCCCAACTCTGCCACCACCTGGCAGGTCTTGTCTCCTCTTCGGGCTCAGTAACCCCCTGTGCACCTTGCAAGAATTGGCTCTGACGCGCCAGCAGCCTGGGACCGGGAACGTGGGAGGTAAGTCCCAGATACCACTCCAGGCCGATGCACACACTACCTCCCACCGGTGCAGTGTCGGGGCTCTGAAAGGCCCCTCCGCCCATGCAGATGCCCCTCCCTCTCAGCCGTGCCCCTGCCACCCCACCCCCTCACCTTGCCCTTTGTCAATAAAGCTGGTGATGGTGTTGGCCAGGCCAGCCTCCAACTTCACGCTGCTGTTGCCTCCCTTTCTGTCAGCATCGGACAGCGTCCTGTACAGCGAGAGCATGTATTCGTGGGGCGTGATGGGGGGCGGGCGGAACGGCTCCTTGGGCTCTTGAGGGGGCCCCGTCTCCCTGGCCTTCTTCAGCAGGAAGGGGCTGGGGACGGATCCTGCCTTTGGAGGTGCCTTACCCCCAGGAAGCTGTCCTTTTGGGGTCACCGTCCGCGTTGCCGCCTGCCTTGTCTGGGAAGGGTGTCCTGGCTTGGGTTCAGGGCCACCCGATCTGGGGGGCAGCTTTTTGGGTTCATCCTTCTTGGGCTGTGTCAGGCCTCCTGTCTGCCCGGTGCCCCCCTTTGCCCTGGCACTGGCGGCCCCCCCACCATAGCTGTGACCCCCCGGCCTAAAGATGCTCCGGGCCAGAGGGGGCCTCTCCTTGGCTTCTGCTTTGGCCAAGCCTGGCCTGGCCCCCTGGGGTCTCTGGCCCAAGTCAGGGGCACCCAACACAGTGCAGATGAATTCCAGGTCCAGCCAAGCCAGGTGCCAAAGCAAGAAAGTGAGGAGTTTGGGGAGTCTCATCCTCTGGCCAGCCGCTGAATGACACCAGAGAGAAGGGCAGCAGCAGCGAAGGTGCCTCTGGTTTGGCAGGAAAAACCATGAACCGAGTGGACCCTCAAAAGCAGCAGCAGCAGCAGCGGGAGCAGCAGAAGGAAAGGCTTTCTCCTCAGTCTGAGACTCTTTAAGTCTGCCGGGCGTGTGTTTGTATCCAGTCCCATAGTGGAAATGCTCTCGTATCCAGACGTGCACCGTCTCTAGTCAGCAGCTGAAAATAACTCGTTCTTGAAAGGAGAAAGCCGACCGCCCCCTTTCTCCTGCACAACTGACTGAGGGCTTGAAGGAGGCTTGTATAAGGCTGAGGGATTTTTCCAAGAAGGAAGAATGGCGTAATGCTGCCTGTGTGCTCCAGTTTTTTTTTTTTTTTTAAGTTTTGAATCCTTTCCAGTGAAAATACTTCACACACACACACACACACACACACACACACACACGCCTGCAGGTGCTCAGAAAAATCTTTTACAAACCTGAACTCAGGAATTGGAAACGGAATTCCAACCCAAACTAATTTAATTACTCTCTGATGTCATGCTGTCTAAACTCATTTAAGTGCGATATATTTATGTGAAAAAAATCGCCGCTGCCCTTTCGAGGCCATGGCTCACGGGGGCTCTTGGCACAGAGCCCCGCGGCAGGGCTCTGGGCTTAGGGGGCCTCTCAGTCCGTGGAGCAGACTAGGGGTCTTCACCTCCACCTCCAGGGGCAGCCCACCCCACCTTCCTGAGGAGAGATACTGAGGAATGAGCTCAAGATCTTAAGCCCCAGAAGCATGGGGAGTGTGGGTTTTCAGTTAAGTCCTTGGGGTGTTTTAAAGCAGTTTCAACTCCTGCGTCTAGTCTGGGGCCTGATTTGTTGTTGGGGGCGTGGCAGAACAGATGGCAGCATTTACCCACAGTTGCTTTTATTTTAATAAACTTGTGGTGACCCAGAGACAGAAAAATATCTGTACCCACTACACCCCTCCCCCCAAGTGCCACTGACGGAGCTCAGATGATTTCTTCAGGCTTCAGGGGGCACTGCCACCCCCGAGCCCACGCCTTCAATGGAGGCAGGTCCAGGGTCTACCTCACCACTACCCCAGCAAAGACAGACTCCTGAGTTTTGTTGGGAAGGACCGGCTGAGTCCGGAGGTGGCAGCCTCAGCCTGGGGCAGCAGCGGCCCCTGCAGGAGGCTGGAGAAATGATTTCCCACTGGATGTTTTTCTGGTAGCTCTGGAAGAAGTCTGAATTTCAGCAGAACTCAGGGGGAAAGCTGTTCCCTTCACCTGAAACGTCAACTCCCACAACCGGAAGAAGCCTGCCCATCCTGAGAGCTTCAGCTGAAAATTCACCTCCTCTGGGAAGCCTGCCCTCATCCCCAGACAGAACCAACTACCCTTTCTTGTACCTGTCGCCCTTAACACTTGTCACACTGTAAGAAGCAGTGTAGAAGGAGTAATCAGGAGAGCTTCCCTCTTAATCTGAGATCCTTTGAGCCTAAGGTCACCAGATTGGTTTCCCAGCATGACCTGGCACAGAGTAGAAGCTCAGCGAATGTGTGATGAATGAAAGATGAAACTGGGCTGGGGTGTCCAGGAGCCTGACCAGTCTTTTCATGGTGATGCTCCCAGATCTCGCTGATCTTCAGAGCACAGCAGCATAACTTGGCCATTTCAAGCTTCCTGTGGTGCTCCTGGGCCAGAATACCCCGTGGGGCCCCACCTCCCCATCTCAAATGACCAAGGCACCATCAGGCACTCTTTGGGGGAGCTTTAAGAAAGAGCTGAATTCATTACTATCCCCCCCAGTTGCCCAGATTCACAATACTTGGCTTCCCTTTGACTTGTCCACACTGAAGCAGTCATCTCTGACATTCCTCCCTCTTCTCCATCCCCCACTGCCTCACTATCTAGGTCCTCACCACCTGTCCTACTATAATTACCTGGCAACTGGCTTCTAGGCGTCCAGGATCTCTCTATTCCAATGCTCCCCTCTCTAAAACCTACCTATTGAAAAGTGCCAGCTCATGTGCCCCCTCTTCCATGAAGCCTTCCCCCATTCACCAGAAAATATGCACTCCTGAATTGCCATCACACATCTTCTGTGCTCCTTCCCGCTTTGGCAGCTCAGAGGTTACCCAGTTCTGCCTCTGCCCCCTGTTTTGAACACAGTTCATCTCTTCTACTCTGTGTATGTACTTTTTTTCATGTTTTTAAAATCATAATTTAATCCCTAACAACTGCAATAATTTATTTAAATTTCTGTCTCCCCCATTAGATGATGACTAGACTGTACCACATTTACCTCTCACTTATTCCCAGTGCTGGGCACGGGGTCCAGCACATAGCAGATTCTCAGTGTGTGTGATATGGATGAATAAATCTCTAACTGGCCCTTATATACAAAAGCCATAATTTTCTACTTCAAGGTGTAATTACTTATGGACCTATCATGACTTCCCTGCTGGACTCTTGAGTTCCTTAAAAGAAGGGATTCTGTCTTGCCACTTTTCAGGCATTTTGTAAGCTTGACTGGGTGACTAAATGAAGGGATGAATGAGTCAAACAACGAAGATGTCCCAGCACATGGTTTGATAAGGAGTAAGGGCCCCTGGAGGCAAATTGGTTTGGCATCCTGGTTCTGCTAGATGATTTACTGCATTGCGTGATTTTTAGAGGCCTCCAACCCTCTCTGGGACTCTGAACAAGGATCATGACAGTACTTACCTCATAGGGTGTTTGTGGGGATTCAATTAAATGAATCATAAAAGGTGTTAGCCTAGCACCTGACAAATATTCATAATAGATACTATTTATTCTGCAGGTAGTCAAATAAACTAGACTCTAGCCCTTGTAGTCCACTGTACTTTTTACCTTATTTATCTTCACAATAATCCCATGAAGACGGTGCTCCTGATATCTGCATTTTGCAGATGAAGAAATAGAAGTTCAGAAAGGTTAAATTACTTTTTAAGCTGAATTCCTGCTTTGACACATTTTGTGCCAAAGAATCCTAACCTGGCCTGTAGAAACACAAGAAGAAGTAAAAGGGTGGTGGGGGTGATTCTGGTATTCTTGGCTTTCAGTCAAGGTCTCACCCAATGTCCTGGGACTTCGGGGGGACAGGAAGGAGTCTCAGAGCAAGGACTATTGTTTGGGGATCAGGGAACTCCAGAAATGGGATGAGAGCAGGGAAAGGGGACTCTGAGCTTGCTGAGAAGGTCCTCTCCAGGGAGGAGCCCAGGGGACCGACCTGGCTCTCACTATAAAGGTGACTAATCACTTCAGTCCCCTCTGGTAATTGCAACCAGATGCTGACGCTGGCAATGCTTCAGTCCCAACATGTTTAATTACTGGGACGCAGAGTCTCTTGGCCCCCCATGTCCCCCTACCTCCCCCACTCCTGTCAGCAATATTAATGTCAAACTCGAGGTAGAGGATGGGAGCCTTGGGAAGCCACCGGCACGGAAATAATCTTCCAGTCCCTTCTGCCATGCAGAGCCTTTAACTTCTATATGTTTCCCCATCCACTATCTCATTGGCAGGCCACAAAACATCCTCTTAAAGTTGGTGGGCCAGAGTATTATTATCCCCATTTCGCAGATGGGCAAACAGTGAACTGCGTAATCATCATAATAATCCTTTGCTTTTTTCAGGCACTTAGCAGTTCTCACAGTGGTTTCACATCCATGATGCTATCGGAACCTCCTGGGATCTCTCGGAGCCGGTCCAGCACAGCACAGTGGCTAACAGCAGAGCCTCCAGCCTCAGCTTACGTCCTGCCTGGGCCTCTAACCAACTGGGTGCCCGTGGATATTCATTCATTTATGTACTTCATTATTCGGCAACTGTATATTGGGTGCCTACCATTGTGATGGGTCGCACACCTAACCACTGGGTATCTAGCAGACAACCAAGTCTGTCCTCGCATCCTGGTGGAAGAGACAGACAAACCAGCAAACAAATGCACAATTTCAGAGAATTCTAGATGCTGTGAAGAAAAGTTAAGTAGGGTCAAAGGAATGTCTGTTTTAGATAGGAATGTCTTTTTGAGGGGGTGAAGTTTGAGCAGAGATCTGGATGTAGCGAAGGAATGAGCCATGCAAACGTCTGGAGGATGATCATTCCAGGTGGAAGGAACGGCAAATGCAAACGCCCTGAGGCAGGAATGTGCTCCGCATATCTACAAACCAAGAGAAGTCGGTATGGCTGAAGCAGAGTGAGCAAGGGGGAGAGTGATAGGAGATGAGGTCAGATCATGCCAGGACCACTTCAAGTATGGCCTTGCAAGCCAGAGAAAGGACGTTGGGTTTTATCTTTAGTGTGGTGGGAAACCCAGTGGAGAGTTTTGAGAAGGAAAGCCTGATTTGTAACATGATTAAGAGCCAGGCTACCTACTTTTAATTCCTGACTCCCCAATTCACCACCTGTGTAACCTTAGGTTAATTTAATCTCTCTGGGCCTCAGTTTCCTCCTATATAAAATGAGAATAATAATAATATACCTACCTCATGGAATTGTTATCAATTGTTGTTGTAAATTCTTAGAACAGTGTCTCATGCATAGTAAGCAGTACATAAATGATACCTATCATCTATATTTTTTAAAATTTTTTAAAAGATTATTTATTTATTTATTTATTTGAGAGAGAGAGAGAGAGCACAAGCAAGGGCGAGGAGATGAGAGAGAAGGAGAAGCAGACTCCCCGCTGAGCAGAGAGCCTGATGTGGGGGCTCAATCCCAGGACCCCGGGATCATCACCCAAGCCAAAGGCAGACACTTAACTGACTGAGCCACCCAGGCGCCCCTTATCTATATTTTTTTTAAAATTCACTTCCAAGGGCACCTGGCTGGCTCAGTCAGTAGAGCATACAACTCTTGATCTTGGGGTTGTGAGTTTGAGTCCCACATTGGGCATAGAGATTACTTAATAAAAAGTCACTTCTTTGAACCTGTTTCTTTACCTATAAAATTAGGATAAAAATATCTTCATTTATTTATTTATTTTTAAAGATTTAATTTATATATTTGAGAGAGAAAGAGATAGTGAGAGAGAGCACAGAGCGGGGAGGAGCAGAGGGAGAGGGAGAAGCAGACTCCGATGAGCAGGAAGGCCGATGTGGGGCTCGATCTCAGGACCCTGGGATCATGACCTGAGCCGAAGGCAGCCACTTAACCGACAAAGCCACCCAGATGCCCCCAAAATATCTTCTTCTAAGAACTAAATTGTATTTACATATGTAAAGCACCTTTCTTTCAGTGACCAGCATACAGTAAGGTGCTCCATAAATTATAGTTTTAAAAAAAAAAGGATACAATTGTTAATATGCTATCCTTGTTCACAAATGAGGAAATTGAGTCTCAGAGAAGCGAAGTGACTGCCACAAGATCACATAGTTAGAAATGATAGAGGCAGGACTCAACACAGACACAGGACTCTGAATCAAGTGCTCTTCCCACAAAAAAGAAGGTTGATCTTTCCTGGTATCACCCTACATGTTAGGGTTTGGCTGGGAAGAGGGCCCAGAGTCCATGACGCTCCCTCTGTGTTTCTTCTGATCTGTGGAGCCTGGCCCGTTCCCATCAAGGGAGCCCAGAGAGCCCCGCAAGAGCAGAGCCACATAAGCCTTCCCCCAAACATCTTTCTGGTTTGTGTTGCTTAAACTTCCCAGGAGCTGCCACTCCTCGGGACTCTCCCCTAGTGAGCTCTCAATGGCTCCCCCAGCTGAGCTCCTCGGGAACTGCACCTTGTCAGAGCCAGGGCCTTCTGTCCTAGGTCCATCCATCCCACACCATATAATCTGGAAACTGTGTGTGGGTGTATGTGTGTTTCTGTTGCAGGTGTAGCGCAGGAACAAAGTAACCATACATTTTTCACTTATTCTTTATTTCAAATATTTTTGTTTTAAAAGTAATTTAAAAACCCTTTAAAAAATTACACATATCAGGGGCGCCTGGGTGGCTCAGATGATTAAGCGTCTGCCTTCAGCTCAGGTCATGATCCCAGGGTCCTGGTTTCGAGCCCCGCATTGGTCCCCCTGCTCCACCGGGAGCCTGTTTCTCCCTCTCCTTCTACTGCTCCCCCTGCTTGTGCTCTCTCACTCTCTCTGTCAAATAAATAAATAAAATCTTAAAAAAAAAATTACACGTATCAAAGAAATAATACAAATTTGTGATGACAAAAAATTTAAACAGTACAAAAGAATACACAGAAAGACCCAGTTCCTCCAGTCTTTTGCGGAAGCAACCGCTCTTATCAGTCTCCTGGATAACTTTCTATGCAATATGAGGTATTTTTAAACACTTTAAAAAATATATTTTATTTATTTATTTGGCACAGAGAGAGAGAACACAAGCAGGGGGAGCAGCAGGCAGAGGGAGAAGCAGGCTCCCCACGGAGCAGGGAGCCCAAAGCGGGACTCCATCCCAGGACCCTGGGATCATGACCTGAGCTGAAGGCAGACGCTTAACTGACTGAGCCGCCCAGACACCCCTTAAAAACTTTTTATTGAGGTATGATACCCATACTGAGTATATTCTAATTACAAATTAACTCATGCTCATTGTAAAAAAAAAAAAAAGTTCAAACAATACCAAAGCTTTTTAATTAAAAGAGACAGTCCCCTTGCACTGCTCCCCAGTCTCCTTCCCTAGAGGTAACCACTGTTAATATTTGGGACCTGGAAACCTTATTGTCATTCTTGAACTCAGAAAGCTCAGATTCTTGCTAGACTTCTTCTACTTCATCTCATTTTACCTCCCACATTGCACATAAAATTCTTTTTTTTTTTTTAAGATTTTATTTATTCATTCGTAAGAGACAGAGAGAGAGGCAGAGGGACAAGCGGGCTCCCTGATGTGGGACTCAATCCCAGGACCCTGGGATCACAACCTGAGCCGAAGGCAGACGCTTAACCACCTGAGCCACCCAGGCGCCCTGCACATAAAATTCTAATAGGTAAGTATTATTATCCCCATTTTGCAGCTGAGGGATCTGAGGCTCGGAGAGGGGTCTCAGGGGTTGGTTGCTCAAGGACACAAGGCAGAGCCACTCGTTCAGCCCCAGGTGAGTGTGTCTGCCTCCAAGCCCAGTGCTCTTTCCACCATGTTCCTCCCCCTGATTCCTGTCTGGAATCTTAGAGCTTAGCTGCTGTGACACATGAGGTAGCAGGTAAAATCTCAGGTTAAAATATAATTAAGGGCTCATTTTTTTTTGAAGAAGGAGAGGACCTGGTCCTGTGGGAGCTGTCACCAAGCATCCTTTACTGCCCAAGTCCGGAACGGTGATGAAAAGATGCCACCCACTTCAAGAGATGTCAAGCGTGGATGAGTTAATTACTTAGAGTTTGACTTTGTAAGAAGGGGCCGGGACTAGAATGAGACCTGCCCCCTGAGGCAGGGACAGGAGCAGGGGGAAAATAGCCAGCAGATGAAAGGGTCTGTATTATTGTCCAATTCCCCAATCCAAGAAAATTCATACAATCCAACTGAGTGGCAGAATCAGCAAGAGGAGTGCCAGGAGGAAATCCCCGGCATTCGGCAAACATCCTAGTCTTCTGTACACCACTGTGCCGTGCACATTGCTTGGAACGCCCTTCCTGCCTTTCTCTGCTCAGCAGATTTACCCTTCACAATCAGGTTACAGCATCCCTACCTCTCTGAAGCCAGCGACTCCCTCTTTATAAAATTTATCACACTGTGTATACGAAACATGTGTGTATTTTCCTGCCTCCCATGTGAGTCTGTGAACTGAAGCTCTAGGCAGGGTCCATGTGTTACTGATCTTTGGGTCTCTTCCAGTGTCTGGCTCAGGATTTGGCACTTAGTAGGTGCATCTCTCTTGCCAGTGGTCATTTGTCTTCTTACTTCTGGGATCTCTTTTCCCCTCTAGGAGGCCTTCCTGAACAGGACCCAGGATGGGCCTATGCAAGCTTTCTCTCACTTAGCCCCCATCTGGCCTACAGAAAACATTTCCTGGGGTGCCTGGGTGGCTCAGTTGGTTAAGCAGCCAACTCTTTATTTTGGCTCAGGTCATGATCTCAGGGTTGTAAGACTGAGCCCCAAGTTGGCTCCATGCCGGGAGTGGAGCCTGCTTTAAGATTCTCTCTTTCTCTCTTTCTGCCCCCACACCCAAAAAACAAAACATTCTCTGGCAAATTCTGGGAAAGCAGGCCAACTCCAACATAGCAGCACTCTCCTGGGTCTGCCACCAAAGCAGTTATCAGGCTTGTCTCTTGTTGCTAGATTTCCCAGGCAGGAGGTAGATCCAGTCCCTGTGTTCTCCAACTGCAATGGGGACTGATTTGGCACCTCAAACCCTTCTGGAAGTTCCCTCTTCCAATCACCTGGCTTGAGCAGTTAAATTTTCTCCAAGAAGGGTGGGGACTCACAGCCAGAAATAGCTCCACACAAATTCTCTATCCTCCACTCCCTTGACCCCATAGATAAGGGATTTAAGAACTTTAAAATACATTTTAGGCCGTTAGAAAAAAATACATATGTTTTTTAGCACCTCACTTTGAAATTTCACATATATAATTTTAAAAAGAAAGAAATTCGGTCAGTCCAGGCAGCCTCTTGGCATGGGGTAGGGAGAATGTCTATAAATAATGAGCAAGGCTGGGGCGCAGAATCCATATTTTAGCCCTGGGAGAGGCTTAGGATATAAAGCATGTTCCAGAGATGGAATTTGGAGCATAAAGAAGGAAGCCCAGTTCACCTGGAGGGGGCCAATGTTGATTTTCTTTCCACGGATCCATCATCTCTCCCTCCGATACAGCCTCCTTTGAGGACCTCTCCCCACTCTGGTTCATCAGACAGATTCAACATGGCCAGGTGGATTAAATCTTTTCTCAGAAGGCACTAGGGCCTCAAGCAATTCAAGTGATGTGTATGATTACTCGTTTGCTTGTCCCAAAAGTTCCTGGCAGTTTGAAGAACATTTGAAGGCTGATGTATTCTCAAAGTCTGGAGAACATTTGGGGGGGAATATTACCCACTCTCACACATCACTGAACTCCACTTTCTGTTCTGGCCCAGACAAA
Organism: Leptonychotes weddellii; assembly: GCF_054177405.1. Lineage (NCBI taxonomy): Eukaryota > Metazoa > Chordata > Mammalia > Carnivora > Phocidae > Leptonychotes > Leptonychotes weddellii. The sequence continues at coordinate 20,942,890 of NC_138378.1, read as the reverse complement.
ATACCCAGCTGTACTACTTTATGTTTTAATACGATTTCCAACTTTCTGTTAATACATTGTATTATTATCTAATACTAGTACATAATAGGTGCTCAGTAAATGTTTGCTGGGTGAATGAATAAACAAACAAGGGAATGAATAAACAAATCCCCCCTTTGCAAAGATCAAAGATTAGTTTGGTTTTAATCCCCTTCTACTCCATTTACCCTTTATTGGTAGTCTGAAACCTATGTTCACTCCTCCTGGTCTTAAAACATATTGAGTAGTTTGTTGATGGATTTTATTACTGAGCACCTATTTTGTACCAGGGATTGTGCTGAGTACTAGAGATACACAGCCCTATGCAGTGCTTCTCAAATGTGTTCCCGATGTATGGCCTAAGGTATCGGCCAAAATGCAAATTCTGGGGCTTCACCCTTTGTAACACTGGGGCTGACTTGATTCATTCATTCAATGGATGCTTATTCAACACCCACCACGTATCAGGCTCTCTGATAAATGCTGGGAATAAGTCAGATATAGTCTCCTCTCCTCATGAAGCTTAAACTTTTGAGGGGGAGAAAGATAATAAGTAAACAAAAAAATGATAGTAAGTGGAAAATGCTATGAAAAAAACAGAGTACTGTGATAGAAAATGATAGGATATTATTTTAAATAGCATGGTCAGGGAAGACCTAGCTGAGGAAGTATCATTCAAGCTGAGGCCTGAGGGAGGGAAAGGTATCAGTTAAACCTAGAGCTGGGGGAAAAGCGGTCTAGGTAGAAGGCATAGTATATGCAAAGGCCCTGAGGCAAAGAGGTTGTTTCTTTTCTTTCCATTGCAAATATTGTTGTAGTGAACACTCTTGCAGAGTTCCTGTTGCAGGAGTATTTGCCTGGGATGGATTCCCACACCACTGATTCTTTGCATCTTTTTCTTTGTCCAGTGTCTGTGATGTTTCTTCTTTTCTCCCTAGATAGTTTGCCTTTCAGAATCCGGGTCCTCCCCCTCCTTCCCTTTCCCCCCACTTACATTCTCTTTTTCTCAAAGTAACTGTTAGGAACTTTTTTTGTTCTTATAGGAGAAAAGATACAGTACAGCTCTTTCAAAGTGTTCCCTTCTCAGGTTCTTTTGTCTGCAGATTGTGTTCCACTCCTACTGTCCATTCATCCATTCATCTACTCACTCAGCACTTACTGAGCACCTATTTTGTACCAGGGATTGTGCTGAGTATTAGAGATACACAGCCCTATGCAGTGCTTCTCAAATGTGTTCCCGATGTATCGCCTAAGGTATCTGCCAAAATGCAGATTCTGGGGCTTCACCCTCGGTTTACTCACTCTCTAGGGGTGGAATCCAAGACTCTGCATTTTAAGAAGCTCCCCCATTTTTTGTTTTTGTTTTTTAATCCCAACTAAAAATTTAGAACCACTTAGTGGAAAAGAGGCAGGTAAATGAAATTTACAACTCCAAGAAAATGTTTTGATTGATAATGCATTGATAATTTAAGCACAAAACGCTATAAAATAACACTTGGGTCATATAGGTAAGAAAGAGTCCTCTAGAGGAAGTCAGGCGTACACAGAAAATTAAACTACAGTTCTTCGGCCTAAGACATTCAGGCAGAGGCCACCCTGTGTAAGACGTGGGCGAAAAACAGTGCCGTGTGTCGAAACGACACTAAGTATGCTATAAGTGTTGTGTTGCCTGAGGCTGCTTGGAGCTTGGAGGTCTGAATGCGAGAAAACCCTAGAACTGGTTGCCTGGCAGGTTTTATCCCAACCCAGGAGCGGGTTCCCTCATTCCTCACGCAGTTGTTAATTGCACTCGGATTTGTGGGTGGAGCAGTGAGCTGGCGCACGTAGCACCGGGACCCATACACATGCGCAGTGTGTAACCTCGAAGCCAAAACGGGGATGATTGAGGGCAAGATTTTTCTCTTACCAAGACTTCCCTTACTCAAATCCAGCAACCCTGGCTGTCCTCATTTCTGGCCAGGGAATCTTACATCTCTTAATGTAATCTCACCGTTCCTTCTGGGCCACTCCAGTAAGTCGGCTGCCAGTACTCAACATGGCGGCAGGCCCCGAAGCGGCGCAATCCGCCCATGGGCCTCCTACTCGGGGGGCGGGGCTCTCCGCCGGGGCGGGAGCCTGGGGGGCGGGTTCTGGGCCGCGGCCGGGTGCTGGGCTCCCGCCCCCGGCCGGACCTTAGTGGCTGCATCTCCCGCTCGGGCGGTGAGGATCACGCTGGAAATCGCGGGAGCCGAGCGTGGTGAGGTGGGGCCTCAAGGGCAGGCGGGAGGTGCCTGGGTTAACGGTCCGAGGCCCAGAGACGCGCCCGCGAAGGGCGCCTTGTGGAATCCCGTTCGAGCAGCGGCTTCCCGTTCCCGGGGAGGGATCCGAGGCCCAGAGAGGGTCTAGGACCCGTCCTAGGGATTCCGGCCCCTTGCCTCCGCGTCCAGCTGCGGCCACCACTCTGGGCTCCAATTCCAGCAGAAAGGGATCTTCCCAACCCTCGTATCCAACAGCTGCGAGTCCGGGGGTGTCAGGAAAAGGCGCTGTGCTCTGCTGCGCGCGTCTCGCTCCCGCCTCCCAGAATTTTGCGGCTCCCTCTGCCCTTGGGGCTTTGCACGTGATCTGTCCTAAAGCCCAGTCGCATCCGCCGCCCATATCGCGTCCTTGGAAACAGTTCCAACCGCTTTCTGCAGGCGCTGTTAATCCCGCTGCTTGGTTTTTTTGAACTCGTTGCACCGAGTTATTTTTCCTGCCCCTCTTGTACACCTGTGCACTTGGGGCGTTATGCCTTGCCTTTTTCATCTCTATATTACGGAGTCTGGCACATGATGATATTGATAATATTTCCTAAATAGTCACGAAGCGTCAAGTGCTACTAAATGCATTACATGTGAAGGCCCATATAGTCCTCACAGCAATTTCATAAAGTGGGTTCTATGTCTTCACATTTTATGCATGAAGAAACTGAGGCATTCGTGGATCATTTTGCCTAGAGTTCCACAACTAATTAGTGAGTGGAGCTGGGAAATGCATTCTAGGCTGTGTGTCCCCAGAGCTTGTGATAATTTCACTGGATTGCCTTTGGGTTCGATAAATGTCTATTGAACTGGTTTTTATTTTAACCCCATGTGTTACGGTGGCCGCGGTTATGATGTGCATTGGACTGAGAGAGCTTGGAAAGGAGAATTAATGTTCCCAAATATTTAGAGTGAGTTTGTGACAAAATCCGGGCTAGAACTTACTGCCAGCACTCCGTTCCTTCAGGCACATCTACCTTTCTTTGCTCCTTTTCCATCAGAGAGCTGCAGACCTAGACCTCATCATTTCGCAGTCTTTAGAAAGTACCCCTCACAGAGCTGTGATTTCATATTTCATGATTTAGGAGGCAGCTTAATGTAATGGATTAAGTCTAGAGTTTGGAAGCAGATTAGGATTTCATGTTTGCTCGGCTACCAATCATTTATATCCCTTCCATTTTTTGAGCCTCATTTTTCTTGTCTGCAAAATGAAGACAATGACTGTATCTCAGAGGTTTTTTTGTGAAAATTGCAAATAATTGTTTTGAGAGAGTAAAGTGCTATGTAAGGTACATGATCTGTTTTTTACGTTTTAGAGGGTTATAGAGCTGTGAGCGTTTTGTAGGACCATTGGTGATGTGGATCATGTTACCTAATGCCCTTATATTCTTTCATTCAGTCAGTCAAATATTTAATGAGTACCTGCTATATACCAGGCACTGTTTTAGGAGCTGGGAATATAGCAGTCAATAAAACTATTCTTGTACTTGGGAAATTTACATTCTTATAAGTATATTACACATAATAATCAGATAGGGACAGATAACACATGGTAAGGTAAATAGAAATACCAGTGTGTGTGGAGGGGCGGTGGTATTTTATATTTGGTGGTTAGGGAACAACTTTGGAGAAGGTGACACTTGAACAGAGATCTGAGCATGGTAAGGGAGCGAGCGAATCAAGAAGATAACTGGAGGAAGAGGCTCAGAGATGAGTGGGTGGCTTGGTGTGTTCCAAGCACACGCAGCAAGGAGGGCTGTGTGGCGGGAGAGGAGTAGGAAATGGAATTAAAACAATTGGAGGCTGGGATCAAATAATTAGGAGCCAGTAGGCCATGAGGATGGGTTTGGTTTTTCCTCTGAGTAGCCATTGGAGGGTTCTGAGTTGCATAATCTGTCACTGTTTTAAAAGGATCACTCCCTGATTACTCTGTTGAGAAGGAACAAATTCTAGAATCAAGAGTAGAAGCATTCCAACAGTACAGGAAGCTTTTGCAGTAGTGCAGATGTATTAATTCTCTATCGCCGGGCAAGAAATCACCCCCAAATTAAGCAGCTTGAAATAGCAATTGTTGTCTCATACAGTTGTGGATTAGAAATCTAGGAATGGGGCACAGTCGGGTTAAGGCTCCGACTCTTGGTTTTGGCTCAGGTTGTGATCTCGGGGTTGTGGGATCCAGCCCTGCATCGGGGCTCCTTACTTGGGATTCTCTCTCCCACTCCCCCTGCCCCTCCCGCTCATGCTCTCTCTCTCTCTCTCTCAAAATAAGTAAATCTTTAAAAAAAAAAAAGGAATCTAGGAGCAATTTAGCTGGGTGTTTATGGCTTAGGATCTGTCAGGAGATGGTAGTCAGGTTGATGGCTGTTCTACTCCCAGGATGTTTCCTTACTGCTGGACCTTTTCATGGAGCTGTCTGAGTGTCCTCAGGACATGGTGGAGAGAGTGAAGAGAGAGAGAGGCCATAGTGCCTTTTATGAACTTTTCTTGGAAGTCATTTCTACTTTATTCAGCTTCATTAACTTTATTCCAGTTCCCACTCAAGGAGAGAGAATAGGCTGTGCCTCTTGAAGGAAGGAATATCAAAGAATCTGTGGGCATTCCTTAAAGCCACCACACCAGGCAAGAGAGAGTGGCTTGGCTCAGGATGGTGGGGGGGGGGGGGGGTTGAAAAAATAATAGGATCTGGTAGAGCTAACAGGATTTGCTGATAGATTGGTTACAGGTTGTGGGAGAATGGAGTAAATATGACCATAGGCTTTGGGCTTGAGCAGCCAGAAGGATGGAATTGCCATATACCGAAATGGGGAAGGTTGGAGGAGCAGAAGTTCATTTTTGGACAGGTTAACTTTGAGGTGCTTGTTAGACACCCATGTGAAGAAGTTAAATAGGTGTCTGGACTTAGTCTAGGAGTGTGAAGTTCCAGAGGGAAGTGTGGCCTGGAGACCTAACATGGGGAGTCATGGGTGTTTAGGTGCTATTTTAAGTCATGAAACTGGATGAGATTGCCCCGGAAATGAATGTAGATGGAGGAGAGGCCAGAAGCCTGAGCCCCGGGGCCTCTAACCTTGTTGGGGAGATGAGAAACCAGCAAAGGAGACTAAAGGGAGAGGCCAGAGAGGTGGGAGGAGAAAAGGGAGAGGCCCCACATGGGAGATTTATGGAAGGGGCCGCAAGCTATTTTTTTTTTTCTAGTTCCCAAGTGTTATACAAGAGTTCATATAAAATATTCCAGATAAATCAGTTTTAATCCTCATCTTCCTTCTCTCCCTCATCCTAGTTAATCTGGAAGTAATACAATCAATCACATAGATTATTCCCCTTCAAATATTTTGTGGTGGGATATTTCAAATACCTTTTGGAAAAAGGCACCTCAGAAGTTACAGTAATCTTGCTCTTGGTTACCCTCCACTGAGATTCCCAGCTTTTCCATTCACTTTGATTCTCTCTTGAAGAAATTGCTCAAAATTGGCAGCATCCATAATTTCATCTTCTACAAGTTGAGTCCGGTCGAGGGTAAACCTCAGAACTCGCTTTTTTTTTTTTTTTTTTTTGCACCCTCCCCCCCTTCACCACGAGCTTTTTCATGGGTGCCATGGCGTAGTAGGGGCAGAAAACATACTAATTTTTTGTGTGTGGAATGAGAAACAGAAATTGTCTCTGCGGACAAACATATATAGTTTCTTTGCTCAGGAAGTAAAAAGTGTTGTGCCCTCAAGCATTTTTCCTTTTTTGCTGTATTTAATGATACTAGTCCCATCCTAGTCCTTGCAGTATATACACCTCCAAGTCTAGGTGGTGTTGCTTCTATTTTAAACTTTATTTAAATACCCCTTTTGGAGTATTTCCAAATACTAAACTAATTTAGTGAGGGGAACTAAACATAATGTATATCACTCTTCTGTTACGTTCCACCCTAGGTTCAGAGGTTACTGCTCCTTCCCGTCCGGTTCTTAGCAAAAGGAGGTCAGTCTTGCTCCTCTCTGTATCATGGTGGCAGACTGCCAGGAACTGAGCTCCAATTCATAAGCATTTATGGGATAAGTTAATACATAAAAGAAGTGAATCTTTTTCCTTTTCCTGTCTATTCAGTGCTTTACAGTTTACAGAACTGCTGACATCCACGATCTCACGCGAATGCGATCCAGGCTGTTACCATTTGCCAACTCCTGACCTTTTCCTTTGCTGGGGGGATACTGAAACCGACCTTTCTTTTGGCGCTCTGCTAGTTTGTTCTCTGGGAGATCTGACAGAGTGTTAATAAAACAGTGCTGAAGTGCATCTTGAGGAAACTCAAAACTAAATCTCAACTTCAGAAAGATTTTGATGTAATTTTTCTCTGTGCGTTCCCTCTTATTATTCTAGTTTTAATGAACTTAAGTTTTATGGGGATTTTGTTTTGTTCTGTTTTGATCGTAAAACACTTCAAATCATTTTTAAGATAAACTATTTTTAGGACAATTTTAGATTTATAGAAAAATTGCATAATACAGAGAGTTCCCATATGCCCTACACCCCATTTCCCCTATTAGTAATATCTTACATTTGTATGGTACATTTGCTACAATTCCAAATCATTTTTTGAGGTAAATGGAGCATATAAATAAAACATGAACAAAATGAAGTTACTGCATTTCTGGAGGCCTCAGTTTCCTTATCTGTAAAACGGGAGGATTGGACTAAATTTTTAAATAGCTCTAAAATTTTTAAGTCATCTGAAGTAAAATAATCATATAATTCTAATATAATTCCACTTCTTTACTGGAGTATTACTATCACCTTCCCAAATAATGTATACATGTTAATACCAGCCTTTTTTTAAAAAAGATTATTTATTTGAGAGAGAGAGAGAGAGAGAGCACACATGTACAAGCAGGGGGAAGAGCACAGGGAGAGGGAGAGAGGAAGCCGACTCTGTGCTGAGTGCAGAGCCCAACGCGGGGCTCGATTTCACAACCCATGAGATCATGACCTGAGCTGAAACCAAGAGTCGGACACTTAACTGACTGAGCCACGCAGTCGCCCCTCCATGTTAACAGTGGCCCTAGCCTCATCCTAAGAGATGGTTTAGTATGAGAATTCTGGGGACTGTGGCAGAGCTGCCTGTGGAGATAGTAGGTTGAACTATATGACATTATCGTTTTTGTAGGTTAAAAAATGGGCAAATATTGGCAATTTTGTATGGTTCAATCAAACATCGGGGGGTAGGAACTCCAAGGAGGGAGAGGGAGCCCTTGGGACCTCTGAGACTCCCAGTGCGTGCAAAAGCCCAGCGCCAGCCCTCACAGCATCCAGAGAGAACGGGCCCATCAGGTCCCCTGAAGCAGCTCAGAGCTACTTTTGCTGCTGGCAGTGTTGGAAGCAAGAGTGGTTTCCCAGCAGGGTTGTGCTACAGCAAATGCTCAGTCTCTCCCTACATAGGGAGAGGCTGAGCCAGCATTTCTCAGAGCCACGGTGAGCTGGTTGACACAGCCATGGGGGAAAGGAAGGGCAGAAAAAGAGGATCTTCGGAGTGTGGAGGAAGACTGCATTCACCCGGGTCAGAGGCTAGGAAGAGGCAGCCCGGGGTATTGGTGCCACTCTACTCTTGTTGCTTTCTGCACTTTCCTTATGGGCTCCTACAGGCTCTTCTGTTGTCCGGGAGGTAACGTAGGTTAGTAAACAGAGTTTTCCTCCATAACTCTTACAAGAAAAGCAACAGCACAAGTGCAATGATAAATGACAACTAAAATCTGCTATCAGTGTGAGGGAGAGAATAGGCTGGGGCGGGTGGGGAAGTGAGGGGGGTGGAGACCAGTGAATCAGAGAGCATATTGCCCTCTCTAAGGGGGCAAACACTCTTAACTGCAGCTGGTTGTTGCCTTGTCGGAATGCGGGTCACAAGTCACTAGGTATTCTGATTTTCCAAAGGAGTCAGAAATGAGAATTTTTTTTTAAAGATTTATTTATTTATTTGAGAGAGAGAGAGAGTGCACGTGCACGAGTGGGAGGGGCAGGGAAAGGGAGAGAGAATCCAAAGTGGACTCCGCGCTGCGCGCAGAGCCGGACTCGGGGCTCAATGCCATGACCCTGAGATCTTGACCTGAGCTGAAACCAAGAGTCAGCCCCTCAACCGTCTGTGCCACCCAGGCACCCCCAGAAATAAGAATTTTGTATGCCTTCTCCCAGTGGTAAATATTTGTACCTTATTTGAATTCTTTTTTTTTTTTTAAGATTTTATTTATTTATTTATTTGACAGAGAGAGAAGACAGCGAGAGAGGGAACACAAGCAGGGGGAGTGAGAGAGGGAGAAGCAGGCTTCCCGCTGAGCAGGGAACCTGATGTGAGGCTCTATCCCAGGACCCTGGGACCATGACCCGAGCCGAAGGCAGACGCTTAACCCAACCCTAACCCTAACTCTAACTAAGCCACCCAGGCGCCCCCCTAATTTGAATTCTTAAAAGCTTGACATAGGCCACATAATGGTTGAAAAGAACCAGCAGGCCACATTTGTAACCTCTGCTAAGGGTTTAGATCTGCCTGGAGTGAGGCCCACGTGCATTTCTTCAACGTACTAATGATGGAAATGAATTAGACAGCTTCTGCTTTTGAGGAATTCACAGATTAGTAGAAAAGATAGACAATAATGATAAAATGTAATATAGTCATTAGGCTCTCTCTATTATATATATAGTTATGCATATAAATGTTATATATATATATATATATATATACGTAGTGTCATACATGTAGCTATAAAAGTGATCGACTCTTCCTGGGTACATCTGGGATGACATGATAGGAGGTGGCATTTGAGCCAGGATGTAGGAAATCAACAGTTTGGTGCATGAAAGGAATTTGGGGCCCCTGAAACTCCCACTGTATATGCAAATGTTAGATTTGCATTTGCTGTATATACTACTTTCTTCAGATGTTCACACTGATGGAATGCTGGCTGGACCAAGAGGGCAGCTCTAATATTCTATTTTCTTGATAGGTAATTGGGAAAACAGATATTCCTTAACCCTTCTGGTGGGTGTCTCATGTTTCAGGGTTAATAAAATAAGAACTCTAACCTACCCACCTCCTCCCAGGTTATCGTGTATTTTAGAGGCCTCAGAAACTCAGAGGTCACGTGGCTGGGAGCCCTCATCTTTGGATGAGGGCCTGAAAGGGAAATGGTATGTCTGAGATCCCAGAGCCCATTAGAGGCAGAGCTTGAATTGGCACCCCAAACTCTTCCTGACCACCATGCCTCCCCCTCTACTATGCCTCTCCCAAACTCTCTGCTTAGGCTGGTGTCCCTCCCTCCCCATCTCCCCTCTGCCCCTGTGGGTGGTCCGTTGCCCTGTTTTGGCCCAGCTCCTGCTGCGTGAGGAGGTTTGCTATCCTACTGAAGCTGATTCCTTCCCCCATGCCCCCCCCCCCACCCCCACTCTCTTAATGGATCCCCGGCCTGAAATGCCTGCTACTCTGTTCCTTTGTCAGAGAGTCGGACTTGCTTGTATTCAGATCCCTAATCAACCGAATGCCAACTATATGAACTTGGACAACTTGTTTAACCTTTTTAATTTCTTAACTGAGGCTTAACCTTTGTAAGCTTCAATTTCTTCATCCAGGTACAAAGAGTTATAATATTACCTACGCTGAAATGGGATAGGAAGGCATTGGAAGGTTCCAAGATTCTTGTGATGACAAAATGACCTCGTACGGGTAAAGCACTTAACTGACTGACCCATAGACATACTTGACAAGGATTAACTGTGGTGATGATGATTCACACAGTTCACAGACCACCGGATTGGGTTAAATGCCCTTCCACTGTTTTCCCTTACTGTCCTGTAACGTCTCTGTTATGATTACACAGACTTCATTGTGTTGTGATTGTGTCTTTCTCCCCTACTAGACTAGAACGCCTTCAGCGATTCCTTCCACAGATGGTTATTAGGCACTGTGCCAGGCACCAGGGATGGGTGGTAAACCAGGCGCTCTTGGTCTAGTGCAGAGTTCCAGAAGGCGTGCCAGAAAACACTGGTCCCTTAGCACCCCCCCGCCTTAGAGATTAGGGTCCATGTTAGTATTTTTTTTTTTTTTAAAGATTTTGTTTATTTATTTGAGAGAGAGAATGGAAGAGAGAGCACGAGAGGGGGGAGGGTCAGAGGGAGAAGCAGGCTCCCCGCTGAGCAGGGAGCCCGATGCGGGACTCGATCCCGGGACTCCAGGATCATGACCTGAGCCGAAGGCAGTCGCTTAACCAACTGAGCCACCCAGGCGCCCCATGTTAGTATTTTAAAGGCTCTGATGGGTCCTGTCGTAGAGGAACCCACTTACTTTGCCCAACCCAGCTTTGTGAGACCTAGTGAGTATTTGATGAGTAAATTTGAATCACTCACACATTCCTTTCAACTCTTCTGTGTGCTTTGGTCCCCAGCTCAAGAGGAGGTCCAAGTGGCACAGCAATGATTAGAGACCTTACTGGGAGTGAGCAGCCTCTGGCTGGATAGGGGCCTGTGGGCTTACCTGTCTGGTGCTCCCATGGAGACGGGAGGCCCTGGGGTGAACAGTATGAAGCCCCACGCGCTGCAGCTGGTGCTGGAGGAGCAAGTACTAGCGCTGCAGCAACAGATGGCGGAGAACCAAGCAGCCTCCTGGCGGAAGCTGAAGAGCTCCCAGGAGGCCCAGCAGAGGCAAGCAAGCCTCGTGAGGAAGCTGCAGGCCAAGGTGAGGCAGCGGCCTTTGCAGGGAGGCAAAGAGAACACGGCCGAGCGCTAGGTGCTGAGGGGGATAAGGGTTCCAGGAGACAGAGCCCTGTGGTGGGAATGCCCCTAAACAGCCCCTCCTGTGATGCTCACAACTACTCCATGAGAGATCTGTCCTGTTGCTTTTAAAGATGGCGGTCACGAGGGCTAAATGAGCTGTCTGTGTTTGCTCTCCTCGGCTACAGCTAGGACCTGGCCCTGTGTTTTCTGGTTCCAAAGCCTCTAATCTTACCTCTCCAATACCACAGGCATAGAGAGAGTATTATTAACCGACCAAATCGAAACGACAAGATGTTATGGCCTTACCCCACTGTTATCACCCAGACTCTTCACAGCAGGTCCGCCCCCGATCCTCCCGGGCGTTTGGTTTGGGCTGTGTGTACCAGCCATGACCGTCACCCACACCCTGCTCTGTTGGCTTCAGGTGTTGCAGTACCGGACCTGGTGCCAAGAGCTGGAGAAGCAGCTGGAAGCCACCGGGGTGAGGGAGGCTGTTTTGTGTTCCCCGGAGTCCTCAGGGACTATACCTGTAAGGAAGGCCTTGTTTGCTGACTGAGGGAGGTTGGGGTATGATAAGGCCGCGTTTGGTGGAAGCCTCTCTCTCTCTCTTCAGCCCCTGGGAGCTTTATCACACAGATACTTTCATTGGATTGGCTATTCCAGGCCTGTCAAGGTGCCAGCCCTTGGCTCTCTGAGGACAAAATGCAGCTTCAGGAGATTTAACCAGACTGGAAAGGGTGTGGAATCAGAGGGAAGAAATGCATTTTTCCTCCAGAAGGTGTCACTGTTTATCTGTCTTAGATGTGGGCCTTAGCAGGCCTAAACATGTCTGTGGCAGAGGATTTATTTGTGCCGTTGGCTGGGTAGAACTGGCTTTGAAAAACCCATTGCCTTTGTTCCAGCTCCCTCTCTGCACCTTCTCACGTTACCCTCAGAAAAGTTCTCTCAGAGGAAGGGAAGAACCAAAACTTACTGAGCACCATTCTGTGTAGGCCAGGCACCGTTAGGCAGTCGTATATAATGACATCACTCAATCTATGAGGCAACTTTCTGAAAGGAACGGTGTCGCCTTCATTTTGTAGTGAAGACTGTGTGGCTCAGAGAAGTTGAATAACTTCCCGAGGTCCAAAATGTGGGATAGTAGAACTCAAGGCCGTTAGTGAAAGCTCTATCTTACGCTTCTTGGGTTGAAAGCTCTTTTCACTACCCAGCGCCATCTTTCAGGAGACGTCACTGGTCCACTTTTGGAGAAGGGGATGCAGTGGATTTACCTTCAGGATGGAGTGATTGAGAAAAGAGGCATATTGCTAACACAGCAGAGGAGGAATAAAAAGATAGCGGGTGGCTGCAGAAGGGGGCATCAGGGAATTGCTCTGAATGGTATTCTCCTCGGAGGTAAATACGGCTTGTTTCTGTCTGGCTAAGGGACCAACCCCTCAGAGGTGGGAAAGCGTGGAGGAGCCGAACCTGGAGCAGCTGCTGGTCCGATTAGAGGAGGAGCAACAGAGGTGATCAACCCCAAGTTCTCTGGCGGGGGCGATTCTGGTGGCCCGTGGGTCGAGAAGGCGGAGGGAGCACCTATGCCCTGAGCGCTAACAGGGCTCAAACCACAGACCTCAGCCTTAGCCCTCCAATTCCTGGCAATGGAAAATTCCAGTGTTTGTCATCTTACTCCGAGAGGTCCAAGGGTTGGATTAAGCCTTTATTTTGCACTTGCTCCTGCCCCTCCCCAGTGCAGGTGTGAGAGTCTAGCAGAGGTGAACACCCAGCTTCGACTGCACATGCAAAAAGCTGACATGGTGAATAAAGCACTTCGGGAAGATGTGGAAAAACTGACAGTGGACTGGAGCCGAGCCCGGGACGAGCTAATGAGGAAGGAGAGCCAGTGGCAGATGGAGCAGGAGGTAGGAGGAACAGGAGGGCTTGCGCTCTGGGGCCTGGTCCGCGCTGGAAAAGGGTACCTTCAGGACCTGGATGGAAGCTGATCTGTTGCTAGGGTCCCCGGCCCTCCTCCCCGCTCCTGCTGGTGGCTTTGCCCTGCTTCGGCTCTCGGCTGACTTCTGTCCTTACCTGCCTTGTCGAGGTTTTGCTGGCAGGTGGCATGACACTCAGAGCAGCTCTGTTCCTGCCTGAGGGACTAGCTTCAGTTCTAGAAGGATCTGAAAGCTTACTGACTCCCCTCTTCTGGAGGTCTACATATCTAGATGCTAAGGAGGTAGCTGTTGAAACCGAATGGGGAAGAAAGACCGGATGCAGACCCTGGGGAATTTTCAGATCCCAGTGCAAGGAAACGAATGTTTCCTGAGCCTTTGCTGGGTGCCAGGTACTATGCTAGTCCTCACTGTAAGTCTGTGGTAATAATGGCGGTAGCAGCTGCTGTTTATCTTTTTCTAATCAGCTCGGAGGAGGGTCATATGCCATCTCAAACCCTTTGACCTCTTTTTTTTTTTTTTTAATTTTTTATTTATTTGCGAGAGAGAGAATGAGAGACAGAGAGCATGAGAGGGAGGAGGGTCAGAAGCAGACTCCCTGCTGAGCAGGGAGCCCGATGTGGGACTCGATCCCGGGACTCCAGGATCATGACCTGAGCCGAAGGCAGTCGCTTAACCAACTGAGCCACCCAGGCACCCTCAAACCCTTTGACCTCTTGACTACCACTGCTAGCTTTATTAAATGCTTCAGTGTGACCTGAATACAGACACCTGTTCATAAGCTATCTCCCGTAAGTCCCTCCTGCCCTCCCCTGAGTAGGCAGGAGGAATCCAGGACTCCTGTGCTGGCAAAAGACAGCCCTCTGCCCTTCGATATGACCTGGGTTTCTGAATACACAGTTCTTCAAGGGCTACCTGAAAGGGGAGCACGGTCGCCTTCTTGGTCTGTGGCGGGAGGTGGTGACCTTCCGACGTCACTTCCTGGAAATGAAGTCAGCTACTGACAGGTTAGTGTGGGGATAAGAAGGGAGGTTTGCCCCCACCGATTCTAGACTTAGGACAGGGGGCTGCTGTGGAAGCAGGGGACAGGGGTAGGGGGGTGGAGGAGTGGGTGGGGAGGGATGATGTTGTTGGATTCAGATGATTTTCCGCAGACCTGCTTCTCAGGCTTCACTGGGCCTGATCTCCATGCTCCCTTCCCCCATCCCCACTGGAGTCCGCTCTTTCCTTGCTTGTACTCAGAGACCTGACGGAGCTCAAGGCTGAGCATGTGAGGCTTTCAGGGTCCCTGTTGACCTGTTGTCTGCGCTTGACTGTGGGCGCCCAGTCTCGCGAATCTGATGGATCTGGGAGACTGGATGGGAGTGAGCCAACCCAGCTGCTGCTTCTACTAACCAAGACCCAGGAGCTGGAGAAGGAAGCCCATGAAAGGAGCCAGGAGTTAATACAGCTGAAGAGTCAGGGCGATCTGGAGAAGGCTGAGCTGCAGGATCGGTGAGATGGACTGGGGTCCTGGGAAGGGGTTGCTGAGGGTGTTGACTCTCATAGGGAGATAGAGCTGGTGCGGGTCGGGGGTTGTGAAGAGCGTTCCTACCATCAGAGGGGAAGGAGAGATGCCAGACGGAGTCTGGCTTGGAACCCAGTGCTGCATGGGGCCATGTCACTGCCCTCTGCCCTCAGACTATCTTGCAGCTCAGTTTCTCTCCTGTTGATTTATGCAGCTAGCTGTGACTTTCGTCTGTCAACACCAAACTACTCCCATTCACAGAACAGCCAAGCTCTTCCATGCTTCCCTGCCCTGGTACATGCTGACCTTAGGCTGGAACGCTTCCCTCCCTTCTGCCTCCACCTTATCCTTTAAGGCATGGTTCTGAGAAGCCTTCTCTGACCTCAGTAGCCTGTTAAATTTCTGTGCCCTGGTGTAGTCTTTTGACCTGCTTGCTACAGCATTAATCTCACGGTTTTTCTCTGATTATTTAGCTTCTTATTTTTGATTAGGTTCTTTTTTTTTTTT
>NC_138378.1:20921409-20927415 GCF_054177405.1 Leptonychotes weddellii | reverse complement strand
TATCACAGAGGTTGACCATAATCTCCCCCAAATTGCCCCTCCATGTTCCTCATCAGAGACCCTTGGGCTGGAGGGACGTTGGGACTGTCCCATTTGGCAACTCTGGTATTCTTATTGGCTTCAGGGTGCTTGACTTCAAGATCAAGCGGGGCCTGGAAGGGCCTGGTCCAGGGCTTTCCTTCAGCTCTCGGGCCCCCAAACACGAGTTCCAGCCTTGAGATGTGGTAAATCCCTGCATGTGTCTGAGTGGCTTTTGACTCCTCCCCTTGCCCCCAGTTCAAGGCTATAGCATCATGTGGTATTCAGGGAGTGCAGGGGCTGGGGGTGCCCAGGGGTCTCTGGGGGGCTGCAGTGGGAGTGTCTGTTGGGGCTGGGGTGTGCTGCGTAGTAGCTCTGTCCATCTCAGTGGGCCGCCCACATGACAGTGTTGTGCTCTTCTCTTCAGGGTGACCGAGCTCTCTGCTCTGCTGACCCAGGCTCAGAAGCAAAATAAAGATTATGAGAAGATGTTAGAGGCTCTGAGAGAGACAGTGGAGATCCTGGTACATGACCCTTTGTTCTGGAAAGGAGTTGGGAGTGGGCCTATGGGTTCCTTGTCCTTTATGGACAGATGATGCAGGATACCAGTTAAATATTCCTTGAATAAAAGCAAAAAAAATAAATGTTGGCTGAATCTAAAAATTAATTAACTCATTCATTTATTCATTCATCAGTAAATACTGTGTACCGTCCCTACTGTATTCCTGGGGAAACTACCATGGCGTGCGCGTGCAGTGTGTCCTCATCAGAGAGAGTGGGCCACGCGTTATGAGGCACACTGGCAAAGGATGGGGATGTGTGAGAGATTCAAAACCTAGTCATATGGGAAACAACTGAGGAGTATGGCGACGGTCAGCCTGGAGAGAAAAGGGCTTGAGGAGGACATAATGGCTGCCGTCACAGATCTGCAGGACTGACAGCAGGGGAAAGAGTTGGCTTAGTTAACGTTGTTCAGCCAGCACAGGCAGTGTTGGTGACCAGAAGCTGCGGGCTGGTAGAGTTTGTCTAGCAACGAGAGCGGCTCAGTAGCTGAGCAGTCTGTCCTATGGAAGGGTGAGGTTTGTGTCCCTGGCTTCTCATCTGCCAGAGATGTTACCAAAGGGACTCTGTAAGGTTGGGCTAGTTAAAACCTCTGACTTGATTCCACATTTCCTTTCGTTTCTAAGAATTTTCAGATCTCTCTCTTTAGGCAGATCCTGAATGACCATCTACATGCAAACCTCTAGTCTTCTTATCCAAGCCGGGATCAGTGGGGACTCAGAGTTATTGATACCTTTTTGGTTCCTTTTGGTCAGAAATTTGCAAATTCAAATGTCCACGGTGCCCAGATAATGCCAAAGAGTGCAGTGGGTTCAGTTGTAAGGATTCTGGTTGTCCAGCACTGTCATAGTTAGTTTTGAGTACAGTAGAGGACACTTGATTTCAATATTAAGGAAACGATGAGGTGTCGTAGGGACCACGGGACCCCAAAAAATACATGTCTCCTCTGAAGGAGGCACCCACTGTTCAACCTCAGGAAATTATTGCTGTGTAGGAATGGGGGCTGGTGTGACCCATCTGTTAACTTTTTGAGGAAAGCCAGAAAGTCAGCATTTCTCAATTCATAAAATCTCTTGAAATCTCTCAATTTATAAATGTCGATTCAAGTTTTGTGCAGGCCAAAGAAAACATTGCTGCAGGTCTGTGTCTTCAGGCCTTCACTAACAATATGATCAGAAGGAACTGAGGACATCTTGACTCTTCAGGTTCATTGCCAGCTCCAGGGCTAGGGGTTTCTCTGGTCTAGCCTTAGGTCTCCAGCATTAATTTGCTGTTCAGAGACAACTGCCATCCTCTCTCCTATGATAGCTGACATTGATTAGTTTCTTTGTGCCAGGCACTGTGTTCAGTAATTTACAAGCATCTTTTTCATTTAAGCCTCAACACAAACCTGTGAAGTAGTTGCTGTTAATTACTCCTTTTTTTTTTTTAAGATTTTATTTATTTGACAGAGAGAGACACAGCGAGAGAGGAAATACAAGCAGGGGGAATGGGAGAGGGAGAAGCAGACTCCCTGCTGAGCAGGGAGCCTGACGCGGGGCTCGATCCCAGGAACCTGAGCCGAAGGCAGACGCTTAACGACTGAGCCACCCAGGCGCCCCTAATTACTCCTTTTTTTTAAGAGAAAAGAAGCTCAAAGAAGCAGTTGCCTAAGGTTGCTAAGCTAGGACGTGATAGAGTAAGAACTCCATTCTAGGCAATCCACTTTGGAGCTCTGATTCACTTACTCTGAGCTCTTACTCACCACATCACACTGTCCTCAGAGTCCTGGGACAACAGTAGCATTCACGTGTGGTTGGAAAAAGTAGGGTTGACCAAAGAGACAGAATGAGATTCCGGTTGATTTGGGGCCTGGAACGGTAGATACTTCCGCGAGTTTGGCTCACAGCTCTATCTTGTTCCCTGTTCAGGAGGCAAATCATGCAGAATTAATGGAACGCGAGTCATCTCTCAGCAGGAATGCCCAAGAGGAGAAGCTGTCTTTACAGCAGGTGATCATGGATATAACCCAGGTACTGGTAAGCCTTCTGTTTGTGGAAACCGGGTCATGGCTTATGCCTCTGCAGGCCTCAATGTCCTCTTAGTTGTGCCTAGATTTCCACACTCTGAGACGTTTGGGCTTAGGGTCTTTGAGGAATGAGTTCTCTGAGTGTGTCTGAAGACTGGCACCCTAAGGGATAGCTAAGCATTCACATGCTGGCCCCACCTGCTGGAACAGGCCCTCTTCCTTATTGCCACCTGCAAGTCTCAGGCCAGTGGCTGGATTCTGGTCTCTGTTACGTCAGTATCCTCTCCTTTCTTCATTTCTTCATTTATTATTATCTCAGAGAGTGCTCTAGCCTTGTTGCTAGTCCTAGGTTTGGGTGACCAAAGGTGAGGAGTTGGAGGACGCAATCCTTTTTGCTCTCAGATACCCTCCTCCCACCCGCAAGGGAGAGGATGTGAGAAGGAAAACGTCACGTTTGTCCAGGATGTAGCGTTAGTCTTCCGTGTGGACTCTAGGCCTTGGTCAGTAGGGTAGCGACTCTGCTGTATTGGGTTTCAGGTCATGGTGGAAGAACGGGACAATATGGCCCAAGGCTGTGGTCAAGATTGCTCCTTGGAGTTGGACGCTCGTGGCTTCTCCTCGCAGTTTGATTCCCAGGACCCAGACAAGACCCTTACTCTGGTGCGTTCAGTGGTGACTCGAAGACGCCAGGCTGTGCAGGTGAGGACCCCACCATTCCTCCTCAGCCACGGGTGTGGGTGTCTGAACTGATCTGTGCCCCAGGTACCCTCCTCTCCTGGACTGCCCCTTTCACTATGTTGACCAGTTATGAGGTGTTTGGTCAACACTCCTGAAGTGCTCATTAGAATCTCCATGTCTGCCCAGTTGTGCTTGTGGCTAATGGGCACACTTTGTGTGCCCAGTGATACGCTTCACTTTGCATGCCATCTTCGTATAGCACTACACAAAGATAGGCAACCAGAGCCCTGGGAGACCATAGGTAAGTGTCCCCGACTCTGAGGGTCCCAGCCACACTTAACCATCTCCGTGACGGCCCCTTACCGCACATCTGAAGATGAGGGACCCTGAGACTCCAGGCACCACAGAAGTCCAGTAATCTCTGATCCTCTGTCTTCTCGACTGGCCACATCTCTATTCTTAGCTCACCCTTGTACCAGCCCTCAGCCCCGTCGCCCAGCCCCACTCTCAGGCTTCTGACACTCCTCCTTCACTCTGCCCTCTTGCTCACCATCTCACTTCTGTCACTCTCCCTCCACAGGACCTGAGGCAGCAGCTTTTGGGCTGTCAGGAAGCTGTGAGCTCCTTGCGGCAGCAGCATAATCAGTGGGAGGAGGAGGGCGAGGCCTTGAGACAGCGGCTGCAGAAGCTCACCGGGGAGCGTGACACTCTGGCAGGGCAGACCGTGGACCTCCAGGGAGAGGTGGAGTCTCTCAGCAAGTGAGCAGCGGGCTGTTCATCCCCCCCACCTCCTCCCCGGCTCAGTCCTCATCCAGCCATTTACCCACTCCCTGCACGTTTCTCGTTGCCTAACCCTGCTGTCCCTGACACCCAGGGCTATCTTGCTTTGTGTTCTGCTTATTCCTGCTCACTCACTTTGGGGTCTTTTTGATGATTAAAAAACAACAGCAACAACAACAACAACAAAGCAGTTTCCTGCTCTAAAGGGAAGATGAGATTTTTAAAGGAAACAGACACCTCTCTCCTTTGATCCTGTGATGTCTGCTTCCAGGAAGGATTTGAGGCTCCAAGGTTTCTGCTCATCTGTGGTCTCCTTGTTCCAGGGAGCGAGAGCTCCTGCAGAAGGCCAGGGAGGAGCTGCGGCAGCAGCTGGAGGTGCTGGAGCAGGAGGCGTGGCGGCTGCGGAGGACAAATGTGGAGCTTCAGCTGCAGGGGGACTCTGCTCAGGGTGAGAAGGAGGAGCGGCAGGAAGAGCTACACCTGGCCATCCGTGAAAGGGAGCGCCTGTAAGTGGGCCCAGCCCCCTCCTCCCTGGGGCTTGGTTTTCCCTTCAATCCCACACCCTCCTCCACCCATTCCCAACTTGAAGAAAGTGGAGTAAATTGAAGCCTGGCGTGCAGTGGGTTCGCATTAGCTTCCTGCCCCTTCTTTCGCAGAAAGATGAATACAGGAGGTTCGGCCTGGCTTTTCTGAGCACTGCTAAGGGCTGAGACACCGCGGGGGTACAGAAACAAATAAGACACAGGCCCTGATCTCAAGCAGTTTGCAGTCTAATGGGGAAAACAGACAAACAGCAAACTGGCATGAGGCCAAGTGAAGTATGAGTGAAACAGAGCTTCCAGCTACGGCCTTTGGGAGCATGGGAGTGACAGTTAATAATTGAAAGTCTCATGGAGGAGAGAGGGTGGCCTTTGAGCTGGGCCTTGACATATTTTGATTGGTAGAGAGTGGAAGAGGGGCGAAAGGGGCAGATTAGCAAAGAAAAGGAGGTTCACGGCATGGTCAGAGTAGGCTAGGCTGGCTGAAGGGTAGGATTTATCCCAGGTGGTAATGCGAAATGAGTTGGTCAAGAAAGGGAATTTCAGTCCTTTCCCCAGCCGTCCCGCGCCACGAGCCCTCCTCCTTGGTCGCGGCGTCCTTGGCAGGTCAGGAAAATGGCTACAAACTTCCTAGTGCACGAGAAGATCTGGTTTGACAAGTTCAAATATGACGATGCAGAAAGAAAATTCTATGAGCAGATGAACGGGCCTGTGGCTGGCTCCTCGCGTCAGGAGAACGGTGCCAGCGTGATCCTTCGAGACATTGCAAGAGCCAGAGAAAACATCCAGAAATCCCTGGCCGGCAGCTCGGGCCCTGGGGCCTCCAGTGGACCCAGTGGAGATCACAGTGAGCTCGCCGTCCGGATCGCCAGCCTGGAAGTGGAGAATCAGAGCCTGCGAGGCGTGGTGCAGGATCTGCAGCAGGCTGTCTCCAGGCTGGAGGCCCGGCTGAGCGTGCTGGAGAAGAGCTCGCCTGCCCATCGGGCCACAGCCCCGCAGACCCAGCACATGTCCCCCATGCGCCAAGCGGAGCCCCCTGCCAGGAAGGCGGCCCCTGCCGCAGAGGACGATGAGGATGATGCCATCGACCTGTTCGGCAGCGATGAGGAGGAGGACAAGGAGGCAGCGCGGCTGCGCGAGGAGCGGTTACGGCAGTATGCCGAGAAGAAGGCCAAGAAGCCTGTGCTGGTGGCCAAGTCCTCCATCCTCCTGGACGTCAAGCCTTGGGACGATGAGACAGACATGGCCCAGCTGGAGGCCTGCGTGCGCTCCATCCAGTTAGACGGGCTGACCTGGGGGGGCTCCAAGCTGGTGCCCGTGGGCTACGGCATCCGTAAGCTACAGATCCAGTGTGTGGTGGAGGACGACAAAGTGGGGACCGACCTGCTGGAGGAGGAGATCACCAAGTTCGAGGAGCACGTG
>NC_138378.1:20847907-20921309 GCF_054177405.1 Leptonychotes weddellii | reverse complement strand
CAAGATCTGAGCCCGAGCACTGGGCCTGGGTGTGGGAGGCCCTGCAGCCATTAAAGACTGAGATCGCAAAAAAAAAAAAAAAAAGGGAATTTCAGAATCAAGAGACCTAGCGAATCTATGAATTCCTCTATATAGTGTCATAGAAAAAGCAAGGACTTTTGAGCTGGCGAAAGCTTGGTTAAAATTATGGCTCCGCCACTTGGGCAGATTATTTTAGTTGTGAAATGGGAATGTTAGTATTTACCTTGAAGGATCACTGGGAAGGTTAGAGCGCTGTTTTGCAAAATGCTGGCATAGAGCCTGGCATGTGGTAGGTCTTCAGTAACTGGTAGCAGGGACTGTGTTCTTCACCTCTGGTAGATCCCCATCCTCTCCTGCACTCTTGCTCCTTGCAGCCGGTAGGCACGAATAATGGAATCTTGGAGGACTGCTATAAGGATCATGACTCATGCAAGGAATGGTCTCCCCTGTACCAAGGAGAAGAATAGACAACCCACAAAGATAATTATATGTTTTTAAATTTAATTAGTGTGAATTGAGCACACATTTATCAATATTTATTATGATCTGAAATTCAAAACTATTTAAAAAACTATTAAACTATTAACTATTTAAACTATTTAAAAAGACGAACACAGGGGTGCCTGGGTGGCTCAGTCGGTTAAAGCACCTTTTCGGCTCAGGTCATGATTTCAGGGTTGTGAGATCGGGTCTTGCGTCGGGCTCCGCGCTGGGCATTGGAGCCTGCTTAAGAGTCTCTCTTCCCTCTCCTTCTGCTCCTCCCCTTCCTTTCTCTAAAAACTAACTAAATAAATAATAGACAAACACAGAGATCCTCCTCTCTGTTTCATCCATCCCATTTCCCTTCCTTCTGTAGGCAACCACTTAAATTGCTTTCTTTTTTTTTAAAAAAGATTTTAT
The DNA here is from genome assembly GCF_054177405.1 of Leptonychotes weddellii. Taxonomy (NCBI): domain Eukaryota; kingdom Metazoa; phylum Chordata; class Mammalia; order Carnivora; family Phocidae; genus Leptonychotes; species Leptonychotes weddellii. Next base: position 20,920,388 of record NC_138378.1, on the reverse strand, counting down.
TTATTTATTTGACAGAGAGATCGAGAGAGAGTACAAGTGGGCAGAGAGGCAGGCAGAGGGAGAGGGAGAAGCAGGCTCTCCGCTGAGCAGGGAGCCCGACGCGGGGTTCGATCCCAGGACCCTGGGACCACGACCTGAGCCGAAGGCAGCCGCTTAACCGACTGAGCCACCCAGCCGCCCCTTAAATTGCTTTCTTGTTTATCTTTCCAGCTGCTTCATGCAAATACATGCATATATTCTTTTTTATAACTAAATTTTATTTTTTTTATTTTAAGTGAGCTCCACCTCAACATGGGGCTTGAACTCATGACCCTGAGATTAAGAGTTTCATGCTCTACCGACAGAGCCAGCCAGGCACCCCTATGCATATTCTTATTTCTCCCAATGTCTGGCTTTTTTCACTTAGTATGTCGTGGAGGGTTGGTTGGTTTTTAGAGACCTTCTTCATTCCTTTGCATGGCAAAGGTCATCACACTCCTGTACCTTTTGGAGTGTGGCCACTCCCTGAGATTGCCCCCAGCCTCCTCTCCTTCCTATCCTAGTCAGGAGTCGCTGGCGGGCCTGGAAGCCAAACAGTCAGAATCGCTCAGTGAGCTGATCACTCTTCGGGAGGCCCTGGAGGCAAGTCGCCTGGAAGGAGAGCTGCTGAGGCAGGAGCAAACAGAAGTGACTGCGGCGCTGGCCAGGGTGCGTGGGCCTCCACCCCTCGCTTGCTGGGGGTGGGGAGGGGTGCTTAGAAAGTTGTGTTTCTAGGCAAAGGGCATGCAGCCTGCTTCATTCTTCACCTTCCCAGCCACGACCCTTCGTATTCCCTGCATCACTTACTTGCCTCTGCTTTTGGCTTCTGTCCCTCCTAATGTACTCTCTACGTTGGGGTTAGAATGGTTTTCGAAAGTGTAAATCCGGTAACATTGGCCTCCTTCCTGTAACCATTCAGTGGCTTCCGAGCTGCTTGGGGACACGTTCAAAGCCCTTTGCATCTGCCCCAAACTGCTTCCAGCCTCCTCCTCTCTCCATATCCTGTGCTAACTCCCTATTCCACCTCAGCTCCTGCCACCCAGCACTGATTACATCCTCAGCTTCGCCCTGCTCTTTCATGACTCTGCTGCTTCTGGAGTCCTCCTCCCTTTGCCTGGACTGCGTCTTTCCTCTCCCTCTAAGCACAAATTCTTCCTCCTCTCTCAATACCCACCTTCATTGCCAGCTCTTCTACCAAGCACTTTTGATTCTCCCAAACTGAATAAACGCTTTCTTTGAGTTTCCAGAGCACTGGGTGCTTACATTGTCTACGAAGTCATTGCAGTTCTAGTTGTTGGTACATCCTGGTGTCTGTGCTTCTGTACTGTGAGCTCCGCTCCTACTTCTCGATGATTGAATGAGGGAAAACTTGTTTCGAATGTAAGGGAAGGAATGGTCTGATCTCTGTACCAGGACAGCAGCAGGTGCTGGGGACGTGAGCTGCTCACCGTAGCGAGGGAGCTGGCACAAGACAGTCCTTTAACTCTCTTTGTTTTTAGGCAGAACAGTCCGTTGCAGAGCTGTCGAGTTCTGAGAACAGCCTGAAGGCCGAGGTCGCCGATCTTCGGGCTGCCGCTGTCAAGCTCAGTGCCTTAAATGAGGCTTTGGCCTTAGATAAAGTTGGATTGAATGAGCAGCTTCTCCAGGTGAGCAAAGACTTCTCCGATCCACAGGGTAGGTCTGCGCCCTGACAGAAGGCAAGCCAGTGACTGATAAAGCTGATGCCTATGACAGGGGAGAGTCCGTAATAGATTAGCCCAAGACAGATCAGCTCCCACATATGGTCCTGAAATGAGCAAAAGGAACATTGGTGGTGCAGAGGACAGCCAAGACTATAAGGCCTGAGCTTAGCCATTAAAAATAGTCCCGTTTCACACCTCCGGCAGAACCACCTTTGGGCTGTAGAGTAAAATCACCAGGGCCCGTGTCCTCTGGAAGGAAGACTAGGTGTTTAATCCCATTGCATGAGATAACAGCAATCACCAGAAAAGGATCTGCTGAAGAGCCTACATCTGAAAGAATCTTCTCTAGAGGTTGCAAATTTAACATGTCTCTTCACTACTCCTGTTACCTTGAGCCCTAGAAATGTTTCAGATTCCCTTTATTCTGAATTCTGAGAGTAGGGTTTTTGCCTTTTTAATCACCATGCCCAGCATCAACCCATCCAGTACCTAGAATACGACAGGCACCAGAGCAAATGAACGCATGGTCCCCCTCTCGTATAAGGCCCTCCTGTGTTCCTCTTTGGAGAATAGAGTCTCATCTCACTTGGATTTCTGTCTTAGCACTTGATCCATAAACTGTAACCATTTGTCCTTGACGCCTTTCCCATTTTGACCAGTAGTTAGAACAGGAGAACCAGTGTGTGTGCAGCAGAATGGAAGCAGCAGAGCAAGCAGGAAACGCTTTGCAGCTGGGCCTGGCAGAGGCCGAGAGGAGCAGGGAAGCCCTTCAGGAAAGGAACACTCACCTGGAGGCTCAGCTGCAGAAGGCGGAGGAGAGCGGGGCTGAGCTGCAGGCCGATCTCAGGGGCATCCAAGAAGAGAAGGAAGAAATTCAAGAGAAACTAAGTGAGGTGAGAAGACAAAACTGATTCCATCACACTAAGGTATCAAACGTACTCATCATAAAAAGTGAGAACTCTAGGGGCGCCTGGGTGACTCAGTCATTAAGCGTGTGCCTTCGGCTCAGGTCATGGTCCCATGGTCCTGGGATCAAGCCCTGCATTGGGCTCCCTGCTCCACAGGAAGCCTGCTTCTCCCTCTCCCACTTCCCCTGCTTGTGTTCCTGCTCTCACTGTGTCTTTCTCTGTCAAATAAATAAATAAAATCTTTTAAAAAATAAAAAATAAAAAAAAAAGGGTCAGAGAGAGAGGGAGAGAGACACTTAAGCAGACTCCACACTGAGCCCGGAGCCAATGTGGGGCTCAGTCTCACAACCCTGAAATCATGACCTCAGGTGAAACCAAGAGTCAGACACTTAACCGACTGAGCCACCCAGGCGCCCCTATTCCTCCATCTTTTACCAGAATGTCTAACACATAGCAACAACTCAGTAAATTTTTTTCTGAACCAGTGACTCAGCTCAAAGGTCATCTTTCTCCTCTACCAAACTTCTCCCTGCCCTAAAAATGATAATCTTCCTTCCCAGAGTCCCTTTCTCAGAGACTGATCAGTTTCTTCCTGATGTTTTGTGTGTCTTACTACTTAGGACTAAAAGCTCCTTAGAGGTAGTTCTCTTGCAGCCCTAACACACAGGGTCTTGCACAAAGGAGAGCATGCTTCCTGGGCTGGAAGTTCTATAGGTTGATGCAGGAAGTAGTATTTGTATGAGCAAGCAATCATCAGGACTCACAGAGCTGGGTCCAGAACCTCTGAAGGGCCAGTGGCCCTAACCTGCTGATAGCAACCGGGGGGAGATCCTGCCTCCGCTCTGTATCTTGCCGATTTCTTCCTCTCAGGCACGTCATCAGCAGGAGGCAGCCTTAGCTCAGCTGGAGCAGCTGCATCAGGAGACAAAGCGACAGGAAGAAGTGCTTGCCCGGGAAGTCCAGGAGAAGGAGGCCCTAGTACGGGAGAGAGCAGCCCTTGAGGTGCGGCTGCAGGCTGTGGAGCGAGACCGGCAGGACCTCTCTGAACAACTACTGGGGCTCAGGTAGGGCCCAGACCCAGTTAGGCCAAGGGCAGAGGGAGCATTGTGAGGCAAGGGGTAGCCAAACTGAGTTCCCTGCCCAAAGTATATGGGTCCTAAATGAGTTATGAGTGTATAATTGCCCCCTAATTTCTCTGAGTAGTCAGTACTTAGAACCCAACTCCTCTTAAGGAAAGTTAAGGGGCTTGATGGGTAAGAACTCTTCCTGATTCCTGAACCTGACAGTTCAGCCAAGGAGCAACTGGAGAGCAGTCTGTTTGAGGCCCAACAACAAAATTCTCTGATAGAGGTCACCAAGGGGCAGCTGGAGGTCCAGATTCAAACGGTCACTCGCGCCAAGGAAGTCATTCAAGGTGAGACCCCAACTGGGATGGGGACACTTCATTCCATGGGGATGTGGAAAGCCAGGAAGGCAGTGGGAAGTTATCTGAGGTCCTTCCCTAGCCAGGCCCAGGGCCTCGGCAATGGGAGTTGTTCCTGAGACCTGGGGAGAGGGGTGAAAGGAGGAGGGCAGAGGCCTAGTGCGAGATCACCTGTGTCTGGCATCTCAGGGGAAGTGAGGTGCCTAAAGCTGGAACTGGACACCGAGCGGAGCCGGGCAGAGCAGGAGCGGGAGACAGCATCCAGTCGGCTGGCCCAGGCTGAGCAAGAGGGGCAGACTGCCCTGCAGCAGCAGAAGTCCGCCCATGAGGAGGAGGTGAACCGGCTCCAGGAGAAATGGGTGGGTCATGGATGTGGCTGGGGACAGGAGAGGCAGACATGGCCTCCCTCCCGTGAGTACTCCACGTGCTGACTCTTGGGCCAGATATTGCTGCTTTTAAGAGTGAAATCTGAATAGGACTAACCTAGTCACCAAGATGCAAAAATCCAGTTTCTAGCTGTAAATGAGTAATATATGGAGAACCCTGAGAACAATTTCTGACAGAGAGCAAGCTCTATATTTGTGTTAGCTGTTATTGTTGTTGTTTTGCTATGTACAGAGAATTAAGCATGGATTCTGGGATTTAGGATTGTTAAACTGGCCCCAGGATGTAAAGGGAGCAGAGGAATGCCTCGGACCCCTTCTTGCCCAATTCAGAACTGTATTTCTTTTGTCTTTTAATTATATAATTTAGTCCATTTGCTTTGATTGTCACTATAGGTATATTTGGATTTATTTCCACCATCCTTTGCTATTTTTCCTGCCTTTTTATATCTTTTTGGGATGGGGAAGTCACCTTTCTTAACTTCTTTTAGAGAGTTCAATTGGATGATTAAGTTGTAGTCTTTTCTCAGTTCTTTTTTTCTATTACTTTGGATGGCATATTCTCTAATTTTAAATTTTTTTTAGTTGTTTCTTTTAATATTTAAAAATATGTACTTAAGGGGCGCATGGACGGCTCAGTTCCCAGGGTCCTGGGATCGAGCTCCGTGTCGGGCTCCTTGCTCTGTGGGAAGCCTGCTTCTCCCTCTCTCTCTGCCTGCCACTCCCCCTGCTTGTGTGCTCTCTCTTTCTCTGTCAAATAAATAAAATCTTTACAAAAAAATACGTACTTAATAAAATCTCAAGTTAATCGGTATGTTTACCATTTTCCTGAATGACACAGGGACCTCAGAACATTTTACCTACATTCGCTCCTCCTGACCCATATACTCTTTTATGCAATGTGTTTTAACTAGTTTGTTAACACCATAAATTATTTTGACTTTTTGTTTTATACAATCAATATTTGTTTAGATACACTGAAAAAATGATGTTTTTTTACACTCATCATTCCTCCTTGCATATCAGACTTTCTATTTAGATTTATTTTCCTCCTTGAAATAGAATTTCTTTGGTGAGGGTCTGTTGGTAGTTCATTGTCTGAAAACATTCCATTTTACTTTTATTCTTGAAGGATAGTTTCACTGGGTATAAAATTTAGGATTATTGTTATTTTCTCTTAACATATTGATTATTCATTTGTTGGTATCAAGAAGACCCTGATTAGTTGTGTGTCAGACCTTCTTACGGTAACCTCCGTGTATCTTAACTCTTACATTTTTCATGTTCATTTTTCTTTTTCTATATTGTGTTGTAGATGATTTTTTCAGATCTCTTCTCACTAACTCACCTTTCAGCCATGTCTAATCGGCTATGTAGTCTTTTTGCCAAGTTTTAAATTTCACTTACTAAATTTTTTTTTATTTCTAGACATTCTATTTGATTATTTTTTCAAATCTTCTTGGTCATGTTTTAATCTCTTTTCCCTATTTTATATCTTCATCCTCTCTTTTATTCTTTCAACACATGAAACATTTTTATGCTGTCTAATAATACCAATAACTAAAATCTATTTGGGCCTGACTCTGTTATATGTTGTTTCCATTGGTTCTCACTCATGTGTTTTGTGATTCTTGACTCTGAGCTCGTGTTCCTTAGAAATTTTTCTAAGGCCTAAGAACTTTTCATTTTCTAAGGCCTCAGAATCCTTTTAGGCCTAAGGTGAAGGAGTTTTTCTTCAGAAGATTTGCTTGCATTTCTGTTAGGAATTTCCTAGAATAAGAGGAGGACACTGTTGTCATCCCCATTTTTATAGATGAGGAAACTGAGGCATAGAAATATGATAGAAATTAACTCAGGTCACTTATACTAGTAGTGTTGGATTAAAGGTTCTAGCATCCCAGAACTACCTTAAAATAAAATTTTAAAATAAAATGAAGTAAAATTTCTGTTGAAAGTGTTTGGGGTCACATTTAGGCCCTGCACCCACATGAAGACCAGGTTGTGGTTGACTTCTTGAGGGAGATTTTTTTTTTTTTACCCTGTGCCAAGGTTGAAACAAACAAATGTTCTTGCTGTTTCCTTCTGTGGGGTTTATTGTTTTGTTTTCTCTCCTACTTTCTCTCCTTTTTTCTTCCCCATTTCTCTCCTCTTTCATCTCTCTCTCTCTCAAGTTTATCCTTCTACTGAGAGCACTATAGCCCAGAGATAGGCAAGTTTTTTGTAAAGGGCCCCGTGCTAGGCTTTGTGGACCTTATGGTCTCTGCTGTTGTACAAAAGCAGCCGTAGACAATATGTAAGCAAATGAGCATGTTTGTGTTCAAATAAAACTTTAAGTGTGGACACTGAAACTTGAATTCCATATAATTTTCACATGTCACAAAGTCTTTTTTTTTTTTTTTCCACTTCTTTTTAACCATTAAAAATGTAAAAACCACTATTAGCTCACAGGCCATGCAGCAACAGGAGGCTGGCCAGATTTGGCCCACATGCCATAGTTTGTTGACCCATGGTTAGCCCTTCAGGGGTCCAGCTTTATGTGGGAATCTTCTACTGGACTCCCCACCCTTGTCTTATGTTTTCTTTTCCCCACGTAGCATTAAGGTGAATTTTCAAGGTTATTAGGTATAGCAGATGCCTCCAGGAGAAACCCAGTTCTGTGCTCATTTACCTCTTTGGGTCACAAGTCTTGCTTTGATTTTTTTTTTTTTTTTTAAGATTTTTATTTATTTATTTGACAGAGAGAGAGATAGCGAGAGCAGGAACACAAGCAGGGGGAGTGGGAGAGGGAGAAGCAGGCTTCCTGCCAAGCAGGGAGCCCGATGTGGGACTCGATCCCAGGACCCTGGGATCATGACCTGAGCCGAAGGCACACGCTTAACGACTGAGCCACCCAGGCGCCCTCTTGCTTTGATTTTTAACTCCTGTGAAATTCCTGCTGGCTCACTTATACATTAAAACATATATTTAATATTTTATCCAGTATTTTTTGCCATTTTGCAGCCAGAGGGTTCAGAGATCTTGTTTGTCAAGTTTCTAGAAATGGAAGTTGACTTGTGCCTTGTGCGTATTTGTGATTTGACTCTTTATTACAAGGCAGACTTGCTGGAAAGATGGCAGCCGGAAGTTTGCTTGTTTGGGAATTATGTGCCTAAAGTAGGGGAGAATGGGCAGCAGAGAACCAATCTGCTTCCTCAGTTCATAGTTATAACATCAACTGTGGTGTGATTGATTTAAAATAACAGATATTTGTAACTTATATTAGGGAGAATTGCACTTGAGAAAAGACTTTTTAATGTATCATTTGATTTTTTTTTAAAAATCTCATTTGATTCTCATGACATTTGATGAGATAGGTAAGGCAGGAGTTAGCAACCTCACTTAATCGATGGGGAGACTGGCCAAGAGAGGTACCAAAGACTCAGCTGGGGAGTGTGGACCTTCTCTGCTCCAGCCCCTCTCCTGCCTCTTCTCCTCACCCACCGGGTTCTAACAGTGCTTCCTTCACATGACCAGGAGAAGGAGCGCTCCTGGCACCGGCAGGAACTGGACAAGGCCCTGGAGAGCCTAAAGAGGGAGAAAACAGAGCTGGAAATGAGGCTGCGGGAACAGCGGGCAGAAGCCGAGGCCATCCGGACGCAGAGGGAGGAAGAACGGGCGGAGGCGGAGAGCGCCCTCTGCCAGGTGGGAAGCTGGGGAGATTGGAGCTGCGACTCCCTGTACCTCTGACCACTTCCTTTTCCACTCCCAGGGGTGCTGCTGCAGGGGGCTTCCAGAAGAGAAGTGCCTGCTCCCTTTGCTGCTAGTGAACAGGGTGGCCCCCGCGTTAGCTGCAGGGCAGACAGCATGTCACACTTCCTGAGGGAGGGCCGGTGCTCGCCACATCCTGTCAGCTCACAAACCAGGGACAATCTTGGCACTTCCTGGTTCTTAACAAGCAGGTCCAGACCTTCTTTGGCCCTCACCACCCTCCCCATTTGCTGGAGGAGCCCAGAGCAGCTAGAATGTGTTTGCGGCCTAGTGGGTGAGTGTGGTGACCCCGGAGGCAGCAAGCCCTTGCCTCCCTGCCCCTCCACAGATGCAGCTCGAAACAGAGAAGGAGAGGGTGTCCCTCCTGGAGACGCTGCTGCAGACCCAGAAGGAGCTGGCAGATGCCAGCCAACAGCTGGAGCGGCTGAGGCAGGACATGAAGGTTCAGAAGTTAAAGGAGCAGGTATGGAGGGCGGTCCCGGGCAGGGAGGAAGGGTGGCGTGACCAGCCCTCTGGTGCTTCTGTGCACCAGGTTCTGGGCGAGGTGCCGTGCCAGGACAAACATCAAGGTGTGCACAGCAGGGAACGTGACACCCGTGGTCCCTGTCCTCAGAGAGCCTGCGTTCTAGTGGCAGAGCAGACGAAAACACGCAGATAGAGAATACATGAGCTAATCGCAGGTGGTAAGAGGTGCTGTGAGGGAGATGGGTAGGGTGAAGTAATCGAGAGTGAGTCACAGGAGGCCACTTTGAACAAGGTGGTCGGGGGTGGGGCTCACTGAGAAAGTGACATTTGGGCCGAGACATGAAGGTTGACGAGCCAGCTGCAGGCAGCAGTAGAGATGAGCTCTGACAGCATTATGCTTCAACGGGTGAGTTGTGTGATACTTGAACTGTATCTCAGTAAAGCCCTTTTATTTTTATTTTTTTAAGATTTATTTGAGAGAGAGAGAGAGAGCATGAGCGGGGGGTGGGGGGCAGAGGGAGAAAGAGAAGCAGACTCCTCACTGAGCGGGGAGCCCGATGTGGGGCTGGATCCTAGGACCCTGGGATCATGACCTGAGCCAAAGGCAGATGTTTAACTAACTGAGCCTCCCAGGTGCCCCTTAGGAAAGCCCTTTAAAAAAAAAAAAAAAAGCCAACTATTTGAAGAACAGTTTCAGCAGGGGAAATAGCCATCATAAGGGCAGTGGGACAGACAGAAGGGTCTCGGGGAGTGCCAGGACAGAAAGGAGGCTACATGGCTCCAGCGTGATAGGCTCAGGGGCGAGTGGAGAGGGATGCAGGAGCCCAGGAGCGCTTGGTCAGCCATGGGAGGAGCTTGGAATTTGTTCTAAGGGCATTGGGAAGCTGTTGGATGGTATTTAAAAAGCAGAGCGGGACATGATTTACTACATGTATTTTAAAAAATACTTTAGCTGCTGAGTGGAGAAGTGTGTGTGTTGGGGGGGCATGCGTGCAGGGGCTGGTGGCATGGAGTGGGAATAGGGATACGCAATGGGAGCCTGCTGTAGTGGTCTGGGTGAGGGACTGCTACTCAGGGGCCCTGATGGAGAGAGCCGGGGTGAGCCAGCACGCTTTGTGAGGGAGGAGATGGAATAGGAGGTGAGGGTTGAGGTGGCATCGTGGAAACGGGGTGGATTGCTGGGTCCTGCCTCAGCTTTTGCCGCCAACCCAGTTGAAAAGCCAGTATTTACATGACAGAGACTTTAAGATGCAGGCCCTAGTGGGAGCTTTCTTCTGCTCACTGTGGTCTTCTCCCTTTGCAGGAGACCACCGAGATGCTGCAGACCCGGCTCCGGGAGGCTCGGCGGGAGCTGGAGCAGGCAGGCCAGCGGAACAGAGACGCCCTTGCTGCCCTCCAAGAAGAGTGCAGGGCCCTGCAGCAGGCTAAGAAGGACCTGCAGGAGCAGGTGCCTCCTCTCTCCCAGCCCTGCAGCCCTCCCCGCAGCATAGCCAGGCTCTCTCGCTCCTTCTGTAGGAAAGGGGAGCCCTGGCCCTGCTTGGGAAGGAGAGGAAAACGGAAGGGTGGTTAGAGTAGGGCACATGCCCTTGGAGCCCCGGGATAGTTATCTCTCCCTGTGTGACCACAGAACTTAGATTTTTCGTAGGCAGCCCCAGTGCCCATCATTCTTCCCACCCTCCCCAGGGATCCAGTATTTTAATATACCAGGTTGCTTTTTCTACTCTCATTGCTTTTCCTTCTCAGAATCCCATATCAGCTGGTGTTCTGATTGGTTTTTTTTTTTAAGATTTTATTTATTTATTTGACAGAAAGAGAGAGCACAAGCAGGGGGAGCAGCAGGCAAAGGGAAAAGCAGGCTCCCCGCTGAGCAGGGAACCCAATGCGGGGCTTGATCCTAGGACCCTAGGATCATGACCTGAGCTGAACACAGACGTTCGACCGACTGAGCCCCCCAGGCGCCCCTCTGATTGTTTATTTTAAAAAATACAATTACTGTCCACTTGCCCATCACTTATCACTTTGCCTTTGGGTGGTTATATTCAGCCAAGATTTTGATTTGTGCCTGCCTTTACCCAGCAGGCGTGAGACTGGGAGACAAGGGTGAGGCTGAATGGTACTGGGGACGGGGTGCTAAGAATAGTGTGTAAGCGTTGGCGGAAACCCCCGGAGCATTGGAAATGGGCCAGTGACTGGGACCTCAAAGGACCCTGGAGCCCTGGGTGAGAAGCCTCCCCGCCGCGGGCCCCCTGTCCTTGACCCTCGTGCGTTTTCTTTCCAGGTGGAGGACTTGAAGTCTCAGCTGGTTTCCAGGGATGAATCCAGGAGGCTGGTGGAGCAAGAGGTTCAGGAGAAGCTGAGGGAGGCCCAGGAGTATAGCCGAATGCAGAAGGAGCTGGAGAGAGAGAAAGCCAGGTAGGCTGGACAGGCCGTGGAGTAGGCTTTTGCCTGTCTAGCTACTGTGGTCACTGTGAGGTGGACAGTTCTTTACTCAGGTAACCAAGCCTCTCATGTCTCCAGCCCTGGACAGTACAGGTGGCTGTGTGGAGAGGATGTGGTCCCCGTAGCTTACACTTCATCCATGTAGTATATAAATACTTAGAGAACACATGTTAGGCACCAGGCAGTATGCCAGGGGCTGGGGATGGCCCCCCCGCCTTGGCAGAACTTATGGTTTTGTGGGGAAGACGTTAATTAAGTAATCCCCCAGAGAAATCATTGCAGGTTATGTTACATGGTGTGGAGGGAAGAAACAGGATGCTGAAGTCAAAATGCAGAGTGGGGTTGTACTTTATTTTTATTTATTTTTTTTAAAGATTTTATTCATTTGTCAGAGAGAGAGAGCACAAGCAGGGGGAGGGGCAGAGGGAGAAGCAGGCTCCCCGCTGAGCAAGGAGCCCGATGCAGGACTCGATCCCAGGACTCTGGGATCATGACCTGAGCCAAAGGCAGACACTTAACTGACTGAGCCACCCAGGCATCCCATGGGGTTGTACTTTAGGTAAGATTTTAGGGAAGGCCTTTCTCAAGGAGGTTGCATTTAAACTGATCACTGAAGATGAACTGGAACCAGCCAGGCAAAGGGGTGAGGGAGAGCTCTGTGGCAGGAGCAGGAATCTCAGTGGGCCAGAGGCGGATCAGAACTCAGGGTATTTGGGGACACTGGAAGCACTGTGTGACCAGAGCCTGGTGAATGAGGACGGGTGTGTGACCTGGGCAAGTCTGTGTCATTCAGGGTTTGTGGGGCACGGCCAGGAGTACGTAGTTTAGTTTAGGTTTAGTAGGAAACCACTGGAGGGTTTTAAGCAGGGAAATTGACACGATCCAGTTTATGATGTATCAGAAGAGGTAGTGATGGGCAAGAAACCTCAGGAGTGAGATACGGCCATCCAGGTGAAGCATGGCATGTCTTCTCAGTGATGTAAGAGCTTAAAGAGGAACAGATCCTCTCGTTGATGCAACCATGGGCAGCAAGACATGTTAGGAGGTGGGTGCAGTTGTCTGCCTGAGAAATACTAAGGCTGCACCAGGGTAGGGGGAGGAGGGAAGGAGCTCAAGGGACGTTGAAAGAGTTGGAGTCTATTATATATGTCATCACTGATTGGACATAGGTGGGGTAAAGGGAGAACTCTGTGATGTGGTCAAGGCTGCCAAGTTGGAGCACTGGGTGGATAAGGGTGCCGTTCGCTGAGCTAGGGAGCATAGTAGTGATGACTGGGGGGAGGGAGGAGCAGAAGGGATGGGAAGCATTGGACACGTTGAATTTGAGGTATTGCATACGTATTTCTGGAATCTGCCAGAGAAGAAGAAACTGAAGCTGAAAGGAGGTATCACGTGCATGAAGTACCTGGGAGCACTTTCATTGTTATGCTGTCATGTTATTTTACTATTTCTCTCTTAAGTATTAATGCAGTGTTTAGCATGAGAAAGTAGTTCTTCATTCCCTGAGAGAATGACCTTAGCCCTCTGGCCTCTCTTTAGCCTGACTCAGTCGCTGATGGAAAAGGAACAGAGGCTCCTTGTTTTACAAGAAGCTGACTCTGTTCGACAACAAGAGCTGAGCTCCCTGCGCCAGGACATGCAGGAGGCCCAGGGAGGGCAGAAAGAGCTCAGTGCCCAGGTACTCCCCACGCCGCTCATGGGCCCCGTTCCTCGGTGGAAGCTTGCTCCTGGAGTGGAGAAGCCAGTTGCTCAGGATCCTCCCGTAAAGAGGACCGTTCTCTTATTGCGTATTATAGGGTGTGCTGGGGCTTCAGCAGCCCTGGCAGGAGGCGCAAGTCAGAACTGGGTGGGGTGGGGGCTTGGGAACCTGACCCAGAGTTGAGAACAGCCCCTGTGAGGGGCCTGACAGCCCAGAACATGGTGCCTAGAGGGGCGGAGCTCACACGGGCCTGGGTCAAGCATGGCCACGTCTAAGTGTGCTTGGTCAGCCTGGCAAGACACAGCAGCGGGACAGGTCATTACACAGATCAGGTAGGCAGCAGCAAGAAAACTTCAGGACCCCGTCTGCTCACAGCAGGACCCCCGACCTTGGGCACAGAGGAAAGCCGGAATTGGGAGGGGCAGAGAGAGCCGGTCAGAGCTGGAAGGGAGACTAGCGTGGAGAAGGACCAGGTGCAGTCATTAGACAGTGCTGGATTTGGCTCCCAGCAATCCCGCTTCCAGGTTGCGTGAGCATCAGTTTCTTCATCCATAAGACAAGGATGACAGTTCCTTAGCCATTATAGGAACATACAAAGTGTCAGAACACAGCGGGTATTCTCTATATGGTAGCCATTATCGTGACGGGTCTTACGCAGGCTCAGTGTCAGGGTTTCGATTTCTGAGTTCGAGTTCTGATGGAAGCAGGGGGCTGGCATTGCTGCCAGGGGGACTAGGGCTACAGCCCATTTGCATCTCCTAGGCCCACGTGACAGGAGTCAGTTGGTGGGCATGCAGGTCAGATTGAGGGTAACACTCCTTCCAGAGCCCTCCTTTCTTTTTTAAAGATTTTATTTATTTGACAGAGACACAGCGAGAGAGGGAACACAAGCAGGGGGGGTGGGAGAGGGAGAAGCAGGCCTCCCGCCGAGCAGGGAGCCCGATGTGGGGCTCGATCCCAGGACCCTGGGACCATGACCTGAGCCGAAGGCAGACGACCAACGACTAAGCCACCCAGGTGCCCCCTTCCAGAGCCCTCCTTACCCGCTAGAGAGCTGAGCCTCCCGGCCCTGATCAAGATGGGCCCAGGGCTTGATTGGGGTGAGGCCGGGGAGGGTCCGATGAGAAGGTGTCGGCTCGGAATGACAACACTGCCTTCCTGGCAGGTGGAGGTCCTGAAGCAGGAGGTGAAGGAGAAGGAGGCTGACTTTCTGGCTCAGGAAGCACAGCTGCTGGAGGAGCTGGAGGCGTCTCGAGTAACAGAGCAGGAGCTGCGAGCTTCCCTGCGGGCCCTGGAAGCCAGGGCAGCCCAAGTCCAGCTCCGACTGCACAGCACAGAGAAGCAGCTAGAGGCGCTGGTGGCAGAGCGGCGGTCTGGGCACCAGGCCCAGGCCCAGCTGGCCAGCCTCTGTTCTGTCCTGCAGCAGGCCTTGGGGTTCGCTTGGGACAGCCAGCCTGAGCTGCGCGGTGGGGGAGACTCTGCTTCCCTCTGGGGCCCTGAGCCAGGTACGGCGGCCACCCATGGACTCAGGCCTTTGGGCCGAAGCCAGGCCTGGCTCCCTCGGGGGGAGAAGGCGGGGGCCTGCGGGGACTAGGGATTATTGCCTCAAGGCTAAGGCCACAGACCCTGGAATTAATTCAGTCCTCTCTGAGCTTGATTTTTTGTTCTTAGAAAGAAAGAGCGTGCATGCACAAGCAGGGGAAGGGCAGAGAGAAAGGGAGAGAGAATCTTACCAGACTCCCCACTGAGCGCGGAGCCCGACATGGGGCTCGATCTCATGACCCTGAGATCACGCCCTGAGCTGAAATCAAGAGTGAGACACTTAACTAACTGAGCCACCCAGGTGCCTCATCTCTCAGGATTTTTCTAAGGAATTAATGAGATTGCATAAGTAAAATAGGTCACACAGTTCCTGGCATTTACTAAATGCCTAACAAATGACAGCTAGTATTACCTAATGCCCGCCATAGCTCCTGGCACATAGGAATGCAGAAAGTTCATGACAAATGAACTGCTCAGAAGGGGTTCTTTGGGGAGAGGAGGGATCCGTGGGAAGGCCAAGGCCGTATCTGGGGAGGTTTGGCTATTTCCTTTCAGAGTGCAGCCAAGTGAGGAGGTGTTTCCTCATTTTTTCAGACCAGAATGGAGCTAGGCTCCTCCTTAAGAAAGGGCCCCTCCTGACAGCCCTGTCAGCTGAGGCGGTGGCATCTGCCCTCCAGAAGCTTCACCAAGACCTGTGGAAGACTCAGCAGGCCCGGGTACGATGCTCCGCTCTCCTTCCTTGAACTCTTCACTCCCCAGAAGAGGACTCATGAAGCAGTTTGAGCTGTTTTATTCCCAAGTTGGGATGAGTTCCATCCCCATCCTTTCCTACCTGGGCAAGCATGAGCACAGCATTTGGTTTCTTAGGCCTGTGTTTCACTAGTCAACTGAGGCAAACCATGCCTGCCTTGGGGTTGTGAGGATTGAGTGGGTGAGGGATTCGAGTGGGCTCTGAACTACAGAAGCCTGCACAGATGGGGGATATTGTTTTGTACCATTTTCCTCTCAGCTGCGAATTACTTATCCTTGGTGCCAATACCTCCAAGAACAACCCGACAAACAGGGACCACTGAGATGTGAGGTTGCCATTTATAGGAACATTCCAGGCCTAAGACTGAGCTAAATATCCCATAAATTCCACCTCTCGGTGTACCTATCATTCAGTAAAAATTGAACACCACCTCTATGCCAGCCACTGTGAGCTGATGGTACAGAAGGGAGAAAGACCAGATCTCCACCCTCGAGAAGGCTGAGGAAAGAAACTGCATTCTAAAATAAGCAGAACTGATAGAATTAATTGGATCAGTAACAGATGCAACTGATGATAATAGAAGGAAGGGACAATTCATTCCTCCTTGGGGAGGGTCACAGGGAAGGAAGAAGGGACCTTTGAGTTGATCTTTGAAGTAGGAGTTTGGGCAGAGGAGAGGTGACCCCGGGCTAAGACTCCAGCAAGTCGTGTTTCAAAAGGCATACAGGGGTCAGACAGGGATTCTAGGTTCCAGTCAGTTGGAGCAGAGCGTGTCATGGTTCTGGGGAGCGATCTGGGAGTAGATCCGCAGGGACAGACCCCACAGAGGCTGAGAGGAAGTGGGAGGGGTGGCGCTTGGGTCTGGGGCCGGGATAGCTTTGTGGAAGATGAGGAGGTTGGAGTTTAGCCTCACCCTTCCTTTCCCAGGACGACCTGAGTGAGCAGGCTCTGAAGCTGGAACAGCGTCTCGCTGATGCAGAGGCCGAAAAAAGTCAGGTCTGCACAGAATTGCAGGATTTGCAGAGACAGCTCTCCCAGAACCAGGAAGGTGAGAAGCGCAAGGCAGGTAGGGAGATTGGAGGGAAGAGAGAGGAGAGGCCGGAAGCCCAGAAGGGGCAGCCACTCTTCACTGCTCACTCCCAACTATAGGTAGCTACCTAGAGACCTCTCCAAAGGGGTGATGACCCCTGTGAACTGTTTTTCTGCTTTGCTTGGCCTTTGAGGGCCATCCTAGAAGAAGGAATTCAGGGGGACAGAGTGGGTGAACCGAGAGAAGTTCCTGCCTAGGCTTCCCCCTTCTCTGTCTGTGTATTAAAAAACTGGCAATCTAGGGCCAGGACTGTGAGAATGTTATAAAATTCTGTGTCTTTTGTCATTTATCCATGTTACTTATTTTTGTCATCTCCAGCTATGTTGTCAAAATTATTCACCTTCAACAGCAGAAGGATCATGGGCTTGTTTGGGAGACAGCAAAGTGGGGGGACCTGGGGAGAATGCCCGCCCCGCCACAGCCAAGGGCATGGGTGGTGACTACTTGGCAAAAGAAAGGAGACGGCGGGTCTTGGGGGCCGAGGCTCTGTGGTAGAAGAGAAGAGGACAACTTGGGGAGGGGGATCTGGGTCTTGAAAGTATCCCAGAGGGCTCCCTGAGAGCCACACGCACAGAGCTGGGTTCTGGTGCATTTTGCAGAAATGGGGGGCAGCCAGCAGAGCAACAGTGGTCTCTGGGAACCTCTGCAAGCCATAGAATTAGAGACTAGAAAGGCCCTCCAGTGTCATCTGGCTCCCCCCGGTCGGGAATCCGGGGTTGGAGATCTCCAGGTGGTCGGGATGGGGCAGTGTTGGGAGGACAGTTAGGCAAGTGCTAGCACCGGGCGGCGGCTCCGGACGGGAGTGTGGGAGTCGCAGGAGCCCCGACAACCAGGAATAGTTGGCAGATGGGTGGCGTGGCTGTGAGACTGGATGTAATTCTCTCCTTCCTGGCCTTCTTCCCCTTTGATTCTGTTCCTCACCCTCCATCTGCCTCCATGTCCCTCTTTTCCTCCGCCCTCCACCCTGGGCCTTGCTCTGCCACCTCCCCTCTTCCCAAAGAGAAATGCAAGTGGGAAGGAAAGCAGAACTCGCTGGAATCCGAGCTGACGGAGCTGCACGAAGCTGTGGCATCATTGCAGGGTCGTCTGCGGCAAGCAGAGCTGCAGGGACTGGAGGCCCAGGTGAGGTGACCCTGCTCCGGGGTAGGAGGAGGAGGCCTCAGGGCCCAGGCTGTAACTCCAAAGCCACCTGGGCCTTTGGTCATACCCCATCCACGGGTAGTGCCCGACATCCTTCAGCAAGGGGCTGTTTCCCCGGCTGTCTCGCTGTCCTTGAGGGCCATTAGGAAGGCCCCAGCGAGTTTTCCTGAAGGGAGGCAGAAAAGTTTGTCCCTTGCCCTGAAGGACCGGAGTCTGGGATTTCTCATTTGTCTCAGGCTTTCTCCTCTGGGCCCTAGTGGAGCTGTGGAACGCGGTAGGGACGATCTTTTACTGGATCAGCTTAAGTGGAAGGAACCAGTTCTCTTTGTCCCTCCTTGACGGGGCTGGGGCTACCGAAGGGCCTGCACTGGGGTGATAGTATCCGGGAAGTGTAGCCTAAGGTGGTTTTTCGTCTTCTTTTCCAGAAGGAGCGAGGGCTCCTGCAGGTAGCCAAGGAGAACCTGACAGGACAGGTGGAACGTCTGCAGGCATCTGTGGCGGAAGCCAGGGCTCAGGCCAATGCTGCCGGGGCTCTGGAGGAGGACCTGAGAACTGCTCGCTCAGCCCTGAAACTCAAGAACGAGGAAGTGGAGACTGAGCGTGAGCGAGCCCAGGCTCTGCAGGAACAGGGCGAGCTGAAGGTGGCCCATGGGAAGGCTCTGCAGGAGAATTTAGCTATCCTGGCCCAGACCCTATCCGAAAGGGAAGGGGAGATGGAGGCTCTGCGGGGAAATATCCAGGAACTGGAGAAGCAACGGGAGATGCAGAAGGCTGCTTTGGAAGTGCTATCTCTGGACCTGAAGAAGAGGAACCACGAGGTAGGCGTGCAACAAGAACAGATCCAGGAGCTGGAGAAGTGCAGGTCCGTCTTAGAGCACCTGCCCCTGGCCGTCCAAGAGCGGGAACAGAAGCTGGTCGTGCAGAGGGAGCAAATCAAAGAGCTCGAGAAGGATCGAGAGACCCAGAGGAGCATCTTGGAGCATCAGCTTCTCGAACTTGAGAAGAAGGCCCAAGTGATAGAGTCCCAGAAAGGACAGATTCAGGATCTGAAGAAGCAGCTGGTTACTCTGGAATGCCTGGCCCTGGAACTGGAGGAAAACCATCACCAAATGGAGTGCCAACAAAAGGCCATCGAGGAGCTGGAGGGCCAGAGGGAAATGCAGAGGGTGGCTCTGACCCACCTGACGCTGGACCTGGAGGAGAGGAGCCAGGAGCTGCAGGCCCAGAGCAGTCAGATCGACGAGCTGGAGAGCCATGGCACCCTGCTGGCACGAGAGCTGCAGGACAAGGACCAGGAGCTGAAGTGCCAGCGACAACAGATCGAGGAGCTGCAGAGGCAGAAGGAGCGTCTGGCTCAGGACCTGGAGAGGAGGGACCAGGACATGCTGCTCCAGACGGAGAGGATCCGGGCCCTGGAAGACCAGAGGACGCTGCAGACCAAGATCCTGGAGGAGGACCTGGGACAGATCAAGCTGTCGTTGAGGGAGCGAGGCCGGGAGCTGGCCTCCAAGAGGCCGCCAACACCGGAGCGGGCAGAGGAGGGGAAGGGCCCGGGTAAAGCACAGCGCGGAAGCCTCGAGCACATGAAGCTGATCTTGCGGGATAAGGAGAAGGAAGTGGAGTGCCAGCAGGAGCGCCTCGGAGAGCTGAGGGAGCGCAAGGACCAGCTGGAGCAGGAGCTCCAGGACCTACACAGGAAGGCGGGTGAGACCAGCATCCTCCTGAGCCAGCGAGAGCAGGAGCTGGTGGTCGTGCAGCAGCGTCTACAGGATGCCAGGGAACGGGCGGAGCTGAAAGAGCAGTCGCTTCAGGGTCACCTGGAAGAGGCGCAGAGGGCCCTGGCTCAGAGGGACCAGGAGCTCGAGGCCCTGCGGCACCAGCAGCAGCAGGCTCGGGAGCAAGAGGAGACGACGAAGGAGAAGGCAAGCGCGCTGCGGAGCGCCCTGGAACGGGCCCACGCCGACCTGCGGGAGCGCCAGGGAGAGCTCGAGGGCCACAGGGAGCATGTGCGAAGGCTCCAGGATGAGCTGGCCGTGGAGGGACAGCGCGGGCAGGCCCTGGAGGAGGTGTTGGGTGCCCTCAGGGCTGAGTCTCGGGAGCAGGGGGAGGATCTGCTGGCCCTCCAGCAACAGTGTGCCGAGCGGGCCCAGGAGCACGAGGCGGAGGTCAGGGGCCTGCGGGACCGCCTGCTGCAGGCGGAGGCCATGCTCAAGGAACGGGACCAGGAGCTGGAGGCCCTGCAGGCAGCCGGCCGCTCCTCCCAGCGGCGGGAGGAGACTGCCCGGGACCAGGCCGAGGCTCTGCAGGAGGCCCTGACCAAGGCTCAGGCCGCCCTGCAGGAGAAGGAGCAGCGGCTGCTGGGGCAGGCGGAATTGAGCCGCAGCCTGGAGGCCAGCACGGCCACTTTGCAGGCTGCCCTGGACTCCTGCCAGGCGCAGGCCCGGCAGCTGGAGGAGGCCCTGCGGAGGCGGGAAGGCGAGATCCAGGACCGGGATCTCCAGCACCAGGAGGCCGTGCAGCAGCTCCAGTGGGCACTGGCCCAGAGGGACGAAGAGCTGAGCCATCAGAAGAGGCAGGGGCAGCTGCTAGAGCAGTCTCTGGCCCAGAGGGCCCGAGAAGATGCCATCCAAGAGAACCAGGCTCTGGGCCGGGAGAGAGAAGAGGAAGAGATGCGGGGCCTTCGTGAAAGCCTGAGGGAGTTGCAGCTGACTCTAGCCCAAAAGGAAGAGGAGATTGTGGGGCTGAGGGAGGCCCAGCAAAGGAAGAATCTGGAGGACTCACCCCACAACCACACAGCCTCCCCAGCGGAGGAGCCCTCTACAAACTTTGACACTTTAGGACCCCGGCTGCAGCATGAGCTGGAGCGATTGCAGGCAGCACTGAGGCAGACAGAGGCCAGGGAGATCGAGTGGAGGGAGAAGGCCCAGGACTTGGCGCTGTCCCTGGCCCAGAGCAAGGCTAGCGTCAGCAGCCTGCAGGAGGTAGCCATGTTCTTACAGGCCTCTGTTCTGGAGCGGGACTCAGAACAGCAGAAGCTGCAGGTGAGTCACTCCACGGGTAGTACCGGCCAAGGGGGGCAGAGCCTGTCTGGCTGAGCTCAGGGGCCTCGTGCCACCCTGGGCTTGTGACACCTCAGGGTGCCAGAGGGCGGAGATAGGTGGAATCCAGGGTATTGTGCTGATCTGAGGAGATATGGAGAGAATAAGACAGCTACAGTTCCTGCCCTCATAAAGCTTATAGTCTAGCAGATAAGCAATTAGAGTGCAGTGTCTGGTTCTAATTAGAGCCTCATTAGGGAAGTTTAATGTGCTCTGAGCACAGAGAGGGTACCCAGCCGGCCTTTCCTAGTAGTAAATCCTGGAAGGCTTACCAGTAAAAGCAGGGTTTAAGATTAGATCTGATTCGACCAGTAAGGAATTAGCCAAGCCCAAGTCTGGGAGGAGCTTTCTGGGGAAGAGGAAAGAGGGAGGAGAGCACGGGCCATCTGTATAAGGACTTCAGGCTGAATGGGACACAGAGGGGCAATTGGCAACAGACAAGGCAGCAGGGGCCCCATCGTTCAGGGCTTCTGAGTCGTGTCAAGGACCTGGGTGACCAGTGGGACCTGGATGAAGTGTTTGGGGCAGTGGGGGAGGGTGACACATCCAATGCAACAGTAGATCTGGGGAGACCAACAAGGACGCAGTCATCAAAGTCCCGGGACAGATGGTGACCTAAGACAGTAAGGGTGGACGGTGACGTGGGGGTAGGCCTAGAAGCTCACAGGACTCCTGGCAGTTGACTGGCTAAGAGACAGGGGAGTGAAGAAAGGGCAGAAGGAAACCAAACCCCCAGGTTTCTGCTCAATGGCAGGTTTCGGGAATACTACGGAATGGCAGTGGAGTGAGGGGCTTACGGGACCTGCAGGGGATGACGTCCAGGGGGCAGGTCTGTAAAGTAATCTAAAGGAGAAGGATGATGCTATGGATAGAGACTTGGGGTCCTCAGCAGTTAAGGACGGGTGCACTCCTCTAGGCAGAATATCGAGTGAGAAGAGAAGTGGACCTTAGGGTACAGCATTCAACCTTAAGGTCAGGGGCCATGTGTTAGTCCCCTTTGCTTCTCCAGCACTGGGCACAAGGCCTGCACAGAGTAGGCAGTCAGGAAAGCAAGGTTGACTTTTGGCCATAGAGAGGCATTGTCTCTTTTGCCAGGAGGAACCCAGCCCATTTTTCCCAGGAAACTGACTCCACATCATGGGGCCTTGACCAGGGTTGAGCCCCAGAGAACCCCCTCCGTCATCTGAGACACACAGTGCTGCAGGGACTTACCTTCTGGGAGCAATATGCAGAGAACGGGATCCATGAGTGAACTTTGGAGTCAAGTTCCTGGGTTTACAATACCATCCTACAGTCTATAGGCTGTGTGACCCTAGATAAGTGCCTTCACTTCTCTGACTCTTGGTTTCCTCTTCCATAAAATAGGGAATGACAGTACCAGCCCCATAGGGCCATTTGAGTATGAAATGAGATAATACATATAAAGTGCATAGGAAGGAAGCATTCGATAAGTAGAATTCCTTTCCTATTTTTAGGCTCATTCTTATAGGCACAGAACAAGCAAGGTCTGTTGCTGGGCAGGAGGGTTACCGAGCAGTATCGTAGCTCGGGTCAAGGTCCCCCTGCACTCCCCCCCAAACACTCAAGAACATCTTTCAGATGCAGCCCTTCATCGCAGTGCTATCATTTCTTATTTTAAGCATTTTCCCTGCCATGCACGGTTACTCTTGCTTCCTTCCACAACAACCCTGAGAAGTAGGAATTATTATCTCCAGTTTATAGTTCAGAGAGGCCAAGTAACTTTTCCAAGGTCATACGGCCAGTCAGTGGCAGAACTAGATCTAGGGAGTCTGACTCCAGAACACAGCCTGTTGACTGCTGGGCGCTCCCTGTCTCCCAGACGACCTAAACCCATGTACACTCCCTTCCTCTTATCTATCTCTTTTCTTGACCATTATCATTTATGAGACATACGGTGCCTAGAAAATATCTAGCGCTGGGGTCCCCACTCATCAGGAGGGATTTAACCCCAGAGGCTTGATCTGGCTTCATGGAGCATGTGGTCATTTTACAAATGAGGAAATTAGGTTTTGGAGCGAGCTCATATCTTGACCCAGGTCATAGAGCCGGTAAGTAGTGACAGAATGCCCAGCTCTGTGTGATCCCAGAGTCCATGCTCTTTCTACAACACCTCAGTGCTCCAGGTTGATGCTTAGCTTATGGAAGATCTCAAACGAGTCAGGTTTTAGTCCTAGCCCACCATGTATTTTTGAATAGACCCCTCTCTGCTTCTTTGCTTTGTCCATCTGTAAAATAAAGATTCTGCACTAGAATAGCTCAGAGTATCCAGGAACAATGACTATAACCTGATGAGAAAATTAACTGATTTTTATGAGGATGGAAGGTAGTGTGGGTCTGGATATGAGGTTGCCATGGTGTGATTTGCTCCACACCTTGATATCCCAGGATGAGTTGGAGCTCACCAAGCAGGCTCTAGAGAAGGAGCGGCTCCTCAGCCCTAGCTCAACCAGCAGAGCGGAACGGGGGCCCAGAGAAGAGGTACGTGCACAGCTGGAAGAGGTGACCTGGGGGCCTGGTGGGAACCGTGGCCAGAAGGAAGCTTCTTTCCAGGGGCTTGTTCCCCTCCTTTGGGAACTGGGTCCCTGAAGCTCAGACCTGCCAGATTGGTCCCTTTGTCCTCTATCGGTTCCCCATCCGTCTAAGGGGCTGGCCAGGTGCGAGTCCCAGGTCTGTCCTGCAGGTGTCAGGAGTAGAGGCTGAGCCTGGTCTCGGCACGGAGGAGAGGCAGCTCTGGGGACAAAGGCTGGAACACCTGCAGGAAGCCGTGGCGCAGCTGGAGATTGACCGGAGCAGGCTCCAGCGCCACAACGTCCAGCTGCGGGTCACCTTGGAGCAGGTGAGTCCTCTCTCCTGTCCCCAGCTCCCGCGTCTGGGGTCCGGTGCGCAGGCATCTCCACTTCTCATGTAGCCCCCAGAGCAGAGTGCTAACCTGTAGCCCAGTGGCCACATCCAGCACTGCCTTTTGCTGAAAAGCAATGTTCGTGAGAGACTGCAACAGTGCAGTTGAATAGTTGTGCCAGAGATTTGGTGGCCTGCAAAGCCCAAAATACTACAGAAAGCATTTGCTACGCCTGCTCGGAAGGCCTGAGAGGCGGGCCTTACCTCTTCCGCCCCAGCAGCGTCTCTGCTCTCAGGGCTGCTCTGGCCTGCGCCCTCCTCCTCCCAGTTTAGCTTCTCGTGGTTGCTGTCCCCTGCTCACACCTACACCCGCAGCCGAGCCCACACCGGCCTTCTCTCGCAAAAGGCAGTTCTGCTCCAGCCCCAGAGCCAAGCCAAACCCTGACTTCTCACCTGCATCCCGGCAGGTGGAGCGCGAGCGCAGGAAGCTGAAGAGGGACTCCATGCGCGCATCGAGGCCCAGCGTCCCGGAGGTCAGGGAAGCCACAGCTTCACCCCCCACACAGCAGGTTTGCCTCTTTGGCTTAACTGTAGCCTCCAGAGAGCCCACATCCGGGCCCAGAAACAGCCCCCTGCAGTGCCTGTCCCAGGCTACCTCACAGGGGGAGACGGCCATGTGAGCCGATCCGGGGAGCCCCCTCCTGGCTGGCTTCTGCGAAGCTCAGTCTGTCCCTGACCCAGGAAGGAGGCCCATCCTCGGTGGGGATGGAGTCACGGCTTGCAGCCCTACCTTCTCAGGAGCTCAGAAGGCCTTCCCTGATGTGTAACCTCCCTGCTTCCAGACCAGGGCCTCAGGCTCATCCAGGAGCGGGGCTCATCAGGCTTCTGGTCAGAATCCCAGGCGAATGGGTGTTGGGTGGTGCTTGCCAGAACCTAATGTGCCTACGATCCTGATAGCAGCTTTGTGGGCCTCTCGGATCTCCTCCCTTGTAGTACTGAATTTACAAGATTAGAGTCCATGGTATTTCCTGGGACTAGACTCCCTTTTTGGGGTAAGGAATTGGGGGAAGACTCCCCAAACCAGCACTCTTTTAGCTGGGTTATGCCCATCAATAAACAGTGCTGCAGCCTGTCCGGGAGAGACTGCTTCTGGTGGCTGAGCATCTCCCAGCTCTCCGTTCCCCTTCCTTTATGAAAGCTTCCCAAGGGCAGGCACCTCGTCTTACTTCCTTTCTGCATCCCTAGCTCACAGCCCAGGGCTGGCACAAGGCAGATGTGTGGCATACTTCTGTAAATGAAAAGGTGACTCAAAGAAGCCAATGCCAAAAGCCAAGCCTTTTGGATGTTCAGCATCAGGTCTCCATGGGCGTCATCCACTAGGCTGGCTTGGGCCCTCCTGGGCTTCCTTGCCCAAGGGTCAAGGTACCCTATGGAGTCCAGTCTGGTTTCGGGCACTTCTGGCCCATAGCCCTTACCTTGGCCTCCAGGATTGGGATGAGCTGGCTGAAGATGCCTATAGAACCCCCAGGGCGGGAAGGCCTATTCCAATAGGAGTGGCATTTGTCTTCCATAGGATGGAAGGGGAGGACAGAAGGGCTCCTCAGATGCCAAGCACATTGCTGAACTGCAGAAAGAGGTATGTTCTAGAAGGATCAGCTTTCTAAGCCCCTTTTCCCTCCCTTGCAGTCAGGCAACAAGGCGTGAGTGTCTGCTGTGTGCTTGACCCCTTGTGCCCTTCCAGCGGGGAGGCGGGAAATAGTTCCTCCCTCAGAGAACTTCAGTCTGTGTGGGAGGCAAGAAGAGCCCAGTCCCAACTCAACCTCCCATCTGCTTAGGGTAGGAGCGAGGAAGAAAGCATGCTTTAGACCCCAGACTGCCAGGTTCCTACCTAGGAAGGAAAAGGAGAAGGAAGGGGGTTGAGGGGCAGACGGAAGATTCTGGGAGGTCAGAGGAAAGCAGACACAAGCATCCGGCCTCCTCTGCCCTCACATGCACCCTGCACGCAGGACTGTCGCCGACACACCAGGCAGGGTAGCCTGCGCCGCCAGCACCAAGATCCATACCTCAGAGCTCGGCTCCAGCCGCCCCCCCGAGAAAGCCAGGATCGAGGGCCTTCTTGCCTCATAGGCCTCACCTGAAGGCTCACCCTGTCTCCCAAGGCCCGGGAGTCATAAGAACTGTGGGATTTCTATTTCTGAGCCCGTTTCAGAGACTAACAGTCACTGCTGGCAGAGCCTGACTATGCAGCTAGACTCGGCTATTAATTTGAATTCATACGAAGCAGCCCTGAGATGGGGCCCGGACTAGGGTGAGGCAAGGGAGGCACACAGGGTGAGAATTTAAGGAGATGCTCACTGTCGACCTGGAGTCGCTCCTTAAATTTTACACGCCAGGCTCCTCTCTGCCTCACCTTAGTCCTGGCCCTGCCCTGAGCGCCCAGTAACCACCTCCTGGTAGTCTCAGTGTACTCATCCAAGAAACAAGGGCTCATCACTGATTCTCAACCCTGGCTGCACATGAGAACCACCTGGGGAGCTTTGAAAAAATACTGATGCCCAGGCCTCACCGCAGTCTAATTAAGTCAGAGTATTTATCAAAAGCTCCCAGAGGGGCACAGTAGAGCTTCCTGCAGTGATTAAAATATTCTGTATCTTGATCGGAATAGCGGTTATAAGTGCGTATGTACATGATCAAACTCATCACAATGTGCACTTGAAATCCCGGCACTTTATTACATATAAATGATCCCTCAGTAAAGTGGATGAGTAGTTCTGTTGTTGCTGTTGTTTTTAAGGTCCCTACTTGAGTCTCCTATGCAGCCAGGGTGGAGAATCACTGGATTTCCAGTGACTCCCAAGGGCCCTCGCCCCAAACACCCTAGAGCCTGATCCTGAGATTTGTGTGTGGTAGTTGATTCAAATGCTCTCTCCCAAGAGCCCCAAGAGCGGAGCAGGGGGGGACTTGGGGCAGCTTCAAGGCCCTTAATTACTCTTGGTTCCCCCCCCGCCCCAGGTGGCCCTGCTGCGAGCCCAGCTGGCCTTGGAGCGGAAGCAGAGGCAGGACTACATTGCTCGCTCGGTGCAGACCAGCCGTGAGCTAGCGGGCCTGCACCACAGCCTCTCCCACTCACTGCTGGCCGTGGCCCAGGCCCCTGAGGCCACCGTCCTGGAAGCCGAGACCCGCAAGTTGGACGAGTCCCTGACTCAAAGTCTGACATCCCCAGGGCCAGTCCCGCTGTGCCCCAGCCCCAGCACTACCCAAGCCATCTCCAGATAGCAGCCACAGTCAGGGCAGGATCCGGGCCAGCCTGGGACTACACGGACGGACAAATGGTTGTCGTGGCCCAAGGAGGAGGGAAGGAAACCTGCAAGGCTGGGGAAAGGCCCCGGCTCACATGGGAATGAGGCAAGTCACAGCTGCCTGTGGCCCACAGAGTCACCTAGAGGAGTTTCGCTCTGGCCAAGGGGCGTCTGCTGCCTCTTGTCTCGAATATATTATCCCAGCACCTCACTGAATCTTTCTCCTCCCCGCCAACAATAAACCCCGCATCTCTGCCTTTGTTCCCTGCTACTGTCTCCACTTCGTCACTGGGCCGCCGCAGCACAGCAGGGCATCTGCGAAGGAAGGATTTGCTAAAGATTCCTGTCAGGTGGCATGAATTTGCTGTCTGCCTGCATTCTGACAGAAGGCAACAAGACAAAGCCCCCGTCCACAGGGAGCTTGAGTCCAGTTGGCAAGAACACTCATCAATGAGTCACAGACCGTTCTCTGTGCTGACAAGAAGTGCATAGAAATTCCGGGGACCGAGGAAGGAAGGCATGAGCTGACCGTTGAAGGATGGAGGAGTCCGGCGGGGTTGCTAATCTTGTTGGTGAGATGGGTCGGCCTGTGGCAGAGCGTGCTGGGGCTGAGGTTGGATGGGGAGGAGGGAGATTATAGAGGGCCTTGGAATCTAGATTTGAACTCATGGATAATGAGAACCATCATATGTTCTTGACTTAAAACAAGTTCTAGGGCTTCAAAAACAGAGTTGACCTTTGGCTAGTCGGTCTCTGGAGTTCAGACACTCCATCTGGCCTCATCCCCCTTCTGCTCTGGGTGAATGCCCTTGGCGTCCCTTCCTGGGCATACCAACGGGGACCAACTCTGGTCCCCTGTAATCCAGCCACGTGTCAAGCCAATAAAGAGGATAGACAATGGCAGAATTCGTCACTTATGGACTGACCCTGGTGGAGGCACCCTGGACTGAACCTCGTTCACTGGCTTAAGACATTGTTGGCAACTTCTTCGAAGCCTAAGAGAACAGTTTTCTTTTTTTTTTTTTAGATTTTTTTTATTTATTTATTTGAGACAGAGAGAATGAGAGAGACAGAGAGCACATGAGAGGGGGGAGGGTCTGAGGGAGAAGCAGGCTCCCCGCCGAGCAGGGAGCCCAATGCGGGACTCGATCCCGGGACTCCAGGATCACGACCTGAGCCGAAGGCAGTCGCTTAACCAACTGAGCCACCCAGGCGCCCGAGAACAGTTTTCTTTAAAGAAGCTGGGCTTGGCCTTCCTCTGGCCCTTCAACTGTAATCTGGAATTTCCTAAGCCTGAGGATGGAGTTAAGGCCCAGTTAAGAATGTGGGGGTTTGAGAGCAGCACTCCACTCCCCCAAACCTACTTACTCAGGGTTCAGGCCCCTCGTATTCCATCGCATCACACAGAGCGCATGGGGGGGCTGTTCACCACAGCCAAAGTTTTGTTTCAAAAACTCATGGTATGGGACTCCGCAACAGATGCTTAGTAAAAAGTTGCAGTTTAGAACCCCCTCCCCCAGAACTAGATCTGGGGCCCCAGAGATGCTGGGCTCTGGGCGCCACCTCTAGTCAGTTTCTCTGTGACTGAGAATCCTCACCTGGCCTTTTCTGTGCTCGGAGTTCTCAAGGACAAACAGGACTTCTCTTGGTTCCTTACTTTTTGGTCCTTCGCCTCCAGTTCTTTAGCTTAGAGAAGAGTGTGGACCTTCCAGACAAGACCCAACCTTGCCTAAGGGCATCGGGCCAGAGCTTCCTCTCCTTCTCCTCATCACATGCCACAGCGAGTCGGTGGTTCGGAAAAGTCCCTGACCAACTAGGTCTTGTGGATGTACTTGAGGACGGTGAAGTTGGTCACTAGAACCCTGAGGGAAAAGGTCAGAGCTGAGCGCAGAGGTCTCCTTTCACAAAATTTTCTCCTCCCACCTCTTCCTCATCTGTTTTGCTAGAGGCTGGTACAGGCCAGAAAGTCCTGAGAGTAGGAGGGGACAAGAGCTGAGCCAGAGTCTGGGCCACGTTCTTGTTCCTGGGGAGTGCCTGGGTCTGGTGGGAGCAGCACCCCATTCTCTCAACAAGTCTCCGAACTTGGCGTGTTAGAACAAGGATCACCAGAGCACAACCTAATTACCTTGCCTCCTCTGCTTCCCTACTTGGGACTAGCAGCAGCTTAAAGGTAGAAAAGCTGCCTAGCATGAGGTAGGGAAGGAAAAATTGGTTGTATGTTAGCAAGGGTGGTGGGGAGCGCACAATCACAGGCGGTAGAGTGACGGCAAGATCAACATTTACACCAAAAAGCCAAGGTCTGTCCGCTCCAGGCCTGGGGCCTCCGCCAATCACACCACCTGATGAAAGTTGCCCTTGTCCGCCTTGGCTCAAGACCCCTGCAGTCCACACTACATCTGGAGGCTTCAGCAGCGCCTGGATATTCTTGCCAGCTCACGGGCATTCTTGGGTCCTTTATGTGCCCGTAGGCTCTGTTTGTTGCCCGTGTTCCCTGAACCTAAAAACGGGGCCTGGTTCATTCTGCAGAGACAGGAAGTCAGGAGGGCACTGGGGCTCACAGGCCAGCCCTGCTCACCACCCTCACCCCCCCCACCCCGGGACACAGTGTGGTGCCCATGGCTCGAAGACTGCAGACTCCCCGAGTCCCGCACTGTTCAGTGCAGGACTGGCGTGGGCAGGTCTTGGAGTTTTGCTGCGGCCTGGGGATCAGCTGAAATAGTTCCTCCTTGGCCTGCTGGCCTGGGTTGGGTCTCCCAGCGTTGGTGCCTGTGGAGAAGAGCACAGACCACTAGCCGCTTGACCTCCATGTTCTCACACAGAGGAGGCTGGACTTCATCGGAGTAGAGAAAGGAGTCAGGGAGGAGATAGAGCCCAGGAGCTCTGGAGATGGTCTCCAGCTTCATGAGGAGCTTCGGGGCCCATCTGGAAGCACTGGTCAAACGAGGCAGACAGCCTGCGGGTGAAAGCAGGCTATGCAGATGCAGCGCCGTGGTGAGCAACCTCAGAGCCTCTCCAGCTCTGGGGCCCCTGAGAAGCACCTGTGGGGGTGGGGATACTTCACCCACAAAAGCATCAGGGCAACTCCCAGGCTAAGACTTTGCATGCAGGCCTCCTCTCAGCCCATGAATAGGTCCCTTTTCAGCCAGCTGGTTGTTGAATTGGTCTTTGGACAGGGGACACCTTCATGCGTTGTGTCCCCCCACCCCCAGCCCGCACTACCTCACCTCCTACCCCGTGACCACTGACCACCTGTTCACTCCCCAGGCCCGGGGAAGGGAGCAGCTGAGCTCCGTGCAAACGCTAGCCCTGAAGAGCGGGGGTTTGTGGCACAAGGAGGCAGGGGCGCACGGAGGCGGGGGGCCGGAAGAACAGGCAGGGGTTGGGAAGAGCAGGGGCAGTGGCGCGCGGAGGCTGAGAGTTGGAAAAGCAGGGGCAGTGGCGCGCGGGGGCGAGGGGTCGGAAGAGCAGGGGCAGTGGCGCGCGGAGGCGGGGGGGCCGAAGAGCCGGGCTGTCTGTGCCTCAAGCAGCGACGTCCCCTGTGTGATCCTCCAGCACAGTGGGGAAGGAGTGCAAGCTCAGCTCTGCTCACCACACTTAGAACATGAAGAACATAGGGTCTTATTTGGGGCCCTGGAATTTCCTCCCGTCTACCTTGCTGGAACCCGGGTTTGCCTAGACCCCGATGGAGGGGAGGCTCAGGAGGGAGGCTCCTCCAGAGAAGGTAGAGCTGTGCTCCCGGGTCCCATGGGTCTCACCCAGTTCGTTTATATGGGTAACCTGTCACGGTGTGGACATGGTGATCTTCCTTCTGAGTCCTTTGTTAACCAATGTTAGCAGCTTCTTATATGCCTTCGTGAGGCCCGAAGCTTGACACAGGTGGGAAGGCTTGGAGGTAAAAAGGTGAATGAGTCGGGTCCGAGGAGAGTGCGTTTCCCCGCTAGCGCGGTGCATCGTGTCCCACTGAGAGTGGCTGCTCTCTGATCTCAGCACATGGCCTTGTGTGTGGAGGCGGGGAGGGAGATGAGAACTTGTATTCAAATTTGGTTCTTCCTAATTACTGCCAGTTGTTGAGGTGAGGGAATCAGGGAAGGCTTTTATCCAGTGCCTGATAATCCATACATCACTCTTATACCTCCTATCTTGGTTTCCTGTCATAATCTCTCCTAGATCTGAGTATTCCAGCCCTACCTGGCAGCTCCAAGAGTCTAAGGCTCGTGGCAGGCCAAGACTAGCCTCACATTCTAGCTGGCTGATTCCCTGGCCTTCTGCTGTCGCACTGTGGCTTAACAAGTTGTACTGGAGTGGATGTAACTCCCTTCTCTGTGTAAGGGCCCATCTCTTGTCTGCCCAACTCCAAATATAGAAACCTTGTGGAGAAAATGGGCTGCTTGCTGCCCCTGCCCCTAATCCAGCTCTTCATTCACCTGGCAAATACTCGTTAAACCTGCGTGTCACAAAGCTGCACAATGAGCACTGAAAAGAGGAGCTCTTCTCCAGGGAAGGCACGCCTGGACATATACAAACACTCGCAGAATGACCTGGAGGTCCAGAAGAGACTCACTGGCCGCTCGTTGAAGCCAGAGAAAGTGTCACAGAACATCTTGGTGGACGAGAGGGCTGGAGAGCCCTTTCAAAGTGTTTCCAAGCTGATTGGATGGATACCCTGGGTTTATGGGGTCCAGGGGTGCACCTGTGGGTCCCAAGAACGATGGCAGGCTCTTGGAGCTCTAACCAGCTAAACCGCTCAAGTCAGACCTTCCTGACCAGAGCAGAAGCATCAGCCACAGGTGAACATCAAGGCAGCCCATGAGCCTAAAATCCACCATGAAGGCTTCATTACTGTCCCACGCTCAAGGCCAAGTGGCCGGCTGACTCAGACACCAAACACTGGGAAAGGTAGGAAGCTGTGGTCACCGACTTCACCAGCACCCCACTGCGCTGGCCACCTCCTTCACGGTCACCTGCTAAGCTCTACAGGATTCGCCCCTGGAGGCTGAGGAGAGGGAGGGGAGAGGCAACATTTGGTGTATCCTGTGGCCTCCCTGGAGGAGAAGGGGTTGATGCCCCATGGGGTTCTTCATGCCAGCCCAGTATCAGGGACCCCACCACACAAGTCACATTGTGAATTCCTGCATGGAGGCCTTGTGGATAACCGCCTTCCCCTTGGCATTCAGCCCAGGGCCCAGCAGACAAGGGAGGGCTTGGAAATCAAGTGTAATGGGGACGGGAATAAAACAGGCAAGACTGTGTGCCAAGGCCGGTGTGGGGCACCTCTCTGAGATGGGGGCCTCTCTTGCTGGTGCAGCGTTGCTGGGCAGGAAGCAGACAGGGGAAAGGAAGAGCCTCCTGGCCCCTCGTGAGAAAAGAATCTACAGGAAAACTTCGTGATGTGGTTAAAAGTACATTTCTGTCCACTCAAACTTTTTTTTTCTCCACAGATTTTGGTTTCATTTATTTAAAATGAAACCAGTGCACGCACCTGGTTACAAAATTAAGTAGAAAAGAAGGTAGCAGTTTCCCATCCAATTCTTTTCCAACCTCTCTCTGGGGACAGCCAATGCTTGAAGACTCTATTTTTGTAGTGGATAATGTTATTCCTCTAAATAATATGTTTATATGATGTCATGATGGGTCAAGTACCTAGAATAACATGACGATGGGCTGGGGCACTGCTCTCACCTTTGGGGATTTTTGGGCTATGGCTCCACGCTAGACCGGCCGGGATGCTGCAGCAACCTTGGGGAGGCGGGTACGTGTGTGCCTGGTCATATGAGGGTATATGCATTTTGTTAGTGTCTGTGTGCTTATTGGGCAGACAGGGAGGTCGAATGTAGTGGATATTTGTTTTACACACCAAGCAACTGCACACCCTCATTGACTGAGGCTATTTAATTGCCTTGAACCACCGTTTCTACAAAGAAAGCAGGATAAATGCTTCCCCCTCCCCAGTTGATGTAATAGTCTCCGCCAACAAATTGTTTTTATTTCTGAGTCTCATTATGGACTCGGGATTTTTAATGTATTCCCTGTGAGTCCATCACGACAAGTGCTATTTTTGATGATCAGATCTTCCCAACTTTGAGGTCTGGGTTTTCCTTCTACTTTTCCTGTCCAGACTTGGAATCTTTCCATGGGAAAGAAGTGTTTAGAAAACAAAATCTGAGTTCCGGGATCCATCATTGCTACTGGTATGTTCAGGCTTTTAGACTGTTCAGATGCCAGAGCAGAAAATGTATTTGGAAAATCGTGAGTTCACGGTGGTGTTGGTTGCACAACAGTGTGTACTTAATGCCCTTGAACTGCACGCTTTAAAATGGTTAAAATGGCAAATGTTATGTATATTTTGCCACAATAAAAAATAACTTAAAAATTGAGCTTATAATGATATTTCCAGTTTGAATTTAATGTCACAGGGTTTTTACTCTACCTGTCTGACTTTGTATTTGGCTCCTAATAATATTAATATAATTACTTATTTACTTTATTCCATGATAGTCATCATAGTTTCAAAAATAATACCAATATTATAATAAATCTACTGAATGACGTTTAAAATTTCTCTGTAGGTCTTTTTGTACACAGAATATATCCTGCAAAGGATACACAGTGTACTGAGTTCCAAAGGAACTTGAAATAATTCTTTTCTCTGGTGCTTGTGTTATTAATTTGATATACGGTTAGATCCATTTGATTTGTTCTCAACTTTAGGGTTTGCTTGTTTCCATTTTTCATTTGATTATATTTATTGGTTATATATATATTTATTGGTGATATATATATATAGTGCTCTTAAGAATCTGGAATAGAATGTAGTCCTCTAATACCACCAGGAATCCAATGAGAGAAATAAGCTATAGTTTTATTTAGCAGCAGATCTATATCTGGGGTCCCCTTTCTGACGCTCCATGGTCCCCTTGACTACCTGTCAGCTCCCGGGGCCTCCAGGGGGCTGAACAGGTTGGAAAACATGCCAGCAGTAGATAACAACCTTCCCCTCACACTGCAGCTTGAGGATGACCTTCTGTTCTTCTTTGAAACTGTGCATGTTATTCTCGAACCACTATTTATCATACCAGTAACGGGACCACCTCATGAGCTGGTCTGTCCCCAAACCAAATAAGGCACCTGGGAAAGAGGATAAGACAGGAGAGAGCCACAGGGTCACAGGCTGGATCCTGTCCTGCCCCCATGTCCACCAGTCACCCTTCAGCACTCATTTAACATCTAGTGTGATAGGCTTCCTCTTAGAGCTGGGAGAGCAGAGCTCACCTTCTCCAGGGAAGACACACTCTGAACACACAGTGTGACCCCGGAGCCCAGCAAAGAGAGCATCAACTAGCTGCTCCTCCTCATATTGGAGGAAGAGAGGACTCCCCAGGGAGACAAGAGAAGGGCATTCCAGGCTGAGGCAGCAGTGTGTGAGAAGCAGGAGGCAGCTGGTGTTTGGGGAACACCAAGAAGCCCAGTGTGTGAGCCTGGGAGACAGGAGGGGAGGGGAGGGGGTCAGATGATGCAGGGTCTTGAAATTTTTAAACTCTATACTTGTGTGAGAAATAGACCAGAATCTTTCCTAACCTGGTCACGGGTGTGCAAGGCACAGAACAGAGCCATGAGCCGCAGCAATGCATACTGACCCTGATCAGCCAGCCAGTTGCCCTGGTTATACCTGAGGAAGGTGGGGCTAATCACCAGGAGGTGGGGAAGAAGGGAGAGGGGGCTGACCTGGGCCCCGCAGCCTACAACCCCGTCTTACTCCCTCCTGTCCCCTTACCTGGTCTTTGCTGCCTTCCATTCCACTAGGGAACAGGACCACCTTCCAGAATCTAAGAGAATTGGGAGGTGGGGGAGTTTCAGCAGTCTGAGACCTGGGAAGGTTCTGCAGGTGCCCCTAATAAGCCAGCAGAGGGTCTCCCTGGAGCCCCTCTGTCCTCCCCTGCAGTGACCTCCCCTGACCCCCGCACCAAGAACGTCTGGGTTCCCAGACCATCACCTCCTCACTCGGGGCATCTGAAGTCCACGCCAGACCAGAAAGCTTCAGCAGCAGCAGCACCAGCTGTCTCCAGGAGCCCCGGATGCTGGCGTTCCAGGGATAGACGAAGCGTCTTGTGGTTTGGTTCCCCGCTGTCTCAAAGCCCTGGGCATGGCCCTGGCTCATCCTGGGAGGGAGAGCAGGAACCGCCAGCACTCTGAGGGCAGCCCTGACCTTCCCATGCCCTGCCCTCTCCCCAGCACCCACCTGAAGGCTGCGGTGCACTGGTTGACGTTGTGGCTGAGGCCAGAGGCCCGCAGGGTCGTGGGGTACCCCACCAAAGCACAGGTCCCACAGTAGAGATGGAAATGGCTCACTGAGGGCCTGGGAATCACCTTGAACAGCTTCTCCCACATTTGGCCAAGCCCACTTGCTGAGTTCATGCCCTGGAAACAGCAGAAGGGAGATTGGGGGCTGGGACCTGGGTATCACCTGGTAGCGGGCGAGGCCCCGTGCTGGCGGTCAGGGGTCGAGGCCGTGAAGATGAGAGGTGCGCTAAGCCAGGGCCAAGGGCAGGGGCTTGGGTGGGAAAGTGGGACATGGGCTAGGCCTTGGAAGGACAAGGGGTGGGACTGGGCTCGGGGTTCACCACTGACCAACCACCAGAGCACAGGGGTCAGGGACTCTGTCGCCCCAGTCAGGTACTCCACGGTCTTCCCATAGCATGCAGCAAACCCGTTCCCCTCTCCAACTCTGTGGTGCCGGAGGGAGGAGTTTAGCATCTCAGATGGGCAGCCACTTGTCCTGAGTTTGAGCCAAGGGCAGTTGCAATGCAGTGGTACCAAGGCCATCAGTTTCTCCTGGGGGGCCGATTCAGGTCTAGGATCCAGACACGGGGCCATCAGCCACAAGAGGAGCACCCAGAAGACCCACAGGACAAAAATCTGCCACAAGTGCTTCATGTTCGGCCACATGATGGGTCCCGTGGCAGGCAGCACACCAACTTCTCTACCTGGGACTGGGAAGGAGGAGGAACTGAGGCCCCAGCATCTCTCTGTCCCATCGGCCCCCAGGGCTCCCCAACCCTCCACACCACACCGCCTCCCAGCCCCTCATCTCCTGCCTCCCTAACCACTTGCTCACCTCCAAAGAGGACTGTGGCGGGCCCTGGGATGGAAGGTGCTAGGGCAGAGAGATAACATATGGTGGGTCCCGTATCCTCCCCACAGGAGGACGGCTTAGCTCTCAGGGTGCTCCTCCGCCAGTTATACCATAGACCTCATCACAAAGTACACATTGTGACCTCCATCCTGTAGCCTGCCTGGGCATAGCCGCCACCCTATCCAGTCTGCGATACACCAGCGTCTACACTGAATGTAAGACCCACAAGGACAGGCACGAACCTGTCTGTCTTTTTTAGCTCTGCATCCCTAAGACTTAGAATCATTTAGTAAGTATGTATGGGATACACGAGCAGAGTTGAGAGGGAACTTAAATACTAGTTAGTGTAAGTGTGATGCCCCCTCTCCAATGGTGTGACTTCGGCTCAGACCTCTCTTCTGTTCTCCACACCTCATACCCAACAACCCAGTGGTCTTCTGCTTAGATGTCTCAGAGACCTCTCCTGCAGAACAAGCCTGAGGCTAAACTCATGATTTTCCCTTTAAACCAATCCCTTCCCAAGACTCCTCCATCTCAATAAACGTCCCGCCAGTCACCGAGTTGCTGAAGCCAGAAACCCACGTGCTTTCCTGGAGTTCTCCTTCTCCTAGGATTTCCAAAGCCATTTTCCATCCAGTTGTTTCTGTCTCCACCTTCTTCTTACCACCTTCTTCACCTCCACTGCCACCCGCTTAATTCAGTCTTCACCGGTGGAAGATATTAAAAAACAAAATGACAGGGATCCTGGGTGGCTCAGTTGGTTGAGCATCCGACTCTTGATTTCAGCTCAGGGCATGATCTCAGGGCCATGAGATCAAGCTCCACGTTGGGCTCCATGCCCAGCTTAAGATTCTCTCTCTCCCTCTCCTTCTGCCCCTCCCTCCTCTCTCCCTCTCTCTCTCACACACACACACACACACAAAGGCAAATTTTGAGTTGTTTTTAAGGTTTTAGGAAAAAAAGTTCAGAAACCATTTTTTTTTTTAATCAAAATGTTTTCTTCCATGGGATGAGAACAACAAAACAGTTCAATCTCAACTAATGGAAATCTGCACTGGGTATTTTATAACTTTTAAAACAATTCATCGGGCGCCTGGGTGGCTCAGTTGGTTAAGCGACTGCCTTCAGCTCAGGTCATGATCCCAGGGGGTCCTGGGATCGAGCCCCACATCGGGCTCCCTGCTCAGCGGGAAGCCTGCTTCTCCCTCTCCCACTCCCCCTGCTTGTGTTCCCTCTCTCACTGTCTCTTTCTGTGTCAAATAAATAAATAAAATCTTAAAACAACAACAACAACAACAACAATTCGTCAAAAAATTTTGAGTAAGGCCTGTAGTTTAATTAATTGTATTGTACCAATGCCAGTTTCCTGGATTGGACAATGTACTGCTGGTACAATATGGTAAGATGCTACCATTAAGGGAAACTGGGTGACAGGTACATAGGACTTCTCCTATTTTTGCAATTTTTTATGTGCCTATAGTTATGTAAAAATAAAAAGTTGTGTGTTGGGCGCCTGGGTGGTTCAGTTGGTTGAGCGACTGCCTTCGGCTCAGGTCATGATCCTGGAGTCCCGGGATCGAGTCCCACGTCGGGCTCCCTGCTCGGCGGGGAGTCTGCTTCTCCCTCTGACCCTCTTCCCTCTCATGCTCTCTGTATCTCATTCTCTCTGTCTCAAATAAATAAATAAATAAATCTTTAAAAAATATATATATATCACCGAACTGTACACTTAAAAATGGTTAAGAGGGCAAAAAAAAAAAAAAAAAAAAGTTGTGTTTTTTTTTTTTTTAAGATTTATTTTCTTATTTTAGAGAGACAGAGAGCGGGGGAGGGGCAGAGGGAGAGAAAGTCCTAAGCCGACTCCTCGCTGAGTGCAGAGCCAGACTCGGGCTGGATCTCACAACCCTGAGATCATGACCTGAGTCAAAACCAAGTCAGACACTCAACCGACCGCGCCACCCAGGCACCCCTCAAGATGAAAAGTTTTTTAAAACCCTCCAGGAAAAGATGCACAGTAAGCTTTATTGCAGTTTCCTTTATAACCAGTCATATCTTCTTTATTCTGCTAAAACATTCAAAAAATTACCTTTGCAACCCTTTTAAAGCGTACAATTCCGTGACATTTATTTTTTTTATTTTTATTTTTTTTTAAAGATTTTATTTATTTATTTGACAGAGAGAGAGACAGCGAGAGCAGGAACACAAGCAGGGGGAGTGGGAGAGCGAGAAGCAGGCTTCCTGCCGAGCAGGGAGCCCGATGTGGGACTCGATCCCAGGACCCTGGGATCATGACCTGAGCCGAAGGCAGACGCTTAACGACCGAGCCACCCAGGCGCCCAATTCCGTGACATTTAGTACATTCCCAGGGCTGTGCAGCCACCACCTCCAACTAGTTCTAGAACGTATTCATCCCCACGAAAGGCAGCTCCATTCCCATTAAGCAATCAATCCCCATTTTCCTCTTCTCCAGCTGCTAGCAAGGTAGGACTTTTTTTTTTTTTTAAGATTTTATTTATTTATTTGAGAGAGAGAGTGAGCATGAGAGTGGGGAGGGTCAGAGGGAGAAGCAGACTCCCTGCCGAGCAGGGAGCCCGACGCGGGACTCGATCCCGGGACTCCAGGATCATGACCTGAGCCGAAGGCAGTCGCTTAACCGACTGAGCCACCCAGGCGCCCAGCTTTGCTTCTCTTTTTAACAACTTTGTTGAGGCACAATTTATGTGTCATAAAATTCACACATTTTAAGTTCAGTGATTTTCTAGTAAATTTGTACAGTTGTGCAAGCATCACCACAACCCGGTTTAAAACATTTCCATCAGAGACACCTCATTCACATTTACTGTCAATCCCGCTCCTCATTCCAAGCAACCTCTCACCCACTTCCTCTATAGATTTGCCTTGTTTGATCATCTCATATAAATAGAATCACACAGCGTGTAGTTTCTTAGATCTGACTTCTTTTTCTAGCATAATGTTTTTGAGATTTATATTGTAGCAATATTGCCTATCATTAATTCTGGCTAATTCTTAGCCATACCTTTCAAATATTGCCTCTCCTTCCTTCCTTCTTACTACTTTCTCCTACTGGAACTCCTATTAGTCAGATGCTGTATTTCTTCAGTCTGAATCTCTCATAGTTATGATTTCATTTCTCTATACTATATTCAGCTCTTTCAGTTTAATATTCCTCTCTTCGACTGTCTAATTGGCTGTTTAACTCTCCCCCTGATTTTCTAATTTAAATTACTGTATTTTTCATTTCTAGAAATTCTTTTAAATTTTAATTTCTTTTCCTGTTTTTGTTTGTTTGTTTGTTTGTTTTTAAGAGAAGTGGGAGAGGGGCAGAGGGAGAGAATCTGAAGCAGGCTCCATGCCAGCACGGAGCCTGATGTGGGGCTCAGTCTTACAACCCTGAAATCATGACCTGAGCTGAAATCAAGAGTCAGACACTTAACCGACTGAGCCACCCAGGTGCCCCAAATTTTAATTTATTTTCAAGTCTTCCTGGTGTGATACCATTTTTACATCTTTATTGTTTCTTATATGTTGTTAATTATTCTAAACATAGTGGGGTTTTTTGTTTTTGTTTTTGTGGTCTGGGTTTTTTGGGGTTTTTCTGTCAGAGAGAGAGAGAGAGCACAAGCAGGGGGAATAGGCAGAGGGAGAAGCAGGCCCCACCCCCTGCTGAGCAAAGAGCTAGATGTGGGACTTGAGCCCAGGACCCTGGGATCATGACCTAAGCTGAAGGCAGACGCTTAACTGACTGAGCCAGCTAGGCGTCCCTCTAAACATAGTTTTTATCTGAAAGATCCATTATCTCAAGTTCACAGGAGTCTAATCATGCTGATGATGGTGTCTATTGACTCTTGCTCATGAGGGATTGTGTCCTTATATATTTTGGAAGATTAGGTCAGTTGCTCATCTTTAGCCGAGTTTTATCCTTGAGAATGCTATGTGGCTTAGGTTGAGGTGTGTTTCCTCAAAGCAGTTTCATGCGTGCTCCTGCCAGACACCCTCAACTATAAGTTGATTTCTCCACTTTGAAGCTTCCAGACTAAGCAGAGAAAATAAATCCAAACCCCAAACTTACATATGAGGACAGGCCTGTGATTACAACGTCCCAGCAATACTTTGTTTTTATGTTTTTGTCTTCCTATCAAGGACAGAAGTTGAAACAACTTCAAGCATTCTTGGGGCGCCTGGGTGGCTCAGTTGGTTAAGCAACTGCCTTCGGCTCAGGTCATGATCCTGGAGTCCCGGGATCGAGTCCCACATCGAGTCCCACATCGGGCTCCCTGCTCGGCAAGGGAGTCTCCTTCTCCCTCTGACCCTCCCCCCTCTCATGTGGTCTCTCTCTCATTCTCTCTCTCAAATAAATAAATAAATAAAAGAAAAAAGAAACAACTTCAAGCATTCTCTTTCTCTTCCTGTACAAGTGGATGCTTTGTTTTGTTTTTTTCTGGCCTACCCTTTTTCTATGGGCCTACCTCTGTTAAGAAGCCATTTTTTATTGGGGCCTGGAGGTATCATCTCCTTTCCCTATACAGGTATTTATAGCCAATACCCAAAAAGGCCATCCCCCATCTATTTTCGACAATGATTGTAAAGCAAGTACAATATGGTCATGGGAAGTTCAGGCCACACTGACTAAAAAATATTTTATGAAACCATTATCTTCCCATCTATTTGATTCCATAAAAAATATTCAGTTCCTTCCAAAGCCTTCCTAAATTAATGTAGCATCTTACCACATGATAGCTACCAACACATTACTCTCCAATGTATAAGATCTTTTGTATGAAAGTGCTTTGTGAGCTGTAAATGTCTATGTTACTATGAATTATTATGTGCTAAGAACAAAAGAAGAAAACCCAAGCTTGTAGATTACTGACACCCGGTCCCTTAGCCTCTCCCTGTCCCATCCCCAGATTCATAAAGTCAGCTCACAAGTTTATTGCTTTTTTCAACTCTTTCACTTCTAGCCCCTGGGAATTTCTCTTACTTTTTCATGAGTCAGCTGTATGTTCCAAAGGATAATTGTTATTTAGCATTTCAAGATGTTTTTCAGCAGGAAGGTTTCCAGGATTAAGTCTACATATTATTGGAACTAGAATCTTTATAATTAGCTTGCTCACTGGTCATTGTTTTATGATTTATGTAATTATTTTTTTAAGATTTTATTATTAATTAATTTATTTATTTATTTGAGAGAGAGAGATAGCACAAGCTGGGGGAGGAGCACAGGGAGAGGGAGAAGCAGACTCCCCGCTGACTGACTGAGCGCTGACCTGACCGACTGAGCCACCCAGGCACCCCTGATTTATGTAATTACTTAAATAATGTTTTACAAACATTGAAAGAAGATCCTTCCTTATGTGGGTTGCACCACAGTGCATATAAAAAGTATTTGCTTGAGACTCTTAGCCCAGTGCTTTCCAAACAAGAGTATGCCTCAGAATCACCTGGAAAGCTTAATAAAAGAATGCTGAGCCTCATCCCCAGAGTTTCTGACTTTGTTTTCCTGGCGTGTGCCTGAGAATTGGCATTTCTAACAAGTTCTCAGGTGATGACAGTGCTGTTGGTCCAGGGGACCACACTTTAAGAACCACTGTCTTGGCTTAATAGATCTCTCACGAAAAGAATTTTACAGAAAAAAAAATGATTCCTTTATAGGGGACGCCTGGGTGGCTCAGTCAGTTAAGCGCCTGCTTTAGGCTCAGGTCATGATCCTGGGGTCCTGGGATCGAGCCCCACTTTGGGCTCCCTGCTCAGCAGGGAGTCTGCTTCTCCCTCTGCCTGCTGCTCAGCCTGCTTGTGCTCTCTCTCTCTCTGTGTCAAATAAATAAATAAATCTTTAAAAAAAATGATTCCTTGATTAAAATGGAAGCTCATATTCTAATTATATTTTTGCTTTCTAAAGAGAAGCTTATGTTTTCCTTCCACAACCTGCAATAGCATCCTAACTGGTATATCTACTTCTGTTCTACCCATCCCTTATCCGTTCTTCACCTAGCAACTGGCATGATCTTAAATTAATTTCCTGCTTAAATCCTTAAAATAGCATCCCATTGCATGCAGAATAAAATCCAAAATCCTCACTCATCTCACATTTTCCAGCCATTCTGTCTTTTCCTTGTTCCTAGAACTTTCCAAGTTCTATCTTGCCCCAGGACCTTTGCACTTGTAATTCCTCTTCCTAGAACACATTACTCCCTCCCACTCAGTACTTCACCTCTCTGGTTCCTTCCTTTTCTTCAAGTGTCATTTTAAATGTCATTTAAATGGACCTTGGGGTCCATTCCCTGACCCTAGTATTATCAAAGTCTGTAAGAAGCTCTCTTAATTGGACTCTGAGACACACTGACACAGCTATGTTATGATTCTTCCTTCTCAGGGGAAGCAGTGGGATTTCTACACTGTGACTATTGTTTTCAAACCAGATACACCGAGGTCTCCATATTTCTCCCAAGAGAAAAATGGTCGATCTGCACTGGGGAAGGAGAACATGCAACATCTGCAAATGCATTTATTTATTTAACAATTAGGAAAAGTTCATTTATCAGTGTGAAAATAAAGCGAAAGAAGACTGTGACGGGGCAGAAGGAGCCAACAAAAGGGACTGAAACCCTCTTCTCTGGCTGGGCTTGTAAGCTGCAGCTACAGGGACCAGTGACCCCCTCTGCTGGCAGCCCCATGTGCAGAGTGAACCAGTCCTGTGCAGGCCCCACCTGCACAAAGGTTGAAGGATTGGTATAAAGCCTGACATTATGAAGGATGAAGTCTCTAACTAGTAAGCGTCTTGGTCTCCTGTCATGGCCACCTAAAAGAATTCTGGAAAGGGAAGGACCATCTAATTCTGGAATTCCTAAAACAGAAAGTCCCCCACCCCTATTGTCGCTATTACAGTTCCCTGATTATTTGCTTCACAGCACAAGGCACATTCTGCTGTTTCTTTCTTTCTTTTCTTTCCTTTTCTTTTTTCTCTTTCTTTCTTTCTTTCTTTCTTTCTTTCTTTCTTTCTTTCTTTCTTTCTTTCTCTCTTTCTTTTCTTTCTTCTTTCTTTCTTTCTTTTTTAGTAAGCTCCATGCCCAGTGTGGAGTCCAATGCAGGGCTTGAACTCACGACCCTGAGATCAAGACCTGAGCTGAGATCAAGAGTCAGATGCTTGGGGCGCCTGGGTGGCTCAGTTGTTAAGCGTCTGCCTTCGGCTCAAGTCATGGTCCCAGGGTCCTGGGATCCAGCCCCACATCGGGCTCCCTGCTTGGCGGGAGGGAGAAGCCTGCTTCTCCCTCTCCCACTCCCCCTGCTTGTGTTCCTTCTCTCACTATGTCTCTATCGTCAAATAAATAAATAAAATCTTAAAAAACAAAAATCAGTTGCTTAACTGACTGAGCCACCCAGGCGCCCCTGCTTTTTAATTATTATTTTTTTCCCAATTGTGTATATGGTAAAATACACATAACATAAAATTTAACATCTTAACCATTTTTAAGTGGAATATATATACATTTCTTGTTTACTTCTTTCTCTTTCTGCCCCCTACTAAAAGCTTTTTGAGGGTAGACATGAGCCCAGTCTGTTTTATTCACCATGGTATTCCCATAACCCAGGGGAGATATGGGAAACAATAAATATGTGTTGAAGGAGTGAATGGGGTCATTAAGCCTGGAGCCCCTCTAAGTAGAGAGGGTTAGGAAGAGCACCAACTGGGCACAGGCCAGAGAGTAGAGGACAATTTCAGCTAACTTTCCTGGGCAACACCGAGAATACATGCTACTCACACTTGGTGGTGGTAGCGAAAGTGCAGAAAGGACCCAGGCTCTGGAGCCAGAAAAACCAGGCCTTGAACCCCAGCTTTGCCCCATTAACCTTAGGCAAAGTCAATTCACTTCTTGGCTTCCT
Organism: Leptonychotes weddellii; assembly: GCF_054177405.1. NCBI lineage: Eukaryota > Metazoa > Chordata > Mammalia > Carnivora > Phocidae > Leptonychotes > Leptonychotes weddellii. The sequence goes on along the minus strand of NC_138378.1, from coordinate 20,876,813 downwards.
CATCTATAAGTGGGGTTTGAAATAGCACATACCTCCCAGGGTAGAATGGATTACAGCAGTTGGCATATTGTCAGTTTCCAGTTAACATGAACTCGTTCTTTCTTTCCCCCACATCCCTAGCAAACTGCAGCCTGAGGGCAAAAGGGGGACTCTGACATCACTCAGCTTCTCCAGAGTCACATCACCACAGGTCACCCAGCTCCAGTGTCCCTTCTCTTCCTGGAAGCCTTCCCTAACCCAGCACATCAATTTCTCCTACAGACTACAACAGTCCTCTGTGCCACCTTTTATCAAAGTTCTGGTCTTACATCCCTGAAATGATTTGAGCCAAGCACCTTCATGAGCCATGCTCAGAAGCACTGAGAGGCTCCCAGGGTACTTTGAGGTCCAGAAGAAATGGGCTGGAATCAACCCAACCACAACCCAGGGTATAACAGAGCAGAGTCAAGGTTGATCCCAAGGTTTTGGCCTGAGCAAATGAATGACTTGCAATAGGCATGACTAGAGAGGAGAAAGAGGATTTGTGTGTGTGAAAGACAGGAATATTATGTATCTGCTGCTGTGTTAACAAATTATCCTCAAAATTAATGGCTTAATAGAACAAAAATTTGTTTTTTCAGTTTCTGTGGGTTAGGAATTCAAGAGTGGTGTGGTGGGGTTGCCCTGCCATTAACTGGCTGTGATCTAGGGCAAGTTACTTAGCTTCTCCAGGGCAGTTCCTCTTTCAGAAAATGGAGATAAAAGTCCCACATACTTTCTACAGCAGTGATTCTCAAACTAACTGCAGGGAATCACCTGGGACCAACCCTAGAGTTTCTGATTCAGCAGGTCTGTGATGGGGCCCAATACTCATTTTTAACCAAGTGCCCAGGTGATGACGAGGTCGCTAGTTGGAAGACACTTTGAAAGCTACTGTGCTAGGAGGTTCCATGTTGTTCCAGGCCTCTGATGTGAAACTCTTGGCGCAGTTCCTAGGTCAAGGCAAGCGAATGCGATTACTGTTTCTGCCCCGCAGAGTCGTCTCCGGGCGCCCTGTCCACAAGACAAGACCGCCCGGGCTGAGAGAGCGGTTCCCGCCACGGTGTTTAGACTCTGCAGTCCCCAGCAACCGTGCGCGCCGCGGCCGGAGTGAGAATGCGAGCGCGGGGAGGGGCCAAGCGTGCGCATGGCTGCGCCTGCGTGCAGGCGGGAGGGCGTGGCTCAAGCTCCGAGCCGGAAGCAGGAGGCTGCAGGGGCGGGTCGGCTGGCGTCCCCTTTCCGGCTGGTCCCCATGGAGGCGCTGGGGAAGCTCAAGCAGTTCGATGCCTACCCCAAGACTCTGGAGGACTTCCGGGTCAAGACCTGCGGGGGCGCCACGGGTAGGCCGCGGCGGGGCCGGGGTCGCGGGGACATGGGTGTCCGAGAACTTGGCTGGGGCGCCTTGACCCTGCCGGGCCTACGGAGGGCTTGAGAGAGTGGAGCAGAGGCCCTTCTGACCCTCGCTCCCTTCCCCGCAGTGACCATTGTCAGTGGCCTTCTCATGCTGCTACTGTTTCTGTCCGAGCTGCAGTATTACCTCACCACTGAGGTAAGGGGCGGAGCCTAGTATGTGGGCGGGGCTCGGCATTCTAGGGATGGGAGTGGGGAATGAGAGGCATAGGGCCCAGGTCTTACTGAGGTGGTGCTGCTCCAGGTGCATCCTGAACTCTACGTGGACAAGTCACGGGGAGATAAACTGAAGATCAACATCGACGTATTTTTTCCGCACATGCCTTGTGCCTGTGAGTACCCACTAGGGGTGGGAGTTGCAGGTTCTCAGGTGGGCTTCCAGATTCACACCTCCAGCCTTAGGTTCTGGCCGGACCCCATGACAGCCTCTTTCCCGTAGTCCACTGCTGCCCCCAGACAATCCCAGCATCCCCTCACCCTCCAAAACCCAGATTCTCCCCTTGCCCGTAGGTTCCCAGTACCTTACCCTGACTTCCTGCTTCCAGATCTGAGCATCGATGCCATGGATGTGGCTGGGGAGCAGCAGCTGGATGTGGAACACAACCTGTTTAAGCAACGGCTAGATAAGGATGGCATCCCCGTGAGCTCAGAGGCGGAGCGTCATGGTAACTGTGGGGAGGAGGTCAGATCTCAGATCCCAGAGCTGGACATGCCCAAGCCCTTCCTTCTGGCAAGTGGGATGTGGCTGGCCAAATGACAAATGAAGCAGCTAAGACCCAGAGAAGTCAAGTAGCTTGCTTAGGGTCCCCCAGTTATTAAGAATCAGAGTGGCCTATGGGCGCCTGGGTGGCTCAGTTGGTTGGGCGACTGCCTTCGGCTCGGGTCATGATCCTGGAGTCCCGGGATCGAGTCCCGCATCGGGCTCCCTGCTCGGCGGGGAGTCTGCTTCTCCCTCTGACCCTCCTCCCTCTCATGCTCTCTGTATCTCATTCTCTCTGTCTCAAATAAATAAATAAAATCTTTAAAAAAAAAAAAAAAAAAAAAGAATCAGAGTGGCCTGTAATCCAGGCTTCTGGCCTATATATTGAGTAGAGTACTCTAGTTGGCTATCATTCTCAGAGGTCTCCAATCCCTGCCTATCACAGATGAGTAACAGAAGTTTGAGGATGGGACTTATGTGCTGTTGCCTTGGTAGAACTCCTCTAGATGGACCCACATTTCTCTGGATGTTTGCTTCCCTGTCCCGTTAGCTGAATTCAGCCCTAGTGCTCTTCCCCTTTGGAATGCAGGGTGGCTTAAGGTTAAGAGTTTACATTCTTGAGTTAGATTGCCTGAATTCAGATGTAACTGTGTCTCTTGCAGTCTACGACCTCAGCTATAGAGTGGTGATAAACAGTAGTACCCCCCACATGGAATTACAGGATCAAATGAAGTCTTATGTGTATGATGCCTGGTACAGAGTGGCTGTTCACCCTAACTCCGTTTCCTGTCCCTTGGCGGCCTCCCAGTGCTTACATTAACTGTTTCCCACCATAGCAAAACCCTCCTCAAAGCTATGATTTCTCACACCTTAGAGATTGCTGTTTTCTGAGCTTTATCAGTTGTTTGTTCAACAGCTATATGTTGAACACCAGTAAAACCAGAGAATTTGCTGTAGGATTGGATATAGGGTATAAGAGAGCAGAGTCAAGGTTGATTCCAAGGTTTTGGGCCTGAGCAAATAAATGACTTGCAATAGGCATGACTAGAGAGGAGAAAGAGGATTTGTGTGTGAGAGAGACAGGGGAATATTATATATTTGCTGCTGTGTAATAGATTATCCTCAAAATTAGTGGCTTAATAGAACAAAAATTTTTTTTCAGTTTCTGTGAGTTAGGAATTCAAGAGTGGTGTGGTTGGGTGGTTCTGGCTTAGGGTCTCTCATGAGATTGCAGTCAAGCTGTTGGCTGAGGCTGCAGTCATCTGAAGGCTTGACTGGAGCTGGAGGATCTGCTTCTAAGATAGCTCACACGTGTGGCTGTTGGCAGGATGCCTCAGTGCCTTCACCACATGGGCCTCTCAGTAGAGCTGCTTGAGTGTCCTCACAGCATGGCATCTGGCTTCTCCCTGTGCATGTGATCTGGGAGAACACAAGGTAGAAACTACAGCATCTTTTATGACCTAGCCTCAGAAGTTGGACACCATCATTTCTGCATTATACAAGTGGTTACACAGATCAGCCCTATTCATTATGGGAGGTGGGGACTACATAAGGATGTGAATACCAGGAGGTGGTGATCACTGGGGACTTGGGGACTCGTCCCACAAGGAAGGATGAGGATTGGGAAATAGATCTCAGGTTTGAGGCATGTTAAACTTGGGATGCCCATTTTATACCCTAATGATGTTAAGGAGGCAGTTAGATGTACCAGTCTAGACATTAGAGAAGGACTGGAGATATAAATGTAGAAGTTATCAGCATGCAGATGGCATTAAAGCCATTGGACTAAAAGGGAAAACCTAGGGAGTAAATGTAAGTAGAGGAGAGGTCTAGGAACTATACCCTGAGCTCCTCCAATATTTAGAAGTCAGGAAATGAGGATCCAGGAAGGAAGATTGAGAACCATTAAGGTAGAAGAGAAACGGGAGATGATGCAAAAGCCAAGTGGAGGAAGAGTTTCAAGAAGAGAGAGTGAGCAACTGTCAAAAGCCACTGATGGTCCTGTAAAATGAGTAAGAGTTGACCATTGCAATTGGCAACATGGAGGCCACTGGGGACTTTACAAAATAGTTTCGATACTATTGAGGATGAAAATCTGATTAAAGAACAGAAAAAGAAAGAGAGACATTGAGTGAAAATAACGCTTTCAGGTGTTTTGCCATAAGAGAGAGCAGAGAAGGGGGGTGAGGGCTGGCGGAGAATGCAGGTGGTGTGGTGGATTTGGTGGGGAGATTAAGTGGGCTCGGTTGCTTTTCTGTTCTTCGTGGAAATTGAAAGCCAGGGTCATTAGCTAAGAGTGAAGAAAGGGAAGGGGATTTTGGGAGCCTAAGATGAGAGGAAAAGCTATAAATTAGTCATCTCAGGGGGCACCTGGGTGGCTCAGTTGGTTAAGCATCTGCCTTCGGCTCAGGTCATGATCCCGGGGTCCTGGGATGGAGTCCCGCATGGGGCTCCCTGCTCGGCGGGGAGTCTCCTTCTCCCTCTGACCCTCCCCCCTCTCATGCTCTCTCTGTAATAAATAAATAAAATCTTAAAAAAAAATTTTTTTTTTAGTAAGTCATCTCAGAGAATAGGAAAGTGAGCTGATTAGTGAAATGAAGTAGGATTGCCAGTCTTAAGGGAGGCACAGGCAAGAAGTAGGCACAGGGAGTTGAATTTGACCAGGGTTTGGGTTTTGCTAGGCTTGCACAACAAAGAGAGCGAGAAATAGATGGGTTCTGGTTATGTGCAAGAGAATAATTAGAGCAGTGGACCGTGGAATTTATTTTCCAGCTTTGTCAAGATATAATTGAAATATAACATTATGGGGGCGCCTGGGTGGTTCAGTTGGTTAAGCATTCGACTCTTGGTCTCAGCTCAGGCCTTTATCTCAGGGTTGTGGGTTCAGGTCCCACGTTGGGCTCCATGCTGGATGTGGAGCCTACTTAAAAAAAAAAAAGAAAGTAGAACATTGTGTAAATTTAAGGTGTATCATGTGATTCGATTACATATGTGTTAGGAAATGATTAACAGTATGGTTAGCTAACAGATCCATCACTTCACATACTTACCTTGTGTGTGTGTGGTGAGAACATTTAAGATCTACTCTCTTAGCGACTTTCAAGTATACAATACAGTATTGTTAACTATAGTCACCATCCTATACATTAGATCCCAGAACTTGCTCATCTTATAACTGGAAGTTTGTACGCTTTGACCAACATCTCCCCATTTCCCCCACCTCCCAGCCCTTGGCAACCACCATTCTATTCTCTGTTTCTATGAGTTAGGCTTTTTTAGATTCCACATATAAGTGAGATCATAAAGTTGTCTTTCTCTGACTTATTCTACTTAGCATAATGTCCTCAAGGTTTATCCATGTTGTTGCAAATAAAGGATTTCCTTCTTTTTATGGCTGAATGATACTCCATTATGTATATATACACCATATTTTCTTTATCCATTCGTGTGTTGACAGACACTTAGATTGTTTCCATGTCTTGGCTTGTAAGTAATGCTGCAAAGAATATGGGACTGCAGATACCTATACGAGATGCGATTTTTTTTTGGTGGGGGGGATATATACCCAGAAGTGGGATTGCTAGAACATATGGTAGTTCTCTTTTTAATTTTTCAAGGAACTTCCATACTGTTCCATAGTGGCTGCACCAATTTACATTCCCACCAACAGTGCACAAGGGTTCTCTTTTCTCAACATCTTTGTCAATACTAGTTATTTCTTGTTCATTTTTTTTTTAAGTAGGCCCTACACCTAATGTAGGGATCAAATTCACAACCCCGAGATCAAGAGTTACATTCTCTACTGACTGAGTCAGCCAGGCACCCCAATACTAGTTATTTCTTGTTTGTACTTATTTATTTCTAAGACTTTTTTTTTTTTTTTTTTTAAGATTTTATTCATTTGAGAGAGAGAGAATGAGAGAGAGCACATGAGAGGGGGGAGGGTCAGAGGGAGAAACAGGCTCCCCGCCGAGCAGGGAGCCCGATGCGGGACTCGATCCTGGGACTCCAGGATCACGACCCAAGCCGAAGGCAGTCGCTTAACCAACTGAGCCACCCAGGCGCCCTGTACTTATTTATTTCTGAATGGTAATAGCCATTCTAACAGGTGTGAGGTGGTAGGGTTTTGATTTGCATTTCCCTGATGATTAATGATGTTGAGCTCTTTTCCATTTACCTGTTGGTCATTTGTATTTGTTCTTTTGAAAAATGTTTATTTAGGTCCTTTGTCCATTTTTAATTAGATCGTTTGCATGTTTGTTTGTTTTGCTATTGAGTTGTATGAGTTACTTACATATTTTGGCTATTAACCCCTTATCAGACATATTATTTGTGAGTATTTTCTTGTATTCCATAGGTTGCCCTGTCATTTTGTTAATTGTTCCTTTTGCTGTGCCGAAGCCTTTTATTGTGATGTAGTCCCACTTGTTTATTTTTGCTTTTGTTGCCTATACTTCTGGTGTCGTAACCAAAAAACTGTTGCCAAGACCAATGTCAGGGAGCTCTTTCCTTATTTTCTTTTAGGAGTTTTACAGAATTAAGTCTTACATTTAAGTCTTTAATCATTTTGAGTTAATTTGGGTGAGTTGTGTAAGCTAGGGGTCCACTTTCATTTCTTGCATATGAATATCCAGTTTTCCCAGCAGCATTTATTGAAGACCGACAGTCCCTTCCCCATTTGGACCATGGAACTCAAATAAGGAGGGAAGCGAGGGCATGAGGGAGTGATAGTGTTAGTGTTGTCAAAGAATTGGTGGTTTCTGGGTACCAGAGGTATTTCCCAGATGAGCTGGGAAAATAAGGATAAGTACTCGAGATTGGGATACTCGAAAGTGTGGAAGGTTTGCGGTCATTGGAAATAAGGTCTAGGAGTGCGTGTGGAAATGAAGTGGGATGAGGCTGAGATGAGATGATAAAATACAACTGGGAAGACAGGAGGTCGGGGTATTAAATATTGAAGTCTGCGGTTAGGAGGAGGTAGTTACAGGCAGGGAATCGGGCGCGGAGAGAGAGGCTTGAGGTGTAGCTCCAAGGTGAGGGGGTTAAAGGCACACACTTTGGAACTGGGGCTGAAATCTGCTTACAGTGTCGCATTGGACAGAGCCACTTCTCATCTCTGAGTCTCCGAGTCTTTGCAAGTATGATGTGGATAATAATAATCCCCGCCTTCCTAGGGTCCGCGTGCAGGTGAGAGACATTTTGTGCACAGTGACCTATAGTCAGCTAACATTTAGCATTTGTGGTTATTGTTTCATTACTAGTACTTTTATTTAGAGAAATAATAGGTGTGTGGAAGTGCTTAGCGCCTGACACATAGTGTGCACCACATAAATATTGGCTATTTTTTTTAAGATTTTATTGGAGAGAGAGAGAACAAGTGAGGGGGAGGGACAGAGGGAGAGGGACAAGCAGACTCCCCACTGAGCAAGGATCCTGATGCGGGGCTCGATCCCAGGACCCTGGGATCATGACCTGAGCCAAAGGCAGATGCTTAACCAACTGAGCCACCCAGGTGTCCCAGTATGAGCTATTATTATAGCTTTTATTATTCCCAGGCCACAGGCCAAAGGGCCTGTGAGGGGGCCAGGGGTGCAGATTTCATTCTCTCTGCTCCCAGCTAATGCCCCTGCCTCTGTCCTCCCCTTAGAGCTCGGGAAGGTGGAGGTAAAGGTGTTTGACCCTGACTCCCTGGACCCTGATCGCTGTGAGAGTTGTTACGGTGCCGAGACGGAAGACATCAGGTGAGCTGGAGCCAGGGGGCTGGGTGGGGGGCTCCCGCCGGGCACTCTGTGTCAGCCATCCTCAGCCTGTGTCGGACTCCGCAGCAGGTGGGTGAAGTTGGACCAAGAGTTGAGTGGGGATGGGGTGTGTGCCTCAGTCACTGCTCCTGCTGCAAGTGACTGGGGCTCTGTGGCCAGGCCCTGCGTGGGGCCACAGTGGGGGGCGAGGCTGGAGTGGTGCCCGCTCTGGTTCAGAAGTGGCCTCTGGAGTCCAGCTGCCTGGGTTCCACCCCTGTGTCCTTGGGCAAAGCCACATAACCTGTCTGGTGAAGGGGGTGATGGGAACACGTGTCCCGTAAACAGGCACATCAGGATTAGATGTATCCTGTATAGAAAGCACTGAGATTGAAGGCCCAGCCCCGGTTATTAGGCCTGTGATATGTGGCCACTGCTCTTATGTTCCTCGGGCCCTGGCCCCTGAGAAGCTGATTCGGCGGGTCTAGGGTATGGCCTGGGGATACCTATTTAATATTTTTTGCACTGTGGTAAAATATGCGTAACTTTTAAAGCTTACCGTTTTAACCGTTTTCTCGTGTACCATTCAGTGTTGTGCAGCCGTCACTGCTCTCTGTCATCCCAAACGGAAGGGAAATACGTATTTTTAAGTCCTGCTGCCTCTGAGGGAATGGAGTTTGGGAACAGTTGGTGGCCAGGGATGAGGCCGGCAGAGGCTTCGTTAGTGGACAGAACTGCTCTGTCCCCTAAGCTGCGAGCTCTGGGTCCGTGCTGTGTTGCTCTCGCCCCGCACCCCCTCTCCCGCAGGTGCTGTAACACCTGTGAGGATGTGAGGGAGGCCTACCGCCGCCGGGGCTGGGCCTTCAAGAACCCAGACACTATTGAGCAGTGCCGGCGAGAAGGCTTCAGCCAGAAGATGCAGGAGCAGAAGAACGAAGGCTGCCAAGTATACGGCTTCTTAGAAGTCAACAAGGTACGGGAGGGACTGAGGTGAGCAGGAGCAGCACCACTCCACGGTGAACCGAGGGCCCACTCAGGCCCTCAGGAGACCAGAGGAAGGGGGGAGACGGCTGGAGAATGAGACGGAATATCCCCTACAGGTGGCCGGAAACTTCCACTTTGCTCCCGGGAAGAGCTTCCAGCAGTCCCACGTGCATGGTGAGTGGGCCTGCGTCCGCCAGGGAGTTTTAGACCCCAGGTGCCCTGGCGAGTTTGAGCGCCCTTCCACCTGCCCAGGGGAGCCCCCCATCTCGGGGCAGCAGTTCAGTCCGTGGTTAAGAGCATGGGCTGGGGAGCCAGACTGCCTGGGTTCAGAGTTCAGTGTCACACCTTACTGGCTGTGTGGAACTTGGAGGAACTCTCTTAATCTTTTTGGGCTCGTTTCCTCCTTTGTAAAATGGAGAGGCTAGTCCTTCTGTCCCAGGGTGCTCGTGCAGGTGAAGCCCGCAGCACAGAGCCCGGCTGTCTAATAGGTGAGCCGCATGGGAGGCTCTGGGGTCAGCAGAGCTGGTTTGGAACACAGGTTTGGCCCCTCCTGAGTTGTGTCAGATTTGGGGACTTTGGAGCCCCACTCAGTTTCTTCTCCTGTAAAATGGGGCTGCAGATGCTAGGACCTCCCTCACACAGTTGTTCCCAGGGATGAATAGATGGGATTTATTTTCATTCATGTATTCATTCACGCATCCGCTAGATATTTAGTAGTCCCTGCGTGCCCTCTTCTAGTCTGGATGCTAACAGTACAGCACCGAGCAAAACAGAGTCCTTGTCCTCAGCGTTCTAGTAAAGAAGCAGACCGTAAACAAGTATGTAAAATATATGGACTACCAGATGCTTTTAAGTACCACGAACCCAAGAAAGGCAGGATAAAGATGACAGAGGCGAAGGGCTCTGGGGAGATGGTACGTGTGTGCTGTTGGGTATTGGGCAGGCGGGGAAGGCCTGATGGGGCAGCATTTGAGTAAAGACCTGAAGAAGGTGAAGGAGCTGGCCATAAGGGTGTCCGGGCGAAGGGTTTGAAGCAGAGAGAAGAGCAAATGCAAATCTCTGAGCCGAGAATGGGCTTGGCGAGTTGGAGGTGCGGTAAGAAAGCGGGGGGCTGGAGCACAGCGAGCGAGGTGGTGTGGTTAGAGATAAGGTGAGCCAGGTAACTGGCTTGGGAGGGCACCACAGGGACAAGGACTCTTACTCTCCATGAGACACAAAGCCATCGTCGGGCTCTGAGGAGGTGCTACATGAAGTGACTTGACTTGGCAGAGGTGGACAGTGCTCCGCTCCGTGGACAAGACCGTGGGGGCAGGACAGAACCAGAGAAGCCAATGGGAGGCCATGGCCGTGATCCATCCGGGCACAGGATGGTGGGGGCTGGGCCAGAGTGGTGGCGGAGGGGCAAGCAGGGATTGCTGATGTTTGAGGGTAATGCCGATGGGCGAGGTCAAGGGCGACTTGGACGTTTTGTGGCTTAGGAGCGAGAAGGATGAAGTTGCCATTTAGGGAGAGGAGAAGATTCAGATGAACGGGTTTAGATGGCTGGACGAATAAAGCAGGAATTCGGCATCTGACATGTTCTGACCGGTGGGCTCTGGGTGTCCTTTTAGACAGCCTAGATGCAAGTAAGCAGCTGGCTGTTGGATCTGGAGGTCAGGGGAGAGGTCCGGCCCCGAGATGCATATGTGGGCGTCCTCGGATATGTAAAACCGTGGAACGGGATGAGGTCGCCCTGGAGGTGAGGGTGGGCAGGGAGGAGGAGAGCCCCACCGTCAGAGGACACGGGCGTCGGGAGAAAGCGGTGCTCGTCAGACGAGAAGCCAGCCGAGAGGTGGTGTCCTGAATGCCCGGGGAGGGAGGCGTTTCCAAACCCAGACCAGATGTTTCTGAGCGTGGGGTAAGAGTTGCCCATCGGGTGTATGACCTTGACAGCTGTTTCTGTGGAGCGATAGGGAGCACCCACTGCGGGCTCAGGAAGGAAAGGGAGAAGAGTTGGAGCCAGTGAGTAAGGACCGCTCTTCTGTGGAGTTTGCTCGAAAGGGAGGAGAGTGGGCTGGAGCTGGAGGGAAAGTTTGGACTCAAGGGGGTGGGTTGCAAGATGTGTGAGGTAGCATTGGTTTTATGCGGAGGGGACAGTGTGCTGCAGAGCTGGCCAGTCATGCTCCGGGGCGGATGGGACCGTTGCTGGAGTGAGGGCCTTGAGAAGGAAGAAGAAGACAGAACTGAGTGCCCTAGGAGTGTAGAAAGCCCAAACTTGGCGAAAGGCAGATGAGTCGGGACAGGTAGGATGGCAGCTGGGTGATGGGGAGATCATCGGGAAGGGCGACAGGGTTGTGGAGGAGAGAGCTGCGCCAGAGGCTAGAGCCGTTAGTACAGGCGCGGAAGGGCCAACCTGCGCTTCTGTGGGCTCTCGAAGTGACTGAGACAAGTAGGGAGAGTGGCGTCGTCTGCCACGAGCTGCAAAACTGGGGACTTTTAGGGCGGCTCTAGGGGCCGTGGTCTGGAAGTGGCATTAAGGAGCAAGGTCTCACTTCAGGCCATGGAGGAGGCTAAGTGTGGGGGAGAAATTGTCACCCTGAGGGGGCTGCGGGGAAAAGTACCTTCGAGGGAGGGCCCGGCCGCGGTTGGAACGAGACGGTGAGTGGCATGTGTAGGGGCGGAAGATGTAGGGGTTTCACTGATGAGTAACAGGGGCCCCTGGGAGGGTCTGGGAGGGATAGGAGTCAGGATCATATTCGGGTATGTACGGAGCCACAGTGTGACCGGAGTCCGGGGGGGAGAGATGAGCTGGCGGTCCTGAGCTGCCCAGGGACTGAGGTGAGCAGGAGCAGCGGCCGGCTAGAGGTGGCCCTGCTGGTCTGGAAGGCAGCGTGCGGGGCTGAGGCTGATTGCTGGGCCGGGGCAGGAGGTGGGTCCGGAGCCCCCTCTTCTGGAGGGGCCAGGGGAAGGGTGGTCTCACGGGGATGGTGGGAGACGGTCAGTGCCGAGCTGTTGGCACGGGCCCTGGTGCAGTAGGAGGTCTGGTGGCCCCCGCAGCTGCTCTGTTCCTCCACGTGGGCAGGCAGAGCAAAGGTGCTCTGTATCCCGAGAAGATGTTCAGAACACAAAGCTACAGTTGCCTGAGGCCAGAGATCTGGCTGAATGAAAGGTCTGGGAGCTAGTTTCTGACATCTTTGTGGCTTGGGGCGGGGGGGCGGATTATAAAGTTTACCTCGTACTTTTCCATCTTAGATCCTGTCTGGTCCTCAGGACAGCCCTTTGTAGAAATCACTGAGGCCCAGAGAGGGCAAGTGACTTGCCCAAGGTCACACAGCTTAGGGAAGTGGCTTATTGGGCTCTAAATCTTTTATTCTTCCTAGGCCACCATACTTCTGCCCCCAAGAACCCTTGCATTCCTCCCTGGCCAGGGAAGAGTTCCCCTAGGGGCGGGACTGGGAGGAGGCTTGTTAGCTGGGTCCAGACCCTGCTGCTGAGGCAGGAATATTCCAGCCTTCCTTTCTACCGTGTGTCTTACTCCGTAGTTCTCGTTGTAAAGCTCTCTTTTTTTTTTTTCTTCCTCCCTTCTCTCTCCTGCCCTCCCCCATGCTGCAGTCCATGCTGTGGAGAGTAAGTGGCCCTGCCCACAGGGAGGCCAAGCCTCCGCTTCTGGGGCAGTCTACCCCTCCCAGGACGGGGGGGAGGTTTGGATGGTCCTGGGATTGGGGTCTTACTTTTCAGGTAGGGTTTCTTGAAGCAGGAGAGATCAGGGCCAGAGGGCAGGAAGCACTGGTTCTGGAATAGACGGTACAGGGTACCCATGGCATTTCCTTTGGGGGCTCTGAGGGTGCAGGGCACAGGGGTCGGGGAAGACCGCCTTCTCAGGGCCCACCTCACCTTGGGGCTCAGCGATTGGCCCTCAGCTGTATTTAGTGAGAGACCAGAGTCAGCGGGGTTTGTCTCCTGAGGTGCAAGCAGGGACTTGGTGGGAGTGGAAACCCGGGAGACGCCCGTGGAGGGCTCCCTGTATGTGTCAGAAGGGGATCGGGGTCTGTGTTCTTAAGGCCCGAGGAGGGCGTAGACTCACACACAGGCCCAAGGCGGGACTGACGGGGGATGAAGGGTCATAGGAGCTGGGCAGTCACACTCCAAGAGGGGTGAGGAGGCCTGAGCAAGGACGCTCAGGGAGCCAGGAGGCCAGTCCTCTCCACCTGGTGACATCTTCTCCCTTCTCTTCTAGTCCATGACTTGCAGAGCTTCGGCCTCGACAACGTACGTACCAGCCGGAAGCCATGCAGAGCGGATGGGCGTGGGAGATGGTTGCTACCTTCGTGTCTCTGTAGGGATGTCCTGGGATGGGGGAGCAGATAAAAATATACCATATTCTTTTTTTTTTTTTTTTAATTTATTTGACAGAGGGGGAGAGCACAAGCAGGGGGAGCGGCAGGCAGAGGGAGAGGGAGAAGCAGGCTCCCCGGGAAGCAGGGAGCCCGATGCGGGGCTTGATCCCAGAACCCTGGGATCATGTCCTGAGCCGAAGGCAGACGCTTAACTGACTGAGCCACCCAGGCACCCCCAAAATATACCATATTCTGCCAGGGGATCAGTCTGAGGGTTAAGAAGTGAGGTTTGCACAGGCCGGAGATGGGGGACGGGGCTGGACCGGAGTGTCCTGGGCAGAGGGATCCTCCGGCAACGTCAGGAGGGAGTGGAGCACTTCTCAGAACCCACAGCGGCCGGTGTGGAGGAGGAGGCTGGAGAGATTGGCTCGGACTGGACCAGACCTCACAAGCCTCAGGCTGAGCAGTGGTTGGGTCTCCCTCCTGTGGGTGGTGGAGGCTATTGACCCTTTAACCAGGGTCATGATGTAATCAGATTTGCATGTTTTTAAAAACCCCTCTAATGGCTGAAGTTAATAAAGACTGGAAAGGGGCGCCTGGGTGGCTCAGTTGGTTAAGCAACTGCCTTCGGCTCAGGTCATGATCCTGGGGTCCCTGGATGGAGCCCTGCCTCGGGCTCCCTGCTCAGCGGGGAGCCTGCTTCTCCCTCTGACCCTCTCTCCTCTCATGCTCTCTCTCTCTTAAATAAATAAATAAAATCTTTAAAAAAAAACAAAAATAAAGACTGGAACAGGACAGGAGTCAGAGCCGGGACATCTGCCCGCCTCCCCCCACCCAGTCCAGGCTCCCCTTGCTTGAGACTTCCAGGCAGAGCGGACACCTGCCAGCCTGTCCGTGCCCAGCCTTTACTTGCTTTGTGCTTGGATGCGGCCAGAACCTCAAACTAGAGGCCCAGAGGCTGTGGACTCTGTGAGAAAGGAGTTCCCAGATGGGGTATGGAGGGGCCTGGGTTGGTCACATTCTCCCAGGCCGGACCTCTCCCCCTCTCCCCCGTCTCCACACATGCCCTCCCCAGACCCGGGCATCCTGTCTGCTGCTGTCCCGAGGACCTTTGATAGGGTGAGGCCTGGTGGGGCCTTGAGTGCTTGAGGCTCAGGTGCTGGTGTTGCTTGCAGATCAACATGACCCACCACATCCGGCACCTGTCATTCGGGGAGGACTACCCTGGCATTGTGAACCCCCTGGACCGCACCAACGTCACCGCACCCCAAGGTACCAGCCTGGGAGGTAGCCCCCAGCTGCCAAAGCCCTGCCCGGCACCCATGCCTGGTGCTCTCCTCTCCCTGCAGCCTCCATGATGTTCCAGTACTTCGTGAAGGTGGTACCCACAGTGTACATGAAGGTAGACGGGGAGGTGAGTCTGCAGGAGCTCAGGTATCAGAGTCCCTCTTGGTGCCAAGCACTTGAGTCCTGCCGACCTGGGAAGTGGGGTGCTGCTCTTATCCCCGTATGATGGATGACAAGCCGGGGCGGGGGGTAGGTGATGTACCCTCACAGCCAGAGTGCAGGGCCCAGGCTGTCAGACTTGAAAGCACTCGCACTTTCTACTTGCCCTCACTGCCTCCATCTGTTCGTCTGGTGCTCACTGTCCCCGCGGTCTGCCCTGGGCTGGGGGCTAACCCTTCCCGGGTCCTCTCCTCCCCTTTCTGCTCTGGCCCGTGGAGCAGCATCTCGGCAGACAGGAAGTCAGGCCTGGCCTTGCCAGGAGCTCATGGTGCAGCCTTGGCGAGGTGCTTCCCATCCCTGAACCCGCGCTGAGAGGATCCGCCCCTTGTAGCCGGGATCGGGACCAGAAGCCAGGGCGGTGAGGCTGAGAGTGTGTCTGGGTGGCCCCCGGGCCTTGTGGTGTTCATTAGCAACCTGGGGCCTCATTTTCTCTCCCACACAGTCCGGGCGCTCCGGACAAGGGCAGGAGCAGGCGTAGGGCTGAGGGGGTTGGGAGCCAGGTCGCAGCCTCGGCCCCGGCCCAGACTCCCTTCCTGTCCCAGGTGCTGAGGACAAATCAGTTCTCTGTGACCAGACACGAGAAGGTCGCCAATGGGCTGATGGGCGACCAGGGGCTTCCCGGAGTCTTCGTGCTGTATGAGCTGTCGCCCATGATGGTGAAGCTGACAGAGAAGCACAGGTGAGGGTGGCGGAAGGGAGGGGCCCGGGATTGCGGGGAGGAGGGGTGCCGACTGACCCCCGCCCCGTCCCTCCGCCAGGTCCTTCACGCACTTCCTGACGGGCGTGTGCGCCATCATCGGGGGCATGTTCACAGGTTAGAAGCTCCAGGGCGTCTGTCTGGGGCTGGGGCGTGGCGGGGCATGTGAAGCCCGGGCTCCCTGCCAGAGTTTTAGTTGGGGACGGAGGGGCACCTCAACGGCCAAGGGCAGATGCTGGCCTAGCCGGTTAGGGGACAAGGCTCTGGGGTCCAGCCAAGGGGCCAGCGGGGCCAGTGCCAGCCCTTGTGTCTCTCCCCAGTGGCTGGACTCATCGATTCACTCATCTACCACTCGGCTCGAGCCATCCAGAAGAAAATTGATCTCGGGAAGACAACGTAGTTGTCTCCTTCCCCTTCTGTTATTCTCTTCTTCTCGTGTTTCTCTTTGGCCCTGTGGTCATTCCCAGCCTCTTCCCCACCCCACCCCCACTCAGCGCCAGTCTCAGTGCAGGTTGATAAATCTATTGATTGTGATAGTACTTGCTGGTCTCCATGTGCTTCTTGCGTCTGGCCAGAGCCTAGAAACAACCCCTCATCACAGCTACTTACTGAAGGCAGTCAGGACTGACAGATCGGGCCAGATGCCCTCTGGGAGCCCCACGTGGACATCCCCTGGCTCATAGGGCTGTATTCAAACCAGACGGATGTCCATCCCACAGCCCTGTCCTCAGTCCCTCTTCTGCGGTGGTCTTCGGGCCTTTTGGGTTCAGCACCAGGGCTGAGATGGACCTTTCCCGTATGAGCTTCCTGGAGCCACCATGGCCCTCAGGCTCATGATGGTCTGACCCCAGGGGTACTAGCCCTGGGTGCAGGCTGGGGCTTGCCACCTCTTCTGGGGCTTCTCCCTGCCACCCTGGGCTCAGTCTACTGAGAGGGGTCCAACCAGGTCGTGTGCAATCTCCTAGGTGGAGGCAGAACTGGAAAATGGAAGGAGGGCAGCAGTGGCCATTCTGGAGCAGGGCTAGCGTCAGACCCCCAGCTCTGGAGCTCATCAGGGCTTCCCATCACAGCCCTTAATGTGTGCACAGAGCTAGGCCCAGGACCCCACCGCGCGGCAGCCCGGGGAAGCAGGGACGTTACGGCTGGTCAGTTCATCCGATCGTTTCTCAGGGAGTGTCTGGGTAAGACAGTAGTAGGGAGGGAAGTAGGACAGGAAGCGAAGTAGGACGATGAGAGCAAAATATCTAGAGGCAGAAAGACCTGAGCTTGAGCTCTGATGGGATCCCTCATGAGTTGTGTGACCTTGGCCAGGTTTCCTCTGTAAGTTGCAGATCAGATTGCCAGTTACAGTGAGCCTTGTTTTTTTGGTCAGCCAGAAACCACTCCTACTTGTCAAGAGTGTCCTGAATTTCCTCTAGGAACCTCCCTGTCTACCTTCTCAGCTTCTGTGTTAGGGAGGAGGTTTGATCTCCCACCCTAAGCTCCAGGGAGGCCCCAATCAGCATAGCCCACCCCCCACCCCACCCTCCCACCCCCAGTGACCCAGTGCGGGCCAGGCTCCTTCAGGACTAGGAAAGCTTTCTCCTGGATGTG
Organism: Leptonychotes weddellii; assembly: GCF_054177405.1. NCBI lineage: Eukaryota > Metazoa > Chordata > Mammalia > Carnivora > Phocidae > Leptonychotes > Leptonychotes weddellii. The sequence goes on along the minus strand of NC_138378.1, from coordinate 20,859,854 downwards.
AATGTGGGCAGACGTGAGGTTAGTGCTGCCATCCTGCAGTTCTGAGGGCGGACCCTGTCTACAAATGAGCTAGCCCCCAGAGGGCAGCAGAGCTGAGCCCAGAGGCGGAGAACCAGTCCTAGTGACATCATCTGAACCCTGTGACAAGCTGCCAGCTAAACCCTGGGAATTGCAGCTATGCCGGCTCCCCAGAATCCCTTTTTGCTTAAGCCAGCTTGGGTTGGGATTTCTCTTTGCAACCAAAAGTGTGCTGATGTGCTTACTCTCAGCGTGGAAGAATAAACAAGCTAATGACGTACGCAAAGTGCTTAGCTGTCACGGAATGGGTGGCAGAAGCCATAGCAGGTTAAGTGAAAGGGACCCAGTCATTGTCAGGAGCAGGCGCAACAGGTAGGCTGCTCAGAGGGCATGACAGCTCAGTGGCCAGGACTCCTCTTCCTTGAACTTCTTGCCAGGTCCCATTCTTCCTCGGGGCAGCTTCCCACCCCTGGGTGACTCCCCAGCACCTGTCACCCAGGAACATTTCGGTTTTCCGCCCCCTGTATTACCACGTACAGCTATGTCCAGGCGTCAGAGGGGAGGCACAGTCAAGTTTATTCAAGGAAAGCAGTGAACTCAGACAGCTTGTGTCGGTGAGACGGACTCCCCAGGAAAGGGATGTGAGGGGCTGGGGTTCCGGGAAGAGGGTCCATGGTCGGTTAGGGTCAGGGCTGGTGGAGGGGGCGGGAGGTGACATGGCTGATCTGGCTGGGCATGGTGTAGCCGACCAGGAGGAGGAAGACGGTGAGCCGGGCCAGCAGCAGCAGCAGCGCCAGCTGTGGAAGAGGAAGGTCTTCAGCGGGTTCACAGACCAGCTGAAGGAGGTCTTCGGGCGGCTGCGGGGGGAGAGGGGGGCGTTGGAACGCCGAGGAAGCCCCTGGGCCGCCGCGGCTCGATCCCCGCCTCCCGTGCTGCCCCCTCACTTGGGCTTGTCCAAGGGCTCAGGCTCCTGCCGCCCCTTCCCCACCGGCCGCTTCTCCGCCTCCTCCGCGGTCAGCAGCTCAAACTCTGCCTCCACTTTCCCCTAGAGAAGGGGGAACAGAGGCGGCGCTCGGAGGGGGGCTCAGGCCCGGCCCCACCCCCCGCCCCCGCCGCACCCACCGTGAGGATGTGGACGTCGCCTCCAGGGTCTGTGAACGCCAAGTCCTCCGGCGGTCCTTCCTCCTCTTCCTCCGCCTCTTCTTGCCCGCTGGAGCCTCCCGCTGCTCCCCGGGCTCAGCCTCTGGCTCCCGCAGCTTCACCACAGGCCACCAGCCCCACAAGCGGCGGGAGCGAAAGAGGTTGCACCTGGGCCCGGCCCCGTCGCGGGCCAGCCGCACGGAGCAGAGTTCGGGGCCCCAGGCCCCCCGCACCATGTCTGGCAGCTGCAGCTCCAGGGATCCTGCAAGTCCAGAGCCCCCTGGGTTAGGCGAGAGATCAAGGTCTGTCTGGGCCCCGGGGGAGGAGGCCGCACAGCAGGACTATGCCTGGGGGCATCAGAAGCACAGCCCACGCGTCAGCAGCTTATCAGAGCCTGGCGAAACGGCCAAGGATGGGGCCAGAATGCCAAAGCAGGGACCACGGTGTCAGAGTCCAAAGTGACCTTGGATCGGGGACTTTGGGTGGGAATGGAGGTCACTGTGCTCTGGGCTAAGTTCAGTAATGAGGCCAGAAAGCCAAGATTAGCGACCTAGGGTCTGAAACCCAGGATTCAGGGCTGGGTTAGAGTAGGGAACCATGGGCCAGAGGGGCAGGGGCAACGGGGGCAGAAACTGGGGCCCCGGGGGTGAGGCAGGAGGAAGGCCAAGCCGTACCAAGAAAGTTGTTGGCGGAGACACGGTCCTAGTCCCAGACCTGCAGGACCAGGCTGAAGGGTCCCACTGAGGATGTCACTTAGATGTCACTGGACAGCTCTTCAGTGAGTGGGTTCACATCATCCAAAACCACGTCCTCCGTGTTCCAGATGATGACTCTGAGCTCATAGCTGGGGGATATAGTGGAAGAGAGTTTGCAGACTCTTGAGGGGGTCCTGACAGGGGCTGCAGGAAGCAGGAAGGACCTAGGCCATGGCCATCACGTTCACTGAGCACCTCCATGTGCCCAGCTGGGTGATCAGGATGTCTGTGGGACTTAAGGGGATCACCCCCACCACAGCAGATGGCACCAGGAATGGTCTGTTGACCAAAGCTGGGCTAACTAGTTTCTCCCATAAATTTGGAATCCGGAGCCTGAAAGGTTGAGTAACATCAGACACAGAGTTGGAGCTGCCACCAGCCAGGGTGACATGCAAGCTGCAGTTCTAGGGTACAGGGGAGAGAAAGCCAGTCTGCAGCGACATGTGGGAGGGGGAGAGAGACAAAGTGGGGATGAGAGCGAGCAGTCCCTGAGGGGCAGAAGGAGGGGCTCCAGCTTTCCTGTGCTACCCCAAATAGCCCTGTCCTTGGCTGTCATGGGTTTTCCGGGCTATCTCGTTTTCTCTTGCCCGCCAGCAATTTCCCCTCATTTGTTGATAGCATCGTGATTTCCTGTTGGTGAGCCCCCCCCCGACCCCCACACTGGCAGTCTGTGTGATTCTAGTGGGGAAGACCCACCTCCCCCTGGCTCCAGAGGTGGCGACACCCCCTAGGCCATCACCCAGGACTGGCCAATCAGCGTATCCCAGCCCTCCAAGCACAAGGATTGGTTAAGAGATCAGCATTCGATGCAGGCTGATCCGAGGAGAGTCAGCCTCGAGACTTTTGCTCTTGCCAGTAAAGACGTGTTTATTTTTCTGCTCAAGGAGTCTAGCTGGTAGATGTAAGCCTGGCACTGTTAGCAGCAGCCACCCTGCCCCCAGACTGCAGAAGCCGCCCTGAGAGTGACAGCAAGGAAAGCAGAGCCCAGAGGGAGAAAGTGACAGATTGCGGACATCTGAAGTATGAATCCCCTACGCACAACTCCACTCTGACGAGCTCAAGTCCGAAGGGGGTTTATTGGTATTTAAGCTCTTTTGGTTACAAGTGACAGAGCCCCTCCTCACAATGGCTTATGAGAAGGAAGGGAAATTAATGGCTCACCTAACTGAAAAGCCTGAGTCACCAGCCTGTGCCTGTCCCAGGGGAGGAAGGGTCAGAGCGCTCACCTGATTGGCTGTCGAGGCTTGATGTCAACTGGGGGTGGGGCAGGCACATCACGGGGGAAGATATCAGTCCACATGTGAAGGGATCCCTGGGAACACAGGACCAGGCTGAAGGGTCCCACTGAGGACCTCACCTCCCCTGATAGCCTTGTGGCTAGAGGCTGTGCCTTGTCCTGACGGAGGCAAGAGCTGGGGTCAAGAGGGCACAGTCGGGTAGATCCCGGGGTGGCAGGTGGGGGGTGTGGGCGGGAAATGAAGGTAGAGTCTGAAGTGGGGGTTCCAGTGCTGAGGTTAAGGATCAGGCCCTGGAGTGGAAGGTTGAGGTCAAAAGTAAGATCTGGTGTTCCCAAGGTCCAGATCCTAGGGACCTGGTGTTGAGGTCAGATTGGGAGTGCCAGGTCTGAGCCTTGGGGGCCCCGGGGTGGGGGATCCTGCAGGGACAAAGTCAGGGGTGGAGGTATGGAGTCCAGGATGAGGGTCTAAGACTGGAGTGGGAATGCTGGGGACCAGGATCAGGAGCCAGAATCGGAAGTGGTCAGTAGAGGTCTTGGGGAAAGGGCATCCCGAGGGCCCAGGGTCCAGGAGCAGGTGGGAATCCTGGGGTTCTGGGGTTGGGTGCTGAGCCCTCCCTCGCCTGCAGCAGCCCTGGGCTGCGGGGAGGGTAGAGGGGCCGAGTTTCCACGTGCTCGGGCACCAGCTGGATCCCAAGCTCCGGCCTCTCTTGCAGCACCAGCAGTGCCTGCGCCTCCTCGGGGATCTCCCTGGCCCCCGGGGGCCCCCCCACCTGCAACAAGAGGTGCGCAAGCTTGGCTTCTGCACAGTTCCCAGCTCTCCTGCCTTCCTCCCCCACCGCTCAACCGAAGTGCATAGCTGAGGGAGCTGCTGTTTGGGACGAAGCCCATGGGCTGGGAGGGCAAGTCCACAAGGCACAGAAAGTGGGGAGATGCTTCTCTAACAACTTTTCCCAGTGAAAAGCCAGCAGTCGAGGGACAGTGGGATTGGAGGGGCCACGGCTTTGCGAAGACTCTTGTTTAGGGACAGACCACCAACCATTTATGAGGCATGAGCTCAAGTCTGCAGCCATGTCTTGTCACATGGGACCCCCTATGGGCCACCCTATGTTCTGGAAGCTTGATTAGCTATGCCTCTGAGAGGTCTGCTTTGACTCTGAGGATCATGCTCACCTACAAAGACCATTTTCTCCCCTTCATCCAAGAACCTTGTCCTTACTCAGCCAACTCCCTTCCTCTGCTTGCCAAAGGAGATAGGCTTTTCTGGGGACACACTAGAGTAGGCCCCAGGGGCCCCCTGTACCTTGTTTAACCATCTTGCTCCCTCGGGGTTGTCCCATCAGAGAGGGGCTGGTACCTGGGGGTAGGGTCTCAGGCGGTGTCGGAAAGACTTTGCTGCCCACCTTGACAGCCCCGGCTCGGTACTCAGGGCCGGAGAGGCCACAGCATTGGCACAGCCCCGCCAGGATCTGCGGAGGCCGGAATGCATCCCACCAGGCATTGTACCCATCCCTGTGGGCAGAAAGAGAAAAATGCCTCAGTTGGGGTCAGCATATGGACACAGTGGGCACAGGGGCAGGGATGGGGACCCCTGAAGACATGGGATCCAGGAAGCAGATTAGTCCTCCCTTATGGTAATCATGAAAACCGAAGATGTATGCCACATTCTCCAATGGAGGAAATACTGGTGTTACCTCCAGTTTTGCAGCTGAGGAAACAGAGGCTCAGAGAGATCAAGTGACTTATTATAAGACCCCAAATCCTAAGCCCAGGTTTTGACCCACTATGCTATATGGTCTTGGTCATGGGGAGTTCCCCTTCTATGAAATCAAAGGATCTGGACACACCAATGGGAATGTAAACTTGAATATCGTTCGTCAGGCTCAGAATGGCTCCTGAGGGTCTGTAGGACTCACACGTCATACTGGGAGGCCAGCCCACAGTTCGCCCTGTGGTGGCTATAGAATCGGTTTTCCAGGTCAAAGTGGGTCTCCCCGGTGAGGTCATTAGAACCCACGAGGTCATGATCAAACACAGCCACAGTCAGCTCTGGCTCGGCAGGGAGAGAGACGCCAAGCTCCAGGACCCTGGCCAGGAGGGAGAATGGCTGAGGACACCCCCTTGCCCTAGGAGGTGGTCTTGTGGGGGCAGGGGCTCCAGGGGTCTCAGCAGCCTCTGTCCATTCCCTCACCATCACCACGCCAGCTGCCTGAGTGGGAGCCCTGGGGCCCCCGGGTCAGAGGGTAAAGGTGCTCCCATTCCCAAGCCCAGGGCCCAGCCTCACTCTCCAAAGATGGGATTCAGCTGCTTGGGGATGTAGCGTTCCTTGGTGTCCCGCAGCTCTCGGCCAGCACTCACCACCACGTAAGGGTCTGCCTTGCCGTTGGGGTCCGCAGGAGCCAGGTTGGTGGCCTAGGGGGACAGGAGGTGGGGCTGAGAGAATTGTCATGGTTGTAACCCAAGGTTACCCTTGCTGGACCAAATCTCAGAGTTATGTGTAAGCAGCAAGTTACCAAGGAGAGATCTCCCACCATGAGGAATTAACTGAGAGGTTCGACATGACTTTTATTTTCTTTTAAATTAATTATGAAATGTTTCAGACATACAAATAGGTATAATGAAAAATATAATGAAAGAAAATATGTGGAAAGATGTATAGGGCTTTAATATTCAAATCATAACTTTCTGTATTATTCACTTTTATTTTTTACAATGATAAAGATATTTTAACTAATATAAAAATAAATCAATGACCATGTGTGTGCCCGGCTTAATAAAGAAAACACTACCAACAAATGGAATCCCCTTACCTGATTTAATTCCCTCTTCATCCCTGAAGTAGCCAGAACCCTTTACTTGAGGTTTAGGACTCACACAAAAAAAGTGAAAATAGTTTTACTACATGTACACACATCCCTAAGCAATATATAGCACCATTTTGCATGTTTTTTAACTTTATGTATTACACTTACTTCTCTGGTTTGATAACTACATCATTTAATAAATACATAACAAATTACTGAAGTATAATTTATATACAGCAATATATTTTTAGTGTTTACACTCCTATCTGCAGTGGTGTGAGCATTCCAGTTGCTCCAAATCTTTAGCAACACTTGGTATTGTCAGTCTTTTTTATTTTAACCATTCTAGTGTATGCAAAGTGGTAGCTCACTGTGATTTAATTTGCATTTCTCTGATGACGAACCATGTTGAGCATCTTTGCATGTGCTTATTCACTTTGTGTATGATAACTCACTGCCCAGGGCACCTTTCATAAGGGAACCAACCAATCCAGAGCCCATGCTCTGAACCATCTCCTCCATCTGGCTCTTCTACTCCAGGAAGTAAATTCCTCTGTCCTAATCACTCCAGAGCCAGGTACCAGACAAGAGACAGCGAGACAGCCCCTGTACCCACGAGCCTGCTGGAATTATTCACACTAACCAATCCTAAGTCTGCTTACCCTGCCTTGCCTTGCTTTTCCTGCAGAAACCACAACAGAGGCTCTGGCCCTTGCATTCTCCTTTGGACTTCCCTGTGTGGCCCTGTACCGCCAGCCCACCCCCTCCTCTTGAGGACTGAAACAAACAACAGACTATCTTTCTTCTTCTTTTTTTTAATATTTTATTTATTTGTCAGAGAGAGACAGTGAGTGAGCACACAAGCAGGGGGAGTGGCAGGCAGAGGGAGGAGGAGAAGCAGACTCCCCGCTGAGCAGGGAACCCGATGCGGGACTCCATCCCAGGACCCTGGGATCACGACCCGAGCCCAAGGCAGACACCCAACCGACTGAGCCACCCAGGTGTCCCCAGACTATCTTTCAAAGGCAATCTGATCTGTTGGCCTTGCCATACATGGATAATAACAAAATCCTGGGTACATGATTTTAAAACAGTTTCTGCTTTTAATTTTTTCCCTCTAAAACCACGTATTTTCTTGGGAAGCTCAGCACTACATTTAAAGAGGTTTTTACATTTTCTCCAGTATTTTTAGCTTTCAGTGAGCAATGCAGGCTTTAACCCTTCAGGTGTGCCCTTCCCCTTTGAAACACAGACACTGCTGACACTGAGCTCCACTGAGTGATGTCCTCACCCCCTTACACACACACACACACACCCACAACTTCAACCACGTGGCTCTTGATAGCTCTCCTAGGCTTCCTGCTGGTTTGCAGCTGTAATTCTTTCCTGATTTCACCATAAGCAGAAGCTGGATTTTTGTTGTTCCCTTTGGTTTTGGATGATTTTCAGGAAGAGAAAGGGGAAATGCCCTGTTGGTGCCAACTTCCACAAACTGGAAATCATCCAATTTGCTTACTTCACCCAAATTTAATTTTTTTAAGTTTTTATTTTAATTCCAGTTAGTTAATACACAACGTTCTGTTAGTTTCAGGTGTACAATATAGTGATTCAACACTTCCATACATCACCCGGTGCTCATCACGACAAGTGCCCTCCTTAATCCCCTTCACCTGTCTCACCCATTCCCCGCCCCCCTTGCCCCCCGTAACCATCAGTTTGTTCTCTATAGTCGAGTCTGTTTCCCTTTGCTCATTTGTTTTGTTTCTTAAATTCCACATATGAGTGAAATCATGGCATTTGTCTTTCTCTGACATATTTCACTTAACATTATACTCTCTAGCTCCACCCATGAATTCATCCTAATTTGTGTTGGGAGGGGCGCCTGGGTGGCTCAGTCGGTTAGGCTACCTTTGGCTCAGGTCATGATCCCAGGGTCCTGGGATGGAGTCCCGCATTGGGCTCCCTGCTCAGCGGAGAGTCAGCTTCTCCCTCTGCCCCTCCCCCTGCTCATGCTGTGTGTGTGTCTCTCTCTCAAATAAATAAATAAAATCTTTTAAAAACATTTTTTTTTTGTTACAAATAATGCTAGGATGAGCAATTCTTATGTTTCCTTGTATACATATGTAAGAATTTGCCTGGGATCATATCTAGAAGTATAATTATTGGGTATTGACAATGAAAATCTTCTATTTTCCTAAATATGTCAAATTGTTCTCTCAAGCTGTTATAGCAATTTACATTCTGTGGCATGCAGAATAGTGCGCCCCCACCACCAAGGATGTCCACCTTCAAATCCCCTGACATGTCAATGGGAACTCTGCAGATGTGGTTAAGAATCACGAGATTGACATTCCATTCTCAACCAAAGCTTCTCTTTAAGAAGTTTATTATGGAAAACTGTCACACTAACTTAAAGGAAAGGGTGGGGAGATATGTAAACTGTCTGCTAAACAAGTAAATAGAAATACTGAATGTGAAAAAAAAGAATCATGAGATTATTCTAGTTTATCCAGGTAACCCAACGTAACCACAAATGTCCTTATAAATAGAGGGGAGACAGGAGAGTCCGAGAGAGATTTGAAATTGTTACCCTGCTGGCTCTGAAGATGGAAGAAGAGGCCGTAAGCCAAGATACACAGGCAGCCCCCAGGAACTCGAAAAGGCAAGGGAATGATTCTCCCCAAGAGTCTCTAGAAGGAATGCAGCCCTGCCAACAACTTGATATAGTCCAGTAGAACCTATTTCGGATTTCTGCCCTTCAGAACTATAAGATAATACATTTCTTGGGGAAGACATTGTTTTCTATTTCCCCCAGTTGAAGCAGAAGCTGAAACAGACCATTTCCCTAAAAGGTTCCTTTCCCAGTGGGTAGACTTCCTCAGGCCCACCTTTCACTAAGAGCAGAGCCCTTCCTGGGTGCTGCTTCACGCAAGGGTCTTGGTTCTGGCTCCCATCTTCAATAGGTTATTAGGAACCAAGGCTCGGGGTCCAGGTGTGGACAAACCTCTCAAGACAACCTGTACTTCAGGGACTGGGATTCCTGCTGCCTCTTCATCCTATGCCCATTGGGAATTCTTATTTTTCCATTCCATTGCCCATTCTTATAAGCTTAGCATTCCTTTAAGATTGTTTATCCAGCAGTTCTAGATGTATTACATCGGGAAGTTATTTCAGACCATCTAGTCTGTGATACTGCTAGAAGCAGAAGATCAAAACGACTCCTACCGTCGAATTATGCACTAGGATATGCCACAGAACATTTCTTTAATTTCCGTCTTGCTCAGAATCCTTATGTTTAAACCAGATAAAAGCACAGTATCTATTCTGGGGCTGGGATCGAAGGGAACAGAGCAACCCACTCATTCCTCTCAATTCCCTGAGATGCCTTTCAGGAAACTTCAGGGCCCCGCTGAGTGCTGTATGCAAACCACAGCAAGGCAAGGACCTGTATGAAGGTATTGAACGACAAGCGATTGTGAAACTTGAGATTCAGAGCTGCACTCTTCTTGGAGTTATACTCGCCATGCTACGAACTAAGGGTCTAGAACTATGAAAAAGGAGTCAGAAGACCTAAGCTCTAAATCCGGATTGTGCCATGAGCAAGCTCTGTAACTGTGGGGAGTCGCTTCACTTGTGCCTAAGATTCCCCACCTGAAAAATGAAGGAGGTAGACTCTGAGGTTCCTTCCAAATCCTTCAGTCTGTAGGTTTTCTGTATATTACCTTAGCTGGAGTCGGAGGTGGGCTGGGGTGATGGGATGCTCACCTTTACCACATGTACTCTGACCAGGAGCTTGATGGGCCGGTTCTGTGGGACTCCCCGGGAGATCTGGGGCTCAGAGAATGACACTGCCTCCGATTCAGGTAAATAAGGAAGGATCCCTGGATTTGGGGGAGACAGAAAAATCCCTGGGAAGAGAGTCTTCCTCCTACATCCCCATCTGTACTCCTTGCCTCTCTTCTTTCCCCAAACATACCTTGAACTTGCCTACAGGATGTCCAGACCCTTCTTCTTCTCCATCTCCATCCTGGCCCCCTTGCCCTCGGTACAGGGGAAACACATTCAGCCAGTCTTCAAAGTGGTTAAACTCTTCCTCCAGGATGCCATCGTAGATCTGAAAGGCAAGGGCCTCAGTGACAGGCCGATGGCCAGAATCCTAGCACAATTCTCTCTCCCAGATACCCACTCACCTTCAGGGTGGCTACTGCTTTCTTCTGGGATATGGAGCCTTTGACTTCAGCCTCACCCTGACCCTGGTCTTGGGCCTCCCCATCCACAGAAATGAGGTTGACCCCATCTGGGAATAGCAGAAATGCCACAGTTAAAAATACTGGTGTCAGAGGAAGGAGGGAGACAGAGAGCAGGAGCAAGAAAGCCAAATCTCCTACCTGACTGCCCGGGATCATCCACTTCATCCTCCTCAAAGTTGGTCTGAAATCAAAGGGCAAGTCAGAGATTCTTCCCTTCCCCTCACCTCCTTAGTCTACCCCTTTTCCAGGACAGGGAGTTGGGAAACTTCAGTTCAAGGTCCAGCTGTGTGAACCACTTGCATTTTCAAAGCTTCAGTTTGTCTAGTCCTGCGCTGCCCTAGAAGTAACCCCCAGCTACGTGTGTCTAGTGAGCACTTGAATTGAGATGTGCCGTAAGTGTAAAATACACACCAGATTTTAAAGACTTAGTATAAAATAAGTATGTCAAATATCTCATTATTAATTTTGTATAATGGTTCCTTGTTGAAATGGTATTTTAGATACGTTAGGTTAAACAAAATATATTATTAAGATCAATTTTACCTCTTTCCTTTTACTTTTTAAAAAATCTGTCTACCTAAGAAGTTAAAATGACATATGTGGCTCACATATTTCTGACAGCACAGCTGTAGATAATAGAGTTAGTAATTTTCAGCTTCTAGAACTGTTACGAAGATGAGAAGAGGTATCTCATGAAGAGCTCTGAAAAGCTGTGGAGCATCTCACGCCACATTTCACGAGATCCTTCTTCTTGCCATTTATCCTCCTCAACCTCCAGCTGCAGCCCAGGACCCACCCCTGCCCCCACTTGCCCCTGGAGCTCCTGCAGCGAGGCGTAGTACTTGGACCACCAGTCAAGCTCTTCAGGATCTGGGATGTCCTCCTCCAGCTCAGGGCCTTGGTTCAGGAGGCTCCCCAAGGGGAGCTTCTTCAGAGGAGCCTAAGGGAGAGAGAACTCAGTGCCCCTAACCCAGCACCACCCTAAGCCCCGCCAGCCCCTTCTCCACCCATCTCCCATACCCCATCACCTTCAGAAGCCGTCTGGACATCCCCACTTCAGCCAAGAAGGGATCCAGGGACTTCTGTCCTGGGAGAGGGGAAATGATACCAGGAGGAGGTCACGTGAGTAGAAGTCAGACTCCCTGGAGCCATCTCAACCAGGAACCAGAGGGGCTTCTGTCTGGTGGCCCCTTACCTTGTGGTCCCTTGAGCACTAGGTCCCCTGTCTCCTCCTCTTCTCCTTCCTCCTCGGGGGGATCCTCATGACCCCGGAATATGAATCGCAGCATGTGGGAGACAGTATGGGAACCGACAAGCACGGTGCAGCCAAAGGCCCAGCGCTCAATCACCAGGATGCTGAGCGGGGGCTGCAGGTAAGGCTGCTTGGGAAAGTCCTGGGGTGGGGAGAGAGGAACTGGGTCTCTGAAGGCTTGGAGAGGAGGAGAGGCAGCAGCAGGGTCTGCCTTCTCAGCTCAGCTCTGCCATAGCCTCATTGTGTCATATCTGGTAATGACGGAGACTGTTTTCCTGGCAAACAAGGGACACAATCCTGGACTCAAAAGACTGTTGTAAATATCAAATGACATAATAGATATAAAACTACTTTGGAGCCGGGCGCCTGGGTGGCTCAGTTGGTTAAGCAACTGCCTTTGGCTCAGGTCATGATCCAAGGGTCCTGGGATCGAGCCCCACATGGGGCTCCTTGCTCAGCAGGGAGCCTGCTTCTCCCTCTCCCACTCCCCCTGC
>NC_138378.1:20765767-20847407 GCF_054177405.1 Leptonychotes weddellii | reverse complement strand
GAGTCTGCTTCTCCCTCTGACCCTCCTCCCTCTCCTGCTCTCTGTCTCTTATTCTCTCTCTCTCAAATAAATAAATAAAATCTTTAAGAAAAAAAAAAAAAGATGCAACTACTGGAACACCTGGGTAGCTCAGCCAGTTAAGTGTCTGACTCTTGATTTCATTTCGGCTCAGGTCATGATCTCAGGGTCGTGGGATCAAGCCCAACATCAGACTCCATGCTCAGTGCTGAGTCTGCCTGAGATTCTCTCTCTCCCTCTGCCTGCCACGCTTTCTCTCTCTCAAATAAATAAATCTTTAAAAAAAAGATGCACCTAATGTCTAAGAGACACTCTTTAGAAAGACACATAATATAGGTTGAAAGGAAAAGAATGAGGAAAGATACGTGATGCAAACAGTAACCATAGCGAGCTGGAGTGGCTATACTATCAGGCAAAATAGACTTTTAAGACACAAAATTTACTAGAGGCAAAAAGGGACATTTTATAATGATAAACATCAATTCATAGGAAGTTATAACAATTGTAAGCATATATGCACCTAACAACAGAACCTCAAAATATAAGAAGTAAACTGCAACAAAATTAAAGGGAGGGAAAACAATTTAACAATAATAGTTGGAGATTTCAATAGCATATTCTCAACAATGGACGGAACTAGTCAGAAAATCCCCAGGAAGGCTTTCTTTAAGGCTTACATAATGTTATCAACCCAGCTTGACCTGACATCCGTAGAGCACTCTACCCAACAACGAAGAATGCTCAGGCATTCTTTTCAAGTGCACAAACGGAGAGAGGGATATTCCTCCCTTTGCATGACGAGATGGGAAATGAAACACTCCCTAGAAGTTCAGTGAGCAAACTGCTTTCAGCTTCACCCGCTTACAAGCACAATCAAGTTTTCAAACTGAAAACTCCTGCATGTGAAACAGAGTCAAGAAACTGTTAAGATTTTTGTTGTTTTTGTTCTTTGTTTGTTTGTTCTTGTGGGGTTTTACCCCATTGCAGTCTGGACAACACTTTGTCCCTGTCCCCCAGGCACAGCACTCTTCAGTTTACAAACCCTTTCACCAAGATCCTTTCCCTCACTGGCTCCTCATAGCACTCCTGTAAGAAGGCATTTGGTGTATCACCTTCAATCTTTCTTTCTTTTGTACCTGTTACTCCTTTAAACAAACAAACAAACGAACGAACAACACTAAGACTCAACTAAGACAAGTGATCTGACAAGTCCGATGCGGCATTGTCAGAATTTGAGTCCAAAGTCCACACTACAAGAATTACAAAATACACAAAGCATGAATTTTTCTTCTTAGCCCCTGGTGTCTCAGAGACTAGATAGATTCCTTTTGACTTATACTTCATGACACTTACCTAACCCACTCATTCAACAGAGCCAAGAGAGCACCACCAGTTCATGGATTAATCCAGAGATTAGCAAACTATAGCCTGCAAGCCAAATCTGGCCCACTGCCTGTTTTTGTAAATAAAGTTTTATTGGAACACAGTCATACTTATTCACTTACTTGCTGTCTGTGTCTGTTTTCATGCTACTAAGTCAGAGGTGAGTAATTGCAACAGCGACTGTATGGCCTAAAATATTTACTATCTAGCTTTTTATAGAAAGTTTGTTGATCCCTTGATTAAGATAACTGGCTGGGAATTCACCATCCCACTGCCCTTTCACTTCTTAGTCCAGCATTTCCTGCTCCCAGCCCACGTCCTCACCACGGTCAGATGCCTGACGAGTTCAGTGAAATTGGGGTTCTCATGGTAACTGGCCAGGACCTCTGACTCCACACGTCGCCCAGCCACCTCCAGCACAACCTGGGGCTGCTCCACCTCAAACAGATGCACACGGCCAAGGCCTCTCAGACCCCAGAACAGCACCTGGGGTCAGGAAGTGAGAAATTCAGCAGCCTGCATCTGACAGAGGGCACCCAGATGTGCGTGTGGCGGGGGTGGGGGGGGAATGTGAGTGTGCCCAGCAATACCTCAACACGGAACTCCCTGAGCACTGGACGCACATCAGGTGGCAGGGACAGGTGTCCAGACAGGTCCTCAACCAGTGGTGTCAGGTCCCGGGGCTCTACATCACTTAGCACTGAGGGCTGCAGGGGGCAAGAGATCAGAGATCAAGGAGGAAGCAGGCCAAAGGAGGGAGATCTGGGCTCAGGGAGGGGACATTGAGAGCTGCCAGTGAAATCTCAATCCAGAGGAACTGGGCAAGGCTGGATGGGCAGGAAGGGAGCATCCCAGGAAACAGCCAGGTACAGGAAGGGAGGGTGGGCATCTGAGGCACGAGGATCCACCTACAGTCTCGGGTCTCTAGGGCTGGAAACCTGGCAAGGTGAACCTACAGTGTGTCTGCTTCTAATGTTCCCTGAAGTCAGGAGGTCCAGTGAGGTGACCCCAGGACAGATTTGCAGCCTGCATTCTCTAGGGGCAAAGTACTTGGAGGGGTAACCCCAGGATATGTTCCATAATCTCTGGAGCTGGACCAGAATAACAAGAGGAGTTCCCCAGCCTGTGCCGGCTAAGCCAGGGTACTTTGACCTCGAGCCGGCCGCTGTAGTCCAGTTCAATGAGTTCAAAGGTGGTGATGAGCTCTCCGGCTGCCATGGGCCCCTTCCTTAGGGGGAAGAACTGCAGCTCAGGGCGTTGGTAAGGGTCCTCCATCAGCTTTACCCTTGGGGCAGCCAGTGACCTGCCCAGGAACACAGGGGGGCCCTGTGGAGAGCAGGGCAGTGAAGACAAAAGTAGAAGACACTCAGGAGCCAGGGGAGGGGGGCATCAAGATGAGGAGTGGGGGCGCTCAGGGGTGGAAACGCAGGTGGGGCCCAGGCCACACTCACAAACTTATTGTGGTCAAAGACATTGACGAGCACTAATGGAGGCTCCTCCTGCAGATGCTCCCTCCTCCCGTCTATGATCAACTGATCAAATACCAAGAGCTCATCCCACAGGGGGCTCAGCGTCTGCTCCAGGACCTTGGGGGCCATGCAGAGAGGGAGTCAAAGGCAGGCATCCAAAGAATCTCCCAACATACATCCCAGGTGAGCATTCTTGCCCTGAAGTAATACTTTAAGCAGCTGTTTATCACAAAAGGAGGGAGAGTGTGATAAAGATGAGAGTGCCCTTCAGACTGGGGTTAGAGCCTGCCCTCCCAGCCTGGTCCCCCTAACTGTAATCTGCCGCCCTCGGGGCTAGTCCTACAGTCAACCCCAGAAAACAATTCCTCACCCTGAAGGCCCTCCAGTTTTATACGACCCCCTAAATCAGGGCAGTCCAAACCAGTATCCTGTCCTGAAAATCCAGGGCAGGAAGAGAGACTTAGGGCCTGAGGAAATGCTCAGCCTGTACCCCACATTGTCTCCCGGAGCCCCCCCAACCCACATCCCAGTTCAGCCCTCACCCGTGTGGTCTGGCACTGGGTAGAGATGAGGACTCGAGCAAAGGGGTCTGAAAGCCGACTGTCATCTGCTGCCAACACCCCTCGGGCCTGGTACAAGTGAGCTCGGAGCTGGAAGTAGCTGAAGTAGGGTGGGGAAAAGACAAAGATGTTTGCTCAGGGGACCACTGGAGTCCCTGACCCCAGACCCCTCCCCCCTGCCCCCAGCTGGGCATCTAGCCTCGCACCTCGGGCAAATATCGAGCTGGGCCCTATACTCACCATCCTGGTACAGGTGCTGTGGCAGCCCCTCGGGGGGCTCGGGCAGCAGGTCCCGGGGGAGCTCTGAGGTGCAGCCTTGGCTTGCTTACCCAGCCCCAGCCACAGAAAGAGCTCCAGCTTGGCACAGACCTCACCAGGAGCTGCCCCGGGTGCCTATTGCAGGGAGGTGGCATGTTAGCATCTGCCTCTTATTACCCCAGCTAGACCAGCCCCTGCTCCCCCAGGCCATGCCCATACTCTCTGTACCGATAGATCATTCCCCGATGCCAAATCCAACGAGTACTCCCTGTACCCTACCCTTTCATCCCACTTCCTGCCCTCCATCCAGTACCCCATTACCCTGAACACTCCCATTCCCTAGTCTTCCTGCCCCAACACCGTCACTTCCTATACCAAACCCCACACCCCCAAACTGTGCACTCCCACACCCCACACTTACCTCCTTGGTCCCCTCCGTCCCAACACATTTAGATTCCTGTCCCCTACCCCAACAGTCGTCACAGCTCCTCAGCACTAGGGACCCCTGTTGGCATCTATTCCAGGGACACCTCAATTAGAAACATTTTGCCCCAAACCAGCTGTACTTATAAGGAACTGACTAGTCACTCTCCCATCTTCACTACCTGCCCGTCTGTCGGAGCCCAGGCAGCCAAACGGCCAGTGTAGGCCCAGAGCTCTCAAAACTTGGTGTTTGTTGGGCGCCTGGGTGGCTCAGTTGGTTAAGCGACTGCCTTCGGCTCAGGTCATGATCCTGGAGTCCCGGGATCGAGCCCCGCATCGGGCTCCCTGCTCGGCAGGGAGTCTGCTTCTCCCTCTGACCCTAACCCCTCTTATGTACTCTCTCTCATTCTCTCTCTCTCAAATAAATAAATAAAATCTTTAAAAAAGAAAAAAAAAACTTGGTGTTTGTCTCACATCAAAGTGGACCTAGGTAAAGGTACAACCTCTTTTGGCTTTTGGGATAACTGAAAAGGTATACTTTTAAAAATTAAAATAAAACATTTTTTAACTTTAAAAAAAGTTCTTTTAATTGAAAAAAATTTTAAATAAAGTTTTTTCACTAAAAAAAGACTTTGGGGACCCCTTGTTGGGAACCACAGGCCTCTACCCTGTGCCCCTCACTTCTACCCTCAGAGCCTCACCCCACTCCAGTCTCCAGCAACCCACACCCCCTCACTGTGAGCAGTAGACTCTGGATCTTCCCACAGTCCCGGCCCCGTTCCTCCTCAACCACAGAGAACAGCACATCCTGGGCAGGGATCTGGGCCCAGGCCACGAGGCGCCGCCCACTGAGCATCCAGACCAGCACATCTGGGAGGGGTGGCTGGGGCTGCGGGCAGAGAACGGGGTCATGGAGAGAGCTGAGACCACCTGCTCCCACAGCTTCCACTGGACAGATGGACAAAATACCCAACATAGCCCTGACACAGACCCTTAAACCCCAGATCCATGTGGCCATCTGCCTCCTAGACATCTCTCCCCTGGATGCCCCACAGGCAACCTCAAAGTCCAACCTGACTTCTTTGTGTGTGTGTGTGTGATAAAATATGGGTAGCATAAAATTTACCACTGCAACCATTTTTAAGTGTACAGTTCAGTAGTAATTGTTGTGCATCAATCACTGTTGGGCAACCATCACCACCAGGGTATTCAGGGTAGGGAAATGGTGGCCCGGTGTTACCTCCTGGGCCAGGAAGCACAGTTTTGCCAAGAGCTTCTTGGCCAGTGCCACCTTCTCTTGCACATTGCCCTGTCTCAGACCCCGTAGAAGCCTCAGTCCTTGCTTTGCCAACAGGTTCTGGAAGGGCATGAAGAAAACATGAGTGGAGGGCCCCAGCTAGGTGCCCCAGGTCCCCCTTCCCCAGACCATACCAGGCTATGCACCAGCAGTTTCCCTCGGCAGCGATCCAGGGCGTTGGGCCAGGTCATTGTCCTGCGCTCAGCACCGTGGCAGAACTGTTTGCAGTGAGCAGGGGCAGGCATGGCAGGTGGGAGTCAAAGGAGGGAACGTGGACCCTTGGGGGCCACCTCCCTCAGAGCAGGCCTCCCACCCGCAGACTTCCTCACAGCCCCTCTCTCTCACGTTCCTAAGCCAACCATGGCTTCTGTATGTGGACCACTCCCCAATTCAGAGGCCAGCCTCCCCTTGGAGCCCCAGAATGCACTAGTATGTAACTATCTACTGCCTGGCTACTCAAGGCTGGCCCAGGACCAACAGCATTACAACCACCTAGTTAGAAACACAGCACCAGCCCCACCCCAGACCTGCTGCTAGAACCTGCATGCTTATTCCCTGGCGGATTCCAACGCACACTAAAGGCTCAGATGGGCTGTGCCTGACAGTCCCCAAATTGACCAGTGGTAGCTCAAACCAAGTGCACGATTTCCAATTACCCCCCACCCCCCAAAAACCCTGTTTTACTTCAAAACTTCAGAGAAACCCTTCACTGCTTTCTTTCACTCACATTCCACATCAATCCACTGGCATATTATTTAGGCTCTACCTTCAAAATATGTTCAGCATCTGACCACTTTTCTCCTTTCCTAGCACTGCCTGAGTCCAAGCCACCATCATTTCCCACCTAGGACTACTGCAACAGCCTCCTAGCTGTTCTTCCCATGTCTGCTGTCCACTCTTCCCCCCCGCCCGCCACACCCGAATAGTCTCAATACAGCATCCAGATGTGATCATGTCAACACTTTTCCAGACTATTTCACTCCTCTCCAGAGGTTTCTCATCTCAGAGTAAACAACGGAATTCTTCAAAAGGCCCTACATAATCAGGCTCCCTTGACCTCCCTGTCCTCATCAAATACTACTCTCCCCTCATGCACAACCCAACGGTCACACAGGCTGTTCTGCTCCTCCAGGAATACACCAGCCCATCACCACCTCCAGGCCTTTGTATTAGCTGCTCCCTCTGCTAGAATGTTTAGCCCCTGGATCTTTGCATGGCTCACTTCCTGTCTCCATTCAGGCCTCTCCTCAAATGTTACCTCCTCTCAGACCATTCCTGATCATCCCATCTAAACAGCCCCGGCCACTTTCTCTATCCTCATAGTCTGCTTTATTTGTCTCTCCAAATAAAAGGTAATAGAAAGTCCCTAGGGCAGGGACTTCATTCTGATTACCACTGTACCCTCAGGCCCTGGCACCTAATCGATACTGAAAAAATATTTCCTGGGTAAAGTAAAATGATTTTTTTAAAGATTTTATTTATTTATTTGAGAGGGAGAGAGCACAAGTAGAGGGGAGGGGCAGAGGGAAAGGGAGAAACTGACTCCCTGTGGAGCAGGGAACCCAATATGGGGCTCGATCCCAGGACCCCGGGATCATGACCTGAGCCAAAGGCAGACACTTAATGGACTGAGCCACCCAGGCACCCCAAATGATTTTTGAGACATAATATTTTGGGCCCTTTATGACCCATGATGATTTCTTTTTTTTTTTTTTAATGAAGATTTTTATTTATTTATTTAACAGAGATAGAGAGAGCACAAGTAGGCAGAGTGGCAAACAGAGGGAGAGGGAGAAGCAGGCTCTCCGCCGAGCAGGGAGCCCGATGCGGGGCTCGATCCCAGGACCCTGGGATCATGACCTGAGCTGAAGGCAGCCGCTTAACCAACTGAGCCACTCAGGTGCCCCCCATGATGATTTCTTAAGTTTTTATTATGGAAATTTTCAAAAATATATAAAATAAATAACTCCAAGGATTTTTCACCTAATACTGCTCCCAGAGCTTACACTTTTAGCTTACTAATGCTCTTTGCTCCCAAGACTTCCATTGGTAGAAATAATGAACAAAATAAATCTTGAGTCAAATCTTACCTTTTTTTTTTTAAAGATTTTATTTATTTATTTGAGAGAGAGAGAATGAGAGACAGAGAGCACGAGAGGGAAGAGGGTCAGAGGGAGAAGCCGACCCCCCGCTGAGCAGGGAGCCCAATGTGGGACTTGATCCTGGGACTCCAGGATCATGACCTGAGCCGAAGGCAGTAGCTTAACCAACTGAGCCACCCAGACGCCCTCAGTCAAATCTTCTTGGTAAGATTTAGAACCGTAAGACTGGATTCACAGAAATTGGATCTGATAGAAATAATAGCCACAAAAGAAAACCACACTGGCCAAAGCTATAAATAGTGAAATATGATATAGACAAATCTTTCATTGAAATTTCCTTGCCGAAGAATAATTTCAATAATAAAATAATTTTAGTATAGTGAAAATAGAAACAGTGTAATCGCACTGTATAGAAAATCAAGCAAGGAATTAAATTGGATTAAGGGTGGTTACTCTTTGGGAGATGTAGAGAATGTAGACAGAGAAAAGATACAGTGAAGCCCTGGGACATAATCACACAAACATTTGCAATATGTACAGTACAAGAAGAGAGAGGGAGCCAGCAAAAGAGAAGGAATGGCAAGGGAAGCAGAAGGAAAACCAGGGGCATGGAAGCCAACAGCAGAGTCTTTCAAGAGGAGGGTGGGGTCAACTGCGTCCACTGACACTGAGAGCAGAAAAGTGTCCACCTACAACCCACCTACAACCAGGCCCTTGACTGAGTCCTCCTTTCACCCTACCTCTGCATGCTGGAGCTCTCCAGGTCCTCAGATTTCTTTTTTCTCTGCTCCCTAGGTAATCTTATCCAGTTCCATCTATGTGTTGAAAAGTCTCCCCAGAACTCAACTCATACAGCTAGCTGCCTAGCAGACATGTCTGCTTCTAAGTCTAATAGACATCTCAAAGTTAACATACCCCAAAATGAGCTTCTGATATTCCCTTTGTTCCCATCAGACTTTCTCCCTCTTGTTTTCCATCACTCAGTAAATAGCACCATCTATATAGTTGTGCAAGCCAAGATCTTGAGAGTCATTCATGACTCTGCACATTTTCCTCATCCCCTATACTTTCCATTCACAAGTCCTGAGGTGTCCCCTCCAAAGTTCAAATTACTCTTGAATCCATTCATGTCACTTTATGTCCACTGCAACCACCCTAGATTCATCATTATTGGTCACCTGGATTATCACAATGCCCTCTTTAGTAATCTCTTTGCTTCCTCTCTTATATCATCCCTCTGCCACCGACCCTTTTTAAGGATAAGTTAGAGCATATCCCTTCTCTTTTCAAAACCGTCAGTGGCTCCTGATCTAACTCAGAGAAGCCAAGGTCATTATAATGGCCAATGAGGCTTCCACATGCCTCTCCCCACCATCATCTTCCTTCCCCCCGCCCCCCACACCCTGCAGCCTCATCTACTCTGCTCACTCTGCTGCAGTCACATTGTTCCCTTCCTTCTCCTCAAACACACCCGGCATGTTTCACCACAGTGCCTTTGCTCATGCTATCCCTTCTGCCTGGAACACCCTTACAGATACAGCTTGCGCCTTCAGTTTCTTCATGTCAACTTCACAATGGCCTCTCCTCGCCACCCTTTCTAAAATTGCAACACTTCTAATATTTCCTAGCTTTGTTTTCTCCCTAACACTATCCTTATCATAATTCTTATATGTCTTCCTTGCTGTTTACATGTTTCTTATCTGTTTGCATCCAACTCCCACCCTATCCCCCACCAGAATATAAATTTCAGGATTTTTTGTCGGCAAGAATGCTTTTTCACTGTTATTCCTGTACCTAAAACAGTGTCTGGCATGGTAAGTGCCATAAATATTTATTGAATAAATGGATTAATAAACCTTTTGAGAAGAGGATCAGAAAAACACTCAAGTACCTGGAGCAGGTTATAGAATTCAGGGCAGTGAAGGTCAAAGATGGAAGTCACTAGAACAAGTACATGTGGTTACAGTAATGACCTGGTAACTAGGGACCAGTTGATGCTGCAGGAGAGAAAGTGGACAACTGCAGAGCTAATTCCTCCAGTAGGTGAGAGATGAAATCAAGATCACAGCCATGGCTATGGGAGCAGGGACCCTTCCTCTGCTGTAGCAGGAGGGAGAGTGAGCAGATGGATGCAGAGCTGGCAAGGCGGTAGACTGCATGGAGGAAGACGAGGCTCCTATTTTCTCCATGAAGAAGGAGGGGAAGTCAGTAGCTGGAACAAGTGTGGAGAAAAGAAGCAAGGGAGATTCTGAGGGGAGGGCAGGTAAGGGAGCTTAGGTCTCTAGGAGAGGGAGAAAGGGAGCCTACTGGAGGGCAGTGGCCTAACCCCCAATAATTTCCATCAAGTTCCCTTGATATAGATAATCATCTCCTTCTCATTCTTCTGTAAAAGTGCTGAGCAAACGCAGCTTCCAGCCGCCCTTGGCTCCAAACAGCCACCGCGAGCCTCCCTGACCCTGGTATTTGGCGCGGTGACCCGCCGCACTGAGGCGGAGGCCCCCAGCTCACCTGCTCCCCGCTACCAGCTCTTCCAGCGCCTGTTTCAGCCGTGCGTAGGCGCCAGGCCCCGGCCTGCGCTGCAGAATCTCAACCTCCTGCAGTCCCTGGTCCTGCGTGCAACAGGGCCGAGGGTCAGAGTCACGAGTCCCACCTCTTTTAGAACACCACCCCACCCCACCCCCGCAAGCCCGGCCCACTCACGGCCGCACCTCTGGGCCCTTTGCTTCTTTAGCCTCACCCTGTTCGTGGTTCCTTTTTTCTAGCTCTCTGCTGGCTCCACGTCTGGGGGGCTGGACCCCCAGTAGCTTTACCCACGTCCTTCGCCCGGCCCCTTCCTGGGTGTAGCAGCCCTGAAGCCCTGTCTTCCCACAATTTCTGGCCTCAGTTCGCCCAGAGCTGTCCTCTTTGGCTCTCCAGCCTTGCACCTGCGAGGTGCTGGCTCCCCCGTGCTCTACCTATTAGCCTCGCCCCAGAGCTCCCTTCAAAGGCCGCCGTCTTCCCGACACCCCTACGTGCCGGCCTCTCCCTGTGGGCGCCCGCCTCGCCCTCACCAGCCTCTCGGCCACTTTCCGCACGCAGTTAGTGCTCTGCGGGCGCCCCGTGTGATCCTCCCGGCGGCTCCACACGCACACGCACACGCACGGCTTGCGGTGACGCAGGGGCACGCACAAGTAGGGCCTGCGCGGGGCAGAGGAGAGCAGAGGGGGCGAGGGGCAGTCGTGGGCCGCTAGGGACCTCCCAACGCCCTCCTTCCAGCCACCAGGAACACTCACCCGTTGCCGTCCATGGGCTCAGGCCGGTGGGCAGAGGTCCCTAGCTCCTCCTCCTCCACTGGCCTGACTCCCACGTCCGGCTCCAGCAGAGGCTGTGCTTCCACGCCCTCCGCTCCCTCCCCGGCCCTGGACCCTCGGCCCAGTTGCTCCTCCCTGCGGCCTGCGCGGCCTGCCAGAGCAGCAAGGGTCAGAGGGCACCAGGCTGAGGGGCTGACCCCTCCTTCACACCTCCTCTGCCTCAAAAAAATTCAGAACCCACCCCTTACTGAGGGCCAACTGTCCCTTCCAGGGGCCTAAGTCCGGAACAAGAGTCACCATCCTCAAACCCGTGACCCTCAGGGGTCCAGCTAGGCCACACGCCAATGGAGATCTCGAAGCTGATGGGCTGGGAGGCCAAGGCAGGGTCAATCATGGTGGCCTCGAAAAGCACACCAAAGAGCAGGAAATCTTGCAAGGGCGCCAGGGCATTCTGAGGAAGGAGGGTCAGTCTGCAATCAGCCCCCACCTACCCACGTTGCGCCCTGGACTTTGCTTGGCCACAATGCCCACCGAAAGATATGGCAACCAAGGCCTAGATAGGTCACTACAAGTATCCGCTGACTGGTCAGCCCCCTCCCCACATATGTATATTCACAAGAGCACATGTATACACACACTTTATCCAGACCCCCAAATTCAGACTCCACTTCCTGCGTTAAATGCCTGGGGGCCAGTTACACACCCCAGAGCTGAGAGTGACCCTCTGGCTTTGCTAAACCCCAGCCCAGACCTCTGGCAGAGGCAGCAACTCCTCCACCTCCACCTCCATGGCACTAGGAATCTCAGGACCATCTCCACTGGAGCTGGCATCCAGGTGCTGTGGGATCCCCGCTGGGGTCTGGCCCCCAGATGGCTTTCTTCTTTTTCATGAGCCGGGACAATCTGGGTCCCTGTGGGGCCTGGGGAGGCTCAGGTTCAGCTCTCCCTTCGGACACTTCCACGGACACGGCCACCAGCAGGAGGCCACGGAACCAAATGCCTTGGCCAAGGCCTTCATTGAGACTTTGAAGACCACCCCGGAGCCCCCCGCTGGGGGGAGATCCACAGAGAGGCACCCATGCCGGGCGAAGGTGGGGTTAAACCCCGCTGTGGGGGACAAGAACAGCGTTTTGGAGGGGAGCATGGGGCAGATGGGTACCAGGTCAGTCTATGCAGCACACCCTTATCTCCTGCAAATCCAAGGGGGCGGGGAGTCGGATTGGGCCTTGGCGGCTCCGAGAGGGAAGTCTGCGAACAGCTGCGGACCGACAGCTACGGACCAAGACCCGAGAGCCACTTCTAAACCAGTCCAGCTCCCAAAGACGCTAGGGACAAAGGAGCTGTGGCTCTGGGGCCGGAGCCAGCGCCAGCGCCGTGGGGGTGGAGTCACGATTGGGCCGGAGCCGCGGGTGATCCCTTGAGGGTCTGGGTAAACCGATGATGTATGTGACTGGGATTGCTCCTGTACGTGTACTTCTGTAGGGAGAGCACAGCTGGCGTGGTGACTGGTGAGGCAGCTGTACTAAGGCTTTTGTCACCAGCGGCAACCCGAGAGCGGGGTTTGTAGTCTGGGGGCAACAGGTGAGGCTCCGAAGGGAGGGGCCGGCTTGCAGCACAGGTTACCGGGGGTGGCGCGAACTCTAAGCGGAGCGGGGTCTCCGGGGTGGCGTTTGCCGTCGGGCGCGGGACCCAGGGCAGGCCGGGCCAGGCGGAGGCAGTAGGCGCTGGCTAAATGCGCTCACCCGCGCGGCCCGGGTGTGAGATCTGCCTCAGGTCCAGCACGCGCGTGGCGACGGCCGCATCGACCAGGGGCGCGTCGTCCCTCAGCTGCAGACCGAGTCCGCGCGTCGGCGGCGGGAAGAGCTCCACGAAACTCAGGGGCTCGTTCCACTGGGGCGCCGCCGCCTCGCCGCGCACGGACGTCTCGCCCTGAGGGCCGCGGCGAAGGCCGGCGGAGAGGGGTCAGCGCGGGACCAGCGCCCGACGGGAGGGACTTACCTGCTGCCCCAGGAAAGACACGCGCTCGTAGGGGTCCATGAGGACGCGCTGGTCCTGCAGGGCGCGGGCCGGACTCCGCAGCAGCCCCGGGCGCAGCGCCCGCAGCCCCTCTGCGCGGTCCACGCGCACGCGCAGCCGCGCCCACGGCCTCTGGGCCGGCACCCGGCGCGGCAGGAGCAGGTTCTACGGAGGCAGGACGCTGAGGCCGGGGGGTGCCGCCGTCTCGGCCCCTCCCCCTCTCTGCCTCCCGGAGGCCACGCCCGGTCCTCCTTTCCCCCCTCCCCCTCCCCACCCGCCCTCACCCCAGCTCACTTCTCGATGTCCGAACTGTGCCCGGGGCCCGGGGCTGACAGCGGAGGGGGCAGGTCCCCGCGCGCCCGCACGGACAAAGTGACCTTGACGAAGCCTTTGGTCCCGGCACGGGTGTCCCGGGGATCGTGCCGCGGAGCCCATTTCTGGTAGAAGTGGTCATCTGGGGGCGGAGGGGCGAGCCACGGGTCAGGGGAGACCCGCGGGCTGCACGGGGCAGTCGTGGGGCTGCGCTGACCCGGGTTCATGTCCGACTCGGTAAGGAGGAGCGGGAGTGCCTGGAGGTCAGCCTGAGGAAGAGGCTTCTGTCTCCGAAGTTAGTATCTAGGGATCAGGGCCCAGAGGGTCAATTTCCCCTGTCGGTGCAGATGAGTCTAAAGGAGGGGAGGGTTCGGTACCTGGCTGGTCGAAGATAATGCCCAAGAACATCCTGAAGGTGCCTATCTGGGAGGCCATGAAGGGGAGGGTCTGCGAATGGAAAGCCTGGGGGAAGGTGGGGTTAGTTCTGGAACTTCGGCATCCCCCTTTCTCTGGCGGATACCTCTTATTCCTACCCGCTTCACCGTGATCTCCAGCAGCAAGTCTTGGAGGTGAAGCCGGGTCTCATGAAATTCGAACAAGAAGTACTAGGTTGAAGTGGGGTAACAAGAGAGGTGAGAGAAAGTATATGTGAAGGGTTTACGCCAGCTGGCCGCTGCCTCTTGCAAAGAGAACGCCCCCCTCCCCGTCCTGGCGCCCCTTGGCACCCTTTCCCTCACGGAGCCCCTCTTAACCTCAGGCACTTGCTCAGTTCCACCTAGGCCACAACCCCCTCCGCAGACAGGGTAAATCCTGGGTCGCACCGGTTCTCTCAGGCCCCACTCTTCCTTAGTCGCACGCACCTCGTTGTAGAAGGGGCAGTTAGTCCCGCGCTGCGTGGCGGTCCCCAACACGCACTGCCACATAGGGGTTAATGTTGACTCCTACCAGCTTCTGGGCCTCGAGCACTGTGACCCCCACCTGATGGGGGCAGGAGCAAGAGAAAAGGAAGCCATCCCTGCCAAAGTAGGGGGGAAACCCAAGTGTGTGGAGAGTGGGTGGTATTCCCCAAGGGTTCAGGCCCAGAGGGACAACGGTACCTGGAAGTCCCGAGCTCTGGACACCTGGAAAGGATCCCCTCTGGCCAGGGCCCGAGCTCGGCTGCCTGTGGGAAGGACAAGGTCAGCTCTCACTTCACTTCCTCTCCCGGACCTCCTACACACTCTTGCTCAGCACTACAGATAAGACCTCCTCTCCCTCTGAACTGCTGGATTCTGAGTCCTTTCAGTCTGTCTGGCATCCATCTCAACCATATACCCAGAATTTGACTCATTCCTGGAGCCCTGAGACCATTCATTCATTCAACAGAGATTTGTTGAACACCTACTATGTGCCAACCCTATTCTAGGCCCTGGGACACTGCAGTGAACAAAAGAGACAAAATTCCTTACCCTCATCAAGCTTTCATCCCCTAAGTGGGCTCCAGAAGCCCCAGGTGTGCCAGTGTAACTGTGTGCGTGAATGGGGCAGGGGGTATGTCTAGGATAAGTGACCCTTGGCCCCAGGATATCCACTCCTCACCCACACCTTGGGATCATGTGATTCTGAGTGTGGATGAGCACGGGCCTACATGTATAATAAGCGTGTGAGGTTGACACACTGGTGGGTGTGGGAGCAGGTGTGCAGTGGGTACAAGTTACCTCTTGAGGTGGCTGAACACAACACCAGAAAGCTCCACATTAGGCTCGTCCTCCAGCTCCAGCTCCAGCTCATTGTCTTCATCATCCTGCTGAGCTAGGCCTCGAGCTAGCCTGTGGCCCAATGCCACTGCCCGCCTCTCCAGCCAGGCCTCCCCGGGCCTGATAGGAAAGGCCTTCAAGGGACATGTCTGGAACCTGTCACACATCTCTGGGCACCCCTTGACTTCCCTGACCCTAGGACTGATTTCTGACCATTAGACTGACCCCTAACCTGGGACCCCTAATTCCAGAATTGACTCCTGATTCTAGGACTGACTTCTCACCCTAGAATTGATTAAATACTGATCACAGACCCTGGGACTGACCCTGTGCCACTGACTCCTAATCCCAAGACTGACTTGGTGATCCGAGATCATCCCCACATACTTATTCCAGCTCCTAGAAGCCCACATTGGGGATGATCAGTTCTGAGCTGGAAGGAGGATAAATGAAAGGAGTGAGGGGCTGTGTGTGACCACAGAGCTGCAGCCTGGGCAGCACAGGTCCAACGGTCACCACATCCAGCAGATTCAGAGAGGAATTAGGTCCCACTTCTCCCTTCCACGACCTGCCTGGGCTGGGACAATCTGGTCTTGCTTAGATGGCAGGAGGTTGGGGAGGGTACCTGTCCCGGATGGATGCTCCAAAATCTTCCTCTGCCCAGGCTCCAGTTGCACCCTCTGGGGGCTGATACTTCAGGTCAAGCTCCACCTGTATCTGAAACCACACACACAGTGTGCCCCAGCGCCCCTCAAACTGCCTGGGGCTAAAAGAAGTCCAAAGACAATGCCTTTTCCTGGCCTGCATCTGTGATTAGTTTGTGGTTCCTCTCTGGTCATTAATAATATTGACAACTTATTAAGAACTTAGCATGTGCTAGTTACCTCTTGAAGGGGCCAAACACGACTACAGAATTCTCTTGTTGCTCTTGGAAATTCATGACTGTGGGCTTCAGTGTTCTGCATGGTCTGGCCCCTGCCAACCTTTCCAGTACTGTCTCATATGAGGTCTGCTCCTGCCCTGCACCCCAGTTATGCTCTCTCAGAGCACTGGGAGTTAGTTAACTCTTATCATCCTTCCATTCAAAGTTCAACCACTACTTCCTCAGGGAACCCTAGCTGACCGCCAAATAGGTTACATCCCTCTGTTATACACTTTCCCAACCCCCTACCAGCTCTTTTGTAACACCCATCAGTGACAATTTTGCATTTATTCGTGTGAATATTTGTTTAATGTTTGCCTCTCTCTTTAGATATAGAATTCTAAGAGGGCAAATCCTTATCTGGCTGTGCTCACCACTCAATCCTCGTTGCCTGGCACAGCTTACAATCAGAGCTCAACAAACAACAGACTGAAAAGTTCAACATTTCCTATGACTCTACATAATGTAAATGAGGAAACAGCTTAGTGAAGCTAAATAACTTGTCCAAGTTCTCAGCTGGGAAATGGTGTATCTGAGATTGGAACCCAGTTCCATTCCTACCAGGTTATATGACCCTCCATGAAACACCAGGAAAATCCAGCCAGGTTCATCTTTCCCTCCCAAAAGAACTTAGTCTGGTCCCAGGCCAGGGAGCAGAACAGAACTTCTCTTCCGCCATTGCCACACCCCTGGTCCTCAGAGCTGAGCCTGGCCCTTAGCCCATGTAGGGGCTAGCCCGTGTAGGGGCCACAGTGAAAGGAGTCCTGGCTGGGTGGCCTTGTTACCACTCCTGTCTGGATCTCTGTTTTCCCCTCTGAAAAAAAGAACTCTCTGTCTAGAGGGACTCTCAGGCTTGGGGATGGCAGGCTGAGGACTGGTGGGACTCACCGGGGTCACTCACAGATTCTCATCCACTAGGGCCTCCTGTAGCACCAAATGCCCAGTACTCTGTAGCTGCTGCAGGGAGATCACCAGTGTTCCGAGAACCTGCAGGTGTGGCAGGGAGCAGAAGAATGACCCAGGGGGATGGCCCCACGCCACATCCAGCCCTACCTGCATCCTTGGCTCCCCCAGGCCTACTCACCTGGGGCTGAACACATGGCTGCAGTTAACCACCTGCACAGACAGGCACTCCCCAACCAGCGGAGCCCCATAGTGTGGCCAATGGAACAGCTGGGGATAGGAGGAATCTTGTGATACACAACACTGGGCTGACCCTGAACGCCAGTCCAGAGCCTATCCTAACCCTGAAACAGGATCCAACCCTCCAAACTTGGAGCTAATTCTATGACTAATGTCCCAAACCTGGAACCAACTCCCCCTTCCCCAACACAGGGTTGACTCCAAACTAGGGCTGATCTGAGGGTAACTACCAGTCAAGAACTAATCCCCCCCAGTCTTGATTCTGACTGGGTCTGGCTTCTCAAGCCTGAGACTGACCCCACTTCCTGAGAGTACAGCTCCCAAAACCCAGGAACATGCCCCCCAACTCATAAAGAGGGACTTGGATGGGGCACAGATCAGCTTCTCCACATCCAGGACCCAACCCCACTCACCTCACCAATATCTGCTTCTTGACCACAGTGAATTCTCCTTGTTTTTTGGGTGAAGCCTGCTCAGAATTGAAATAGTCATTTATCAGTCCCTCCCCACAAAAAAATCACACACACACACACACACACGCACACACACACACACCACAGACGCCCAGCCCAGGGTCCAGTCCCCCAGGGTTCACCCTTAAAGAAAGGTAGAAGATGGACAGGGAAAGAGGCAGAGAACTGGGCGGGGGGAGGAAGGAGACAGGCTAGAGAGATGCCTAGGCACTGGACTGAGGGCCTAGGGAATGGAGAAATGGGAGCCCCCCCAGTTCCAAAATCCTTAGAGCACCCCTACAAAGCTGAGCCTCACTTGTCGGTCATGGGTGCCTGGCAGCCCTGTCAGTCGCCACACACATGCAGTCAGAGCCATTGCCCCAGGGCCGCTGGCTCTCCCTCTGCCCGTCTGCCCTCCTGCCCACCTGCCCACTCACCCCATTCACCTCTGATTCAACTGGACTCACCCAGCAGGTTCAGCAATCCCTGCCCTTTAGTCAAACACACAGGCAGGCCTGGAGGTCATGGGTGGAGAGGGAGCCGAAGGACTGAGAGAAGAGGGTAAGGCCCCTGTGGTTAGCTCAGTCCTCCCTGCCTGCACCAGCTTTAGCCTCCATCCTTCATGCATCCTGATGAAGTGGGAGCTGGGATAAGGTGGAGATGGAGTTAAGGAGAGAAACAGAACCCTAGTCTGTCCCCACTAGCCAATGAGGCCTCAAGGGCACTGGTCTCATGATGCTCCTTAATCATCTCTCTGTCCTCAATGCCCCGCTGAGGGTCTGGTATGTGGTAGACCCTCAAAAAACTGACTAAATAAATGGATGGATTAATAAATGAATCCCCTAGCCCCCAGCATTAGTTCGGTAGGCACTCAACACATTTGAATTAATGAGTGGTTGAATGTATGTCCCTAGCTTGCACACAGCAGGTGTTCAGAACACTTCTTAATCAGGAGCCAGAGGCCCTTAACTTGCGGACTTGGGGTCTTACTAGTGGGACCATAGATAAGCTTCAGGGGGTCTGAAAATTCTTGAAATTGTCTATTAAATATTGAACAATTGTGCATTTTTCTGGACATAGAGCTCCTTGCTTAGGTTAGTAACCCTTAAACAGATGTGCAGTACATTTACCGAATGAAGGAATGAATGTATATGGGAGTCTCTACCCATGTGTGATTGTAACTGTGTGTTGAGTGCATATCCTGGCCATCCATTTAATCACTGTTTAACGACACCTGCTATATGCAAGACTTGTGCTATGCCACCATGTAGGGGAAGGGTGCAGCCACAGAGGTGAATCAGACATGTTCTCTGTCTTCCAGTAGCTTCACAGATTCCAACACCAAACAAAGTGTAGGAAGACTGCAATTCCCATCAGACTACGATAGGGTCAGGACTCAGGAACTCAAGAGGAGGGAGGCCAGAGGCGCTTTCCCTGAAGAGACAGTGTTTAAGATGGGCTTTTGAGGGGAAACCTGCCTGGCTCAGTCGTAGAGCATGTGACTCTTGATCTCAAGGTCATGAGTTCAAGGCCCCCACTGGTCATGGAGCCTAGTTAAAAAAATAAATAGGTAAAATAACATGGGCTTCGAGGACAGGAGTTGAGCAGAGAAGGATATCCAGGGGAAGGAATGCAGGGTGGGTTCCAGAACCTGAAATTTGTCATTTTGGCCTGTGTACAAGGAATGTATCAGGCAGCAGCAGAGATAAGATTAGACCTTCAGAGGAGCTGGGTCTTGCTGTGTGGCCTTGAGCCAAACATAGTCCCTCCTTGTGCTTCAGCTTCTCCAACTCAACAGAGGGGTTGGAAAGCCCTGTTCTACCTTGTTTCCCAGGTGTTAGCTGCTCAAATGAGCTTTGAGGTCTACAGAACACCAGACAATCAGGCATGGGTTGTTCTGTTTTTAAGTAAGGTCCAGGTTAGACCTTAAGGCCCCAGATGTTGGGGGAAGGCTTCACCTCCCCAGTTGACAGATAGGGGCAATGGGATCCAAAGGAAGGCAGAGAGGGGACCAGAATTCTTAGCTTGCAGTGCCTTGGCCTTTCCCTCCCTTCACCCCTGAACTCTGTGTCATCTAATCAAGCAGGGTATTGATGCCACCCCTCTAGAAACTAATGTGGGCATTTCCCCTTCTTTTCTTTTTTAAGATTTTATTTATTTGAGAGGGAGAGAGAGAGAAAGCAAGAGCACAAGAGCAGGGGGAGGGAGAAGGAGACTCCCCGCTGAGCAGGGAGCCCCATGCTGGGCTTGATCCCAGGATGCTGGGATCACCACCAGAGCCAAAGGCAGACGCTCAACCAACTGAGCCACCCAGGCGTCCTGGGCACTTCCTCTTCTGGGCAGGAACACAGCCTGGCAAGTTCTTGCTCCCTCTCAACCCCTCTAAGAACTGTCACTTTCTCTTCCTAACATTCCAAAGAAGATGGGATGTGGCAGAAAGTACTGGGCTCGAGGGCAAGATTTTGGAATTCTAATCTCTATCATACACTGTGTGGACCCTAGAAACTTCTTTCCCCTTTCTGGATCTATTTACCTAGCTGTGTAATGTGCATAGAATGCACTGCATTGCTTTTCAAAGTGTGGTCCTTAATCAGGATCACACATATGGTTGTTAAAAATGCACATTCCTGCTCCCACTCAAGAAATGCTGAAGTAGAATCTCAAAATGTACCTGGGAACCTGAATTTCTATTCTGTTGCACAGTAGGAGTGTGGGAACCTCTGGTCTCTTGGCTGTGACCATCTGGGATTCCTCATTCCATTTTTCGCAATGCAAGATGGATGGTCTGAGTGTGGGTATGGTGGTTGATGGGTACTGAATTCTCACACCACGGACCTCTGGTGAATATGGGTTTGGGAGAGGGAAGCACAGATCCTAAGGTCAGAGTTCTCTGGGCTGAGGACTAGGATGAGTGGAGGGGCCCGAAGGGTTTGCCAGGCAAAAGAAAACTAAATGTTTATTTAGAAGTGCCCTGGGTGACTCCCTGCCTCTTCTTCTTCTCCTTCTTCTTTCTTCTTCTCCTTCTTCTTCTTCTTCCTCCTCCTCCTCTTCTTCTTCTTCTTCTTCCTTCTTTTTTTTTTTTTAAAGATTTTATTTATTCATTTGACAGAGAGAGAGAGAGCGCGCACACAAGCAGGGGGAGCAGCAGGCAGAGGGAGAGGGAGAAGGAGGCCCCCCACTAGGTCCTGGAGGATACACTAGTGAACAAGACAAAAATCCCTGCCTTCATAAAGTTTACGTTCTGGTGGGTGTGACAGGCAATGGATATGATATGTATGTAAGTAAAATATACAGCATCTTGGTGATATGAGCTGAGGAGAAAAACTAAGCAGGAAGAGGGATAATCTTTTATGACAAGTGCATAAGATAGGGCGTTCTAGGAAGTGATGTGATGTCATCGCTTGCTTTAACATGGGAAAGAATAAGAGACTGCCATGGCTCCCAGGGACGTCACGACTAGCTCTGTGACGCACCCTCAGGGAGTACCGTAGAGACCCTAGGCTCCTTTATGACGTCAGCAGCCGGGCTCAGCTACAGGGGAGAGGGTTGAATCCGGCCGGGGGGCCCGCCGGCTGCACGCAGGGTCCGTGGCGTCCCGGCGGCGCACATCGGCTGAGGGAGAGCCGAGGGCCGCGGCGGCGGCGGCGGCGACTTTGGCGTCCGTGAGAGGGCGTCCCGGGATCAGGATGCGGCGGAGCCCTCGCCCGGGCTCAGCCACGTCCCCTCACAAGCACACGCCCAACTTCTACAGCGACAACAGCAACAGCTCAGTGAGCGTCACCTCGGGGGACAGCAGCGGGCACCGGTCAGCTGGGCCGGGGCCCGGGGAGCCCGAGGGCAGAAGAGCCCGGGGCTCGAGCTGCGGTGAGCCCGCCTTGAGCGCAGGAGTGCCCGGAGGAACCACATGGGCTGGAAGCTCTCGGCAGAAGCCGGCGCCTCGGAGCCACAATGGGCCGACCGCCTGTGGCGCGGCAACCGTGAGGGGCGGGGCCTCGGGTGCGGGCGGGGTCGAACCCGGGAGAACTGAGGGAGGGGGCGGGGCCCAGGGGCGGGGCCTGGCATGGAATCGGGATTAAGTCTATCTGGATACCCCCTAAGGGGCGGGGCCTATAGGGCGAAGAGGGGAGGCACCAAATACGATTCCCTAAGGGGCGGGACCTCGGGGTGTTGGTCGGTCCTGGGAAGGGGCAGGGAAATCCTGTGATTGGACAGCACTGAGGAGGCGCGGCCTCGGTGTTAGCATAAATAGCTACAGAGCACTAGGGCAGCACCAAGACTTGCCTGGGGGCGGGGGCTCCGTTCCGCAGGGGGACCAACGTCTTGACTTAGCAAGGGACCTCAGAGTGCTGAGAGAGACCTAGGGTGGGGATGCGGTGGGACCAGTGCCCGTGGAGGCTGCCCCGCTTCTGGGCTGGGGAACCTGCGGCGCGGTCTCGGGGGAAGAGTAGACCTGCCTTGCGCAGGGCCCCAATGGCGCCCTTGGGCTCCCGCAGAACCGGCTGGCTCTCCCGTAGTCTCTGAGGAGCAGCTCGACCTTCTCTCAACCCTGGATCTGAGGCAGGAGATGCCTCCACCGCGCGTGTCCAAGAACTTCTTGAGTACGGGCCAGGCCAGCCTGGAGCCCCTCTGACCCTCTGGCTCCCCTCTCTGAACTCCAGTTCTCATTTCTGAGAGACCCTGCTCGTTCTGAGCCCCGATGCCATGCCAGTCTCCAGCCCTTTCCCTGAGCCCGATCCACCTTCTCTGAGCCTGAACTCATTCTCCTTGCCCCCATCTAATTCTCCTAGACCACCCCTCTCTTCCCAAGCCCCTCCTGAACCTCAAACCCCACGCTCTCTGAGCCCTTCTTCATCCCTGCCCTCCCTCTAAGCCTCCTCTCCTCTCCCCAGACCTGCTGTTGCAGGTGCTGAGCGTGTTGCTGTCCCTGGTAGGAGACGTGCTGGTCATTGTGTACAGGTCAGAGGGAGGGAATGGGGCGGGGAGCAGGGCCGGACCCGCGGAGGCTTGAGCATGACTCAATCAGACCTGGCTGAGTCGTGTCCGCGGATGCTGGGTCTAGGGCCCGGCATGGGGCTGCGGTATGCATTAGGGTCCGGGGCCTCAGTCTCCCTCTGATTCTTCAGGGAGGTCTGTTCCATCCGCTTCCTGCTCACGGCTGTGTCACTGCTGAGCCTCTTTCTGGCAGGTGAGGGGGTGGAGAATCCCCTGGGGCCCCAGCCCTGGCTGTTTTGCAGCCAAACCCGGCACATTTTCTTCTATATCCCTCAGCCCACTCAACAAGTTCAGCTCCTCACAGTCCCCTTCAGAGCCCGCTAGTCCCCTCAGACGCACCGCCCTCAAGCCTTTTCTCTCCTCACCACCCCTTTATGCCAGGGAAACCCTCTCCCTCGGCTTGCCCTTAGACCACTCCTCTTTCTCCAGCACTCTGGTGGGGGCTGCTGTACCTGGTCCCTCCTTTGGAGAATGTGAGTCAGGGCAACTGTATCCCAGGGTGGGTGGTTGGCAGGGTATGACCCTGGAGATTGTGGGGGTCCCCTTGGCTGGTGGGAGGGGGACAGCGCTGGAGGCTCTAATCCTAAGGAAGGGATATAAACAGATCTCTGAAGGACTGTGCCCAGAGATGGTTGGGGGTCTCTGAGAGGTCCTGGCAGGTCAGGGAAGGGAGGGGGGCAGTCCTCAAAAAGAAGGCCCTTTGAGTCCAGCTGCTCCCAGGCTGATGTGGGAGAAGAGAGTGGGTGGGAGCTGAGCAGCGCTGTATTTTGTCCCTCCCTCCCTCCAATAGGAACCTAAGGAGATGCTGACTCTAAGGTGAAAGAGGGCTACTGGGGTGGGGAATTAGGGGGCTCAAAGGCGCTTCTGTGCGGGGCCTTACGGGAAGTGCCCAGGCAGACAGTGAGCCAACCGCGCGCGCCAACCTCCCGCCCGCAGCGAGTACCACGAGCGCGTGCGCTCCCAGGGGCAGCAACTGCAGCAGCTCCAGGCCGAGCTGGATAAACTACACAAGGAGGTGTCCAGCGTTCGCGCAGCCAACAGCGAGGTGAGGCCTGCAGTCTCCTGTCTGTCCAAAGTGTCGCCCCGTGGCTCCGCACACTGCTCAGTCCAAGGTCCACCTTGGAAGCCCCTTGCGGAGCCGCGTTCCATGGGTCCCGAGCGGTAAACCCCGCCCCAGAGCCCTGACTTGGGATTTCTCCCAGGGCCCACAAAATCCAACCCAGAGAACCGAGTCCCAGAACTCTGCCCCCCAAAAAATCTGCCTGCAAGTTCCATCCCTCCAGGACCCGCCCTCCCTCTTTTCAGAGAGTGGCCAAGATTGTATTCCAGAGGTTGAATGAAGACTTTGTGAGGAAACCCGACTATGCGCTGAGCTCTGTGGGTAAGACCCAGAGACACTGCAAGACTGAGACTCAGAGACACGGAAGGGGGCGGAGACATTGACACAGACCTACGCACATGCCCGGACCAAAGAGACCGACCTCGGAGACCCTGCCCCAGCTGTCTGTCAGGCCTGGGAGCCTCTGAATGATGGCTTCTCCCTGCTCCAGGGGCCTCCATCGACCTAGAAAAGACATCACACGACTATGAGGATGCGAACACTGCCTACTTCTGGAATCGCTTCAGCTTCTGGAATTACGCGAGGCCGCCAACGGTTATCCTGGAGGTGGGCCTGGAACCTGGGTCCCAGAACCAGACCAGGGGCGGGATGCTTGGGAAAGGACCGCACAGCTCCCTGGAGGTGGGACCCGGCGGAACTGAGGGCGTGGCGCTAGGCGGGGCCCTGCCTGGCAGAGGATGGGAGCGGCTGGAGGCGGGGCCTGGTGGTGCTAGGGACTGGGGCACCGAACAGGATCTGGCTGGACACACACCCGGGCTCCGGGTGGAGGACTGGGCGGGGCCGACGAAGAGGTTGAGCTGAGGGGGGGCGGGGGAACCTGAACCAATGCCCAGGCTGGGGAAGGGCCGAGTAGCTCTGTCGGTGGGTTCTGAAGGTCTACCTGTTCGCCTGCAGCCAGATGTGTTCCCTGGGAATTGCTGGGCTTTTGAGGGCGACCAGGGCCAGGTGGTGATCCGGCTACCGGGTCGTGTGCAACTGAGCGACATCACCCTGCAGCACCCACCACCCAGTGTGGCACACACCGGGGGAGCCAACAGCGCCCCCCGCGACTTCGCAGTCTACGTGAGTGGGGCTGAGGCTAAGGAGGTGGGGGATTTTGCCTAGAAAGTACCAGTCATGAAAATTGGTGTCACTATCTGAGTCTTCGCTTGCTTATCTATAAAACGGAGATACTACCACTCGCCTCTCAGGCCTATAGGTTATAATTACAACCATATCCAAACATTAGGTATGGCTTTATTGAGCGCTTATTCTGTGCTTTGCTTTACATGGATCATCTCCTTGCATCCAGTCAACAACCTAAGAAGTGCTATCATCTCCCCCTTCACTGATGAGGAAAGTAATGCTCAGAAAGGGGATCTTATTTGCCAAAGTCACATAGCTAACAATTGGCCAGACTAAACTGCAACCTGGTTCCTTGGAGCCCTCAGCCCACACTACACTACCGTAACACCAAAAGAGAAGTGAGAGCGTGCATACAACTACTGCCATAGTAGGTCCTCCATGAAGTTGTTTTCTCCCTCTCCCACCTGTGCCTCACTGTTCCCTCTACTCACTCTTCACCCACCAGGGCCTCCAGCTTGATGAGACTGAAGTTTTCTTAGGGAAATTCACCTTCGATGTGGAGAAATCAGAGATTCAGACTTTCCACCTACAGGTGTGTGTCTCTGGGGGCTAGGGTGCTAAAGGAACGGGCCAGCAAAGGAAGACTGGAGAGGAAGGCAGCCCTTGGGACAGCAGTCCTTGGCATGATCCATTTGTCTCCCCAGAATGACCCCCCAACTGCCTTTCCCAAGGTGAAGATCCAGATTCTAAGCAACTGGGGCCACCCCCGTTTCACATGCTTGTATCGGGTCCGAGCCCATGGCATGCGAACTTCAGAGGGGGCAGGAGACAGTGCCACAGGGGAACCCCATTAAACATGCTGATTGTTGAAGTAGAGTGCAGGTCTGTGTTCAAAGAAGCTGGATCCATGCTGAGGTGGGGTGGGGAGGGCTCTGGTTGCCTTTGGTATATAAATATGGTGGGGGGGGTCTACTTTCCAATGCACCCTCTTAATTTGGAGAAGTTCAGATCAATACGATAGCAGCTCATGTTACTGAGTACTTACCATGTGCAAGAGATGGTGCGCTGGACATTCTACATTATTACATTCTAACTAATCCTCATAACCCCAGAGGGGGAAACCGCCCAGGTCACAAAACACTCAAGGGAACAGTGCCACAGTGGAACCCAAATCTACCTTCTTCCAGAGGCCACCCTCTGTAACTCAGAGCTGCCAGTCAACCTGAAGCCATATTTGTGCACCTCGCTTCCTACCCCTACCCTCTGGGAAAGTCCCCCCAACTCCTGCTAGGTGCAGGTGGAGAAGCTAACTACCCCTTTTCTTGAAGTAAACACTCAAAAACTAAGGAGTCTTGAGAACCTCTAGGAAGCATCAGAGTCAGAGTTGATGCAGGCCTGGTAGCCCCATCTCAGCTGTCTTTACTGCAAGGCCCAGTACAAGTGGTGTAGTGTTCATCAGTCCCTGCCATCAGGGAGGCTGACGGGAGGGACGATGCTCCAGCAAACAATTTCTTTATTGATCCAAGAATTCTTTACTCTAAGGATCAAAGTAGAATTGGAAGAATAAAAGATGGAGGAGACAGGCATCAAAAGATTAAGGAGTTCTATCTACCTGGGCAGAGAACAGAAAAGGGGGACCAGCTTGAGCAAAGGAACATGCACCATCTTGCCTCTTAGGATCCTTCCCAGTGTGTTCATGCATTGGAAGAATATACATATAGATTATGAACAGCGGTTACATCTCTAGGAAGTGGAATGCATGAGTATGTGTTAGGGTGAAGCACATATCCATTCGTTTAAATTTTCAGAATATTACTTTTGTAATTTACTCTACTGAGGGGTGCGTGGGTGGTTCAGTTGGTTGAACGTCTGCCTTCAGCTCAGGTTATGATCCCAGCATCCTGGGATCTCCCTCCTGCTTCTCCCTCTCCCTCTGCCTGCTGCCCCCCCTGCTTGTGCTGTCAAATAAATAAATACAAGATTAAAAAAATAAAATTAAATAAAATTAACTAAATAAATTACTGAGTGCTCTCAAAGCCTAAGTTTAGAAATATGAACTAATACAGCTTTTCTGGAGGACAGTTTCACAAGAGGAACCAAAAGCCTTAAAATTTTTTACATTCTTTAATCATAGTAATTCCATTTCTAAGAATGGAGCCGAAGGATATATCAATGTAATCAAAGATAATACTTTTAAGGATATTCATCACACTGTTGTTTATAAAGAGAAAACTGGAAATAGTATATAAGAAGATAAACCAATTTTTTAAAAAAGGTTTCATTTGAAAGAGAGACAGAGACAACACGAGCAGAGGGAGGAGTAGAGGAAGAGGGAGAAGCAGTCTCCCCACCGAGCAGGGAGCTTGACATGGGACTCAATCCCAGGACCCCACGATCATGACCCGAGCTGAAGGCAGACGCTTAACCAACTGAGCCACCCAGGCACCCCATACAAGAAGATAATTTATGCTACAAAAATGTGTCCAAAAGAAATGGTAACATTTAAGGGAATGTTTAATATCATGGAAATTAATGATATATGGATAATTTCTTAAAAAGCAAGCTAGATTGTTATACATAATAAACTTCCATATCAAAAGAGTTCTACGGATCAGAAGATACTATAAATGAAAAGGCAGTAACTTGGGAGGAAATATTTTCAACATGTATAAGAGTAAAGGCTTAAACAACAAAAACACCTATAAATAGGCTATTCAGGAGAAATATAACTCACAAACACATGAAATGGTACCTCACCTTCAAAATTAAATAAATTCAAGCTAAAAATGAAAGTATTTTTTGCCTGTCATGTTAACAGATAGAGGGACAAAAGACTGTTGTTATGGAGGGCAATTTACAGTATCTATTAAAAGTTTAAATATTCATATTCCTAGCATTTCTACTTCTAGGAACATCCTTCAGAAATATTGTGGTAAATGTACAAGGATATTCATTACAGCACTTTGTAATATTGTAAAATTGGAGGGGACCCAAATCTCAATAAATAAGGGATTGGCTAAATAAGCTATAAGATACTCATACACA
The DNA here is from genome assembly GCF_054177405.1 of Leptonychotes weddellii. Taxonomy (NCBI): domain Eukaryota; kingdom Metazoa; phylum Chordata; class Mammalia; order Carnivora; family Phocidae; genus Leptonychotes; species Leptonychotes weddellii. The sequence continues at coordinate 20,819,804 of NC_138378.1, read as the reverse complement.
GAATAATATATATGCATTAAAAAGAATAAGGTCACCAGTAAGTTCTAATGGGTAAGACACCCAAAATATTATAAAAACAAGGTGCAAAGAGTATGTATAATATCCTTAGGAAAAAAAAAAATGTCAGACCTAGGAAAGAAAGGAACCCTCACCTGCTCTGTTATACAGTATTTATATTTGAAATAATTTTGTACTAACTAGTATACATTTTAAAGCATCTTAAAATAGTATGTATAGGGGGCGCCTGGGTGGCTCAGTCGTTAAGCTTCTGCCTTCGGCTCGGGTCATGATCCCGGGGTCCTGGGATCGAGCCCCACGTCGGGCTCCCTGCTCCGCGGGAAGCCTGCTTCTCCCTCTCCCACTCCCCCTGCTTGTGTTCCCTCTCTCACTGTGTCTCTCTCTGTCAAATAAATAAAATCTTTAAAAAAAAAAAAGTATGTATAATATGATCCCATTTTTATAAAATAAAAAAACATGTATATAGTTTTGCATGATGGACTAAAAAATATGCACCGAATATTTTTTTGGCACATGGGAGTTTGGATATTATTTTTTCTGTATTTTTTCTTTTATATGAAAATACATATTAATTTTCTAGTAAGAAAAAAATTAGCTGTTAAAAAGATTCAGGCTTGTAGCCTATCTTTAGGATCAGAAACACCACTGCTCCCTCCTTGTCTCTGTTCCCAGCTCAGCCCTGTCCTAAGGCAGGGCAGGCTGGGTGTTTGGCTCACATTCAATCCTACAGAAGTGTCTCTAGGCTTCTGGCCTGGAATACCCAGTTTCTTTGCCTAGGGCTATGATGTCAGAGGTATCCTTCACTCAGCAACCTCTAAGGGGGATAAACTGAGACTCAGGGAAAATAAACATGGCTAATAGTAAACTCCCACTCAAAAACACAGAGTGGTGGCAAAGCAGTGGTTTTCACTGATCTTTATTAAATGAAGGATTCCAGGGGCAAGCAGGAGGGATCAAGAGCAACAGCAAGAGCAAATATAAAAGTATAAAATGTAAAGTGCAGCACTGGGCAATGTGTGCAGGATTGAGCCATGCCCACAGGGACCTTGGGTACACAAGGCTGAGGACGAGCCATAGCCCACCCTCTAAGGGAATCTAGGCCTGAGGAGCCTGTGCAGGGCTCTTGGCTGGGGGTGGAAGTGGCTTGAATGGGGCCCAACCTTGGGCCTTGAAGTAGGAGACCAGTTGTGTGGGTATTTCTGCGAGCACAGTCTGTGCCAGTGTCTCCCGAGGGGCCTGCCAGAAGAAAAAGGGCAAGGTCAGTGGTGATCCATAATAGCTTCGCAAAGTTTACATTTCATACCCAAAAAAGGATACAAAGGATATAAACCCCAACACCCAACCCTGCCCCAATGCAAGGGTGAGTATCCCCACTCGAGAGAGGTGGAGGGATAAACTCCCAGCTCTGGTCTGCCCCCAGGCTTGTCCCCACTCACATTCTGGAAGCGGCGGTAGGGCACGAACTGCACTATGTCACGGGCAGCTGCCTCCCCGGAGCGTGCACGCAGGGGCCCATCATCAGCATCCAGCTGCTCCATGGCCTCGAAGTCAGCACCACCCACACCCACGATGATCACTGACATGGGCAGGTAGGAGGCACGCACCACAGCCTCACGTGTAGCCTCCACATCTGTCACAGCGCCGTCAGTCAGCAGCAACAGCACCAAGTATTGCTGGGGATAAGTCCATTCACAAACTGAGGCAGACCTAAACACCCCAGCCACACATTCCCATACTGATAAGAAGTCTCTTGTTACATATCCCTGAAGGGAACCCTTGACCAAGACAGCACACCACCACCACTACCTCCCATGATCCTCACCGAGGCAGTCCTCTGATGTGCAGCCTGGGTTGCCAACCTGGCCACATGGTTGATGATGGGTGCAAAGTTGGTGGGGCCATAGAGGCGAACTTGGGGCAGGGCCTGGCGGTAAGCATCCACAATGCCCTGGATGCCTAGCAAACGAAGGCAAAAAACACTGTAAAATACCAATCCTGACATCAACCCACCCTGGCCGAGGAGATTTGGGAACCTGGGTGTATTTCATTCAATCACCCCTATAACCCAAGGTACTTAACTTTATCCTACAGATGGGAGAACTAAGAACAAAGAGAAGGGCACTTGCCCTAAATCACAACTTGAGTTAAATCTGATTAAGGGGGTCCCCTGAACAAATCTAAGATAGTTAAGCATCAGATTATAACCCACTTAATAAAATAATGAATTATAATCCATTTAATAAGAATCTCTAGATAATTAATTAATGGGAAAGAGGAAACTCTTAATAAATGTAGGAGGAATTACAAAATCTTTGACAATCACCGATTGCAAAGATCATCAATAGGTGCTGAAACTATAGGGTACTAGTTAATGAGTAATTGGATTTTTTTTTTTTTTTAAGATTTATTTGACACAGAGAGACACAATGAGAGAGGGAACACAAGCAGGGGGAGTGGGAGAGAGAGAAGAAGGCTTCCCGCGGAGCAGGGAACCATATGCGGGGCTCAATCCCAGGACCCTGGGATCATGACCTGAGCCGAAGGCAGACGCTTAACGACTGAGCCACCCAGGCGCCCCTGAGTAACTGAAATATTTAAGGGATGAAGGGTGCAAAGTTGGTGGAGGGAGGAAGAGGAAGGGAGATGGAGAATCTGAGTGACAGAGAAGAAGGTAAACAATAGCCCCTGTGACCCAGGCCCTGACCCCTGAGCTCCAATGACCTAAATCCCCTATAACTACTATCACAACTTTTCTCTAAGTCTGAACTCAGGTCAAAAACCCAGGTCACATCAGGTCAAGTTTTCCCCTTTAGTTTGTTGCCCACGTGGGGGTCCTGGGGAATCATGATGTTTGGCCATCTCTAAACAAAAGAGCTTGGGCAAAAAGCACCCTGAAAAGAGCTGCACCAAGGCTTCCACTGATGCCCAGACCGGTACCAGTGAGCTTCCAGGCAAAGATAACAGCTACCATTTTTTAGAGAGTGCTTAGTATGTGCCAGGCTTACTGCTTCAAAGTTTATATTAAATATTCAATATCCTACAGTATTTATCGTTTTTATGAAGCCAAAGCACACTGGTCCCAAGTCACATGGTTTTAGAAAGAGGCAAGATAAAGATTTGAGACCTAGATTTGAGTCCAGAGACCTAGCTCTAAAATCCACTCCTCTGGGGGCGCCTGGGTGGCTCAGTCGTTAAGTGTCTGCCTTCGGCTCAGGTCATGATCCCAGGGTCCTGCTCCGTGGGAAGCCTGCTTCTCCCTCTCCCACTCCCCCTGCCTGTGTTCCCTCTCTGGCTGTCTTTCTCTCTGTCAAATAATTAAAACCTTTAAAATAAAATTAAAATAATAAAATAAAATAAAATAAAATAAAATCCACTCCTTTGGACAACGGAGTCAGGTATCTGCCTCATTACCCCCACACTCCCTTGTCTGCATAGGCTTGGCCTTCTAGGTGTGGACAGATCTGCCTTACGGTGGAGGTTGAAGGAACTTACCTGGGCAGTAGGGGTTACTGGGGTTGAAGTTCAAGGCAAATTCATGGGAGACCTGAGGGCAAGAATGAAAATGAGGTTCTTTCTCCATGACCATCTATGTGCAAAGAAAAAGGACACTATGGTATATTCCAAGCATTGTATAGGAGCTATGTAGTCCTGAACATTTATTATACACATGCCTGTAGGGATGCATCCCTGCATCTCCACATAAAGTTGGGTGCCACCCAGCAAGTCGACCACATCCCCCCAAATCAGGACCCTGACACTGAAAATAGGAGTTGGGGAGGCAAAAAGAGTGCTCACCTGCCAATCGGGGGGTACCTGGGCCCCAAATCCAAATGCTGGGAATAGCTTGTCCCTGTGGGAAGACAGTGAGTTGGAGAAGAGACAGGAGGGGACTGTGAGCCCAGAGGCTTAAGCATCTGCAGGGAGGGGGATGGGCAAGAGAAAAGTTACTCACGAGTCATAGTCCTGAATCACACTGCCCACACTCCACAGTGCTGTCAGGTACTCGTTGACCCCTGTTGGGCTCAGGTAGTGCAGGGAGTCCGGGGAGGAAGGATCTCCATTGGAGCCCGTGAAGTCAATGCCTACCTAGGAGGGGAGATGGGGAGCTGAAGACCACTCTGAGACCCAGATCTGTTCTCTTATCCCTGATAAAGCAACTTACAGTGAAGTTGATTTGACAGCCTCCCATCACATAGTCCAGGAATGAATACTGTGTTTCTACCTGCAGATGAAACCAGGATCATGGCTGGGGTGAAGGGGTTGGGGCCATGGAGCACAGGGGTCAGAGCCTGGGTCACATGGGCTATTGCCTCACCTGGCAAATCTTGACACAAACAGTCCCAGAGTTCTTGTAGCTTTTCTTTTTCTGCTGTTTCTCAGGGTGGATACATTCAAACTCAGCCTGGTGAGGAAAGAAAAATTAGGGTAGGAAACTCCCAGAGCATCAGCTGGAACTGGCCTGCCCTCCCTCTCCCCCTGGGGCTGCAGTCCTTTAGGCCCACCTTAATACCCCTGAGCAGGGCTGGCACTCACCGGAACTGCTTGCAGCTGGGCCAAGCTGGTGTAGAAGGTACCAATGAGATCATGTGAACCATCACTGTCATAGTCTGAGCATCGCACCTGTGTGTGTGGGGGGAGTGGGGGAAGGTGTGTATGTGTATACAGAGAGCAGGGGTAGGGGGCAGGTGAGAATAAATCCCTCCCCATGTCCAGTCAGGAGGCAAACTCCTCACCTGGATGGGTATGCTGGGGTCTCCCCCACAGAAATGCTGAAGGGGAACAGAGAAGCGCTTCCATGTAGGGTTCAAGTTGTTCTTGATTACCTGAAGGTGGAGAGCAAGGCCTCTAGTAAGCTCTGGGCTGGCATATGGGGAGCTGTCATCCTTCTCTATCCATATGCAGTCTCTTTCTCCCTGTTCCAAACCTTGGTAATCACAAGCCCCAGGAGAGTCTCTCCTACCCCACTCCACCCAATCCCAGGGGTCTCACACCTCAGATCTGTATGCCAGGTGCCATTTCCCATCACCCTGACAGAAGAACTCCAAGAACGGGTCCGATTTCCCCAGGAAGTCCTGTCAATGCCACAGAGACCCCAGTGTAAGACTCAGGGAGAGATAACCATTTTGCCAGTCCCCAGCCCCACCCCCCCCTTAGTTCTAAACCCCCAGGAACACCATTCCTGCCCCTTAATTCTTAAACCCCCAGGACTTCCTTCCAGACACACCTTCTTATCTAGGTTTCTGGCCTCCACCTCCATGGTCACTATACGATTATCCTTCATCTCTTGAGCAGATACCTAGGAAGGGGAGGCAGGAGACTGTATCCCCTCATGAATTCCTCATTGATGTAACCCTCCTCCCCCACAGAGTTCTTCCTTACCGTGATGGTCCCCCGCCCAGCAGGTTTTCCAGGCTTCAGCATCAAGGGTAGAGTTATTATATGGCTGGACACAATCTGGGGCAAAGCAGGGGTGGGTGGGGGAGCAAAATCTCAGGCAGGGTTATGTCTTGCTTGGCCCCCACCTCCACATTCCAGACAGTCTGGGCTGTTAGGGCTCTTACTGAACATATGTCTAAAGTATTTTAATCCCTAGCCCTACATACCTGTCCTAGGGAACACTCAGCCCCTCCTAGGAAGTCGTCATCCCCCAGCTCAGGTGTCTTGTTGTCTATGTCATAAATGCCAAATCGGAGCTTCTGGACTGTTTCAAAGTGGTACTCAAGCTGCAGGGTCTTGGAGAACTCGGGGCTCGAGCAGTTCCGTACTTGCTCAGTTCGGCCAAGCTGTGGGCAGAGGCCAGTACCATCACAGTCACACACCCTCTACCCTCAGCACTGTTCTAACCGTCCTCCACAACTTTAACCCCCAAGGCCCTTCTCACCTCAGCCCAGCTGCCCCCTCCCACATCCTGTAAAAGGACGCAGAGTGGGTCAGACTTGGAGCCGATGTCCTTGTCAATGAGGTGGTCACAGGAAATGGATAGCTGAACCAAGGTCACACAGTGGGCCATCTGGGAAAGAAAGGACCTGAGTCAAGCATTGAGGACCCTTCTCTACCCTTCCCTGACTATATGTCCCAGCTTGGGAAGGCCAGCAGGCTTCCCCCAGGCAGGGCTGAGCCTGTATCCAGCTCCATGACACCGAAGGAAGAGAAGGCCTTAGAGCCTCCATATTCCTCTAATCCCCTCAGGTGAGCTCAGTGGGACAGGACATGGTGAGTACAACCAACCCTGATATGATGGGAAGATGCAGAAAAAGTATATTGGCCTTCATCAACAACTTTGAGCCCAAACTGGTCCTCACCCCAAAAATCCCTATAATGTTCCTAAGACCCAGAATCCAACCCTGATCTTCTGAGACCAATGAATCTCACTCTGACCCTTTACTGGCCCCAGATCAGACCCTAATCAAAATTCTAATCCCAACATGACCATGATCCAGATCCAACTCCCCAAAAAAGTTTCTTCCTCCAATGATTTCTCACTAACTCTCAGACCCTGCATCTTGAGGTAGTGTTAGGATCCCAACTGATTCTCCTAGTGGGTAATCAGCTACTCATGGCCAACTCACTAGTCTCACTGCCACTATCCAGTCCAAGCCACCGGGCTTATCGCATTAGCCTCTTTAACTGGTCTCCCTTATCCTACGCCATCCCCACCTCCACCTCCATCCTCACACCAACAGACTATTCCCAATACAGCAACCAGGGTGATCCTGTTAAAACGTAGGTCAGGGTATGCTACACATCTGCCCAAACCCTATAATGATTTCCCATTACTTAGAAAAAATGCAAATTCTACCATGGTCTCCAAGATTTTGAAAGATCTAGATCTCTCTAATCTGATTTCCTAACACCTCTCTTGCTCACTCCATTCTGAACACACAGGTCTGTTTGCCTGCCATTCCTCAAAGAAGCTTGTTTCTTCCCTCATATTATCCACATGGCTTGCTGTTTCCTCACTCCTTCTAAGTCTTTATTCAAATTCATCTTCTTATTATGAAGAAAAGGCTCTCCTTTTCTAGGTACTTAACATTTCAACCTTACTACTACTGAGCATCACATACCCGTTTCCTGCTTTTTCTTTTTAGCATTTATCATTGATTGTCTAATATATAACCTCTCTTCCCCACTAGAATGTAAACTGAAGGAATGTAAACGTGAGGGAAGGGATATTTGTCTGTTCTGTTTATTGCTCTATCCCAAGCACCTAGATAATATTTGCTGAATGAAATCCAAAAGGCCATCTGCAGCCTCAGCTCCTAGCCCAGCCATCTCCAAACTGGCAATCAAGGAGCACCAACTTTTCCAATTTACTCATCTCCTCGGCTGAAACACTATCTTCTTGCATGGATCACCATAACTCCCATGTAAACCCTCCTCCTACAGTCCCCATAACAATTACCCTCAGACTCCTTACTATCCCTGCGTCCCGCTGACCCATACACCTGCAGACTGTCTGTACCAAAAGTGCAGATGACGTCAGATCTCTCACCCAGCTTCACTCAGCACTCCAGGTTTCCCAGCGCTATACCCCAGGATGCCTCCAGCCTTAGCCTCCCCTAAACTGACCCTCAGTCAATCCTTCCCCCAACCTAGCCCACAGTTAGTGCTGTTCCCATCTTGGCGCCTCATGGTCTCCATCTGGAGTGCTATTATCAACCAACATTGGAATGACTCTTACACTTTGGCTTGCTTCACATACTGCCTGTTCTTAGCACCTCAGTCTCTGCTTGAAAGCATCCAATGATGGAAAATCCACCACTCTTCTAATCCATTTAGATAGTCCTGCTCCATAAAGTCCTACCCAAACCAACTCAAGTCTGTTGGAATTCTCATTTCTACACATTTGTCCTATTTCTCCCCAGTCTAATCTTCCACAAGGAAAGCCTTATTCCATCTCCCTCTGAGAACCCATCTGATACTTGGAAGCAGTGAAATCCCCAGCTAAAATCTGGAAAAAGAGCCCCAGTTCTTTTCAATGTTGCCCCTAGAATGTGGCTTGTAGACTCTGACCTGCCTGACCATCCCCCCTTTGGAAGTTCCCTACGAACAGATCCAGAGAAAAACACATACTCCCAAAGGAGTGGGACCACAACTTCCCCGAGTCACAATCTGACTCCATGCTTCTCACTTCACATGTTCTCTGAGGCAGTGTTTGCACAGAACAGAAACAAACGAAGAATGTTCATTTCATTATTGCTGAAACCAGTAAAACACCTGAGAACACTTAAAGGTCTATCTATTGGGTACTAAGTAAATTATGGTACATTAAAACAATGGAATGCTGAGCAGCAGGTAAAATACAAGGCAGAACTATATTATATTGGTATTATATGAAAAAATAAAGTCACAAAAAATGGTAAGAAAAGTATGACTCCATTTTAAACTTCAACTGTATGTGTATATACAATAGATTTGAATAGGTACACAAAATAAATATACAGAAAAATGGAAGGCACACCAAAAATTGCAACTCAGAGGTACACCTCAGGGAAGGGGAATGAAGGTGAGGATTTTATAATCTCTATATACTTCTGTATTATTTCAATATTTTATAGTTTATTTTGTGTTTTTTAAAGGACTTCATTAGCTTTTTTCCCCAATCCACAACTCAAGTCCTCTTGACTATTCAAAGCCCTCTGGTTTAACAACCCCTATCTAACTTCAGGGCTCAATGTCTCTTGCCTCCTCACTGGCTTCTCCTCCTTAACAATGCCTCAGCTAGTCTTCCTTGTGTCAGCTTCCAGAGTTTCTACCTTAACTAGAAGTCCTGCACAGATGCCCATGGCCCTTAGGTTCAGAGCCAAACTCCCCAGCAAGGCCACCTTGTGGCACAACTCCAGAGTACATCTGCACAGAATTCAGTCGTTGTGTAATATGGTGACCCTGCATCCCTAACTCAGCCTTCAAAGCCCTTCCCAGTCTGCTCTATCTCCTGCTATTCCACCACCCAACCAACTAGTCATCCAAAGCTATTTCTGGTTCCTGGAACATACACACGCTGATACCTCTGACTTTCCTGTCTAACAAATGCCTTGTCATCCAAAGTTCTGCTATATTATTGCGTTATGAAGCCTCACCCACAATCCCCAAGTAAAATTTATTGTTTCTCCTTTAGATGATTACATGGTTTCCTCATCATCTTCCTTCAAACACACACAGACACACTTCTGTGTTTATTAGCCAAACAGAAACTAGACCATACCATTTCTCTGTTTAAAACTCTGGGATGGCATCCCCAAACACTCAAAAGTCCAAAGTTCTTACTGTGGTCTACAAGGCCTTCCCTGAAAGACCTGACACTTAACTAATCACCTAGTCACACAAGTATGTTCCAGCCAGGTTTCATTTCTGACCCACATACACACAACATCAATCTCATTCCCTGTATCAGAGCTTCTGCACTGTCTTCATCCATAGACACCCGAGAAAATAAGCTGTATTAGAGTAGGAACCATGTCTGGTTTGCCTAATCTCTCTATGTCCAGTATCTATAACAGTACCTACCCAATAGCAGGTACTCAGTAAATTAAATATTAGTGATATAACATTGAAACTGCCATATCAAAATTTTGACTTTTGTCTGTCTACCCTCATAATCTATGGGCTCCTTGGAACTAGGGCTGGGTATTATTTCTGTATCCCTAGTATCAGTGCTTAGTATGTAGTTAGTAGTCATAACCATTTGCTGAATAAATGGTAACATTTGCTTTTGCTCAACTCAAACTTTGAGGCCTTTTCCATTTGAAATACTGTCCCAGCAGTAAGTCTTCTCTATCCTTATCTTATACAACTGAGCTTTAAAATTTAAATTCAGGACTCCTGGAACTCAATATTAAGTGACAAATTTAAAATGGGCAAAAAAATTTTGATCAGATACTTCATAAAAGAAAATAGATGAATTGGAAATACACAAAGGAAGAGTGATCAATAGCACTAGTCATCAGGGAAATGCAAATTAAAACCACAAGATACTATCACACACCCACCACAATGGCTAAAAGTAAAAAAACTGACAATGCCAAATATTGGCAAGGGCATGGAAATCTCATACATTGTTAGTGAAAGCATTAAATATACCACTTTGGAAACTGTCTGGCAGCTTATTAGAAAACCAAACACACATCTAGTCCAAGAGCAATTCCACTCCTAGATTTTTATCCAAAAGAAAACATTATGTCCACAAAAAGATTTGTACAAGAATGTTCATAGCAGCTTTATTCATAATAGCCAAAAATTTGAAACAGCTCAAGTGTCCATCAATATGAGAATGAATAAACCATCATGTTTATACATGTATTAGAAAACTGCTTGGTAACAAAAAGAAACAAACTATTAATATCTGCAACATGGATGAATCTGAAGCATAAAATACACAGATTCCACTTACAAAGTTTTAAGACAGGCAAAACTAATCTACAGTGAAAAAAATTCAGAATACTGGTTGTTCCTCCCATGTCCCCCAGGGGAGGGGCAGGTATCAACTGAGAAGCAACAGGAGATAACTCTAGGGGGAATGGAAAAGTTCCTTATCTTGATAGGAATGTGAGTCATGAATGCATTTTTCATTTTCATCTAACAGTACACTTAAGGTGTATACATCTTATTGTATGTAAATGGTACCACCTCCCCCTGCCCAACAAGCCTGTACAAAATAATGAACGCAAGACATGTTGAAATATTTATGGGTGAAGTGTGATGTTTGCAATTTCTTGAAATGCACCAAAAAAATAAAATGGATGGTTATGTGGTAAAACAAATATAGAAGCATTTAAATTGTAGAATCTATTTCCTGTATAATTTTTTCAACTTTTCTGTACAAAGTTTTCACAATAAAATGCTGGGGAAAAATTTAAGTGGAGGACTCAAAGTGGAGAACTCTGGGTTTATCCTTGACACTTTGTTGAGAACTACAAAAGTATTACCAGTAATTATCTGTGGTGGTGAGGTTACAGGCAACAACGGGAGCTGCTGCCTTTTCCCTCACTCTGACTTCTCAGAAGATCCCAGACAGAGAGGCTTTTGATCTGGGGAAGACATACGGGCAGTGGGCCAGGTGCTTCTTCTGGTGCTAGGCCTCAATTTCTGGTAGACAAGAGCATTCTTTCCTAGTCTATTACCATGTCTACCCTCTTTCCCCACGATTGGTCCTGTTCTATCCTTTCTCAGTTTCTTCTTGGACCAGACTAAAACCCCAACCAGAATGTTGTGGGCCTACATGTGCATATGGGACTGGATTCCATTTCTAAGAGACCAGAACTTCCTGTGCTACCAGTTTTATTCCCAATCTCCTTGCTTTGCTTCTCATTGGAATTAGCAATTCTTTATAAGCAAATCTTTACAATATGTACTTTTCTATCCTTTGAGTCATAGTCCCTTTAAATTATCTAATGCCTGGGATTATTAATCTCTCCCAAATCCTGTTGATCTCCTTTAGAATTTATTTCCAAGCCTACCTCTGTTTAGAAATCTTACAGAACTAAAATTCCTAGTTCATGTCGCTCTTCTGTCCTGTATCTTTTGAACAGCTACATCCTTAAGCCAGACTCATTTACTTTTCACCTAGTGCCATCATAATTAATCTCATGGGGGCTTTTACTCCAATTTTACAAAACCATATTAAATACCACATTTAAGTGAGTCAATAAAAGTATCAGAAATTTTCTCACTTATTTCTGTAAGAGAGGTCTGGCTAATATTTGCCAGGTGTGTGCGCGCTCTCTTCTGAACCAGCATATCTTGCCTGGATGCCTTTAAGTCTCCTAACTGGTCTCTTCATTTCCATTCTCAGTTCAACAAAGTCACAGACCTTCTCTGACTCCAAACCAACAAAACTCAGCTTCTCATAAACCTATCAAAATGTGCAACTTGTTTATCTATTACCTCTAGTAGACTATAAATTCAACAAGAGAAGGGACCAGTCTTGCTCCAATGTCTTGCTCCCATTCTAGTGACTCACACATAGCAGGTGCTTTGTAAATATTTGTTGAATTACTGCTAGGAAAGGAATGATAATCCAAGGATCTTCGAAATGACCCAAATCTAGTCCTGGCCTGCTGCTGAAGCCATCAGGGGAGAAATGAGCTTTTTAGGAACACTCAACACAGAAGACTAGCTTATTTCTATGTGCTCTCAACACTCCCAACCTTTCCATTTGGTGCTAGTCAGGAATTGCAAACAGAAATAACCAAGTATATAGCACCAATCTTTTCTGCCTTTGCTTTCTAACACTTGAAGCTTTGTTCTCTTCTGCTCTCCCTTGTAGGTTGCTTTCCTCTGCTCTTCTCCATTGTTAGAAATAAAAAGGAACCGAGTGATCCTTTAAATCCAAGTCCCTCAATTCAAGTCAGAGAGATAAAATGTGATTTAGCTAAGGCCACATACATGGCTAAACAAAATGAGGACCAAAACTCAAATATTCTGACTCCTATCTCGTCTAGAACTTTGGACTATAGTCATACCCTCCTCTCCTGAAGAAGTTTCCTTCTTATATCCAACAGCAACGTGATGTAGTGGGCGAGAGTATGGGTCCTGTGGTGAAGTGACCAGGCTCCAAATACTGGCCTTTTGTCTCTCCCTAGCCACAATGAGATATTACTACACACCCACCAAAACAATGTCCTACCTATGTAATTTAGGCAAAATACTAAGCCTTAGGTTCCTCAAAACTGGGGGATATTATCTTTTTTTGGAAGATTCGTATAATGTATGCTAGGTGCTTAGCACAGTCTAGAACTATTATTACCAATTAGTGTTAGCTATTATCATCATTCTTCAAGCCTAGCTCTCATATGCTCTTTTTCACAATATCTCCATCACTCAATAATTTCTCACTCTGGACTACTATACTCAATCCACACCACAACTATACTGTCAATTTTTCCAGCTCCTCACCTGTCTGTAAAATAACATCCTTAGAACAAACACTGCTTCAGCATCTCCTATTTCGCACAGCATAGACCTAAGCACATGATAGCAATTCAAAGCACCTCGAGGGAGGCTTGCAGCAGTGTGCTGGAGCAGGCTTGTATGGTTTTACAAGAGACAAGTGTTAAATATTAAGTAATTTTGTAAATGAATCTGGTAAAGTTTTAAGCCACAGAAATTGGGCAAATGATAAAATCAGAGCTTTCCTTCCCACAGCTAGCTGGTTTACCATTGTTGATAGGGAAACCCACTCTGCCAAAAGGGAGTGACTTGTCCATTTTCTAGGGCATCCCCTCCCCTGCCTTGGAGATTCTAATTCTGGTCTTCATAAATCCATGAACACCTCTCTTCTCCTGGATCCAATTCAGTGCCAGTCAAGCTGAAACTCATTGGTCTTTCATGCTCAGGTATTACACTGCCCTCTTCCCTTCCCAAAAGCCTAACAAAGAAAGGAACCAGCCTTCAATCCCATTTCCAGGCTTTGAAGAGGAAGAATACAGCACCACAATGTCCGGGTGCCAGGATCACTCCTTCAACAAACCAAAGCCATGATCACACTCCTGTTGCCTACCTTGGCATGCTGGAGCAGCTCAGATGCTCGATCAAGTCTTGAAAGCCAATCAGGAAATTCTCCACAGGCTCCCAATGGGCAGAGCACCACCCATGGAATACTCTTTTCCTTTCAGATTGAAAAGATGAACTACGCCCATCACCACTGTTCCTTTCCTTCTCTGCCTCAAGGGACATGGGTAAGGTCGACAAGTTTTTCTTTACCCCTGCTTATCCCTTTATAACTCAGAGATTCCCCAAATTTAAATTAGCAGCCCCAAAGACAGTCCTCACAGGTCACAAACTGAACCAAATATGTAAATCCTTACTATAAAACTATATTCTTTTTTCACACATATGACTACAGGCTACAAAAATTGTGTTTAAAACTAAAATTTTAAGCAATAATTTAGTTTAGATCCACATTAATACTAAGTAGTCTGGCTGCTACTGTATTTGGCAATTCTATAACGCTTAAAATGTGAGTGTCACACAAAAAGTGAAAAGCAGGAAAATATGGTACAGTAAACGGTCACAGGGTGTCCCATCCCGCTTTATTCTGTGAAGGTCAAAAAAGTTTGGAAGTCAAACTACAACATCCCCAGAAGACTTACCCAAAATTGAACAACCTGTGTCCAACTCTTCAAAGAGAACCTAGCTTGAGGAGCAAATTGGATATGGGGAAAGAAGGAAACTGAAGAAGAACATATGGCCTTCAAGCAAGACAGGACAGTACTGGAGTGAGAGTTCTTCTCTGCCCTAGGACTCTGAATGTGTTTACACGAAGCCTCCACCCGCCTACTTCAAAATAAGCATCGGAGTACTGGAGCAAGACCAGAATCCCTTCCCCAGCAGGCTCAAGGCCCCCGACAGAAGAGTGCTGCCAGTGGCCTCCCACATCTTCTCCCGTAAGTCAGGGACAGGCAATGGTTGAAGGAGGGGCTCTGCCTCTGGAGTCAGGCAGGCAGCCTATGACTGAATAATCTCGGTTTACCCTTACTATTAATGAGACTTTGAGCAAGTTACTTTGCTTCTCTTCCCCTGGATTTCCCCACTTGTAAGGTGGGGAAAATAATAATAGTGTCAATTTTACAGGGTTATTGTGAGGATAAAATGAGGCCAACCATGCAACCATGCAAAGTATCCCCTCCCTGACACTAACAGAGTAAGTGCCCAATAATGTGTTAACTGCTCCTCTTCTCAGGGCTCATAAATGGATCCTTTGTACCATTATCTAACTTGTTGGTTCAACCAAGAAAAATGCCTCTGGTCTACCTGCTCCAGAGGACCTAACTGGTGGGAATGAAGAACCTCCCTACTTTTCTCTCCTAATGAAATTCTCAAGCTGCAGTGTGAGACTGTCCAACTCAGAAAAAGCAGCAGAGCAGTAACCAGACCAAAACTTTGAGTTCCACTGGCCTTTCTGTAGTTTAAGGCTCAAATTACCTACAAACTTCCAGAAAGAAACAGAATGGCTGGGTTCAAAGAATCACAGAACCTTGAAACTGGGCATAATAAAATTATCTCATTTAATCTTACCTAAAACATGGAGGCCAAAGAAAGGAAATGACTAATCCTGGGACATACAGTAACTAATGAACCACAATTCTTAAGAATATGATTTCTATTCCATCCATTTTAGCAACAGCTCACACCTTGTAATCCAATCTGAAATCCACCTGGCCACTCCACATGAGCAGTGAGGCTCATGTGGCCTCTTCCCATGACCTATACCAACTAGCCTTATACTAGATGGAAAAGAATTCTGCATCCACCACATGTTTCCCCTATTTGTCCATCAGGGCAGGAATAGAGGAACTGCTAGACTCCACCACATTTATAGGACTAGAATTTAAGTTTATTCAAAGGAATAAACCTTAAATAACAAGCACAAACTCCGCAGAGTAGAGCTCAGCTGAGGAAAATGGGATTTTTATCAAAATTTTCAGAGAATATCTACCAGGCAGCCAATTCTGCCCCCAGTCTGCCCTGCTGGAATCTACAGTCCGTTAATCTACCTTCTTTAAAGAGCCTAGTAGGGTGTATAAGACAACAGTACTGGACCACCTTCCTGAGCATCTCCTGGGCAAGGACATCAGCAAGAGCTTGTACATTTCCAGTGTGCAATGTAATCTATGGCATAAAGAAGCCAAGTGAAAAGCAGCAGACCAGAGCCTTGGGAAAAGAAACCTACCTATTGTTCATAGTGCAAGTCCCTCTTGCACTATGCAAGTTCACAGTGCCAACTACCCATTTCATAGTGCAAGGAGTAAATCCACTTGGGATACATAGGAAGTCTTAAAATGGGTTGTTCTTCAGAATTTGTACGTTAGGGAAGTTGAGAAAAGAGAGGGCTTTAATAAGGAAATTGCATTACAGACACACAATGACTTGCCCACTTGCCATTGTAGATGGGGTGCAGGGCGGGGGCCGGCAGGGGATGGGGAAAATTCTAGTTCTGCTGCTGGATTCTGGTGGATTAATAATTTCACAATATAAGACCCTTTAGCCAGTGAAAAAGGTAACTGTAGTCCATGAAAATGGTAACTGAGGTAAGTTAACTGCTTCAAAAAAACTGCCAACATAACAGGAATGGGAAAGGTTAGGAGGAATGCAGTAAAATTCAAATACTCAAAAGTAAAGAAACAGCTGAAAGAGGCCACACAGCTAAGAGAAATGATGGGATAACTTTTCTCATATTCTAAATCTGTACTGTCCAGAAGGATGGCCTCCTACCCACAAGTGGATACTGAGCCCTTGAAATATGCTTAGTTCAAATCACAATGTGCTGTAAAGTATAAATTGAAAACAGTACCCAAAAAATCTCAGTCATTTTTATAGAGTATATACTGAAATAGTAACATTTCAGATATACTGGGCTAAAATTTATTAATTTCACTTGGGTTTTTTTGCCTTTTTCATAGCTACTAGAAAAATTTAAATAACTTGTGACTCTTATTTCTATTAGTCAGTGTTGCTTAGCGTGGTGATCTCCAAAGACCAGATATGGAGGAGTAAATTTTCTGTTGCTCTGTGAATCTAGAATTGTGCTGTTCAATATAGCAGTCACTAGCTGGCTTTTTAAATTTAATAGTAGCTACAGTGGTGGGGCGCCTGGGTGGCTCAGTCAGTTAAACATCCAACTCTTGACTTCAGCTCAGGTCATGATCTCAGGGTCATGAGATTGAGCCCCACTTCAGGCTCCATGCTCAGCGTGGAGTCTACTTGAGATTCTCTCTCTGGCCCTCCGCACCCCCCCCCGTCCCCGCCCCGCTCACAAGCTCTCTCAAAATAAATAAATAAAATCTTAAAAAAAATTCTCTTGGAACAGCACTGGTGTAGAAAAACAAGAACAAAGAGGTGGACATTTAATATAGAAAAGCTGAAACTCTATCAAATCAATGCAAAACTAGAAAAGAACCAATTTCAGATAGTGGACTGTGTAAGTGGTGAAATGGATGGGGAAATTCACTTAATTCTGAAGCGTTTATGAATGTCTTATTAGGCCATCTGTTTGTAAGAAGTGGTAATATGGCAGCTAATCAAAGGGTTATTAAAATGATAAAACGTTCTATCCCTCTGGTAGGTCAGGACACCCCAGTACAACCTTCACCTGCCTGCCTTACTCACCATTCAGCTCAGTCACGCCACTCAGGCTCACTGTTATAGCACAATTTTAAGAGCTTCCAGGACAAACACATTTTAGATAGTGCCACTGTGTTCCCTCACACTATTAAACATCTCATTTTACTAAATTAACATATTGTGTCCCCAATAATCTTGGTTAGAGATCATGCCTTTCCTCAGCTTACACACAAGGCTTCCATTATACTTCCATCATACTTGTTCAGCAACTATACAGGAAACCTTTATCCATCCAGTTCCTGTAGGATATGAGTGTACCTCGTACATGCACAAGTACAACAGAGCACTTACTTGTATAATTTAAAACCTTAGGTCTTTAAGAACAAGCATCTTATTTTGCTTCCTTTTCTATCACAGAGTGGAAGTGCTGGGTGTGTAACACTGCTCAAAAAATTTAGTTAACATGGGTTACTGCTATGGCAAAGCTGATTATCCATGTAAAACTGTCTTAAAAGCTTGGAGGCAACAGACATTTCCAATTCCAACCTGTCAATTCAGTGGTCACAGAAGTAAAGATAATTGGCAGTATCTACTTCAGAAAATAAGAGCTGCATTAGTCTTTCCACTTTAGCCAGATTTATAGCAGAGGGACCTACTGGTCCCATAGGCCCATACCACAGAAGGGAGTTATGTATAAAGGACATAACCATCTCTGTACAGCAACACAGTATGTGGGGGAGTGTAGTGGAGGATAGCATTAACTCACTCCCAAGTGGAACAAAAGAAAAATGAAATCAGCAACAGCACCAGTTAGTATGATTTAAGATCCCTTAAGTAGCTGAATATCTTTACCCTTAAGCCTTCCCCACTCTGCAAGGACTAACAGGTGACTTACGGTAGCACAATGTGGCCGTTACACCTGGCATGTAACACACATGCTTAAGTGATAAATCTTATTCACTAATCAAGAACTGTGAGCGAGCTCACATTCCTCCTCCCACCCCACCCCGAGTTAGGCGGCTAGGCTACAGAAATAGCAGTGAGAAACTCATAGCCCTGGTTACCAACAGACTTACTATTATAATAAGCAGGGAAAAGGGAAAAACTGGCAGCATCAGCACGGAGAAGGAATGAAACACTAAGGGGCAGCCTGTTTGAATATAGCACAGCTCACTCCTGGGAGTGTTTTATGCTTCTTCAATATCTGACTGTCCATATTGAATTATGTTCTCTTGCTGGTTATGGCTCTATTTTTCCCCAATAGTCACCTCCTCCTCCTCTCAACATGAAATAGCAAGCCACTGGCTCACCAGGAAAAATGACCTCAAATATTAAGCTACTAAAATCAGAATCCACTTGTCTGGTACAGCTGGGATGCCAATTCCAATGTCTGCTGTGTCATTTAACCCACAACTGGTGTTTCCTTAGTCTCTAGGACTTAACTATCAACATTTTCACTAGGGGAAGGTCCCTGGGCCTCTCAGAATTAAAAGACAATGGTTAGGGGCACCTGGGTGGCTCAGATGGTTAAGCATCTGCCTTCGGCTCAGGTCATGATCCCAGGGTCCTGGGATCAAGCCCCACGTCTGGCTCCTGGCTTGGCAGGGAGCCTGCTTCTCCCTCTCCCTCTGCCTCTCCCCCTGCTCATGCTCTCTATCTGTGTGTCTCAAATGAATAAATTTTTAAAAAAAATCTTTAAAAGATAATGGTTAATGAGATTTTCCCCAGCACTATTTGCTGCCCCCAGATTTTTAGAGTGCTGCCCTTCTGCCCCTGGGGCTAGAATGCTTTCACCAAGTGGCTTTTTTGCCCCTTCTGGACTCTTCAGTAGTAGAGCAGTATGTAGAAAAGCAGTGCCACCTTAGTTGCTCGTTGTTAGTTATGTTGATCCAGAAAAGGAGCCATATTCTAAGATGCTTGTGAGATCCTCTGGCACAAAGTAGCACAAGGCAACAAGAATAAATCCAGTAACAGCACAATAAAGAATTAACATTTACATGAACAGGCACCATTAAGAGATGAACTTGCTCATACTGTCGGACAGAAGGGTTTTTCCAGAAAAGTCACTACAGCATCAGAGAACTGTGCCACCACCAGAATACACTCATTCCAGAAATTTTAGAGTAAGTCAAAGTCAATGTGATCTATCAGATTTTATACTAAAAAGACAAAACTGCAATCAAGCAATTTTTTTAGTCGTAAGTTTGGACTCTATCATATCCTATAAAAGCTCTACTTTTGGGGGGTAAGGAGAATGGTGGCGATGCTCATAACTGATAAACCATTTCTTGTTGTAAAACACTGGAAAGCAGACAACAATGAATTAAAGTGAGAGTTTTCTCCTGAGCAAGAAAACGAAACATATTATTAGCATACAGTCTATCCTTTTAAGATGGTAAAGGCCATTCTGGGTATCTGTAGGCAGCTGATTTCACTCTGCGATTTTTCAAATGCTTAGTCAAACCTTCATAATTTTAGAACAGTTCAGCAACCACCTGGAATTAAGTATGTTTAAGTCTAAACCCCTCTAAAACAACCTGGGTATTGAAACTCAAATACAGGCTAAAAACTCATGATAGAGGTAAAAGTTATATATACTTTTCAAGAGCTTTGGTTAAAAGGAATAGCCCACTAATTTCTCTGCAACTCCAATCCAGGTTTTTTTTAAAAGGACTCTGGAGTTCATGGAAACTTTTCATTTGCTACTTTTTTTTTTAGCAGTTGAACAAATGTGGAAGGGACAAAACCAGAACATTAATGTCAGAAAGCAGCAGTATTTTTGATTCCTCTCCCCACTTCCCCACCTCAAAATACATACTAATGCAAGAGTAAGTAAACAAAAAAGAAAAAGCTCTAATTAGAAGTATGTGCAATTGACAATGTATGCTGAAGATTTCTTTTCCCATTTCTTAAAGTAATCAGTTTTTTAAAAAGACAATTCATAGCCTCCTTTAAGACACCTTCTGTAAAAAGGAGCACCTGGTTTCTGGTTCTTTCTGAGTCCACATAACGAAGTGGCTTGCTAGCAAAGCATACAAGATAAAAGTCTGAAAAGGTGGATACCACAGATTTGACCTAGAATCAAGTTTCCTCCCTGCCGTTCCAGGTATCTTCTTTCCACACTTGAGCATTAGCAGACAAGGATAGCAACAATGGTTACCTCCAAGATCACCAAATCCACCTTTCCAAAGGCACAAAATATATGTAGGAGTTAAAAAAAAACAACAACAACAAAAAACCTGATGGTATAGCTCAGTAGAGTACTCTTGTGTAAAGCATTAAAAGCATCAGCCTCTTTTATTTTGTGACAATTTTATTGAACAGTATTCAAGACTTCATCTTTATAAACAAAAACCTCTGCTGAATGATGCCACGGCAGTATTTGCTGGCAATGTTGTGGCCATATTGGCAATGAATCATTTTATTGTGTTTGGTTTCTAACGCTTGGACTACTATAGAACTGCCAGTAAAACTAAATGTGGTAATTTTGCAAGAGTGGGAAATAAGTTTTAAAAGTGATCACTGCTAGAAATTCTTTACAGATTTAACTAGCAGCAACTTTATGGTTTCTTTACTCATTAAGTGTTCTTGAAATTGATGAGTGGATTTATTTTTAAACATTTGACCCACACCTGTACACAATGACAGAATCCAATAAAAAGGACTTTGAGTTTGATTAAGGCTTTCATGGATCCTTATTTTATCCAAGGTATGTTTGCTTATGTCCATATACAGCCCTAGATTTTCATCCAGTGGGTTAAGACTGACCTAATTACACTGAACATTACTCTCTGAAATTTTGAATAAAAATTTCCCTAATGAAATTTTCACGGTTGATGCTTTGACAACTTGGAGCACAAAGCTAGGAACTACATTTCACTTAACAGTGTTGCTTTTTTTTTTTTAAGCCACTAATAATTGTACATCCAAACTACAGTATTAAACACAGAATACACCTCCAAATTTTGCTTGTGAACTAAATGTTTCACTGAAGTTCAGAAAAAGTTTACAAATTTGCTTATTTATAAAATACATTTCGTAGATATCTCTAATCCTTTGAACTAAAAAAATCCAAAAACACCCCAGCGGCAAGGGGGTGGGAGGAATTAAACCTAATGGAAAAGATTCTCTTCCATTCATGTCAGTCACCAAAGACAAAATTTACACATAAAATTGAAAATATCATGATAGTGTTTACAAATGCACACAACTTTGAGCAAAGCTTTACAAATCCTTCATACCATACAAAGCAAATGAGAAAATAAATTCATTTTCACCCCAAACCTAGTTTTTCTGAGAAAGTTTGCAGGAAGAGAGGTATGAGTAATTGCACAGAACATATTTTCAAGAATTTTTTTTAAACTCAAACTCCAATGCCCATAACAAGATGAACAGTACGCTTAGCAGTTAGCACTCTATTAATAAGTCTCAGATACACAAAAATCAAGTTCCAGAGGGCAAAGCATTTAATTACATTTCACAACGAGAGAAGCACTGTTGTGACTCAACCAAATATGAAACATAGTTCTCTCCAAATTCTACACAAACCACTATTTTCTTAATTTATTTAATTTGATGAACAATGAAATCAAGTTTTCCTTTTCAGCATTTATCTAAGATGTAGAAATAACAAAGTAGTTGCAATAAAGTATATGAAATATTTAATAAGATTGTACGAACATATAACCAAAATAAACTGTGAAAAAAGATAAAAGACTTTCATCTTCAAACAACCCATTTTTCTAAAATGAAAATAGTCAGCTCTCCAATGGGAAAATAATCTGCAGTTGAAATAAGACTCCCAAGCAGCGCTGAAGTTTTCTGCACTTGGTCTTTGGAATGAGAAATGATTACTTAACAGAAAACTTAATTGAACAGCATATATAAACTTCGTATTGCTTTTTTAGTTGAGGAGGCAATATCTAGTGATCTGTCAAAGCAAATTTGTATTCATGAATTGTCAAAAGACCCACAACACAGCCATGTCTTCTTTGAAAGTCTAAACAATCCTTTCCCTAAACAAAAAATCCTGTACTGTCAATCCTCTAAGATTGTAGTGATGAAAAGGCTTTCCAAATCTTATCACGCAATGAAACTGCTGCCACTCTTAACTCTAAATTACACGAGACGCTGTATTTCAGTGTTCCACTAACTTGCAACACCAAAAAGGCACTATTTTCTTTAATAGGAAATACTTCTTTTAAAAGGCTGACCCCTTTGTAAGTACATTGATTTGCAGGAAATGTTGGGGATATTTCAAACCAAGACAGAGGCCCATGTAAAAGACAAAATTTGTTTTTCATGATATCTCACCAATCTCCCATTCCGTATGTTTATAATATAATGTGACACATCTTTAGAGCATTTTAACTAAGAAGGAAAGTAACCATAAGTAGAGCCTTTTGTAGCAGTGAGCAGGATGTTGTAAGGCAAATGTTTTCATGACAAGGACACTTACCAACCAGAACCCATGTGGTCCTCCTGCCTTAGTGTCCTGAATACCAAAGAAGAGTATGAAAGGGCAAGGAGTCTCAATTCTCTCCCCTCTGGCAGCTGCACTTGTACTCTGTATGAAGAGTTTTTATGAACAGGCTCCTGATCAAACAACTAGACCAAAAAGCCTCCAAGTAACAGGATTAAATGCACATCTATGGAACAGCTTATGAATCTTTTATTCTATAACGCTACTGCTAACAAAGCTAACAATTTCAACTTCAGTTTTTAAAAAACCTAGATATAATGCTCTTTCTTATAAATGGACCCTCTTTGTTTAGTTACAGGCCAAAATTTCACACAAATTTGGGACAGAAGGAAACTGCCAGAACATTAGTCCATCATGGACAGGACTTCAAATCTGGCATCTTAAACAATGATTATTAGAAGTGGTTTCTGGTTTTCAATGCCATCTAAACAACATGAACAATTTTTAAACTGACTAAACTAAAACATGGCGGTCAAACCAAAAAGGCTCTGGTAGGTAGAGGACTCCATATTTTATTTTTCTGGCAAAAGTACTTATTTCACACAGTTTTAAGTGTGACATTAGAAATCAAAGTTCAAGGTTATAGGACAAACCAAGTGTGGAGTTTTATATTAAAACAACAACAACAACAACAAAACAGTTCTGCTCATTTACAAATGAGTCAATTAGGCAAACAAAAAAGCAGCAACTTCAGAAGCAGGACTGTCTATACAGCAAGAACCCTCAAGAAGCAATAAAGGTACATACAGTGAATCTGTATACAGAGATTTTATTCAATTTTAAAAGAAAATGAGGACTTTAGACAAAGCTTTGACCCTATAACAAAGCAAATCTGTCCAGCTTTAAACCAAATTCCAAGAGTAGCCAACTTCTATTTTTCAGCAGCTGGCAAGAGCACCCTTAATGAGCTCTATTGACATTTCTATTTTCTTCATCCCATATGGTATAAAACAAAACCAATCTAAACTCCTTGATAAGCTTTATGTGGTCATTTGTGTTTTACAAATGGTTTCTCTAATGGTACGCCAAAATCATTTTTGTGTTCTCTCCAGACAGCTTTACTGTAACATACAGCAGTATTTATCCTGGTAGTGAGTCTTCTGTAAACAGTCAACCAATGCTCTATGTTATAGAAACCAATCTATATGCAATTGAAACAATCCACAGGTTCTAACCTGGAAATACTAGGAAAACAATCTGGATGCATTAATCACAGCACTATGAAAATCTACCCTATAAAGAATTGATGTGAACAGCTACCCTAAGACAAGTTTTACTTTCCTTGAGCCTATAGGTCTGTCATTTAAGTCAATGACAGCAGCTGTGGCTTCATCCCGAGATTCGAAGGCCACCATGGCTTCGCCTGTGGGCATACCTTTTTCATTGTATTTTAAACACACTGAGCCTGGGATCACTTGATAGCCATAAAAGAAATCTAAAATCTCATCAATAGACACAGTGAAGGGCATATTCTGCACTTTAATTACTGTTGGTCCTGGTTTTCCAGAACTAGATCCAAAGCCAGGGGGACCACCAATGTGAATTGGGCCAGGGCCAGGCCCAGGGCCAGGCCCAAAGGCTGGTGGCCCACTCAAATGCCCAGGGGCACTTCCAAGACCAGGAGGGCCACTTCCAAAGCCAGGGGGGCCACCTAAACTACCAGGGCCATTTCCAAAATTCTGAGGGCCTCCTCCAAATCCTGGCCCACTTAAATTATTTGGTCCACCTCCAAAACCTGGAACATCCAGTCCTAGACCAGGCAAACCACTATTTCCAACTGAAGGCATACCAGGCCTAGCATCACCAAAGGCCCCTCCTAATCCTGGAGGAGGGAGTGGTGGCCCAAAGGCATTCGACCCACCAAAATTACCAGGAAAGTTAAATGGAGGCCCATTGCTGGCCTCCTTAGATCCTACAGTCAGGAAGGCATGCTCTTCACCTCCTGCACCGGGCACTCCCGCACCAGGCATTCCTGCACCGGGCATTCCCGCACCGGGCATTCCTGCACCGGGCATTCCCGCACCGGGCATTCCTGCACTGGGCATTCCCGCACTGGGCATTCCCACACTGGGCATTCCTGGAACTGGAGGATTACCTGGCACAGGCATCTTTAACCCTTTTTTTCCTTGGGCAGGGGGATTTTTTTCAATCTCTCTCATATCTTCTAGAGTAACTACATGAACAAAAGCTTCTCTCCCATTAAGTTTTTTACGGTGTAAGCGTTCAGACTTACGTGCATCATCTTCATTTTTAAACTGAACCAATGCCTGTCCTAGACCTTGCCCATTGTTATCAACAAGAACATGTACAGCATTTTCATCCACTGGGATTCCTTCTAGGAACTGAAGAACATCCATCTTGGTAATGCTGAATGGTATATTTGTTATGTGAGCACAGACTTTGGCAGAGCTGACATCCCCCTCCGGATTTAACATCATTTCCCTCTGGTCATAGCTGAAGTTCTGCAATCTTTTACGAATCATATCTATCTTTTCTAGCATACCTTTCTTAGTAATTGGATGAACTTGAATAAAGCGATTGCCCATGTACTGTTTATGACGACAGAGAGCAGCCTTATAGTCAGCCTCATTCCTGAATTCTACGAAGCCTTCACCAGTTGCTTTCCCATTGGGTCCATAAGCAATATAAATACTATCTTCCACAATATCCAACTTTTTAAAAAAATCAATGACATGTTTGTTTTCCGCTTCAAATGGTAGCCCTTTCAAGTAAACACAAAAACCAGCCTCATGTGGTGATCTTGACCTTGACCTTTTCTGCCCACTGGGCGATTTTGACCTGGGAAGTGTCTGAGGAGGGGGATGGGTTTGTCCAGAAGGTCCTATACTTTGCTTAAAAGTGATATGGCCTCCAGCAGCTACCCACTGTCTCTCTGTGGCAGGACTAACTTCCACATAGCGTTGAATCATCAGCATTCTGTTTCGTTTCAAAGCTTCAAATGTATCTTGAGGGGAGAGAAACTTAACCAATCCATTCCCATTATTTCGACCTACATGATCTTTCAACAAATGCACTGCATCAACACGGAGCCCATGGAAAAAATCCCTGACATCATTTTCCATTGCAGAAAAGGGCATTCCATGCACACTGACATACAGATCATCGGGGTTGATGGGAAGCGGTTTCACACTGCTTTGAGAGTTCATCTGGATAGGGTTAACAGGATTCAATGGACCCAGAAACACAGGGTTCAAGTTATTGTTCAGATTCATAGGTGCTCCAGAGCCATTCATTCCAGCAGGTAGAGGTGCCACAGGTGGCGGGTTCAAGGGTGGCATGCCAGACATGGGTGGCAGTGGGGTCATAGGTGGCACAGAAGGGACTGGGGGAATAGGGGGCACAGGAGGCACGGGAGGCAATGTAGGTACCGGAGGAGGAACTGGTATTGGAGGAATGGACGGCATTGGTGGCAAAGATGGCATCGCTGGGATTGGAGGAATTGGTGGTGGTGGGACTGTGTTCATTGGAGACGCTGTGCTCGGAATGGTTGAGCTAAACGTTGGGCTCCCAAATGAAGCCCCCATATTTGGAGGAGCCGTTCCTATGCTGGCTGTGGAAAATGTCTGTATGTTTTTGTTGCTTTCATGAACAGATGTGGCGGCAGTAACTACACTGGGTGAAGGATTATTAAAGTTAGGTACTGTTGTAGGCAAGTTTACCCTGCCACTCATTCCTGAGCTAGGTGGCGGTCCTGATCTACTAGCATTTGCTGGTGGTATATCTAAGTTGGCAGTTTCAAAACGCCTACGACTCAGTTCAATCATATTCTGCATTTCCGTTTTACTACTCAACAAAAGTGTTACTTTTGACCCTTTAATTGTACCACCTGTGCGCATCATACCAAGCCTTGCATCTTCATCAGTGGCAAAAACGATGAAAGCCTCACCCAGTTCACCCCCTACAATATGCACGCCCCCATCAGGGATGGTCAATCCAGAGAAGAAGTGGCGAATGTCCATGGTCCCCGCCACAATTGGGAGACCTTGCAAACGGATGACCACAGCCATGCTGCGCTGAAACCACACACACCTGCAGATGAGAAAAGGCAACGGCCAGGTCAGACTCCTGTTTATCACACCAAGTTTTTAACTACAAGAATGACCAGCTACCATATTAGGCCCTCAAATATACCCTCAAACTATCACAAGCAATGCAGGTTTTTTTTTTATTTGAATATCCTAAAAACTGAACATTATGTGCCATTTACAATGTAAAACCTAGACAATTTCAACTTCCAAAAGGCATTAATTCTGTAAACAATTAGAAGTTCAGTCCCATGACTCAAAAGTTTCAGGGAAAAAAAACCACCATAAGAAGTAGAATCACCAATTACATCATTCAGACCACTAATTATTCAGTAAGATTTAAAAGAAATGTGTAAGTCAAATCAGGACACAAAGTTGGACAATCTGCAGGGGAAAAACATGCAAAGGATGTATCAAAGTTAGTATTTAAAAGTGGCTTAGCATTTTCCTTATAAACATGACAACTTTGTAGAATTATCAGTGTCATTTTATATGACTCAATCTCAAAATGCAAAAAAGAAACAGAAAACTGGAATACTAATGAATTACAAATAATACTTAACACTAAAGTAGACTCAAGTCTCAAAAGAGAATGGACTCCATATTCAACTTAAAACTCTTCAATCTGCATTACAGCTCTATTTATTAAAGAAAACTATATATGGAATTATTTATTACAGACAAGGTTAATACATACAAAGAATCCGAAAGAAATACTGAATAAAATAGCCAAAATCTTAGTTATCCATATTCATCACGCCAAAAAGTAGAACCTGGTTGCAATGCCATTCACCATAGCTGTTTTAATTAAAACTCAGATCCAATGACTTATTTCCAAACTCACCATTAAAAAAAGAAACAACACACACATACACACTCAAAAAAGTCTCGTTTTTCCCAAAGAAGGCTGATAACGAAAAAAGGATATTTTTTGGTTTTGCTTTTGTTTTAAAAAGAACAAGGGTATGAACTTTATTCAGTGACTGTTACAGTCTTTACTCAACATAACTCCTGTGGTATTTCTGGGAGCTCACTGGTCTCCTTAAATAAAGTCCCATTCTGAACTTTTTCTTTTTGAGAAGTTTCTCCCAGATTTAAATAAAATTTCAGTATTTCAGTTCTTATGGCTTCCAAGAGCAAATGCAAGGGAAGCCCTTTGTAAAGTGATATAAAACAAATTCTTGGGACTGGAAAAAATATTAATTTGAAATTTATGTGATCAACAACATGGGGTGTTTTCCAAGCCATCTTAAAAATCAACTTTTAGGGACGCCTGGGTGGCTCAGTCAGTTAAGCGGCTGCCTTTGGCTCAGGTCATGATCCCAGGCTCCTGGGACAGAGTCCTGCATTGAGCTCCTTGCTCAGCAGGGAGGCCTGCTTCTCCCTCTGCCTGCCGCTCTCCCTGCTTGTGCTCTCTCTCTCTCTGACAAATAAAATTTAAAAAAAAAAAAAAATCAACTTTTAAATATAAACCTCTTAAACCAGTTCTGTGACCTCAGAAAAATTATAAATGATTTGAGCTTTGGTTTTATCACTTCCCAAACAGGAACATTAAAAGAGCTACTGCAGGGCGCCTGGGTGGCTCAGTCGTTAAGCGTCTGCCTTCGGCTCAGGTCATGATCCCAGTGTCCTGGGATCGAGTCCCACATCGGGCTCCCTGCTCGGCAGGAAGCCTGCTTCTCCCTCTCCCACTCCCCCTGCTTGTGTTCCTGCTCTCGCTATCTCTCTCTCTGTCAAATAAATAAATAAAATCTTTAAAAAAAAAAAAAAAGAGCTACTGCAAGCTCTAAGAATCCTGTAACTCCATGAAAGCAGTTTTTCAATGTTAAATATTGTGTGAATATTAATTTGATAAAACAAAATCTGTAATTATATCTCAACCAATATGACTGCTGTACACAAAACAGAAATGTACTGTTTGGCTTTGATAGTTTTCTCACACACATACACAAAAATAAAAGCCACTTTCAAATTTAATGAAGAAAGATGGACTGGCAAACAGAAAATGCTCTTTGTGAGACCATTATAAAACACTAGAAATTTGGGGGAGGAGGGAAGCTTTCCCTTTTTGGTTTGCAAGAGTCAACAAGAAAAATTAATACTAAAAAAAAATAAATCACACCAACAAACTCTTTTCTTCTTACTTACGACTATTTAGCAGTCTATATGAAAGCTCATCAAGAAGATTTCAAGACATTAAATCAAATTCTCATTCCCTACTGTCTGTAGCATATTGGCTACATGCAAAATTAAGACAGCATTCCTGTTCAACTTCAAAAAAATGCTTGATCACTTAATCACTCAATCATGGGTAAGTAATCTAGGCACCCAAACACTTGAGAGATAGAGAGATGTTAGTTTGCATTGGGACAGTAAAATGGGAATTTAATATAGTCCCAAGAACACAAAAATTAAACACAGGGCTAAAGAGACATACACAGTAATTCTTCAAAAAACCATCTGCTACTAAGAGAAGGGCTTTAGTGAAAGTCTGCACAAGGTACAAATGAAAACATGATATTGAAAATTCTGCCCAGATTACCAGCTAGAAAAGGGCTGAGGATTAAACCAAAGAACACAAGAGTTATTCATAAAGCCATCTAAAGAGAAAAACAGTTTTTAGGTTCTGAAAAAATATGAAATAAGATATGCTATTCTTCTACTAAGTGCCTGTTTGACAGGTAAGTCATTTCAACTATCTTGAGCCTACCTTTGTTATTTAACAAGAGGGTTAGATTCCAATCACTAAAGTTCCATCTAAAGTCAAAATAGGTACTCTAAAACGTATGACCCATTATCTACACCTTTACCTCTAAGGAATATTAAAAAACCATACCAGTAACAAGCACCTATATTTGTAATGAGTCTGGAATGCTACCCTGAGGAAAAAAAACAGCTTACTGCCTAATAATCAGGAATTCAGCAGAAGAAATGCATCCATATAAAACTGAACCCCGAAGAAAGCAACAACTGTTCAAGGCACCCAGTCCACCCCACCCCCATCCCTCAGATAAGACTGTTAAAAAAAAGAAAAAGAAAATCCCCCACAATTCAGTCAGTTACTACACATATTTTCATGTTACTAAATAAGCTGTCTCATTTTATTTTGTATAAAAACAAACCCTCTATTCAAAATCTCTTACCTGATAAAACAAGAGATGTATTTTCTTAACAAGAAGTAGAGGCCAAGTCAATCCTGTGGGCAACCAATTAAAACCAACTTTTAGACTGCAATAGAGAATAAACGGAGGCAAAAATCAATGCAGGAAACACAAAACAACACGCACAGGCCACACTGAACTGTATATTATGAAGGCGAGTCTGAAACCACCACAGAGTACTTCATTAGAATGCATATTAAAAAAACAGAACGAAAGAAAGAAAGAAACACATGTACCAAAATCCCACACATACTTGTTACTTGGTATTGCTTTCAAATTTGAGTATCTCTCAAAACATTATATATTTACATACATCAAGAATGTGCCATAAATTAGTCCAAGAATGAATCAATTAAAAACTAAAACAG
Source organism: Leptonychotes weddellii (assembly GCF_054177405.1). NCBI lineage: Eukaryota > Metazoa > Chordata > Mammalia > Carnivora > Phocidae > Leptonychotes > Leptonychotes weddellii. The sequence continues at coordinate 20,789,668 of NC_138378.1, read as the reverse complement.
TCATAAAGCTCAGCTTCACACCTGGTAATTACTTTTTTCACTTGATGATTAAACCAGTCCAGAAAATTCCATTAATACAAGTCCAACTACAACCTATTTCCTCAGGTCCCACCAAAACACTTGATGAAAAAGCGCAAGGTCACATATAAACAGTTCCAAGACAAACGACAAAGTCATCAATTCAAGGGTACTTATGGAAATTCTTGCAATTGCTCTTTCAAAATATTTTCCTTTGTACCAAAATAGCATCAAGCACTGAGAAACATAAATGAAGTGAAAGTTCAGGCTATAATGATTAATTCCTATTTAAAACCACTGGGGTTCGAAATCTTAAGGAAAAGTGCTTTCTTCACCTTCTAACACCAAACTGTTCCAAGAAACTTGTAAAAAAAAAAAAAAATTCCCTAAAAATGTCTGGCATATTAAGAAGACTCCCCAAAGTAAAAACGAGTCACTCATCTCTTACTGGAATTTCTCCCAAATTGGTGAAGTTGTGAACAATTCACAAGCAATATATAAGACCAAATAATTAAACAACTACATTCAAAAAGATCATTTTTTAATTCAGAGAACAGAAGAAAATCATCATTGTTAAGTATAAAAATTACCAACAGAACACTACTTAGAATGATGCTCATTTTTAACTATCTTTCAAGTTTGAGATACCACCTGTGAGCTTAATATTCATCACCAAAAAGTAAAACATATTAAAAAATTTCAGTGTTACTCCAATTTTTTTCTAAAGGACAAGCTAAACATCTTCTAGACAACTACTCAAATTACTGAAGAGTGAGACTGTTTTGTCACAAAAGCTACGCACATATGTCATAAGCAATGCTTTCAAAAGCCCAGAGCACTGTATTAATTTTTTATGTTTTGTACAAATCAGTTCTAATTAGGTCTAAAGAGTTTTAAAACTATTTAAAAGCCACACCTAGAAGTTTATCTAACAGGTCACAAAGGGAAACATGAAACACACAAAAAAGCCTGCTTTTAGGTAAAGGCTATGCTCAATGAGGAAGAGCATGAATTTTGTAATATTTTCTAAATGTACAAGTTTGACTCTATAACCAACAGAACCACAGTAATTTTCTAGTTAAGCATTTATGATTAACAGATGATCCCCCACTGGAGATTACAATTCAAAAGGTCTGGTATGGGGCCAGGATATGTGCCCTGAAGGTAAGGAAAACAGGTTCCTCAGCCTCTTCCCTTCCAGACCCAAGAAGCCTCCAAATGTCCATCTGGATACGAACAAGTTTAGAGTCAGCCAGTTACACCCAAAGGGAACACACTAGACCTACTATCAAAAATTTCTAAAGGGTTGCCAGAAATTACTATAACAAGAAGGAAAATCTCATTCCACAAGAAAAAGTTGACATTCCAGCTGAATTCGGCAAATGCCTCAAATTTTACGTTGTTCAATTTAAAGTACAAAATCAATCTAGAAATAAACTCATGAATCTTTTCTATTTAAGCAAAGGGGAAGAAGGCCCACATCAACCCATACCAAAGAAAAGTATGCAGAAAGTTCAGGCTAGAAGCTAGAACTTCATAACTCTTGGTGTTACACTTCTCCCTTCAAATGGACAAAGTACATAGAAACTGAGAACTGTAGTAGTACTTTTGTTTTCAACACCTCACTTTGTAAAGAGCACAATAATTTAATAGAAGCACCACTGTTCTCCAGGAACTACTCATTCCTGTGTTCTAAATGTCAGCTAGCAACAGAATGCAGGATCCCAAAATGAAAAATCCATTCCAACCACATTAAGACTTGGTGAATTTTAGAAGGGTAAGACTGAAACAGTTCTATGCAACAAAAACAATCTAAAACACATGTTTTACTTATTTGTAAAGCATAAAGGTACAAAGGAGAAAATGGGCCTGATTTGCCATTAAATTCACTGATATATTTCAGAAGATCTAAAACAAAAGGTTGCTCTAGTATACTTTTCCACTTTGTTAGGACTTAGTCCTAACATAGTGGCTTTGCTTCAGCTATAGAAATACCAGATACATGAACAAATTACAAATATCTGCTATGAACATTCAGCATATTATTTTGACACGGCGTATTTTCTTATTTACTAGTCATTTCAATCACTTGGAATTTCAGAGTAAAATGTCTGACAACAATCCTCTTTTATCAGGAAGCCAAAGCACAAATCAGTTGGACTTAACCGTTTCCACTCTTCATCTGGTGATAAACATCAAAAAGTGAATTTTAACTTTGTTGTCAGTCTTTAATCAACAATAACCAGGGTACAGCAGAGCTAAGTTCTTTAGATTGAAAAAATACAAAAACCAGCACCCCTCAAATATTCACCTCAGAGAACCAATCATAATTGGCACAATGCTATAAGCCGCATAATCATATTATGGTAGGCATTATGGAAAAAAACACAGCTTCATCCACCTGATTTTGTCCCCATCCCCAAATGAATCACATTTCAGATTCTGGGACCATTCTAAATGAAACAATTCTGACACTGAGGGACATAAATCCTTTAGACAGCTCATTCTTCAACTTTCCCATTAACCTCCAGAAAGTTCTCAAAAGTGGCAAACCAAAAGACATTTCTAATTAAGATATATATTCTTCCTGCCAAAAAGACTATAATATTGTTATTTTTCAATCCCCCCCCCAAATGCCAACAAATATGTTCATTATCTTGATTTAAACTTAAAAGCAACAGTATCACTTCTAACCTAGCCAACCATATTCACCCTCACTGTTGGTCTTAAGACTTAAAAGGTTGCTTGAAACTTAATGAAATAAACCCGTTGCAAACCAAAATGTGTATGAGTGGTGGTAGTAAAATCTGATAAACTATAAATTAGATCAAGTTACTTTTCTGCTTAGTTGACCTAAACATTTAACGACATTCATTTATACTACGAACATTTATTAAGCACTTGTGGCCGGGACAGGAGATATAGAAATGGACGAGAGTCCCTAGATTTTAGAGAGAGATATCTAAGAGCATCTTTTGTGCAATTACTGACACTTAGAAATTCTTTCTACAACATCTATAGAAGAAAATATTCATCTAAACCGAAAGATGGAGTGGCTCTCTACAAAATGGAATAAAAACGTTTTGAACATTGTCACTGGATTCCAGCACCTGGAACACACTGGTCCATAAAATCAAGTTTCACATCTAAAAACTGTACCAACAACCCCCAAACTCTCAATATGCAATCATCAAAACATTTGGCATGTCACAAGAAAGTGAAAGAAGCCAGAAGTATGCCGATATTCGCACATAACAATAGGTTCCAAGTAACTACCACAATGGTTTCTAAAGCTTCACATTTTTTACCTAACAGATATGAACACAAACACAAATTATGCATTACAATCCATAAACAAAATAAGTATTTAATCGAGCATATAAAGATGATATAAAATGCATTCCGTTTCGTTAAAAAATTTTCCAGCAATAATACTGAGCACGTCCTCAACCTTTATATAAACACGCCAAACATTTCATTTTCTAAAAAAAATTACCATAAAATTATTTTAACCACCTGTAACAGTTCTTCCCAACTTTTTAATATTCTTGGAAAATGCCTGAACACAATTACTTCCCGCTAAATCCAGAAATGGTCTATTCGGTCAAAACCACCAAATTTCAAAAACGAGTACAACCAGTCTTGTATTACGTTTCTATAAAACAAAACAAACAAAATCAGCCCGTATGTCCAGACTTGTAGGACATTTTTGAACAGCAAATGCTCTGAAATACATCAACAATATAAACTAGGTAACAAAGTCCAATGCAATTCATTTTACTAATACTGCATTTTACAAAAAACTACACGATTTTAAACCATTCAAGCAAGAAGCTCTAAGAACACTCCAGTCACAAGTCCCTCCTTCAACAATCCCTCAGCTGCAATTACATTTTTTCTCAGGTTATACTGACTGAAATTACACTATTCTTGAATAATACAGAATGTTCCTGACAACTACCACAATTTACATTAAATCATCTCTGGAAATCCAGGAGTCAAGGACAGTTTGAGTCCAAAAACCTCTCCTACGGAGCCTTCAAGTCAGGGTACAAAACTCCCAGCATGTTTTGTGCTGAATAACCCAAAGTTATCTTCACCGGAGCCGCTGATATTTTTCACTATAAAGTACACATTACATGCACACATGAAGTCCTTGCATTTACAATCTGGCAGCTAAGCCTCCTGCACTGGTGTCCATCCCCGACACTAACTGCAGGTTCTCAAAGCCCCACCCACCTATTTCACGTGGCTGCCAACTAAAACCTCCAGCCTCCACTAAAGAAAACTCCGTTCACTGATCAAAAGCACCCACCCTCCACCTCTTATTGGGCCTGCTCCTCTTTCAGTGCTGGAGGCTCTCTCCCAAGGGATATGTAAAGGTGCTGCTTTTTGCAGCTCCTTCCCTGCTTGGGGATCAAGGGCCTGGCATCTTACTACTGTTCTCAGAGGTTTGGGAGGCGTACTCACCCCCTTTCTCACAACAGAGGCCGGCTTCCCAAATCGCCGACACCCTCGTGGGTAAACCCCGCCCAGCGCTGAGCCTTGGAAGCATTTCCCTGCAACCCCCTCCACCTTCAGACCACGAAGGCGGCCAGTTCTCAGACTTCCTTCCTAGACTCACAGGAGTGTACCGACTGCAGCTTCCTCCCCACAGGTGTGTCCAGACTCTAGTCCCCTTTTCCTGTTAGGCCACAGGAGCCTCCTTTCCACTTCGGATGGAGGGAGTGTCTTCACTACGTTTATCTCCTCACTACGGGGCACAGAGATGTAGTTACAATCTCTGTCCCTTTTGGGAAGCATAGAAAATCTCGCTCATTCGGGATGTAGGTGTGTTTTTACTGCAATCCCCGTTAGTTCGCAGGCCGCTGGGCCACCCAGCTGTGGCCTCCTCCCTCTCAGACCACGGGGGCATCCTCCCTTTGGCCTCGTCCCCACTTCGGTATGCAGGCTCATCCTCTCTTGCGTCCTTCCTGCATCCTCTCAGGCTTCAAAGGCGCAAGCGGCTCCCCAGGCCCCCCCGCAGCCATGCCGCGACCCTTTTGTGTGGGGCGCTTGCTGCGGCGGGCTCGGAGGCCTCCGAAAGCCCCGCCCCGGGCCACCAAGGGGCGGCTCGAGCCCCGCACAGCCCCGCCCGTTCCGGGCTGCGGGAGTCTTACCGGCGAGAGCTGCGCGGCACCCGAACCCAGACCCGAGTTACCCCCCGCGCGAGTGCCTCCGCCCCGCGGCCGACAGCCCCAGCCCGAACGGCTTCCCGGAGCCCACAGCAGCCACCACCTCTTTCGCCGCTTCACAAAATGGCCGACAGCCCGCTCAGCAGCTCCGCGTTCCAGAAGGGGAGGGACGGAATGGAGACGTCACGGGGCGGGGTGGCGCAAGCGCGCTGAGGTTCTTGGGCAATCTCCCGGAAGTTGCGGGTGTTTGTGGCGAGAGGAACTTTGAGTCTGTGCGTGCGACGTTTGCGCACTAACCCCGCCTAAGGAGAGTGACGCTGCGGCGTGGGTTGGGTTAAGAGTGTGTGGTTCGAACCCTCACTGCGGGACTTTGTGCAAGTTACTTTTCTTCAATCTTATGCGAAAGGGAATAAATAGTCCCTTCTTCGCGTGATTGTTTTGAGGATGAAATGGACCACAAAGCAGTGCACGGTTCTGTTGATGATGCCCTGGCAGAACCGAAACCTGCTATTTTTTCCCATTTAAAAATTTCAGTCCAGGGGTGCCTGGGTGGCTCAGTCGTTAAGCGTCTGCCTTCGGCTCAGGTCATGGTCCCAGGGTCCTAGGATCGAGCCCCGCATCAGGCTCTCTGCTCCGCGGGAAGCCTGCTTCTCCCTCTCCCACTCCCCCTGCTTGTTTCCTCTCTCGCTGTGTCTCTCTGTCAAATAAATAAATAAAATCTTTAAAAATAATAATAAATAAAAATTTCAGTCCAGGGAGCCTTACCCACCAGTCCTCATTTTTTTTTTAAAAGATTTTATTTATTTATTTGACAGAGACATAGCGAGAGAGGGAACACAAACGGGGAGTGGGAGAGGGAGAAGCAGGCTTCCCGCTGAGCAGGGAGCACGATGCAGTGCTCCATCTCAGGACCCTGGGATCAGGACCTGAGCTGAAGGCTGACGCTTAACGACTGAGCCACCCAGGCATCCCAAGACTGACTTTAAACTGAACAATTTTCCCCCCGCTCTTCCTCATTCTTAAAGCTTCTCTCTTCCCTTCACTTGTTTTTCTGTGGAATCCTTTGTTCCAGGAACTCCGCATCAATGTTGACATCTTGCTTACCTCAAAGTATACTTAGGAATGAGACTCAGATGGCCATTGCCAGCATTAGTCATGAAACCACTTTGAAGACATAACCAATAGGGCTGGCAGTACTACCAGATTTCTATCCAAACCACCCAGACCCTGTATTATATATATATATAATATATACTATATTATGTATTATATATATATATATATATAAACCCCTCAGCCTTTTACACAGAGCGAGTCTGCAGTTTTGAAGGCATTAGCTTGCTGCAGCCTCTTTTGCCTGGAAATAATAAAACTGTCTTTCCTCTTAACCCCAAATCTCTACCTTTGCGTTCTATTTCAGCTCTGGAGCACAGAGCCCATTTTGAACAACATGATGACTATCACCAAAATTGAACTAATCTTCCAAATCAGAAAGTGAGGAGACAACTGAGCAAGAAAATCAGGGACTAAGTTCCCACAACAAGTTTTTGGGAAGACTTGTGTGGTAGACTTGCCTGGTGCTAGCCCTGTATGCCAAAAACAGCAAATTAGAAAACCAGGCCACTTTTTATTTTTTTTTAAAGATTTTATTTATTTGACACAGAGAGAGAGAGAGCACAAGCAGGGGGAGCGGCAGGCAGAGGGAGAGGGAGAAGCAGTCTTCCTGCTGAGCAAGAGCCCGACACGGGGCTCGATCCCGGGACCCTGGGATCAGGACCTAAGCTGAAGATAGACGCTTAACTGACTGAGGCACCCAGGCGCCTCCCAGGCCACCTTTTTAAACTGAACCTATACTTTGTTATATATACTCTTTGCAGGTATAGTATAGTGCACTGAAAACAAAACCTACTAAATGCAATGTTGTATCCAAGATTGGCTCCTGGAATAGAAAAGGGGCATTAGTGAGAAAACTGGTGAAATCGGAATTAAATCTGAAGTTTAGTTAATACTAATGTACAGATGTTAATCTCTTAGTTTTGACAAATATACCATGGGAGTTTTATATTAGATGTTAAAATTAGAAGAAATTGGGTGATGGACATCTAACTCTGTACTATCTTTGCAAACTTTATATCTAAAATTATTCAAATTAAAAAAATTGTTTAAAAACCTCCTCCCCCTATCCATCTGCATTTACCATACTTCTAGCTAGTAGCTTTCAAACTTTTTTGACCATCACTCACATAATACATTTGCAACCAGGTATACACATTCAAATATAAAATCAAAATAAAATGCTTAAGGGGTGCCTGGCTGGCTCAGTCAGTGGAACACGTGACTCTTGATCTCAGGGTTGAAGGTTGGAGCCCCACATGGATGTAGAGATTATTTAAAAATAAATAAATAAGGGGTGCCTGGGTGGCTCAGTGGGTTAAGTGTCTGACTCTTGATCTCAAGGTCAGAGGTTTGGGCTCCACACTGGGTGTACAGCCTACTTATTCATAAATAAATAAATAAGCAAGCAAAATACTTAAAATATGTGTGATATACTCTATTTTTTTCTCTTGCTTTTTTTAGTGCTGGTAACTATTCACCTATAGTGTCAGACCCACAAATGGAAAAACTACTCTAGCTATATTAGCCTTTTGGTTTCTCAAACACATCATGCCTTTTTAAACCTCAGGCCCTTTATTCTTCCAGCTCCTTTTCATTTCTCATTCATCTCTAGTTCTTTCCATGGCTGGAAATCATGTTTTTGCTTATGTAACACCTCCTTAAAAAGTCATTTATGGGAATCAAGTGGAGTGGTAGTTTGTTCCTGATTCCCAACCACAGGTTGGAATTTTCTCTGAGACTTTCATAAAGTCACAAATTAAATACAGGAAGGTGATTTTATTTTTCTGATCTGCAAATTAACAATTTTTAAAAAGAAACAAAGTATTAGAATAGTGGGTGGAGTCATATAGATATTTCTAGCTCCATTAGGTCAAAAAAAATAAGGGGGGACAAGAACAGGAGACAAGCCTTCTAAGAAACTTGCTGTCAGTCTATAATCAACATGAAGAGGTGAGCTTTGGAGCCAAAAAAGAAATTAAATAGTAGCTGATTATGCTTGTTCCTGAAGGAATTAGTCTTGCTGACCAGTAGTAAGCAACAATTCAAATGTCCACATAGAGCACTGAGGTCTCTGAACAAAGAACCTTCTTCCAGTTCCTCTGGCTTTCCCCACCAAGAACACCCATTCACCATAAGACCAGAGAAGGACTCCTAGAGAGAAATGGTGAGTGTTCCCCACCAAAGGAGCTGAGGCTCAGGAAAGATAGTTTTCTTGTGTTTCTATCTTAGGCTGATGGTGGGCTGATGCTGAAGTCAACTGGGCTACACAAATTCTGGTTTGAACATGAAACACCCACTGGGTATAACAAGGTATCCAGATGTGCATGGGTTGGTGAGGCAGGAGAAGCGAGGTCAGCACAAAGTCAGAGGCCCACTCTTCTAATGTTGGGTCCACTTGATGCTCTTGAGGTCAATGCCATCCTGCACCATCTCCCAGAGAGGGCTGCCAAAAGAAAGAAACATTGGGTGAGTAAGGGCTTAGACAGGAAACAACCGACACTGGTCTCTGACCCCTGAGCCCTGAATTCTCTTCATCCATTCTTGTCTCTCCACTTTCTTGCCCTGAGAGACCCAATATAGTGGTTAGTAAGTCTTTCCCAGCTCTCTCTCTTTTTTTAAAGATTTTATTTATTCATTTGAGAGAGAGAGTGAGAGCACGAGCAGGGGGGAGGGGGAGAGGGAGAGGGAGAAGCAGGCTTCCCACTTAGCAGGGAGCCAGATGTGGGACTTGATCCCAGGACCCTGGGATTGTGACCTAAGCCGAAGGCAGACGCTTAACCAACTGAGCCACCCAGGCGCCCTCCCAGGTCTCTTTAAATCCTTGGCAGCTTTAGCCTCTCCACAGCTGCCAACAAACAATAACTGGATAGCCCAGGCTCAGCTCCAGTGGGGCCAAGCCAGTGGCATCAGGTTGTGGTCATATTCAAGAAGCTCTCATCCCATTCATGACAGACTATGGACACAGTTTCCCTGGTAGTACCAAGACCCTTGGAACCTGTGTAAGCAGCAAGTTTCAGCCTCTCTACTCATCCCTATCACACATGGACCACTTTTCACACTTCTTTCTGGGTTTTGCTCTACTTCTCTGTTAGGTCTAGAGCTTAGCCATAATTACCTAGGTATGTAGCACCCTTAACCAATTCCTATCAGCCTCATCTCCCCAGAGTTGGACTGTGCTTCCAACATCCCTGGTTCCAATTCAAAAGTACCTTTTGGATATTAGAACTGAGCATCCCATCTCACACAAGAACTGCTGCTGATAAACCTGCTAAGCTCTGACTCCCTTCAGCTTGAATGCCTTAGATAATATTCCCAGACCAGATTATTACTTCAATGTGTTATGAATATGGGATTCTGGTTTGGATTTCCCCAGTTAATATTCTTCTACCCAATTTCATTCTGTTCTTGGCTTATCCCTCTCCTTTATGCCATGCATTCCCAGCATGCCTTTCTATGTATGACATTTTCCATGGCTCTTAAAATTAGCCACCTCCTTTCTGTCCTTTCTCTTTAGAGGTCACTTATTGTCATAGACTCACATTGTAAAGCTTTAGCTGAGGGCTAATGAGACCAGGCTGAATTCAGTTTGTAAAGGTCAGAAGAAACAGGGTGAAGATGCTGAAGCCACAGATAAGAAGAATAAGGCTTTGCAGCATGGTCAGTAGAAATGCCCTTTGAGTGTGTCAAAGAGTACCAAAAAGCCAAGCCAAGGAGGAATCTTGAGCCTAAGAAAACTAAGCAAGCTGTAGATGTTTAAGCAATACAACTAGACCCTGGGAAGGAAAATCCAGAGCCCAGAAAGGCCTAGGAAAGTTCATAAAGGGAAGAAGGGCATATACCCGAACTTCCTCACTCTCAATAACTAGACCAAGAGAATCCGGAAAGTTGAATTTAACCAGGATGGAGCCAGACTCTGAAAAATTCCAGAGGCCTCAATGTCCCCAAGAAGAAGTAGAGCTCTATGGCTATTAAGGGAAGCCCCGGTGGCAACTGGCTGACAAAGCATCTCTTGACCTTGCTTATAAAGCACCTTCACAAAGAACACTCTGAAGAATAGTTCTTAATCTTTTGAGAATTTGATGAAAACTATGAACCTTCTTTCAAAGAAAATGCAAAACAACACAATATTTAGCATACAATTTCAGGGCTATCATGTACCTCCCAAAGTCTAGCCACACAACCCAAATTAAGAATCCCTATCTTAAAGAGAGTTTTTCTCTACTTAGTCTAAAAATCGCTAATTTTGTATTGATATTAATACTATAATAATGAAAAACATCTGAATTTACATAGTTCTTTAGTTTTTATTTTATTTTATTTTTTTTATTTTTTAAAGATTTTATTTATTTATTTGAGAGAGAGAGAATGAGAGAGAGCACATGAGAGGGGGGAGGGTCAGAGGGAGAAGCAGACTCCCTGCCGAGCAGGGAGCCCGATGCGGGACTCGATCCAGGGACTCCAGGATCATGACCTGAGCCGAAGGGAGTCGCTTAACCAACTGAGTCACCCAGGCGCCCCATAGTTCTTTAGTTTTTAAAAACACTTTGTCCTATTCCGAAAACAAGTAGCCAAGGAGATCCACTATCTGGCTTTGTGGAACTTTTATTTATGTATATAAGTATGTATGTATGTATGTATGTATGTATTTATTTTTAAGTAAGCTCCATGCCAAATGTGGGGCCTGAACTCACGACCCCGAGATCAAGAATCACATGCTCTACCGACTAAGCCAGCCAGGGGCCCCAACTCTGTGGAACTTCTAAATCCTAAAATCCAAGTATTTTCAAAGGTTGGTTTCTGGCAGTGTGAATACATAGCTGGAGGATAAGAGAGGAGCCAGCACTACAATTTCTTCCAAAGGCTCTCTGGTGCATAGTGCATACCTCATTTCTCGAAGACGCTTCACATGGTGAATGCACTTCTCTACTGTGTAGTCCACTTCCTCCTCTGTAGTGAAACGGCCAATGCCAAATCTGAAAAAAGGCACAAGAGAAGAGCTCTGCATCTGAACTCTGGCACCAGGGTAAATCCATTCAGCAAATACTCAATGAGGATCTATTCCACAAAAGACACGGAAAGAACATAGCCAGAGTTTCTCAGAACATCGGTCTGTGGATCACCCACAATAGCGTCACCAGAGAAGTTTCTTATACCTCCTCCAGTCCTAGTGAATCAAAATCTCTGAGTGTGGGACTCAGAAATCTTCACAAACTTCCCAAGTGATACTCGACGAAGTCTGAGAACCACTGCTCTAGAAACTTTCAAGAAGCAAGAAGGGATAAGGAAAACAAGTCTGAGGAGACTATAATAGGAGATGAATAATACAAAAGAGGATGCTTTTCATAAATGTTGCAGCTCAACTGACTGACCTGATAGAAGAGTGAGCTAAATCCTCATCAGTGCCAATTGCTCGAAGGACATAAGAGGGCTCCAGGGATGCAGAGGTGCAGGCACTGAGGAGAAAGATAAGGACCTTGTTCACTTTATCATCGACATCTGCTTTTAGTCACAAACCCCCAGTCTTTTTTATTTTTTTTAAAGATTTTATTTATCAGTTTGAGAGAGAGAAAATGAGAGACAGAGAGCATGAGAGGGAGGAGGGTCAGAGGGAGAAGCAGACTCCCGGCTGAGTAGGGAGCCCAATGCAGGACTCAATCCCGGGACTCCAGGATTATGACCTGAGCCGAAGGCAGTCGCTTAACCAACTGAGCCACCCAGGCGCCCCCACAAACCCCTAGTCTTGCTCCCACCCCCAGGTCCCTGAAGTCATTACATGGAGATAAAAGAGACATTCTAATCTGGGAGAACTAAAGGGCCCAATGCTGCCTGCATTTTCTGGAATGTGAACCTAGCTCCTCTGGCCCTTATGGAGGATATCCTTCTTGGGCAAGGACATTACCAAAGTATGAAAGAACATGATACCACATGAGCTGCGTCTGACAACCAGGAGCAGCAGAGAACCAAGTGCTCACTCCCCTACAATTGAACACACCATCAGTACCAGCCTAGATGGCAGCTAAACCTTTGGTGGCCTTTGGAGCATCCTTCAATTCTGGAGGTCTGCAACAGAACAGCTAGTATAACACTAGAACAGATGCACGCATCTCCTGGGGCCACAAAAGGCACAAAATTCTACCCCAGGAAGGCTTCTTAAGGTGGCAAACTTCAGCCAGTGCCAAGCCAGCTAAAAAATCAGCACTTACAAAATGACCTTTACACTTAACCAAGAGCTCTTGTGCCTGTCATCTCCACACTAAGAAGCTTAATAATCTGTTACGCCACTTAGGGGCCAGGCTAATGAGCCCTATCATAGTTCCTGTCTATCCAGTCCAACTCACCTCCCTGAGGATAAGGCGACATCCTTGAGTGCCATCAGCAGACTCTCCCCTTCCACATATGCAAAGGAGAGGTTGATACAGCCTGGAGAGAGAATCACTGTAAGAGGAGGTTCAAAGTCTTAGGCTCTTCCAGAATGGGGATAGAAAGGGCATGTCCATACCTGGGTAATGGTGCTCAGGGTCCCCATTCATCACCACATCCGGAAGGCTCTTCATTATCTTCTGTGTCAGCCGCTCTGCTAACTTTGAGATCCACTTATGGTCGTACTGAGGAGCAGGCAAGGGAGGACTAAGCATAGTGACTGACCATTAACAGCTCAGAAACATACAAGATGAGGAATCCTTTTCCTGTGCTCAGAAGTGACTGTGCATCAGGCCCACCTATCATCCTGTGTTACTCATGGAGACCACTGTATGCCCAGTACTGAGTACAGCACCTGGCACGCAAAGGTGCTCAATAACTGGACACATGGTAAAAATGAAGGGGGGGAAATTGGAGGGGGAGACGAACCATGAGAGACTATGGACTCTGAGAAACAAACTGAGGGTTTTAGAGGGGAGGGGGTGGGGGGATGGGTTAGCCCGGTGTGGGTATTAAGGAGGGCACGTATTGTAAGGAGTACTGGGTGTTAAACGCAAACAATGAATCATGGAACACTACATCAAAAACTAACGAAGTAGTGTATGGTGACTAACATAATAAAATTAAATTAAATTAAAAAAAATAAAAATAACTGGACACATGGTTCCAATAAGCTAGAAATAAATGAGCCAATAACTACTGAAAGGACCTGGATTTTGGAGCCCATAACACCTCCCTCAGAACAAGATGCCAGCAGCACTGGGACAAGGATGGGTTTCCTAACCCTCCTCTTCTAGCAGAGGTCTGACTCAGTTGTGCTGAGAAGCCTCAATAGGAGACCCGAACAGGGGAAGAAGTTGCAGAAGGGAATTGCCCTCCCCATACCTCCATCTCTTGCTGTGCCACCTCACATGCGGCCCCCAGCCCCACCACCAAGGGTGTGGGCACTGTCCCAGACCGCATACCCCGCTCCTGCCCCCCTCCACTCTGCAGGGCCTCCACACGCACACGGGGCCGGCGGCGAATGTAGATGGCACCAACCCCTGGGAAACAAAGTTTGTTACAAAAGAGAAAAAAAATGCAGATGAAATAAAGTATCACTTTCAAAAGGGGTCAAAATATTCTTTCAACTTTTCTGTAAGCTTGAAATTCTTCAAAATAAAAAAAAATGGAGGAAAAGGAGAAACAGCAGTAAAAGCATAATATTTAGAAAAATTACTGGGGTGCCTGGGTGGCTCAGTCGTTAAGCGTCTGCCTTCAGCTCAGGTCATGATCCCGGCGTCCTGGAATCGAGCCCCGCATCAGACTCCCTGCTCAGTGGGATGCCTGCTTCTCCCTCTCCCTCTCCCCCTGCTTGTATTCCCTCTCTCGCTGTGTCTCTGTCAAATAAATAAATAAAATCTTAAAAAAAAAAAAAATTTAACATCAGGAAGGTAAGTACTAGGAGTAATAACCGAATGGTTTAAACTAGCTCCCTATGCACATCTGAAATGACATCATGCAATGTATCATTAATTCATAAGAGCAAAATATCAGAAACAACTCAGATATTCATCATCAGGGGAATGGGCAAATAAATTATGATATAGTCCACACAATGAAATACAAAGCTGGTGTATAAAAGAGGAAGCTCCTTCTGTACTGTCACTATAAAATTTCCAAGATACACTGTTAGAAAACGGGTGAAATCTGAATAAAGTTTGTACTTTACTTAAAAAAAAAAATTATTAGGTGAAGAAAGGAAGATGCAGAACAATGAGTATACTATGCTATTTTTTTAGTAAAAACATAGGGGTAGGAGGAGAAATATATATGTGCTTGTAAACATATAGAATAATTCTAGAAAAATATTCAAAAAACAGCCTCCCCAGAGGAGAACTACATTAATGGTAGAAAGATGTGAGAGAATTTCCGGCCTTGTACTTTTTTGTAGCTTTTGAATTTGGAACCATGTAAATATATTACCTTGTCTAAACAGAATAAATTTTTTTTTAAAGATTTACTTATTCATTTGAGAGAGAGAGAGCAAATGGAAGAGGCAGAGGGAGAAGGAGAAGCAGACTCCCCACTGAGCAGGGAGCCCGACATGGGGCTCGATCCCAGGACCCTGAGATCATGACCCGAGCTGACGGCAGACGCTTAACCGACTGAGTCACCCAGGCACCCCCAGAATAAATTTTTTTTTAAATGGGCGGGTGACTGGCTGGTTTAGTCAGTGGAAAATGTGACTCTCGATCTCGGGGTTATAAATTCAAGCCACACGTTGCGTGTAGAGATTATGTAAAAATAAAATCTTAAAAAAAAAAACCAAAAATCTTTGGGGGAAAAAACAGAAAGATCAGAGTGGAATTAATTAGCACACTCTCCCAAAGTGTATCAAAGCTTAAAAATGTATGTAACTTAAGGGGCGCCTAAGTGGCTCAGTCGGATGAGTGTCTGACATTTGGTTTCAGCTTGGGTCATGGTCTCGGGGTTGTGGGACTGAGCTCCATGTCAGACTCTGCACTCAGCAAGGAGTCTGCTGGAGATTATCTCCCTCTCCTTCTGTTCCTCCCCCTGCTTGTGCACACTCTCTCACTCTCTCTCTTTCTTTCAAATAAATATAAATAAAATCTTTTTTTCCCCAAGATTTTATTTGTTTATTTGACAGAGAGCGACACAGCGAAAGAGGGAACACAAGCAGGGGGAGCGGGAGAGGGAGAGGCAGGCTTCCCGTGGAGCAGGGAGCCTGATGCAGGGCTCGATCCCAGGACCCTGGGATCATGACCTGAGCTGAAGGCAGACGCTTAAGGACTGAGCCACCCAGGCGCCCCAATAAAATCTTTTTTTAAAAAAATGTATATAACTTAAGACTTGGCAAACCAACTTATAGGAATTTCATGCCAAAATATGACCATGAATGTGCAAAGATAGTCACAAAGTAGTCACAGGTTTTAAACAGAGTGGCCACTTGGTGAAGTTCATCTTCTTCCATCTGCAACTAAGAAGTTGCAGAACAACTTCTTAGGCGGAGACTGTAGGTACTATCTACTAAAACTAAGGCAGTACTCCCCAAATTTATTACAAAGGACCCCAGTTTTGAAATAATTTATGTAACAAACTACACTTAATTAAGAAATATTTCATTTCCTCATCAGATTCAAGTATCCTCACCATGTGAATCTCTGCAGTTCCCAAGTTCAGAGAGCACATGCTCTGACCCCACATCTGGATAGTGAAAGATACCATGTTATCTAAATCCACTGAAATCCTGATTTCAGAAAGCAGGAGTTTGGATAGTGAGAGATACCTATACACATGTAAATGCTGATCAGAGCTTCTGCTCAATTGGTTTTGTCAAAATACGTATTCCCATAATAAAAGCCAATAAAGGCAACATATTGATCAAAGATAGAATGCCTATCGTGTTTTTTATAATAAAAGCTCACAGAAACACTTGATAACCTCTGGGAACCTTGAGAAGAAGCCATCTTATATATTTCCAGCAGCTATCACAGCTTTTTCCTCAGGGTGTATACCCCAATGACATACCCTATGAACATAGAAAGTGTACCAGCATTACCAACCCCCACAGGCCCTCACCCCAGAGACAGAGGAATTTTATGGCTACCTCCATAAAATAGAAAACAAGATTGGAGTGAAAAGAATTCTAGCTAAGAAACAATCCTGGGCCAAAGAGGACCATAGGGAACAGATAAGTATCCTTGAGAGACTAACAGGAACACATTAAATATAGACATAAACACCAAGAGATGTAAAAGCCCAGTCTTCCCCTAGGCTACAGAAAGACACAGGGAATGGAGGACTCAAAGCACATTGCTCTGAATATCATAGTGGGGCAGACAAGATAGCTGGCCTTATCTAGTTAAATTTGATATGATAAAACCCTTTGTTCCTCAACCAAATTAACCTTCACTTGCTTTCTAAGGATTTTCTTTTTTTTTTTTTTTAAGATTTTATTTATTCATTTGAAAGAGAGACACAGCAAGAGAAGGAATACAAGCAGGGGGAGTGGGAGAGTAAGAAGTAGGCTGGGATCATGACCTGAGCCGAAGGCAGCCACGTAACGACTGAGCCACTCAGGCGCCCCTCTAAGGATTTTCTAAAGATACCATGGAACAATGGACTACTATATACAGTTAACTGCAAGAGTCTACAAATAGGCAAGTGTTCTTGGTTATTGCTAAAGGACACTTGCATTCTGCAAGACACTATGATTGTACAACTTCCTCTGAGAGCAACAATAGTCCCAAATAAGTTCAAGAAACACCTATCAAGGAGTTTACTGCGAGGTCTGAGAGAAGAAACTCCAGGAGAGGCTGGTACCTTTGGGACCATAGATTTTATGACCACTGATGCTCATGAGATCAATTTTCATGTCATTGACGTCAAGTGGGATTTTTCCAACAGCCTGGGCTGCATCAGTATGGAAATATACCTTTCTGGAACTGCAAATCCGCCCTGAGGAAACAACAGAAGGGAAGAATCATAGCACAATGCTGGGAAGTCACCTGGCAGTGACCCAACAACATACCATGAGTTCTAAGGCAAAACTGCATCTGGCATTAGCCTTTAGCCATACAGTAAATAACTTCTCACTCTCTTTCTTCCTTCTCTCTTCCTCCCACTCTCTCTGTCATTCTCAGCTAGTTTCCTTCACTAGAAAAATTAAGGGCAAGTACACATCACCAAATCAAAACATCCCTGATATTCTGATGTGTAAGACTCTTCTTACCTTGTTAACACGGGCCTTTCCATATATCAGACCAACTTTTATATCCTTCTTAATTTAAAGGAAGCAAAGATTAGCAGGGCTATTTGCTAATGTGCCTTAGGAGTTACAGGGTGAGTCTTGGGCTCTAAGTGAGCATAATAAAGAGATGTACTAAAGTGACAAAGGTGAAAGAGGAAGAGAAAAAAGGGCGGTGTTTTGTTTTGGGCAGCAACTGCAGTTAAATGAAAAGAACAGAAAGAATACTAGACCTGGATTCAAATACTGCTATGCCATACACAATAGGTCTTTGAACAAGGAACTAAAACTCCCTTTCCCTTGATCTCCCTCCTAGACCACTCTTGCTCCTCATATGGACCCCAGTGGTGGGCAAGCATCAAGGTCTACCCATGGTACTCACCTATTTCCGCAATGGGCTGCTTCACTCCAATCTCATTGTTCACAGTCATGACTGAGACCAGGCTGGTATCTGGCTGGATGGCAGCCTCTAGTTCCTAAGAGTATCAGGAGCAAGGAGACTATATAGTACCAACAAAGTCCTACCTAACTCAGAATGTGGGCAAGCTTAGTCTTGGAAAGGGGCCTTTCACCACCCACTTATCAGTATGGTTAAAATAAAAATAGTGACAACACAAAATACTGGCAAGGATTCAGAGAAACCGCATCATTCACACACTTGGTTATTACTACTAGTAGGAACGTAAAATGGCATAGCCATGCTGGAAAAGTTTGGCAGTTTTTGTCTCTTGCTAAACTAAACATGAAATTACCATATGGCCCAGTAATTGCACTGTTGGGCATTTATCTCAGAGAAATGAAAACAGATTCACACAAAAAACCTATACATAAATGTTCATAGCAGCTTTTGTCAGAACAGCCAAAACCTAGAACCAACCCAGAGGTCGTGCAACAGGTGAACGGTTAAACTGTGGTACTTCTACCACATGGACTACGACTCAGCAACAGAAAGAACAAACTACTGAGACATGTTAACAACCTAAATGACTTGCCAAAGACTTATGCTAAGTGAAAAAAGCTAGTCCCTCAAGGTTACATACTTTATGATTCCATTTATATAACATTATTGAAATGACAAAATTAAAGAAATGGAGTTCAAATTAGTATTGTTTTGTTTTTGTTTTCTTTAAGATTTTATTTATTTATTTTTTGACAGAGAGAGACACAGCGAGAGAGGGAACACAAGCAGGGGGAGTGTGTGAGAGGGAGAAGCAGGCTTCCCGCTGAGCAGGGAGCCCAATGCAGGGCTCGATCCCAGAACCCTGGGCAGACACTTAACTGACTGAGCCACCCAGGCACCCCAAAATTAGTGGTTTTAAAAGAACATGAAGCATCACTGTGGTGATAAAACTAATTTGATGGTGGTGGTAGTTACACAAACCTACGTGTGATGAGTGAGTAGAGGTAAAACTGGGGAAATGAGAATAAGATTGGCAGACTGTGTCGATGTCAATACCCTGGTTGTGCTATTGTATTATACTTTTTCAAGATATTACCATGGGGGACAATGGGTAAAGGGTACATGAGATCTTCTGTACTATTTCTCACAACCACATGTGAATCTACAATTATTTAAAAATTAAAAGTTTAATAAAAAAAGAGAGAGAGAACCTTTCCTACATAAGGTTGTCAGAGTAAGCTGCAAACAACAAAGTAAGTAGCAAAAAACAAGGTTATTGGTGACGACACTGAGGTAGGGACCTCATTGGACTAAAATGTTTCTCATAATGGAATTATTAATCAGCCTCCCAACATCTTGCTTTCCCGGACACTGGTCTACTAGAGGGGCTCAATGTCATATTTCTCTCAGCTTCTTGTTTGCTTCCTTCATAGCATTTATTCCAATTTGTAACTACTTCATTTATATGTTTGTTTATATGTTAACTGTCCCCTTTACTAGAATGTAAGCTCCCTGAAGGCAGGGACTAAGCTTGTCTTGTTCATCCCGCTATCCCTAGTGCCAAGCTCTATGGAATAATAAATACTATAAGGCGAAAGAAAAGCAAATGTTAAGTATTATGAGAAATAAAAAGCCAGAAAATACATGCTCCTAATATTCAAGAGACTTAACCTAGTGGAGAGATAGACATAAACATATAACAGAGCACAGCAGTAAAAAACAATAGGAATTTAAGGAATTTAGAGAAAAAAGATATTAATAGGGGTTGGGGCAGCCAAAATGATTTCACCAAAGAGCTGAACTTGAGCTAAGTGGTTAAGAGGGAGAGAATGGGCGCCTGGGTGGCTCAGTTGGTTAAGCGACTGCCTTCGGCTCAGGTCATGATCCTGGAGTCCCGGGATCGAGTCCTGCATCAGGCTCCCTGCTCAGCAGGGAGTCTGCTTCTCCCTCTGATCCTCCCCCATCTCATGCTCTCTCTCTCTGTCTCATTCTCTCTCTCAAATAAATAAATAAAATATTTAAAAAAAAAAAAAAGAGGGAGAGAATTAAGGAAAGTGCAAAGAAAAGGAGAAGATACCAAGGGTAAGGGGCTATGTGAGAAGAGGCCCACAACAGGATTGGCCAGGACCGATCAGGGAGATGTGAAGGCAGTGTGGCTGAAGGGGACGGTTTTATGAAGGGGCACAGTGGTCAACAATATTGGAACACTAGGTGACAACCACCATGTCTATTCTGAGACCAGTATTACCCTGGTCAAAACCAGACAAAGATATCACAAGAAAACTATAAATCAGGATCCCTGAGGACTATAGATATAAAAATCCTTAAGAAAACAATAGCAAACTGGGGTACCTGGGTGGCTCAGTCATTTAAGTATCTGCCTTCGGCTCAGGTCATGATCCCAGGGTCCTGGGTTTGAGCCCCGCACTGGGCTCCCTGCTCAGCGTGGAGCCTGCTTCTCCCTCTCCCACCTGCCCTTGCTCTCTCTCTCTCTTAAATAAATAAAATCTTTAAAAAACAAATAAACAAAACAAAAAAACACTAGCAAACCAAATCCGGCAACCTATCAATCAATGTATAAACCATATTAATAGAGAACAAAACCCCATGGCTACCTCAAAAAACACAAAAAACCAACTGATAAAACCAAAATGCGGGCACCTGGGTGGCTCAGTTGGTTAAGCGACTGCCTTCGGCTCAGGTCATGATCCTGGAGTCCCGGGATCGAGTCCCGCATCGGGCTCCCTGCTCAGCAGGGAGTCTGCTTCTCCCTCTGACCCTCCTCCCTCTCATGCTCTCTGCCTCTCATTCTCTCTATCGCAAATAAATAAAATCTTTAAAAAAAAAAAAATTATCTATTAAAAAAAAAACAAAAAACCAAAATGCATTCATGATAACAACAACAAAAAAAAATCAACAGACTTGGAGGAGAACTTCAATCTAATAAAGGACATTTATGCAAGAACGGCTATGAAAAATCCAGTTAACATCATACTTAATGAGGAAATCTTTCACCCAAGATCAGGAACAAAATGAGGGTGTCTGTTCTCACCACTTCTTTTTTTTTTTTTTTTAAAGATTTTATTTATTTACTTGACAGGGAGAGACACAGCGAGAGAGGGAACACAAGCAGGGGGAGTGGGAGAGGGAGAAGCAGGCTCCATGCAGAGCAGGGAGCCCGATGCGGGACTCGATCCCAGGACCCTGGGATCATGACCTGAGCCGAAGGCAGTCGCCCAACCGACTGAGCCACCCAGGCGCCCTGTTCTCACCACTTCTATTCAACTTTGTACTAGAAGCTCCTGCCAGGCAATTGGGCAAGAAAAAAATAAATAAATAAAGGCATCCAGGTTGGAAATGAAGTAAAATGATCTCTACTTGCATATAACACGGCTCTGTCCACAAATTGTATCTTAGGATTTGACTAGGGATGCTGGTATCCAAAATCTGGTGAACAAGATGCGTGAACTCCCTACTCAAAATATACATATAAGGATATGGGCCACAAAGGAAATATTCTTCACAAAAACTACACCTCCTCTTTAGAGGGATGAGAAACATCAGTACAGGGGAGGAGGAAGCCAGAGCTTTTCCATGGTGAGTGTTGAATCCCTAGCATCCTGCACACACACCCAGTGGCCCTCAGACAAACCAGGAAGCACTGACAAAGCTGAGAAAAACTCCTCCAGAGAAAAAGAAGATAGTGCACACTCAGGGGGAACATATGCTCAGCTTCTCTCCCAGGCCTATTTCTCTAAGCTCCCCCTCACCATTAGATCTAGTCCTTCAAAGCTCCAGCTGAGGCTGAAGACAGAATTACAGGCTGAAGTCAAGCCCCTCCTATTTTGCCCCTCCTACCAGTAGCCACTCCTACCTTCAGGTCGATGATCCCACTCTTCTTCACCGGGAGGTATGTGACCTGAAAGCCCTCAGCTTCCAGTGAACGGCAGGAATCCAAAACACATTTGTGCTCTGTCTGAGTGGTGATCAAGTGCTTTTTCCGTGACCTATAGAACCTGGCCACCCCCTAAAAATTGGTGGTGGTGGAAGGAAGGAAGGTATACTCAGGAGAAACAGCAAGGACTTCAATCCCACTTGAAAGAAAAAGTGGGAAAGAGTTGTATGTTCCAACATCAATTCTGTGACACCAATGTACTACAATCAACAATTCTGACATTAACTACCGTGAATTAGTCAAATCCTGCAGATTAAGGGGCTCAGTCCCACAAGACTAACCCCACTTCAGATGTCAGCTACAAGGCCCAGGTGTCACAAACCAGCCTCCAGTACTTTCGCCCAGCTGGCTACAAATTTTGGACTTCCCACAGCCCCCTAAGGTTCAATAATTCACCTAAATGACTCTCAGAACTCGCTGAAAGCACTACACTATTACAGTTTTATTATAAAGGATACAATTCTGGAACAGCCAAATGGAAGAGATGCATAGGGCGAGGCCTGAGGAGGGGATGGGCACAAAGTTTCCATGTCCTGTCTTTGTGAATCTAGGCATGCCACCTGCCCAGCGCATCCATGAGTTCACCAACCTGGAGGATCCTCTGAGCCTTACTGTCTGGAGTTTTTATGGGGGTTTCATTACCGAGGCATGACTGATTGAATCACTGGCCACAGGACTGAACTCAATCTCTGGTTCCCCTCTCCTGCCCTGAGGGAAGTAGGGCTGAAAGTTCCAACCCTCTAATCACAAGCTTTGTTCTTCTGGAGCAGCCAGCCAGTCCCTTGCAACCAAGAGTCCACATGAGTCATTTCATTACCATAAATTCAGAAGGTCCAAAGAGGTTTGTTATGAATAACAAAAGACACTTCTATTATTCAGGAAATCCAAGGATTCTTGAGGCTCTGTGCCAGGAATTTTTATATAAAAAAATATATTTTTTATGATACCACAGGTAGAAAATAGGGAACATGCGTATCCTTGCATCCCAGGAAAAAGCTTCTCTCTTTATTTCCACTTAATAGTAAAACATGCAAATATGGTGACACTGATACCCAAAGCTGCCAGTGTAGAAGTAAAACTCATATACTCATTCCTTGCTGATGGAAGTAATTATGCTATCATCTCTTCAGAAAATCATTTAGAAAGATGTCTTTTTTTTTTTTAAGATTTATTTATTTATTTATTTGACAGAGAGAGAGAGACAGCGAGAGAGGGAACACAAGCAGGGAGAGGGTCAGAGGGAGAAGCAGGCTTCCCGCCGAGCAGAGAGCCCAATGCGGTGCTCGATCCCAGGACCCTGAGATCATGACCTGAGCTGAAGGCAGTCGCTTAACCAACTGAGCCACCCAGGCGCCCCTAGAAAGATGTCTTAAAAGCTGTATTCACAGTCTTTAACTGTGATTGCTCATTTCAGGATTTACCTTAGGGAAATATTTCAAAAGACAGGTCAAGCTATAGAGATGAAATATGTTTTTGCTGTATTTACAATCTTTAAAAAAAAATGGAAAGATTATTGCTAATTGAATTTAAATTTTTTAAAAAAGGAAAGATTAAACACATCCAACAACAGAAATATGAATAGTAAAGTATGATAACACAACTCCATGAAAAAGAAGGTAGTTATATTAAAAATTATAAAGTTTGGGGCATCTGGGTGGCTCAGATGGTTAATCATCTGCCTTTGGCTCAGGTCATGATCCCAGGATCCTGGGATCAAGCCCCACATTGGGCTTCTGGCTCAGCGGGGAGCCTGCTTCTCCCTCGCCCTCTGCCTCTCTCCCTGCTCATGCTCTCTCTCTCTCTCTCTCTGTGTCAAATGAATAAATAAAAAATCTTTAAAAAAAAATAATAAAAAATAAAAATAAAAATTATGAAGTTTGAGGGATGCCTGGGTGACTCAATCAGTTAAGCATCTGACTTCAGCTCAGGTCATGATCTCAGGGTCCTGGGATCGAGCCCCACGTGGGGCTCCCTGCTCAGCGGGGAGTTGGCTTCTCCCTTTCCCTCTGCCCCTCCTCTCCATTTGTGCTCTCTCTCTCTCAAATAAATAAAATCTTTAAAAAAAATT
>NC_138378.1:20723078-20765267 GCF_054177405.1 Leptonychotes weddellii | reverse complement strand
TCTGAAAAACAAACTGAGGGTTCTAGAGGGGAGGGGGGTGGGAGGATGGGTTGGCCTGGTGGTGGGTATTGAGGAGGGCACGTTCTGCATGGAGCACTGGGTGTTGTGCACGAACAATGAATCATGGAACACTTCATCTAGAACTAATGATGTAATGTATGGGGATTAACATAAGAATAAAAAAAAAAAAGAAAGAAAAAAAAAATTACTAATTTATTTTAGAGAGAGAGCACAAGCAAGTGTGGAGAGGGGCAGAGGGAGAGAGAGAATCCTCAAGCAGACCCCTGCTGAGTGGGGAGCCCAACATGGGGTTCAATCCAAGGACCCGGAGATCCATGACCTGAGCCGAAATCAAGAGTCAGCCACTTAACTGACTGAGCCACCCAGGCGCCCCTTGGTTAAGCAACCAACTCTTGATTATGGCTCAGGTCATGATTTCAGGGTCGTGAGATTAAGCCCTGCATTGGGTTTCAGGCTGGGCACGGAGCCTGCTTGAGAGTCTCTCTCTCCTCTTCCTCTGCCCTTCCTTTACCACCTCCCATTTGTGCGTGCTCTCTCTAAAAAAAAAAAAAAATATATATATATATATATGTACACACACAAAATCTTTCACAAATTAAAAATTTTTTAAAAGGGGTGCCTGGGTGGCACAGTCAGTTAAACGTTGTACTCTTGGTTGGACTCTTGGTTTCAGCTCAGGTCATGATCTCTGAATCATGGGATCGAGCCCTGTGCTGGGCTCTGTGCTCAGCATGGAGTCAGCTTGGGACTTTCTCTCCCTCTGCCCCTCCCCCTTCTAAAATAAATAAATCTTTTTTTTTTTAAGATTTTATTTATTTATTTAATTGACAGAGAGAGAGAGAGACAGTGAGAAAGGGAACACAAGCAGGGGGAGTGGGAGAGTGAGAAGCAGGCTTCCCGCCGAGCAGGGAGCCCAATGTGGGGCTCGATCCCAGGACCCCAGGATCATGACCTGAGCTGAAGGTGGTTGCTTAACTAACTGAGCCACCCAGGCACCACCCCCCTTTTTAATAAACTTTAAAAAAAAAAAAGAAACAGGAAAAACTTGCTACAAATAGATCTCATCAGAATAAAAGGGAAGGTGGGAGGAGGGCAGCCCTGAAACCACATATATAAGTGTAAAGCTGGTAACCAGAAGCAGAGAAGCATGCCCAATTGCAAATGGATTTTGGACTTCACTGTGATTAGATCAAAAGGATGGTGAAAGGGGCACCTGGCTGGCTCAGTCAGTAGAGCGTGTGACTCTTGATCTGGGGGTTGTGAGTGGGAGACCCACACTGCATATAAAAATTACTTAAAAAAATAAAATTTTAGGGGTGCCTGGGTGGCTCAGATGGTTAAGTGTCTGCCTTCGGCTCAGGTCATGATCCCAGGGTCCTAAGATCGAGCCCCACATTGGGCTCCTGGCTCAGCAGGGAGCCTGCTTCTCCCTCTCCCTCTGCCTCTTCCCCTGCTCATGCTCTCTCTCTCTGTATCTCTGTGTCTGAAATGAATAAATAAAATCTTTAAAAATAAATAAAATAAAATCTTAAAAGAAAAAAAGGATGAGGAAAAGGGTTGAGTCACCATTATCCACTCCCTGAAGTAGCTTCCACCCATAACACCAGGGTTAATGGTTAAAGAGCCTCCTCCTTTCACATCCGACTACCTCACTAAACTTAGTTCAACAGGAACAAAGATTTAAGGTGGAGTAGATCACAGAGGATTGAAGGAAGCAACAAATCAGAAAAAGCGTATGTTTGCCTGTGTCTTTTTTCAAAATAGGGTAGGGGTGGGTAGCTGGGAAATACATTTATGAGCCCAAATGATGGAGGGACACCATCTCCCAAGTCAGGAAAGCCCAGATATGCCCTCTGGTTCTCTTACCTTAATTGCTATGTTGTTAGATTCAGTAGCGCCACTAGTGAAAATGATCTCACGAGGATCAGCCCCAATCAGAGATGCTACTTGCTGCAAACCAAGAAACAGAGATAAATGACATCAGTTTCCCAGGCAGGAGTGCAACTGCAGACACAGCTGAGACAGGAGCTCTGGTTCAAAAAAAGCTCCACTGCATCCTATCAACTGCCCAGGAAGAAGCTGTGCACCCACTAGGGTCAGACAATGGGTAGATTTAGTTCCATCCCAGATCTGAGGCTCTTTCCCTGCCTAATACAAAATAATAATAATAATGGTTATTTATTTTTTAAAGATTTTATTTTATTTTTTTACAGATTTTATTTATTTGAGAGAGAGAACACGAGCAGGAACAGGGGCAGAGGGAAAGGGAGAAGCAGACTCCCCACTAAGTAGGACCCTGGCGGGGCGTCTGCCTTCGGCTCGGGTTATGATCCCAGGGTCCTGGGATCGAGCCCCACATCGGGCTCTCTGTAAACAGGAAGCCTGCTTCTCCCTCTCCCACTCCCCCTGCTTGTGTTCCCTCTCTCACTGTGTCTCTCTCTGTCAAATAAATAAATAAAATCTAAAAAAAATAAGTAGGACGCTGGGATCATGACCTGAGCAGAAGGCAGAAGCTTAACTGACTGAGCCACCCAGGCTCCCCAAAGATTTTATTTTTAAGTAATCTCTACACCCAGCGCAGCATTCAAACTCACAACCCGGAGATCAAGAACCACATGCTCTACTGACTGAGCCAGTCAGGTGCCCCAATATTGGCTTTTTATTTATGTATGTATGTATTTATTTATTTAAGATGTATTTATTTATTTGAGAGAGAGAGAGAGTGCTCGCAAGTGAGTGAGCGTGAGCGGAGGGAGGGGCAGAGGAAGAGGGAGAGAGAATCTCAA
This sequence comes from Leptonychotes weddellii, assembly GCF_054177405.1. NCBI lineage: Eukaryota > Metazoa > Chordata > Mammalia > Carnivora > Phocidae > Leptonychotes > Leptonychotes weddellii. Next base: position 20,762,460 of record NC_138378.1, on the reverse strand, counting down.
GCAGACTCCCCACTGAGTGTGGCTGAGTGTGGAGCCCAACATGGGGCTCCATCTCACAACCCTGACATCCTGACCAGAGTAAAAATCATGAATCTGATGTTCAACCGAATGAGCCACCCAGGCACCCCACAACACTGGCTTTTTAGAAAGCACTTATACACTGAGCCACTGAGTCTTGATCTCACTCAGCTCAAGTCTTGATCTCAGGGTCATGAGTTCAAGCCCTACATCAGGCTCCATGCTAGGCGTGAAACCTACTTAAAAAATAAATAAAATAAAATAATAAAATAAAAAGCACTTACTGAGCTCTTAGTATGTATAAGCATGTGTTAATAAACACATCATCAGCAGTATCTCATTGAATCCACACAAAAACCCTAAGGAATAGGAACTATTACAATCTCCATTTTCAATGTGTGGAAATTGAGGCTTAGAGAAATTAGATAACATTCCAAAGTTCATTTAGTTAGGAAATGTAAAAACTAATAAAATGCCTTCAGAGAGACTCCCAGGCCTGCTCTCTAAATCTCTTTCTGAAAGAGCCCCAATCCACTTCCATCTCCACCCAGAGCTATCAAGGAAATGCCTCCCACAGTCCACCGAACCTCTGACATCAGAACCTCCTAGAGTCTTCTATACTAACCTGGCGAGCATGTTCCATGGCTGCCTCACTCTCCCAGCCATAAGCATGTGTCCGGGAGTGTGGGTTCCCATAGTAGTTGACTAGGTAAGGGAGCATGGCATCAAGCACCCGAGGGTCCTGAGCACAACAGAACAGATCAGTCTCCTTGAGTCCATAGATCACTCAGGCCCCACTCCATCCCCTCAGACTTGCCCAACCTGCCTCAACACACTCCCAACCCTTCACACACTGCCTAGATTGAGCTTCAAACATTCTTCCATCCCCTCAGGTACTAAACAAATATCAGCCTAATATACTCCCACTCTCAACCCACCTTTAATCATTCTACCAGATGATTATTCTACCATCTCCTCAGGTAATCTACAAACTTTGCCTTGTCCTGACAGCTGTTTCTGCACGTGTTTCCATTCCTACCAGGTGATGGGATCTATAAGGGCCAGGATATGACAAGAGTCCCCATGTTGATGAAATCTTCCACTAATATTGAAGTGCTTATCATGTGCCAGGTTCTGTTTAAAGGGTTGCTTTATGTCTTTTAATCTATTTAATACCTACCCAAATTCACATAGTAAGTAGCAATCCAGCTAATTCCAGAGCCTATGCTTTTATTCCTACTATAGTGCCTACACTGAAGTGATTTCACCAAGGTCAATAGCTAGTAAGTAGTAGAGCCATTTCTAGTTTATGACAACTTAAACCTCCTGACTTCTGGCTCATTGCTTTTCCCAACACACACTTCGAAATGGCTCTCACTTCTGCAGGATCCAGTCATTTCTGTGCATTGTCACTTCTGCAATATAACTGTTATAAACAGCATTGGGGAAAGCTGTTCCTCCATCCTTACCAGAGGAGTTGTAGCTTGCACATCCATATACAGAGGTCGCAGCACTGACTCCGCCTGTGGGGCAGTGGCTGTATCTGAGGGAACAGCCGACTGAGGAAAACGGTCTACAGCTGACAAAAAAAAAAAAAAAAAAAAAGGTATGGAGTGGCCAAGCGTGAGAAAACCTATGGATACAGGGTATCCAAGACAGCAGAAGGTGAAAGCTGGATGAAGGTGAGATGAGCTGAAAGGATGCTGGGGTTGAAGCTCAGTGGAAAAGAAAACAAAACATCACAGAACTTAAACTGTAAAAGGAAGGGAGACAGACCATGATCTTGGAGGGGGATGTTGGGACAATATTCGAATTGCTTCGTTGGGAGCTGGGAGGGATCCGAAAGGGCAAAGCCATTTACAAGGACTAAGGAGACAGAGTAGGTAAGATCTCCCTCAAAGATTAGTGGCTGGACGACCAGCATCTCTTAAAGTTGGCCAGGAGAGGTCTGAAGGCCGACCGAGCTTCCAAGGATCCGAGGGCCTGTGGGGCAGGATCTGAAGGGCGACGCGGCGAAGTCAACGAGTCTGAGCGCGAGCCTGAGGAAGTTTGAGGGGTGCAGCCAGAAGGCAGGGTCAGGGGGTCTGGGTAATGGACGTAAGAGGGAGGCTCCGTAATACTCAGGTGCGTCGCCACGCCAAGGGGGAAGGTCCGCGCCTGCAGGGACGGTGGCGACGAGCAGGGCCCGGAACGTACCGCGCAGGCGCAGCCCCCGAGTGGGCGCAACGGACTTGGGCCCCGGAGCGACCGGCACAGCCGCGGCCACCCGCCTCCAAGCGGTTCGCAGCAGCATGGTCCCGCAGGCAAAGCCCCCCGCCCGAAGCGGCGGCAGTCCTCAGCTACGCGCTCCCGGAAGTTCTGCTCCGTGCCCCGGAAACAATTCCTCCCTCCGCGGGCGCGCTCCGCCTCGCGTTTTGTGTGAGACGTAGAGTTGAGCGACCGAAGCCGCGAACGAGGTGAGGTGGGGGGCACCGCGGCGCGGGGACCCGAACGCTAAGAGGGTGATGGAGTAGGGCTACGTGTTTATTTTCCTTTCTGGACTTCCCCGAACCGTTGGATCCGCTCCCCACCCCTCCTCCTCCGGCCCCCGCCCGACTCGGGCAGGCGGCTAGGCCCACACTCCCCTAACCTTCGAACCCCGCAGATGCCGGTGGCCGTGGGGCCCTACGGACAGTCTCAGCCGAGCTGCTTCGACCGCGTGAAGATGGGCTTTGTGATGGGCTGCGCAGTGGGCATGGCGGCCGGGGCGCTCTTCGGCACCTTTTCCTGTCTCAGGTGAGGGGCGCGGGCGGTGATCTCTGGGCGGGACTACCGGACCTTCCCGTCCCGCGCCACTTGGCCGGCAGCCTGGATAGAGTCTACTTCGTTTCAATTCCCTCGCTGTCCTTTAACGAGCGAGAATGATTTCCTACTCACCTTGCCTCGGCGCTTGAGAATACGAGTTCTGACTCAAACTGAATGTCAGAAAATCTGACTCTACTCCTGTAACCTTAACCACGTTATAGTTTGGGTTTTCTTAAGAGTAGAAAGAGGTAACATCTACCTCATAGAGTTGTAAGGATCAAATCAGAGCAAACTTAGGACAGAATGTGGCATTATTAAGTGCTCAATAAATGGTTGTTGCTGCTGTCGCTGCTGTTATTTCCAGTTGCGCATAGTGAAACAAAGTTGAGCAATTTTACTGTACTGCAAACAAGGTATAGATACCGAGCAGATAAACTCTACACCTACATCTTAAATATCATTTTCACATGTAGTAGAGATTATTATTCCCATTTTTCCACAATGTAAGTTACCATTTACTGAGCACTTACCCAGTGTGAATCACTGTTCTAAATGCTGCATGTGTTCTCCTGTGGTTATGATCCCCATTTTAGTTAGCACAACCTGTAAATTGCAGAGCTGGGGCACGAACACAGATCTGACTCCACAATCATTCCTTTAACACCAGGAAACCATCAGACAAATTGGAGCCTATGGGTGTGTGTGTATGTATATATATCCTCGAGGTAAAAGCAAAACAAAAAACTAGTTTCACTATATACTTTGCATCAGTTGCCTCTCACAAACTGAAGGCAGGTCATAGGATATTCATCAGAATACCCCTAGAGACCTTGATGCATCTTTTTCTAGTCATTACCTGCCTCGGGTGGGAATAATGTCTTGCCCAACTTCAAGAGTGCTTGATTTACTTTGAAAACAAATTGGAAAAGGGCAGTTAATGCCGTTTCTTGTATTTTTATTCCCATTTATTCCCAGTTGGCTCCATACTCATTTCCTCCTCTCTTAGGATCGGAATGCGGGGTCGGGAGCTGATGGGCGGCATCGGGAAAACCATGATGCAGAGTGGCGGCACATTTGGCACATTCATGGCCATCGGGATGGGCATCCGATGCTGATAAGGGCAGTGGTTGCCCAGTACAGCTACTCCTTCCCATCAGTCCCAGCTCATGTACTATAATAAAACAAGTCTTTGAGTAGTCGGAGTGTGTTAAAGGCATTTTTTCTTCTGCCTATACCCAGCTTAGAGAAAGCTGCTGAGATGGGCCAATGAGTAGGTTTGGGGTCTGTTTCTCAAATCCTGTCTTTATTAAATCCAAAGTTAGAAAAATTTTCCATGCCTGGAACTTTTTGTAGATTCTAATAAACTCTTGTTATTCAACCCCATAAGGTTGATGCTGTTCTTACCATTTTAAAGGTGAAGAACTAAGTCTAGATTTCCTCAAAGTTGCACTGCAAAAGGTAGTGTTAGCCCAAGGCTCATTTCCAAAGGTATGTTCATTGTCCTTCAGATTCTGTGCAGACTTAAGAAGAAAAAGAACAAAACCATCCACCGGGAAACAAATTCAAACTGACACAATATAGCTTAATGGCATAAACCTCCCAATTTTCTAACCAGCCATCCATGAGGATGTCAGTTGTATAAAACGACCCACCCCCCATATACACACAATTCTGTTAATTGGGTTCCGAAGGTAGGTTCCTTGTAATAAGGACAAGTACCTCTCCCCTACTCTGGCCACACAGCCCTTGACAGATTGTGCTATAAACTGCATTGCCCCTCAAGGAAAATGGTAATGTTACGATGGACAGAAACTACACTGGCATATTTGGGGGGTCATGAGGACACTACCAGAATAGCTACAACAGCTAGATTTCCCAGAGTGGGATGTTCTCTCAGAATGGATTACCTGTAACATTCACTGAGAATTCATTTGAATTATTTTGTCACACTATTCAAATAACTTGTACTACATTTGCTTTAATACCATTTACAACCCAAATTTCATTGTGGCAGTGGGGAAATCTTTTCTTTTGCCACCTCTTTTAACATCCACCTTTGCTGACCCAGCTCCCTGGAAAATGACAGAACAAAGCAGATAGGACACTTATCAAGAATAAAAAATTTAGTGGCGCCTGGGTGGCTCATTTGTTGAGTGGCGCCTTTGGCTCAGGGTCATGATCCCAGGGTTCTGGGATGGAGCCCTACATCAGGCTCCCTGCTCCGCAGGAAGCCTGCTTCTCCCTCACCCACTGCCCCTCCTGCTTGTGTTCCTGCTGTCGCTGTGTCTCTGTCAAAAATCCTTTAAATAAATAAATAAATTTAATTACGAAGATACTAGGAGATATTCTGGAATGAAAAAATGCTGACATTAAGTCTGCCCCAAAGAACACTGCTGCCTATTGCTGAAAAATAAACTCAAATCTTGGAAATTTTTTTTAGGTTCAGTAACTGAAGTAATTAAGGAATTTTAACTATCCATCAAAAGGGTTGGCATAAAAAATCATGCCTCCAAATTCAACTGATTAAATATTCTGACATATGAATAAACCTATAAAATTTGTGCCTTAACATAGAAAAAGAGGTGAGGAAGTCAATACTGGAAGTTAACCATTCCAGTAGGAGCAACAGTGCCTACTCAAAGGTTCAAGGTAGATACAAAAACTTGAAGCAGAGTTCAGAATATAAATGACTCGTTGCCCAAATGCAATTAAAGCTCAAATTTCTTAATAAAGTAACAAATGCGGCTAAATCAATTTGGGAAATCAGTTAAATGCTTCAACTTAAACCATTTTTCTGGTATTTAAGTAGTTAAACATTTTTCAGAGATGCCATAAAAAAAAAAAAAAAACCAGGTTTGGGCGCCTGGGTGGCTCAGTTGGTTAAGCGACTGCCTTCGGCTCAGGTCATGATCCTGGAGTCCCTGGATCGAGTCCCGCATCGAGCTCCCTGCTTGGCAGGGAGCCTGCTTCTCCCTCTGACCCTCCCCCCTCTCATGTGCTCTTGCTTTCAAATATAAATAAATAAAACCTTAAAAAAAAAAAAAAAACCACCCAGGTTTAAGGCCTAGGTGGATTTGTTTGGTTTTGTTAGAAAATCCCTAAGATTTTGATACATTACCCTAGTAAGTACAGTGCTAAGATATAGTGAAATGGAGGAATACAGAGAGACAACTTGAGGGCAACAGTCTTCCCAGACTCTGCACACTAAGAATTTTCCCCAAGAAGCAAGTCTTGAATACTACTAAAAGTCAAAGAAACTAATATTCTACTTTCGAGTTTCTATGACTTTAAAACACTTCAAAAATAAAGATTTCTTGTGGCCTTTTTAAGAGAATTTTATTTGAGTGGTTCTTACAAAGGTTGTTGCAATATGAAAGTCATTTGTTTGATAGAAATATCAAGCTGTCTTGTCAAACACACTGAAGTAACCCAAAAATATATTTCAGAGCTCACAGAGCTTAAAAAGAGCAAAGATTATATGCAACCAGACAAAACCTATTTCTGCATTTCCTATTTCTTGCTCAGACTGCTTTGCTTACCAGACTGTCACTAAACATCTTGAGGAAATGCAGGGATCATTTTGTTTGGAATCTTAGACACACCAGAACACATAGTATTTACAAAGAAACTTTTACAGATACATTAATTGAAAAGATACCATCCAGAAATGTAATCTTGAAAACTCCTTTTCTTGCCAATTGATCACGATGCAAGATGAGATGTTAATCAAACAGCCCTTTAGCTGTCTTGAATTTCCATACACTAAATGTGTACTCCAGAATCTGCTAAACCATTAGCCAAGTATCAACATTAGTTAAACGTGAAATGTAACTGCTGTGTAAAAAGTTAGGCTTCTGAAACATTAAAAACGTAATTACATCCCTGTCTGCCTTTTTACATTAAGCACATTTGTTCCCCCCTAGAGCTATTCCTATAGATCCTTAATGTAAATTTCTACATGTACATTTAAAAGGCAGAACAAGAGAACAGCTTTGTATACAGTGGGATTTGCTAGTTAGGGATAATGAGCACACTGCATTCCTGTTAACAGTTTTATTTTTTCAAGGTAACAGGAATTGTATACAAATGACAGTAGACCCTTGCCTCTTTATTTTTATCTAAATAAAAGATAACTCAAGATGAATTCTCAAGAAAGAAAAAAAGCTATGTACATAAGGGACTATATCTTCCTTCATCGTCTACTTGGAACCAGTAGTTGTGTTGCTGTCATAGAATCAGGGAAGAGGTTGTGGTAAGTTGGAAGAGGTACATATGCTGCTGTTATCATTTTACCTGTTGAAAGAAACAGAATCGAGGGTTTAGCGTTTTCACTTAAATTACATCTTTCATTATAATCACTCAGAAAAACAGATCAAACTCACCAGCAAACCACCTGCCATGCAATGCATTGACAGCAGCAATAGCTGCAGCAATTGATGGGCACTTCACATACACGTTGCCCTGAAATACAACGACAAAAAGATAAGGGTGGTATATGATTTTTACAAATTGCCTGTTAAAAAACCCTCAGAGCTCTATAACCAAATACTTGTTTATTAGCTAACATGTACACCTAGAATTTTATTGAAATCATTTTATCCTCCCCAAACTTGTTTTTTTTTTTCTATGACTTGAAAGCAGATGAAGAATGAATCAAGATGCCAGATTTCATGCCAAACTTTCAACACTACCCAGCAACACTGCTACACAATGGCTTGGTCCAATCTTCACTTATTAGAGGACTGTCCTTAAGTTGGAGGATATATAGTCATCAGTCACGATGTTAAAATTTCTTTCAGAATTAAAAAACAAAATAACTTCCTGGGATAGGACAGTGGTAATCTGCCCCAAGTATGTGTGAAGGCTGTCATAAAAGAGGAACAACATTCTATTTTTATTAGTATCACAACACCTGAAGTGAGGTACATAAAGGGCAGATTAAACTTTTCTGGCTTTAGGGAAAAAAATAAAATACCTGAGCTGAATTTTTGTCAACATAAATATGAATAACTCCTCCATGTTTATTACATTCTTCAATCACATCATCCTTAATCTCTGTATCCCATCCAACTTCTTCTTCTCTGTACAAATAAATATTAAGGTCTATTAGATACCATTCAAACTTATATAATGTTACATACTCATCTGTATAAAAATATTTTAAATATGAATTCACTTAATTAATTTAAAACTTATTGATAAGAATGTAGTGCACTGGAGAAAATCAAAAACAAGATATAAGGCACTGTTTCGAACAATGCTTATGAATTTCTTTTTTTAAAAGACTATTTGAGAGAAAGAGCTGGCATGGGTGTGTGCATGTGAGCAGGGGAAGGGGCAGAGGGAGAGGGAGACAGACTCCCCACTGATTGTGGAGTTCATCACACCAGGCTTGATCTCAGGAACCTGAGATCATAATCTGAGCCAAAGTCAGACAATTATCAACTGAGCTACCCAGGCATCCCAGCTTATGAATTTCTTAACTCTAACATTTAAAGTACTTACTGACATATATCAAATGATTCGTATACCAACAGTTTATCATTTCCCAGATAAAGCTAAAATAAAGAATCTGGTGTTCTCTGGACACCTGGGTGGCTCAGTAGGTTAAGCATCTGCCTTCAGCTCAGGTCATGATCCCAGGGTCCTGGGATGGAGTCCCACATCAGGCTCCTTGCTCATTGAGCCTGCTTCTCCCTCTGTCTGCTGCTCCCCCTGCTTGTGCTCGCTCTGACAAATAAAATCTTAAAAAAAAAAAAAAAAATTTTTTTTTTTTTTTTTGCTGTTACCAAAAGAACACAAGAATCCAAGGCTCTCTTTCTATGGTAAACCATGAACTAATATAAACAATGCAAACAGCATGTAACACATTATTTCATAAAACATATGTTATATATATATAATATAATGGTTCATTTATCCAATCAACTGAACAGGTATCTACATTTACCTTGGAATGTATTATAACAAAACAGAAGAGTTTGGACTGATAAATAAATGGCATTCTAATCATTGTGCCTAGGCATGAGGAAAGAGAAATTCCTAATTCCTGGCCTGCATTAATCTAAGAAGAATATTTAAAAAGATCCTCTTCTCCTATAAAAGATTAAAATAGTTATTAAAATTTCAAAGCCAAGAACTGGTAGCAGAGTAAATTGACAATAGAAATAAACACAAATACACATACGAACAAACAAAACAAGCAGAAACAGACCCATAAACAGAGAACAAAATGGTGACTGCCAGAGGAGAGGAGGGTCTGAGTAAAATGGGTGAAGGGGAGTGGGAAGTACAGGCTTTCAGTTAAGGAAATAGTATGTCAACAACAATGAAAAGTACAAGATAGGGAATATAGTCAATGTACTGTCACAGCCTTATATGGTGACAGATGGTAAGCTACACCTATAGTGAGCATATAGCATAAGGTGTGGAGTTGAAGAAGAAATGTTATGAGCCTGAAACTAATGGAACACAAAGTATGTGAACTACAAGTGATAAACACTGATAACAAAACTTCTGAGAAAACTACTAATTGGTAAACAAAATCTGCGTACCTTTTACTTCATTTCCAATCTTACAAACATACCCAAATGATTTAGCAATAAAAAAGTTATTAAAATACCCTAAAAGGATGAAAACTGTTGTTTACTATTTGAACTGTAAAATATATTGAAGTATCCAAAATGTTAACTTAAAAATGCTGAATATTAATACTTTCACAATATAGTTAACCACCGAACAACATGGGTTTCAACTGCACAAGTCCACCTATGCAGTACAGCACTATAAATGTAGTTGCTCTAAGATTTTCTTTTCTCTAACTTTATTATAAGAATGCACTACAGAAGACATGTAACATACAAGATACATGTTTATCAACTGTTTATGTTACTGTAACTCTTTAAGTCAACAGTAGGCCATTAGCAGTTAAGTTTTAGGGGGAGTCAAAATTTACACATGGATTTTCAACTGTGCAGGCAGGAGTCTGCACTGGTAATCCCCGCATTGTTCAAGTGTCACTGGTATACCCTTACTTACGTTTGAGGGTTAAACATGTTAGAAAGTTGGAAACACTGTGTTGCAAGAGGCTGAACAGAGGCAGCTGCAGCTAAAGCTGAAGCTAAAAAAAAAAAAAAAAGAGAGAGAAAGAAGTTAGTTTCATGGAAAATGCATCAGAATAGCCCTGATGAATAAAACAAAAAAACCCCACTAAATCGCAACTGTGAAACTAAGATAGTCACCTTCCCTAATTTACCTTACTTATTAATAGTGTGATGGAAGTGTGTAACAATACCTGATTTGAGTTGCCAGGAAACTGAAGCAACCTAACATTTGAAATAGCCAATCTTCACTGAGTTGGAAATTTTATTTTTAGAAGGGAAATTAAACTTTACGTGTGATCAAAATTCATTCAATTAAACAAGTATCAGTACAAATCAATCCAGAAAGGCAAAGAATAAAACAGAAGACTGATTTTGTAGAACTGCTTAACCCCAAGAAACGGGATGATGAAAATACAATCTTTTCTTAGGTTTCTGCCCATGAATATAGTTACATATTTTCTTTTAAATAAACATCATAGAAGGATTAACAAAGAAGATGCAGAAAACCATCCGACCATTTACAATTTAATATCCCAGCAATATAAACCCTATTTCAAAATCAAATGAGTATTTTTTAAATGACTAGGTCTGTCATAGCACAACACTAAAAATAGCACATATCAATAATATTATAATACTCACTATTAAAAATAAAAAACTACTAGACACTAATATCCGGAAGGAACATTTTAAAGCCATACTGGTTTTAGGTTTGAAGTGAGAGCATTGTCCAAGACAGCTGCCCCATTGCTTTTATATGTGATTCACAAAACATTACCAGTAGCTGTTACAGAACTCACCGTAATCATTTTATTTGACCAAATTTCATTCCAATATATAACAACAAACAAAGCTAAGGATAAAACAGCGCATTAGAAATTATGATAATTAAAATTACATCACCTGAGGAAGTATCAGAAATTATTTCACTGAATAAAAATTAGGGCCATGCATGAAATACATCATAAAAAATTATTTGTTATAATTACAGGTGTTTTGCCCCTTTATTACTTCAATAGTATTTTCTTTCATGAAGCTTTGTATTAAAATATAAATGCTAAAAAAGCAAACAGATGTCATATTCCATTCAGAAAAGGTAAAGATGTATGATGCTTATGTTATAATGAATATGAAAATGAGGCCCACTGTGTACTTTATCATAAACAAATGGAAGTATTCTTGAAAATAAACACTAGGTCATTACAAAACAACTGAGGAGTACTTTATTTTTTCCATTTTCTTAAATGAATTAGGAGTACTGAAAAAAATTTTTTAAATATCTGATAGGAACATTCCAGCTCAACCTAGATGAATGCAGAACACAATGAATTCAGCATGGAAATATAGCTAACAGAAATTCCACTAGTTACACTTTTTAAAATCTGCTGCGAAAGAAAGGATGGAGTGTAACTGTCTCACTTGCTGGAAAAAATTAAAATACGCATTTAATTCCTATCAAGGAACATGGTAGACCTTTTCATATAGAATCATTCTCCTAAACAACTTTTAATTAGAACCTATGAAAGATGGATACTGAATTAGCTCAAGAGCAAAATGCTCTAAACAAATAGCAGAGATTTGGTAATCAAAAATAAGAAAAAAAAAGCCTACTTTAGAAATAATTATTTCAATCTTTGAAATATGCATGCAATTTAGTTCTGGGTAATTGTCTCACTACTTGGTACTATTAATACATATCACTGAAGTTAGAGTCCTTAACCTTACGTTAAGTCAGACTTCTGAAAGATTTGTGTACTAGAACAAATTCCATTTTCTGACTTCTATACAAAACTATCAGAACACAAAAAATAAGCATACAAGACTAAAAATAATTCTAAGCAAACTAAGGCAAAAAATGCACATGCACATTTTAATTTTAATCCATAGTCATAATGATTTGGATTAAGCCAAATGAAATATATATTAATAGATGGCTTACTGTATATATACCATACTATGTCATTCTTCAAAAACAATCCAAAATACAAAACGTAACAAGTGATATAACACTATGTCTTGCTACATTGACATGTATTTCAAAGACAAATAAAAAGCTCAACTCACCTTCAGTCTGTTGAGAAAGTCTTGTTTGCAAATCTATAACAAAAGAGAATTCTACAGCTCAGTGCAGGAACAATGAAGAGCCTCAACTAACAGGGTAAATGTCAGGAAAGCATTAATAAAAGAGGACTACATAGCAGGGTTTATCAAAATAAACTTATAGTAAAACCTGGCAGCCAAACCTCCTTCCCCATTCCTCATTGACAAGGCTTTGGGGCCTTTTTCTTTCCTCCTATCCTAGGAAACTTACTTATGCCTCTGTCTCCCTACTCCTAGTACTATTCCACATCTATGTATTCCACTATACTACCCTTCACATGGGAATAATGGGAAATGGGGAAAGGGAAGCACACCGGTCAGAAAATCCATGAAAACCCTGATCTTGAGAATTCAATTCCAAGTACTTGGGATATTCAACTCTGGCCGAGAAGATGACAGTTTAATTAGGTCTGGTTTCCTGGCATAGTATGGAAATTTAATGAAGCAGGAATAAACTTTAACCAACTTTACTATAATCTATGAAAAACAAGAAGAATTTAATCATCTAGTCACTATTAAAAACAGAATGGGGATTTTTACCAATATATTTCCCCGTATAATCATTAAATTCTCCACTGGAAGGCAAGTTAACAGAAAGCTGCTTGGCACTCAAAACAGCAACAAGTGTAAATAAACAAAATGTCATTGTGCTATCTTGAAGCTTAAAATTATAAAACTACACACAATATAAAAATTGTTTAGATCCAGTAACCTAATTTTCATTAACATGTGATTCAATTGCAACACTTTATCATCTGGGTGTCTTGCTGTGTACAGAAAAAAATTAAAACTGGGCAAAAACGGCACCTGGCTTGCTCAGTCAGTGGACAGTGCAACTTGATCTCAGGGTTCTGAGTTCAATCCCCTCAATGGATGTAGAGATTACTTAAAAATAAAATCTCAAAGGGGGGGCTGGCAAAAAGGAAAAGGGATCAGTACCCCCAGTTACGCGGAGATAAAAAATACCTGGTTCCTAGGTGCTCAAAACTGGTATATGAGGGAGATGAAGAAACGTAACTGGTATATTCTGAAGGAACATGAAGATAGGACCATAGAAACACTGTCAAACTTCAAATTGTAACCCAATTTATCTTTTCTTTCCATACAATAGGAAAAAAGGTACAGATATAAAAAACCTATCCTATGGCATGCCTGGCTGCCTCAGTCAGAAGAGCGCAGGACTTTTGATCTCAGGGTTGTGAGTTCAAGCCCCACATTGGATGTAGAGTTTAATAAATGAAACTTAAAAAAAAATCCACACTATTTTAAGGGTATGTAAGTAACTATCAAGATTTCAAAAATGACTTTATAGGTCATTTGGGACAAGTTAGGAAACAAAGCATAGGTTTCATAAAGATAAGGAATCTATCTTAGAAACAACTTGTTAAATTTCTAAAATAAAGTACATAGAGTGATGACTCACCCTTGGTTTTAAAAAACAGCTTTAAAGAACTTAGGAGAAAGGGCTTTGGACACATTAACACTCAGCAATTTACAGCATTTCAACAAAAAGTAAGGTTTCAATGATGACTATCTGGAGAAAAATAACGAGTTAATGTAAAGATTTACCTAAAAATTGAGTGATTATTAATTCTGTAGCAATAGCAATCTATAGGAAGTGTAAGAAGACAGAATCAAACCTTATATAATCATCTCAATAAACACTAGTAAGGGTAAATATAAAAAAATACAGATAACTGGCTATTTAACCAATCCACATTCACCTTTATAGAATTCTAGTTGATCACAATCAGCCCACCTTAACTATAAACTTGCACAGTAAGTGTGCCCAAGTTGTAGCCATACATCATGCATCGAGAAGTAATGGCTAAGAAAAGTAAAAAGGTCTAATTTTCAAAAATCTTCAATTAGGTGAAGATATGGTTTATGAAGAACATTGTGAATCAACATATTTGACACCGCACCCAGGATATAACGTTTTAGAAACGAATCCTATGTTACTACACCAAATCCCTGAAGACAGTGGACAAATATTCACTAGCCTCTAGTAAATACCTAGAATATGATAAACAAGCATTTTCTAAATTATTAAAAGAATGATCTGAACAATGGGAAGTAATAGGAGGATTCAGTTTTCAGATTTAAATAGCAAGTCTATTTATTTATTTTTAAAGATTTTATTTATTTGACAGGGAGACACACAGCGAGAGAGGGAACACAAGCAGGGGGAGAGGGAGAAGCAGGCTACCCGCGGAGCAGGGAGTCCGATGCGGGGCTCCAATCCCAGGACCCTCGGACCACGACCCGAGCCGAAGGCAGACGCTCAACGACTGAGCCACCCAGGCGCCCCTTAAATAGCAAGTTTAAAACCATAGACTGAGTTACATTTCTGGAAGGGATGGGTTCCTTAAATGTCTTTGATTATATCAAATGGCATTCTCTGGCTATTTGGTCACTCAAGAAATTAAATGTCTAATACTTGTTTATAAAGTCAAAACAATTTAGTGATACTTGGGGGAGTTACCCAGTGACCAAAAAATACAGAAATCCATTAATGGTTATGATTTTTTCCCCCCAAGGATAAACTAGCATGGTTTTATCAGAAAAATTTTTAAGATTTGAGAGAGAGAAAGAAACAGCATGAGTGGGAGGGGCAGAGGGAGAGGTGGAGAGAATCTCAAGCTGACTCCATGCCCAGTGTGGAGCCCGGCTACGAGGTGGGGCTGGATCTCACAACCCTGAGATCATGACCTAAGCTGAAATCAAGAGACCGATGCTTAACCTGCTGAGCCACCCAGGCGCCCCAGTTTTGTCAGAAGTTTTATAAATACCTATCAGATTTCAAAATAAATAATATAATCTGACAGGTGAAACACAAAAACACAAAAGGCAGATTTTCTAAACTTACTCACAAACTTGTAGACATCCACTAAAAAGAAAACACTGAAAAGGCCCTTCTCTCTTAATAACAAAATATAAAAGCAAAAATGATCCTCTCCTTTAATTAATGAGCTTTTGATTTAAATGGAAATCATGAATCAACCACATGGACCTTTATTGTATATTCAGATGCAGTACTGTGATCTTAGATTTTGTCAAGAGTCTCACTTTATTTTTTAAAGATTTTATTTATTTGACAGAGAGACACAGTGAGAGGGGGAACACAAGCAGGGGGAGTGGGAAAGGGAGAAGCAGGCTTCCCACAAAGCAGGGAGCCCGATGCCGGGCTCGATCCCAGGACCCTGGGATCATGACCTGAGCCGAAGGTAGTCGCCTAATAACTGAGCCACCCAGGCGCCCCTCACTTTTTTTATTATTATGTTAATCACCATACATTACATCGTTAGTTTTTGATGTAGTGTTCCATGATTGTTTGTGTATAACACCCAGGGCTCCATGCAGAACGTGCCCTCTTTATAGATAAAATTCATTAATACAAAGTGCCATACTTTCTTGGGATATATATTTCCTGTCTTCCAAGGTCCAAAATACAAATGGCTCTTCTTAGGTCTTCTAAAAGCAAGGTCTTCAACATTTCAAAATTAAATGCTACCCTAGCTCATAGATTGAGTTAGCATCAAGGTTTATAAAAGCAAACTTGAGGTACTTAAGCCATAATGAAAACCATGTTTCATAAACTAAACCCCTCGTTACACAACCGTAATAAACCATCACTTCTCTATTTTCCTACCCTGTTCAGGAGCTCCCATTCCCCTAAGTGAAAATCTCAAAATACCATGTAGAAGAAAGCAGTTTTCTTTGCACTCTTGATACTGTAATTATTTTATATAAAGCTTGATTTAAAGGCCCCTGATAATTTTCTCAACTCAAATATTACAAAGAAACGTTTTTTGAAACAATGGTGTTTAAGAAAATTCATGTATTTAAAAAGGTCTAACAGGCAATTCAAACTAAAAAATAGTATGTAGTATTCAAAAAAAAATGCCCTGATAGCCTACTATTATTAGTGAATACTTCCAGTCTGTATCTCCATTTCCTTTAAATTTACAGGCTAAAAAGTACTTATGAATTGAATTCTCAGTAAGTCCTTTTAAATGCAAAAATTTGGCAAATTTTCGAATTAGGTGAAAAAACAGTGATTTCAAATTAGAAGAGATTCAATTCCTACCTGCCACAGCACCAAATGCCAAAGAGCCACTCATTTGTAGAGCCTGCTGTGCTGCTGGTGGAATCTGCAAACCTGTACCTGTGTGAAAGAAATAGATCTCATAGTCCTTACCATGGTAAGGGCAAAAAAAACCCCCAAATTTCCGGGTTACTACTACTACCAAAGTCACTTCACCGGAAGTATTTACAAACAGGACACGGTATAATACTGGAAAGTAAGTTTATTAAGTATGAGAATATAATTGTAAGAAAGCAAAAGGAATCCTATAATGTATGCTGTGGCACTCAAGAAGCACCACCATAAAGTAGATTCCATTAGAACCTTAAGTAACCTCATCTATGAAATTGCATATACCACCCAAGGCAAAGGTCAACTCCAAAATAAGAAAAAAATATTTTTTCATTTATTAGTCTGTGAGGGTTAGCTTTCCATTACCATATCCACAATAAATCATTCACAACACATGGAAAAACTTACCTTCTGCAAGTCTTGCCATTAACTGGAGACGACCGGTTGTTCCCAAGTCAATTCCAGTCCTTTCCAGTTCATCACTGTCCAAAAATGAGCTAGCACTGGAAGCATCAGTACGTTCAGTAACATGACCAACTTTCATTGGTCTTCCTGCTAACTCAAATCCATTAAGTTGTTCCAAAGCCTTCTTGGCACATTCTGAATCGGAAAACTATAATTGAGAGAGGGGTGATAAAAAGTCCAGTCTGTTAGTTCACATATATACCTAAGGTAAAGAAATGGTTACTTATTAAGTCTAGTCTATTCAATAATTACACAACTGGGTGGATAATAAGTGGAAATTTCTAGCTTTAAGTAATATAACCTGTATGATCAGACCACAAGCTCATTCAAATCAGCTTTGCTGATGTGATGGTTTGAACAGCAAGATATTACCAAACAATGACATCTATCTTTGGAAATACAAAATCTTAGTAACAGAATATGTAAAGTACTTTTTCTAACATCAAAACACTTTTTCAAGATTTTATTTATTTGAGAGCAAGGAAGAGAGCGAGCACACAAGAAGGGGGAGGGTTAGAGGGAGAAGCAGACTCCCTGCTGAGCAGGGAGCCCTATGCAGGACTCCATCCCGGGACTCCAGGATCACAACATAAGTGCAAGGCAGTCTCCCAACTGACCCATCCAGGCGCCCAACAACAAAACGCTTTCTAATGTGCTGGAATAAACTAAAAGAGTGCTTTGTTTCCCTTTCATAAAAAAAGAATTATTTAGAAAAATTAAAAGTTCAGCTATTATTTTTAATACAAAATTCTGGGTCATTTTATTGCCAGTAAAATCATAAAAATTGTTTTTTTCTTTAAATTGTGAAAATTCTTAATTCCCAGGATGCAAACACAAACTTAGTTGCACACTCTGATTTTCATTTAATGGGGAAAAAAAAAAAAATACTCCCAGGAATCCCATTGCTTATCTTTCATCAGTATGATTCAAAACATTTTCTCTTATTCAAAGAGGAAAAATTACAGATACTTACAAAACATTTACCAACACACAGCACCATGTAAATTTAAATAATCTAGCTTTGTACACAGATCACTAAATCATAGCCAATAATTCACAGTTAATATTAAAAATGTTTTTAATAGGGGCACCTGGGTGGCTCAGTTGGTCAAGTGTCACCTGCCTTTGGCTCAGGTCATGATCCCAGAGTCCTGGGATCAAGCCCCACCCAGCAAGGAGCCTGCTTCTCTCTCTACCCCTCCCTCTGCCCCTTCCCCTGCTTGTTCTCTCTCAAATAAAATCTTTAAAAAAATGTTTCTATTAAAATGCTTTGGGGGGCGCCTGGGTGGCTCAGTTCGTTGGGCAGCTGCCTTCGGCTCGGGTCATGATCCCGGAGTCCTGGGATCGAGTCCCGCATCAGGCTCCCTGCTCGGTGGGGAGTCTGCTTCTCCCTCTGACCCTACCCCCTCTTATGCTCTCTTTCACGCGCTCTCTCAAGATAAAATCTTAAAAAAAATAAAATGCTTTGCAAAGTATTCCTTTATTCTTTTTTTAAGATTTTATTTATTTATTTGACAGAGACAGCGAAAGCAGGAACACAAGCAGGGGGAGTGGGAGAGGGAGAAGCAGGCTTCCCGCTGAGCAGGGAGCCCAATGCGGGACTCGATCCCAGGACTTTGGGATCATGACCTGAGCCGAAGGCAGCCACTTAACGACTGAGCCACCCAGGCGCCCAATATTCCTTTATTCTTTACCTAACATTTAATAAGGTTTCTAGTAAAACCGACTATTGACTAAGTATTTAAGCACCAAACCTATTACGTAAAAAACTACTTTAGGTCACACATGGTAAAATACTCAATTTAATACAAGTTATGTGTAAAATCCCTTGACCACACCATTTTGAGGAAAAAAGAAAAGAACCACACTCATGTTATTCGGAACGAAATGTTACTGGGGCACGTGGGTGGCTCAGTGGGTTAAGCATCCGCCTTTGGCTCAGGTCATGATCCCGCAGTCTTGGGACTGAGCCCCAAGTTGGGCTTCCTGTTTACTGGGGGAGTTGGCTTCCCCCTCCCTCTTCCCCCTGTTCCCTCTCACTCACTCACTCTCAGAATTTTTTTTTAAGTTATTAACAGTTATATAAACTTTTCTCCTTTCACCAGTATATAAAGATGAAAATCCCAATGACCAATATAACTTTACCACTAAAAAACATATATGTGTGTGTGTGTGTGTATATATATATATATTTTTTTTTTTTCTTTTTAAGAAAGAAGGAGAGGGGGAGAGAGAAAATCTCAAGCAGACTCCATGCCCAGTGTGGAGCCCAACGCAGAGCTGGATCTCACGATCCTGAGATCATGACCTGAGCCGAGATCAAGAGTCAGATGCCTAACCTAGTGAAACGCTCAGGTGCCAAATTTGGATATAATACAATTATATAACTTCTTGATTACAACTGGTACCTATCTGTAAATTTTTTTTTCTATGGCAGCAGCAATGGTTAACAATCTGCATTTTAGACTAGAAATAGCAGTTTTCAGAACCTTCCAAAGTTCTAACACCAAACATTCGAAAAATTGCTATTATGTAATTGAATTGCATCGGGAAATAAAAACATAAGAGGGTTTACTTTTAAAGGGGCACCTCCATTCACAGTTATTCCAGCTGCCACCTAACACTCTCATCAGGGAATGGGCTGCGAAGGTTAGCCACAGACTTTTTAGATTTCATTTACTTATTTAGAGAGAGCACACATGTGTGAGCATGGGGAGGAGCAGCAGGAGAGGAAGAGAGAATCTCAAGCAGACTCCATACCCAGTGCAGATCCCAATGCAGCACTAGGTATCAGGACCCTAAGATCAGGACCTGAGCTGAAATCAAGAGCCAGATGCTTAACCAACTGGGCCACCCTGGACCTCCCCCCAAAACACTTACTTGATAACTAATTCTGATTGTGATTGTGAGATGCATACATATAATAGTAATTTTAAGTAAAACAGAATTGATATCAAGACACTCATTCAACTGACAAAAACATCATAAAAGTATTACAGACCAAAGAACTCATAATGAATGGGTTCATAAATTTCATTTACATGGTGACTTAGCTACGCAAATTGACTATATACAGGATAATAGAAAACTGGCTAACGGCAACATTTGGTAAACATGGCTACTAAAGGGAAACCAATTTAAACCATTCAAAAATATTAACCATGAACCCTTCCCCACTATCAATAACTAATCAAGTTTTACTATGGTACTTTGATCTAAAACCTTAAAGTCAATAAATCAAACCTTTAAGTCACAATGTTAATAATGGTAATGCTTACCGTAATAAATCCATATCCCTTAGATCGACCTGTTTCACTATCCATCATGAGTTGAATACTTTCAATCTAAAAATAAGAACAATTATGTAAGTGCAAAGAAGCAAAAGCATATTATTCCTTGAAACATGATTTTTTAAAGTCTCTCCCCCTAAAAACAAAAACCATCACAACCCCTCACTTCCAAAAGAACTTCTGAAAGCCTAGATACTTCCCAAACAAGAAGTTTGCACTGTGGAGCAGGAAAAAAAAAAAGTACAATCTTAGTCTTTTGCCTCAAAAACAAACCACTAAAAACCAGAGGTCCCTTGTAAACTACAATCAGGTGTTAGAAATAAAATTAACATTTTCTTTCCTTCCCATTATGTCAGAAACACCGAACATTAATTCTCAATAATACCAGACATGATAAATTGTCCAAGATGTTGGAATAACTAAAATAGAGCACCTGGCTGGCTCAGTCAGTAGAGCATGTGACTCTTGGTCTCAGGGTTTTGAGTTCAAGCCGCACAGCGGATGTAGAGGTTACTTAAAAATAAAAATCTTGGGACGCCTGGATGGCTCAGTCTATTAAGCATCTGCCTTCAGCACAGGTCATGATCCCAGTGTCTGGCATCAGACTCCTTGCTCAGTGGGGAGCCTGCTTCTCCCTCTGCCTGCCACTCCCCCTGCTTGTGCTCGCTTTCTGACAAAATCTTTAAAAAATAACTAAATCTTACAAACAAGGGCGGCTGGGTGGCACAGTTACATGTCTGACTCTTGGTTTCAACTCAGCTCATCATCTCAGGGGTTGAGAGATCAAGTCCTGCATGGTGCTCCACGCTCAGCTTGCCTGAGACTCTCTCTCTCCCCCGGACCCCCCCAACCCTGCTCTCTCTCTCAAATAAATCTTAAGAAAAAAAAATCTTAAGAATTAAATCAACACTGATTGTAGTAATCACTGCACAACTCTGTGAACACATTAAAAGGCAATGGATTGTTCGCCTTAAGCAGGTGAAGTATAGTTTGTGTACATCACAGTATCTCAATAAAGCTGTTCATACACAGAAAGCATGAAAAATTAAAACACAGCATGGGGGCGCCTGGGTGGCTCAGTTGGTTAAGCGACTGTCTTCGGCTCAGGTCATGATCCCGGGGTCCTGGGATCAAGTCCCACATCGGGCTTCCCTTGCTCTGCTGGAAGCCTGCTTCTCCCTCTCCCTCTGCCTGCCACTCTCCCCGCTTGTGCTCTCCCCCTGTCAAATGAATAAAAAAAAATTCTTAAAAAAAAAAAAAAAATTTTTTTTTTTTCCGGAATGGATGTACTACATTTCTTCATATCCTGGTAATTTCAGGAATGCATTAATTTTGTAGTGACTGACCAAAAAAACAAACAAAAGAACACCATTTGTACATCACTAGCGTGTGCATATTTCTAACTTAATAAAACACCCACAATCAACACCCAGCTTTTACCATTGATTCAAACAGTTTAACAAAGGGGTTGAATGGAAACAGTGAAAAAGTATATCCAAGGGCAATGAAAAGTAGTAGTGGATACAATATAACAGTTACCAACATTTTTATTCATGGCCACATAATGAATCTTTTAAACTACAACTTACTAGTATTAACATTTATTCTAAAATAAACTGTTAATGCTAAAAGGAGGACCAACTGGACATAAACAGTCTAACTCCTTAATGTAGTAGACAGAAAGGCTTCTCTACCTACCCCTAAATTTTCAGTAGGTAAAAAACAGGCATCCAAAAAAACATCAACAGGGGGGTGCCTGGCTTGCTCAGTCAGAAAAGCATGCGACTCTTGACCTTGGGGCCATGAGTTCAGGCACCCACACTGGGGAGGTAGATTGTACAAAAAAAAATAAAAAATACCCCCCCCCCGCCCAAGAAAAAATAATTTCTTGTTCCAAATGCACAGGATACTCTTATCATTCATGTTGACTTGAAAAAAAAGATTGCTTCTGATACTCTATACATTTCACTACAGCATTATGAATGACAACACTAACAGACTATCTTCAAATATTACCTTCTTTCAGAGATACTATCTTAATCTACGATGCCACAAAACCCTTTCAGAACCACCCTTCCCCATCTTACTATTAACCTCACTAAAACATGACAAAGTAGATATACAGAATTATTATGCAGTTATATTTCGATAAGAACCTATTAAGGATTGGGGCGCCTGGGTGGCTCAGTCGTTAAGTGTCTGCCTTTGGCTCAGGTCATGATCCCGGGGTCCTGGGATCGAGCCCCGCATCGGGCTCCCGGCTCGGCGGGAAGCCTGCTTCTCCCTCTCCCATCTCCCTGCTTGTATTCCCTCTCTTACTGTGTCTCTGTCAAATAAATAAATAAAATCTTAAAAAAAAAAAAAAGAACCTATTAAGGATCATTGAAGATATTGGCACTTACCCTTCCAAAAGGCTCAAAGATTCCCCGAAGCATATCTTCAGTTATGTTAAAGTGTAATGAGCCCACATAAAGCCTCATAGGTCCAGCACTTCCCTTTTGTAGATTGTTTGCCATTGCTGCAGCTCTGTTTTTTTCTGCCTACAAGTTGGATAAGACAAAATGCACATCACACAGCACTAATCCAAATCAATTTAATCATAGTAAAATCCCATTCACTTCGGGTTTGCTTAATGACTAGTGATGGCCAAGGTTAGCGATGAAATTACTCTAAGTTTAGTAAGTCATATACAGGACAAATATTCCACTTACGTGTGACTGTGATTAATGGCACTGAATTAAAATTTTAAGAAAATGGTTCCAATGCCAATTTTCTAAACAAAAACTTCAATATTTTATTCAACTTAAGATATATATTTTGCTGCAAAAAACTTTGAAAGTTTTACAAGCATATGCAAGTCATATATAAAGCAATCATACACTCCACTACATATGTAAAATGAAATCAATCCTAAAAGTACACTATGCCATCTAAATGATGCATCCTGATATCAGACATGCTAAATGTGGAAAATAAAGACTGTCTCCTGGAATTTGTAAATACATTTGTTATTATTATTAATGTACTCTCAAAATCATTGTTACTCAAAGTACAGTATACACCAACTGGCTGGCTGCCATAAAGGGGTTTTGTCAATATAAAATCAAATCAAGCGAAGCATCAAGTTTAGCTGTCATTTTTTCCGAAAGAAGTCTTTCTCAAAGGTAATGGTTATTAATTCATATTCTACCATAAGCTCCTTTTAACAAATTGAGACATTTTGAGTATCTATGTCCAAAGGAGGTTAAACTTGAATGAATTCAAAACCTCATTTAATCTGAGGATTCTCAGCCCTCTTCAGGCCAATCTATACACTATTATTTTGTCCTCCATTGCAGGAAGTGAATCAAGGAACTAATTTTTCCCATTTCCTAACAATTATTCTCCTATTGTTTACATATATTCAAGTGATAAATACCCAATATTAAGTACTTCTAAAACACTAAATAGAACCTATTATTGTCTTTTAGATATGACAGAAGCTACTAATGTGATCAATGTTACATATAGCTTATTAACAGTGAGTAAAACTGGAAAGTCAGATCTGGTTCCAAAGCTTGTGCCTAACTTTATAATATCATGTAAGTTTGATGAAGTAACCAGATTACTGAGGAGTTACAGAGTACTTATTTCAGTGGTTTGGAAGGCTATCAACATGACTATTTTATGTGTTGTTCGAAAATATTCTTTAAATCCTATATTCTCCATTAAAAAAACACCTGAGCTAGCAAGCAGTAACATATCAATAATGGTCTTAATAAAAATAGCTACTGATGAGGTATCTTAAAAATACTTTCATATAATAAAATGATACATCTCAATTTCTCCACATTTAAATGAACTGATATTATTAAAGCTAATTTCATTTCCCAAAGGCAATACTGGATTACTATATAATAAAGTACCAGCAAAGAGGAATTAAACAGAAGACATTTTAAACAGAAAACATTCTCAAGATTAGCTTGACACATCTTACCTTCAAGAAATGCTAGAAAACGATAGCTGCTCAAACTACTCTTAACATTTTATAAAATCTAATGCAAGAGTGTATTATCACTGAAAATACTGAATTTATTAAAAATGTCAAAATCACTCCATTTAAAAGAAAGGATAAACATGTTCTTAAATGCTTCTATCCCCAACCAATAAATTATCACAAATCAAAAAATTCTAGACCAAGTTCTCAGGTCTTTTTCATGAAATAGATATTTACAATTTATATTAGAACAGAATGTTGTCGAGAATATACTATTATCAAAGTAACCAAGACAAAGTTTAAAAGAAGAAGCTATTCTGAGAACATCTAACTCAAATAATTAATGATTATGTAAGACACTATAGTGTAACACTAAGCAACAGCAGGTTTCTTGCACGATCACTGATCAAATTCCTAACCAAGAAAATAATTACCTGTGAAGCTTGTACTATGATTGGCACTCCTAAAACACGTTGGCCAGTTAATCCTATTGCTAGAGGCACTGAGCTAACATCAACAAACTCCACATATGCAATTCCTTTGGAACGTCTTGAATTTCTATCAGAAATCATTCTCACATCTCGAACCTAAAAAGAAGACACACACTTAACAGAAGCTTCTGTTTATGCAACCGTCCACCATAAACCATTAAAGAAATTTTACTGATGTGATTTATTTAAGTAATCTCTATACCCAAAGTGGGGCATGAATTCGTGACCAGAGATTAAGAGTTGCACGTTCCTCCGAGTGAACTTGCCAAGTGCCCCCCAATGTTTTAAATAAGTGAACTTGTCAGTCCACTTCTACTTTTGAATACGTGATAATAGTTATTAATTCCAACACTATTAATTTCCAACTGAGGCAAAATAGAAATGTTACGCAAAAGTTTCCCTAACTGAATTCTACTAAGTCAAAAGATCTGGTGTTTAAATACTCTCTAATTTAATCAGGCATACTGACAATTATTAAAATGTTGTTCACAATTCCCATTTACTCGACCTCCCTAAATAGACTAAAAACTTACCTTTCCTACTGTGGAGAAAAACTCTTCCAAATCCCTTGGCCGAATTCTTGCTGCCAGCTGCATGCAGAAAACTGTCCTTGCATCTCTTTCCTCAGGAGTTAGATTATCAATAGGTTCCCTAACAGGAATAAAAAATAAACAATTTTATAAATTATATTCTTAAAATAACCTTACAAAGTTCATTTTCAATAAACAGAATAAACTTTACCAGAAGTAGTCACTATTCCCAAGCCCATTTTTTCTTTTAAGATTTTATTTATTTACGAGAGAGTGAGGAAGAGAGAAAGCACGTGCACAAGCAGTGTTAAGAGGCAGAGGGAGAGAGAAGCAGACTCCCCCCACTGAGCAGGGTGCCAGGTGGGATCATGACCTGTGGAAGGCAGATGCTTAAGTGTCTGAGCCACCCGGGTGCCCCTCCCAAGCTCATTTTCACTAAAATGTATACAAAATGTCCATAAAATAATTCAATGTGACTCAATTCCTTCAACAAGACAGTTACTTAATGTTTCTTCTTCTAATATCTTACATGGTATCAGGACAAAGGTCCATTAGCATCTCAATCTTACAAATTGTAATTTCTGCACAATAATGAAAGACCAATCCAAAGCCTGAGAGTTTAAGAATAGTCACAGAAAATAACCACTTACTAGCTACAATGTCAGAATGGTCCAAATTAGTGGAAAGGATGACTTTCCATAACAAAACCGTAAGACCATGAAGTAACCGTAAGACCATGAAGGCAAATAAAGTTTGACAATCATAGATGACCAACTTGAGATGGTGAGAACTATTTTAGTCTGATTTTTCCCCTGAATTTAACAAATTGAGATAAGATACATGGAATCATGGTTGTTTATTCTATCAAGGCTTACAGATTCTACAAATTTAGTATCCAAAGCAATGTTTCTTGGTTATAAAATACAGAAACAATACCCATATACAAATCAAAAATGAAAAGCAGGAAATTATCTAAATAAATACCAGTAGTGGGATTCAATTTATTCATTTTTACAGACAGCCTTGAAGATCAAGAGCACTTCTTATTATATAGAGGAAACTAAAGTGCTCAAGTAAAAGAGCGTGAGATGAAACTTAATTTCATGGAAAAAAATTAGAAGTCCTATTAATGTTACTTATTAAAAAACATCACTAAAGGTTAAGGTTCTAAGTGAAACCCTAAGGATAAAAGCACAAACATGCTCTTATCCACATTCTGGACCTTTTCAGGAAGGTCCTTTTGAAATATTCCACCTACAAAATTCTGGTACATTTCCTTGGTAAATCAGCAGGTAATCTGAAACTATAAAACAGAGGTACAAAGCTAAACTACATCCAGAAAATGAGAAAAGGGGACTTTCTTACAAGAGTAAATATTAAACAATGTAAAAAAGCTCAGTAGGTTACAAAAAAAGAGCTTTTAAAATCATTAAGGTTTTCACATCAAATTCTAGAATTAAAATATACCAAATAAAGAACCCTAAGTTGGAAGGTGCCCTTTAAGGGAAGCCAGAAAGAGTATCAGTAAACAATGCTGCCATTTATCAAAATTTTCCTTAAGCCAAAATAAATGGTAGGCTTCATAAGTGACTCTTATATTTAAGAGGAAAATAACTCACAAACATTTGATAACAAGACTACTACTAAGAAACAAGTCAACTTGGTTAAGATTTTGGAAATTAAGTACTTTATCTCAGTAGAGAGCCAGATTAATAAAACTCATGACTGTACAACCAATTTTCCCATGAGGGTATTTTAGTAACTCAAAATTTATTAATTCCAAAGATAAGCAGAGGCAAGTCTATTTAAAGTTTTCTATAGTTACCATTATTTAAAAGGGATTTAAAAGCACATGTAGGACCTTACACCTTAAAATTGTAATCACTGCTCCATTCTTATAGAGAATTAAAATGAAAACTTAAACATCCACACTGATTTAACATAGTCCAAATTACTAAATATTAATAAATTTAACAGTAGCATAAGTTGCAAAAGCTTTACAAAAGCTGAAAGTGCTAAAGATAAAAAAAAAAGGGACAACAGCTACCTCACGGGACTCTTGTCTTTTCTGAATGGACTTTTGCTTCGAGAGCGTCGTCTGCTGCAAAGTTAAAAAGTTTCAGAAATTACCCAAACAAGTACACCACATTAGTTCCTTGAAAAACAATTTAAACAATTCAGAAGTATGTTTAAAAACCTTAATTTGATGCTATGAGGCAACCCAATCTTTCCTCGGATGGCACTGTTAAATTTTGGTCCGGAGCTAAAAAGGAAACACAAAATTACACTAGTTACAGGGTTAGGGTCTTGCTAAGATCGAGTTCATGCGCTCTCCAGCAAGTTTAACATTGTTTAGGCTGATTTTTTCCACCTCAATTATGAAGAGGAAATTAAAGACTTTTTTTTTCTTAACTCTATCCCAGGCAACTGCTCTTATAGTTATCCATCCTGGACCACTGAGAGGTGCCGAGACCAAAGGTTACAGCCTCAATATTGTTAAGATTCTGAAAATTCTATCATTTTCAGTCTATTGTTTTTTCTTAATTACACATTTATGAATACATTCCTGAGGATATTTTTTTAAAGTGAAAATAAATCACCCTGAATTTCCCTCACACCAGGATAACTACAGTTAACAATTTGGTGTGTATCTTTGCAGATCCGTTCCCAGGAATTTATGTATTTATATATTTGTATATACACAAAATTCATACATAATGTTTTCTTGTTTGAGGAATTTTTAAAAGGGGACTAATTCTTTCTTATCATGAAACTCCCAACTATACCATTTAACAGTACATCTCAGAGATTGCATGAAAGCAGTTTGTGTCATACTTCACTTCTTTGTGACAAAATATTCCGTAGTAAAGAGGTGAAAAAAATAAATTAGTATTTCAAAAATTTTTTGTCAACTTGACTATATAATAAAGGAATATTTTCAAAAGACATCATAACATTTTTCTAAGATCCAGTTTTATTCTGAATTCCAAAAAGGCCTAATAGTTTGGGGGCCTTTTTTTTAATTTTGAAAGACCAAATTAACTTAAAGGGACAGGTCAGATGTCCCTTAGTGCTCATCCTACTCTCCTTTTCAAGAAGGGTAGCAAAATCAAAGTATCTAGTGGTATGTGATCCACATTTGGACTCATTTTCATGGACTCTAAGTATACCTGCCAACACCCAAGCATCTCCAAGTAAAATTTTGTATTAATTGGGTCCTTCACAATTCAGACTAATAGTCACAATTAAGAATATAAATTTACTGAATAAATTAAAGATCACATGAAACTACACATAAGAACTAAATCATTTTTAAGTCAAACCAGGATTATAGGCCGACTTCAAGTATTTATCACTAAAACAAGAGATAAATAATACAGAATTTATTAAGGTAATCCCTTTCCTCCTATTTAATTCTGGTAAAAACAAATATGGTAAGTCTTAGTAAATTAGACCAAATAAGTATTATTAATCATTCGGAATTAAAACACTGTGGTCCTCTTTCAGCTCTTAAATGTTGTGAAATAAGCAGCTAGGAGGAACTTAGAGAACAAGGAGTCCAATCCTTTTTATTTAAAGGTTAAAGAGCCAGAATCAGAACCCAAAGTGTTACTAACTTTAATGGCCGCAAATAATACCCAAGCGTTTCATGAGTAGTAGTTAAGTATTGTGGGTCCTTTATTTTCATTCTCTTGTTGATTCAATACTCATTAAAGTTCATCTGTCAGTTGTTACCTCTTTCTTAAAAGATGAGAAAACTAAAGCTGAGAGTGTTAACTTGTCCAAGTAGAAGAGTCAAAACTCTTATTCAGGTCTGTCTTTCAAGTCCAATTCCAACCATTCAAGTGCTAATTATGAGTGCTAATTTTAATACATTCCCCCACAGTTTACAATATATTCATTAAGAAGAAAACAAGGTTAAAAAGGGCTAAGGACTGCTAGATTCAATCCTTGCCTAAGAGTTGTAGGTACGTTCCTTCCAAACTTAACATAGCTTTTTAAATGACATAATAGAACAGGTTTCCAATTTGTTAAACCAAATTTCCATAGTGATTTCAAAGCACTTTAGTATTTTACTATTTTTAAAAACCTTAAATATAAATGTGATGAGCCCCAAAATTCATCATCAAGGAGCAAACACCAAATTCACAAAGGATCTGTCATTTCAGCTGAAAAACAGCCAAATTACATATTTCACTAATTATATGTATTTATAACTTATCTATTTGGGCTTTAAAAATTTTAAATTTATGTTCAGCAAAGAGTATCTGAAATAGCTCACATACCTTTTAAGCTTTCAAATATTTGGCACTACAGTATCAAGTCTTTTAAGCACTCTAGTGCTTTGGTCTAGTTTAGACTGGCATACAGTTAAAATATTTTAGATGGAGTAACAAAAAATAATCTGTATGCCTAGTAAAACGAAAGTATTGGTCCACACACTATATTTCTACTTTGCTAGTCTTTTCAATGCCAATATCCTTATTTAATGCTTTTTAACTACTCATATTGAAAAACAAATTTTACAATGCAAATTACACAGGTTTAATTGTTTTCTGGATACCCAGAGAATGACTCTCAAACCAAAATCATCATAATTATAGTTACATACTAAGGACTTCTGTAGCGGCCTCTGAATCTGCGATCTCGACTTCTTGAGCGGCTCCGTCTCCTTTCTTTACTCCTACTTCGCTTCCTTTCACGGCTTTTGCTCTTTTTCCTTTCTCTATCTCTACTTCGTTTCCGTTCCTTACTTTTGCTTCTTTTTCGTTCATGACTACGACTTCTGCTCTTGCTTTTTTTCCTCCTGAGAAGAAAAAAAATTACCATTATCTTGCTGGTTTAAGAAACTGTCAAAATATACTTCCTTTTATGGTCAGAAATCTTTTAAATCTTTTTGTAAGTTTATCTTGCTATTTTTACTATTATACAATGATACATAATCATACTTATGGAAAAATAATTCCTAGGTAAGGTAAATAGCACCCCACCTTTGCCTTCTACTACTGAAAATCAGCAGTCAGTTGACAATCAGTTGAGAGCAGGGAACTGTAGTGATCGCTCCAGAGACCTGAGAGTCAGTTACAGCTTTAACAATGAAATCATTTGTTGGGAGGTAGATAAAAACCTGAACTTTTAAACCGTTTGACCAACATGTAACTGGCCAACGAGTTATTACTGTAATCCACTAGATACAGCAATAAAAATCAAAGTTACAAGAGAATATATTAACATTTAAGTAATAGTGGGTCATATAAAAAATTTTTCATTAAAACCACTAACTTCCTTTATGTGAGCCAATTTTGACCCAATCTACACATACGAATATTTTCTACTTCAAAGGGTCATACAAGCATCAATACTTTGGTTTTCATGGGCAAACTTCCAAGTACTGACAAAGAACAATAAAACTAATGCAATGACATGCATTCTGACACACCTAGAACTTTTGTGACCTTTTCAGATATATCTATTTAATGTTATAATGAGTACACCAGAAAATGGAGCATGCCAGTTTATACAAGCCTGTGGGGTACAATCAAAAACAAGGATCAACACCTTTATCAATCTTTATAGTATCTCAAACTCTGAAAAGTAAAAAAGCCAGTCAGTCATATCTTTCTGTTCATTTCTGTATTCCTCACAGTATACCACCCATTCATTTCATAATTAAATCTTACCATCTGTATCTCTGTCATCACCCAAATTTTAGAGGTGCCTTCAGATATTTCAATATAAATTCAAAGACATTTAAAAATAAACTTATTCCGCTAAAATGTCAATTTGTAGTGGCTAAAAAGATAAACATTTTGACAACTCTACATCATTTGGAAAATTTAATTAAACTCTTTAGTCCTTATCAAAGCAAAGTTAGCAAAAGAGCAATTGAAGTCTGCCTCAGAGAACCTGTAAGCAGGTCATCTTAGAGTGCATTGAAAATAGAAAATGAAGACACCCACCTTCTGGAATCTTGAAACCCACACTCCAATCACAAGGAGATGTAGAGCTTTCCAAGGAGGCAGAAACTTTGTCTAAAATTTCAAGATAATCCACCTGACTGTCAGAAATGTATATGCTAGGTAGCACATGACAGAAAATTAGGCTACACTCATTATTTATATAGAAGTCATCAAAGCAATGCCCAGAAGGGCAACAGATTACATTCCAACTTTGTTGCCTGAAACACCTGACACTATGTCTTAGCCTATGAATTCTGTGAGATAGCTATAATCAGAAGTCCTAAATATAATCAATCAGGGGACAAAGTAACTCCATCGCCCACAAAGGACAGACAAAGTATTGCTCTGCTCATAGAAGGCCCACAGCAGAGAGGCAGCCAACCTCCCAATCTACCTTTTTTTAGGCCCAAAACTTATTCTGCCAAAGGAAAAGACTGGAAAATCGGAGAGCTAACTTCAACTAAAAGTCTTCCTAGAACTTTTTACAAATGAGTCCCCACCCACATCTGAAGGCAACCCCAGACAGGTAAAAACACAGCAACATACTAATAAGACATTCAGAAGCACGATCCTCTTCATAAAAGCCCAGACAAAAATTTAAGAAAGCAGTATTCTTCTCTATAACAAAATGCAGCTTAAAAGAACATTAAGTTAACTAAAGAAGAGTTATTAAATCCACACTAATAGTCAAATCCTGTTACAACTTAAAAGGGACTTTCCAAAGTCTTTAGTGGCAGTGGAATTTTGTACTGAACATCATTGAAGTAAATGGTCCACTGGGCTGGGCCTTTGGACTTTTTGGTTATATGGCCTCTGCTGTAAAGGTGTTTTGCTATAACTGGATTTGACCTCTTCCATGTAAGAAGATCTAAAATTTAAATGCAAAGTACTCTGGAAAATAAGAAAAAAAATAGAAAAGTCATTTATTCCAAAATTTATAGATAATCCACACACAGTAGCCAATATATTTCAACTGTGTCATTTTATTGTTATCCTTTTTGAGTAATTCCTAAAGAGCTTAACTAAATGGACGCTGGTTTAGATTTTCCAAAAATGGTTACACTAACAAATCGTACTCCCATGAAGGCAAGCTCAGATACTTAAAAGGTATACTTTGAAGTCTTGCCAAACTCAGGGGTACAGCTCTTCAGAAAGGCGGCTAATTGATAACCAATTTGTGTTATATTTAACTTAGTTCCTTCCACTACTACCAGAATACAACTGAGTGTACGTATTGAGAATCAGAACTATTTTTAAAGAAAACATTTACTAGTTGGTAAACTCAGTTTCTCAGAATGTGCATTTTCCTACTACCTTAAAACTATATCGCAACACTCAACTGCTTTTAAGACAATGAAGTTTTAGGATGAAAAATGCAACGTGGCACTTTCCTTTAAGAGAATTTATGCAGAACACTAAAGCACAGAACACTCTATTTGTTTTACATTTTATCTAACCTTAAATACGAATTTTCTTCTAGATAACTTTGAAATTAATTTGAAAGATCAATTCCCTTTAGAAAAATGGGTGACAAGTTCCTGATTGAACAAAAAAGCCGTTTATTTAAGCAGCTTTAACTGAGAATGAGAAGTATGACAGAAATAATTTGTACATTTAAAAAGATACTAAATGGTAGTTGGGATGTTTCAAAAGGACGTTCCCTTAAATTGGCTATCCTATAGCCAATGAAAGAAAATTTTCCATTCTTTTATTCAGTGTCACAAGACTACTTACATTAAATAAAGGCCACAAAGCATCAGTCATAGAGAGCTTGATGCTAAATTTCCTGTAAAAGCTTGGTAGCCTTAATGAGCTTAGATGCAGAATGAAAACAAGTATAAACTGGAGATCGAGTTAGTAGCAAGGAGTGACATCTGAGAATGGTTGAACAAAGAAAACTCTGTGCCCAAAGTGCATGTCCTCATTGTTTTGGCACTTAGGATGAGATCTTTACCCACCCAACAGGGCTGATACCTAGATTGGATAATTTCAATTTATGTGGATACTCCTTCCTAGGTTTTCATTACGAATTGGGTAATTTAAAACCGTTAATTAGGAAACTTACTTTGGTAAAACATCTAAAACCAGGTGACATTAAACCATGCAATAATTGGTTGATTACCTTAAACCATAACAATTCAAGACTAAACCTCAGGTGATTAATTCCCACAATCTGTTGTGATTAGACTGTAACAGATCCTCTACCCAACTTTGAACAACAACAAAAAAAAAAGTAAGACATTTTCTACAAACTGCATCATTTTAAATCCATTACTACATTTAGGGGAATTTTAAAAATTAAAAAAACCAGCGTAACAAAGCCTGCATAATCCAACCTAAGAATTTTCTCATCAACCTACCTAACAAAGTTGTGAGGATGTTGAGGTAGCGTATTATGAAGCATTTTGAGCTCTTATTAGGAAAAGAGCCAAAAAAAAAAAAAAAAAGTAAGTGGCTATGTTATCATTTTATTACTGTTTTTCATTAGATGGCGTCATGTACATGACAGATTATTTTAATGACATCACAAAATAGGCTACTAAAACAATTTAATGCTTGTAACATGACCACATGATGTTAAGAATCACTAATTTTTAGAGAATACTCCAAAAATAGGATCTGACTTTATAAAGTGGTTCTAGCTTATACAGTCATTGAGACTTATCATATACTCTATTCTATACTAGTCTGTAGCACTGAGTTCATTGTTATGGGTTACACATTTAACCTAGTAAATTGCATTAATATGCACAATTTTTTAAAAAACTCCATTTTCAATATTTAAGTCTGTTAGAGTTTTAAAAGCTTAAAACAACAAAAGCCACGTTAAAGGCTAAAAGTACTTAAGTATGCTATAATGTTGCTACAAAAAGGGCCTTTAAGCAGCAAGGAGCATCAATATAATTCACAGCTCTGACTCCTGTGATTTAGAGCAAACAGTATTTTCCATGGGCTGGTTATTTGTTGATAACACACCACCAAAATATTAAGCCGAAGTTTATAAATTTAAGACAAAAGACAAACTCTAATACAGGAACTCTTATCCAGATTGTCATGGACAGACTTGGAGGGGAAGGTGCCCAAAAGGTCCCTGAAACTGTATCCTGAAATCTACGGAGAGAATCCATATCCTCAAATAGTTTCTCATCCCTTCAGAAGGTAAAGAACGACTTTTCTAAGAGAGACAAGGAAAAAGCTTCTGAAGAGAACTTTTAGTTTGATGCTACAGCCACAGGAACACAACTTAAGATCTTAATCGCATTAAGCGTCCCCCCCACCCCAGGTCCCTTCTTATAACTTACTTTTTGCTACGTTCTTCATGGCCGTTAGCACTGCTCAACTTGTTCTCATCCTAAGCAGGGTTGATAGAAGAACATCATGAGGACGAAGTGGTAACATTTCAAGTTGTCAAAGGGTAAAGGGAATAGGAATAAGAAAATACAAAACAATTTTAAAACTAATTACTTGTTTATAGTTTAACATGGAAGGCTATAAAAAAATTTAGATGGGTATGTGTTTAACCACTTTGTTGCTTACAATTAAGTCATCAAGATACAAAAATAAAAATGCATATTAACATGTTAAATTTTACTTTCTTATATAGTTAGATATTAAGCTATCCAGATTTACAGGGTTGAAGTGGTTAAATAGAATTTCTATAAAACATGAATGAAGTCCTGTTTTGAGTTTTATTCCATGTGCTATGGTCCCTTTGGTCAGTACCATGGCTCTATTTCTGCCTAAGCCCCAAGTGGCCATGCTAGCAGCCAGCCACTATCGATTTCCTGTGACCGATGCCATTCCTGAGATCTTCGCCCATTTCCGTTGGAGGGTTGGGACTGTAAGAGCTTGATGCCACCTCTGTCACACATCTCGCCCTGAAGCAAACAGGGATTCACACTGCTTTAGTAATGTTGACTCCCAAGAACCCAAGAAAGTCAATTAATAATCCACCAGTCCAGCCTAAACATTTCCTACTTCCATACCTGTTTACATGGAATTACATCCATGTTAAACTAAGACACAAGAATCTTAACATTAAAACAGAAAGTAGTTCTTCGAGTCTAAGCATTATAAAACTACATACACTATTTAAACTAAAAAGAATTCTTCCAAATTGGTACCACATGGTCGTGCTACACACTCCAAAAACAGATGTATTATTTCAAAAGGTTTAGAGCAATGTTTATTTTTAAAGTTTGATCACATCAGTTATAGAAGTATAAGTGCTAACAACTCAAAGCTTACAATTTGCGACACCAGTGATAATGCATGCATACTGCTATTTTCACCACCAACTGGTGAAAGAATGAAAAGACACTTAACTTTTACTGTGATACTAAAATGGGTCAGACTATACTACTAGCCAAAATAATTCCTTTGTAGCTTTTAGTGTGAAATATTATGGCAGGGACTAATTAAAAATAAAACAACACGGAGCACAGTAAAACAGTCATCAAGTGACTCTAAGTTGTGATACTGCCTCCTTTGCTTTAAAAAATTTTTCTATTCAGGGATCCAAGAATTTCAGTAATTTTT
This sequence comes from Leptonychotes weddellii, assembly GCF_054177405.1. Taxonomy (NCBI): domain Eukaryota; kingdom Metazoa; phylum Chordata; class Mammalia; order Carnivora; family Phocidae; genus Leptonychotes; species Leptonychotes weddellii. Next base: position 20,727,045 of record NC_138378.1, on the reverse strand, counting down.
AACTGAGCAGATCATCACCTGCCTGTTTCATTATTTACTATCACCAGTCATATATATATATATAAAAAAATTTTAAATCTCACCCATTTCTTGTAAAACTTAAAGATTTGCTTGCCACAGACTGGTTATGCTTTGTTATTCTTGGACCCCTGCTATTTTCCCAAACCACTACATTCACCTTTTTGCTATACCAAACTGGAGCTGGTAATTCTTAGTTGAGTCATTTTACCTAGGGGACCACGGTACAGCGATAAGTCACTCAATTACTACCTTATGATTGACAGTTCACACTGGAATCAAAGGTGAATTCATGGGAGTAGAGGTGAGATATCGTTAGGCAAGTCTACAAAGAGAGATAGATGGGCATTTATTCATCACGCTGAAGTGAAACTACTGCACAATATTATTACATCAATAGCATATATTTACTTTTCTAAGTTACACGTAATGCATCTCTGATAAGATAAATCAAGAGGGCTCCGGGGAGGTTAGTTTACATTTCAGCAGTAGTTTCGTGATAATGCTAAATTAAGAAATATATAAACCTCACCGACATGTTTTTTCTCACCTTCTTGTAAGGAGCCTCAAGCATTGCTTCAATATCAATATCGTCTGCCATTTTCTCTAAACGTCTAGAAAATAAGAAAGGTAATTCAGTGAGTAAACATTTTTCAATTCCGATCAGTCTCCTCCTTATGCGACAAACTCCGAAACTTCAGAAAAACCTTCAAAAAGCCCTGGAATGACTAAAGTGGCAGGATGCACTTTACCAGGCTTAGTAATTAAATCTGAAATGTCTCCAAGACTGAACACACGGAAATACATTAAATGTACGATTAAAAAAAAAAAAGCCCACAATTAACTGCAAAAACAGAACCCGCGCGCGAGTAAGAGCGCCTCTTTCCGCGCAAAACCCGCGCTGCCATTTTAGGGGCAAAGGGAAACTCCCTCGGTTGGGAGGGGTTGTGTGCCATGGTAGCGTTCGGCTGGCGCCATGTTGGGAGGTCGCGGCCGGCCAGGCCTAGAAGGAAACGGTCGCCATCCGCCCGAAGCCTCTCTGGAGTCCCTGCCACCCAAAGACCATGAAATCTATACGACCGGAAAATAAGGGCGCGGTCGCCGAAATGGAGCCGATTTCTCGAGCCCCCCCCCCGCCCCCGCCCCCCGGAGTCGTCAAAGACCGCCTAAGGAGTGCCCCTCAAACCAGACGAAAACCAGATCTCTGAAAAGCTCTGACAATACACAGGCCTGCGACATCTCCTTACCTGTGCGGGCTTTCGGGCCCCTGGGATGCTTGTATTCGGAAAGAGGGGGGCTGCTGCTGCTGCCGCTGTTGCTACTGTTAAGCCGCTAGGCCCAGGCCGAGGTTCCGCCCAGCCCGAATTTCGGGCTCCGAGGGCGGATAGGCCCGAGCGAATCTAAAAGAAACAATGGGATTAAAGGAGCCCGCGCGGAAGTTCAGGACGGCGGCTTCGGCAGCTCAGGATCCACCCCTGCGACAGCTTCAGCAAGCTCTCTGAAATGGCGGCCGCTGCTTCCCCGTACTCACATCCACCAACACACATACACACACAAACACGGGGTCTCACAGAGCTCTCAGCACGGGCTCTCGCGAGAAGCTGCCTCTAGTTCCAGACAGGAGCAGCTGAAATATCGCGAGATATAAGCATGGCCCCAGCGACCATGGCCCAATCTCGCGCAATGATTGCGCCACAGATATTCCCATCCCCCACTCAGAGCGGAGCCTTTGACACCCCCTCCACATGGACGTCCGTATCTCGCGAGACCGCGCAAGACGCTAGAGCAAAGACAGTTGGTACAGTTCCTGTCAATCTTTTTAAAAACTGAACGCTGAGTGGAGCTCGGTGGTCGCCTCCTCTTTGTGGCGCCTCCTCACAGCTATCTGAAGGTTTTTCTCCCAGCGCTGACCGCCTTTCCCCTCCCCCGGGCCTCCCACCCTGGTGTCTGTCAAGGTCGCCATAAGGGAACCTAGTCCATATGGCGATAGAATGCAACGAAAAGCGCCATGTATAGATTCTCCGCCAAGAGTGAAGAAGTGAAAAGCATGTAAAAGGGAAGGCAAGAAAAGACCGTATGGGGCTAGGAGGCTATGGGTGTAGAATAAAAATTAGATATTCCGGCCTTTTGGAGCCAGTGGGCTAGCTAGGCACGACTAACTAAAGACCCTTGGAAATAGTGGAGAAAAGCAAAGAGAAGGTGAAAAAACAAACTGCTTCCCTTGGCAATGGATCAGCTTTATGCCCTGGATTTTATAGTCTGGCCTTGTGTCGGGTTGCTATTGTTTCTTCAAAAATGTCTCCCATTCCCTTGGGACTTGGCTTCTCGCCCCTTAAGTTTCCCAAATACCTGGCAGTTAAGAGTATACAAGCACCACCTGTTCTCTGGTCAACACTATGAAAAAGAGGCAGCAGAGAGGTTGACTATAAGGCTTTTTCCTCCAAGATAAAAATACTTGAAAAAAAATATTTGAAAAACATTAGAGGACTTACAACCAAAAAATCCTACAGGTAAGTCTATTAACAGCTTAGCTATTGAGGGTTAAGATTTGACATGAGATAATTTGGTTCTTGTAAGCTGCTCCAACACTGTGTGACCTTGGACAAGTAAATTAATCTCTCAGAGCCTATCCTCCATTTCCTCTTATGAAGAAGGGGGTAGCATAATTACTAGGCTAAGCTTCTTGAGATTGACCTAGGCTGATAATGCTCAGGTTGATAATGCTCACAACTGAATTCTCAGTGTTTAGCCTGGTGCCCAGCCAGGAGGACACTCAATAAATGAATGAAGACCTAATAGGAGTACAGTGAGGATTAAATGAGATAGTGTCTGTAAAGTACCTGGCAAATATTTAATCCTCAGGAAAGCTAACTTCTGTTATTGCTAAACAATTATTTAGAGGAAATGTAAGTGTAAAGGGACTTTACACTTCTGGTTAATTTTCCACACAGGTGTTTCTCTTAGAGGATTAATAGATGTTACATAGTAATATTCCCTTACTCCTTTTCCTGAAAATTCAGATCCTCTTTTAAATTTTTTAAGTATTGAAAATCATCACAGAACATTAAAGCATAATATGCTCAAGCTAACAAAAAAAAAAACAAAGCTAACCTTTGCCTTCTCTTTGCTTCTTTAATTCTATTATTGTGACTTGTTAATTGGGCAAATATCAAACCAAAAAGGTGGTCACTTAATAATTTGTTTGTTTGGGAACATGACAACACAATTTGACTTTAACCTCTAGACTTATTTGGGAATAGGAAAGTTTTAAGCTTTCAGTCACTTGATTATTGAATATCTCTTAAATTGTTTTCTGTTCAAGGATGATCAGAGTGAACCTGGAAATTTAGAGCACAATCAAGAAACATCAGCTGGAAGACTCTTCTCTAAAACAAAAGTATTTTTTATGTTTAAAAGAAAATATTAACATAATATGTTTTTCATTCATTTTGCAAAGCCTGTCTCTGTCTGGCTTATGGACATTCTGTGTAAATTAATTCCCCTTTCATCATTTTGTTCTCATTTGAACCAAAACGTCATTGGTTTAAATCATCTCCACCATCAAAAATATTATTCTGTTTTATAACTTACAGAGAAGAGGTCACAGAATAACCAAAAGCCTGGAATAGAGGAGGTAATAGATAGAGAATTTGACTTTAAATTTAAAATATTTTGCCAATGTCATCTCACCTGGCTGGCTCAGTCTGTGGAGCATACAACTCTTCATTTCAGAGTTGTGAGTTCGAGCCCCATGTTGCATGTAGAGATTACTTAAAATCTTAAAAATACATTCTGCCATGGGGTGCCTGGGTGGCTCAGTTGTTAAGGGTCTGCCTTTGGCTCAGGTCATGATCCCAGGGTTCTGGGATCGAGCCCTGCATTGGGCTCCCTGCTCCGAGGGAAGCCTGCTTCTCCCTCTCCCACTCTGCCTGCTTGTGTTCCCTCTCTC
>NC_138378.1:20715192-20722578 GCF_054177405.1 Leptonychotes weddellii | reverse complement strand
TATATATTTTTTTAAGATTTTATTTATTTATATGACAGAGAGAGACAGCGAGAACAGGAACACAAGCAGGGGGAGTGGGAGAGGGAGAAGCAGGCTTCCCGCTGAGCAGGGAGCCCGATGTGGGACTCGATCCCAGGACCCTGGGATCATGACCTGAGCCGAAGGCAGACGCTTAACGACTGAGCCACCCAGGCGCCCGACATATCTATATTTAAAATTAAACCTCTCTGTATAAAAAAACACCAATAAGAGAAGGATTTTATTACCTGAAAAAACTTGTGATTGACATTACAGGAGAATGCAGATATGCAGACACTAACTCAGAAGACCAAGGTTCCTTTTTGACCAGAGTTTTTCACCTGGAGCAGAGACTGCAGTGGCATAGTCTGCCTGATAGTTTCCAGCAATATTATTGAGCCACTCTCAGGCACAACGAACCTTTATTTTTCCCTAATTATGACAGCAAGAAACTCAAGCCTCTTCATACAGATGGAATTAATTTTGCCACCCGCATTCGGGTGTATGAAATTATCATTCCCCCTTTAGTACTTGATTGTCTAATCAATTTACTGATTGAATTTGGCATTTGTTTCAAAAACTTGTCTGTCTACTGGCCATAATGTCAGGGGCATTGTAGTAACATATCCCAGAGGAATTTTCATCAATTTGAGAATGATTAGTCCTTAAAAGAAGAGGAGCTGTTTCAGGGGTACATCACTAGGCACTTATTTAAGGCTGATACCATGAACTGCAACTCTCATAATTTTGCTTGGTATCACCAACAGAGAATCCTGTCCCTCAAACTCAAGATGCAGTTTTTTTTTTTAATTAATTTTTTTAACATGCAGTTTCTTAAGAGCCTATGTGAACTAGATAAGGAAACAACAATTGATGTTTTGGCCGGAGTTTAATACTTGGTTAAAAAATTACAATGTCAGGGGGCCTGGATGGCTCACTCGGTTAAGCATCTGCCTTTGGCTCGGGTCATGATCCTGGAGTCCTAGGATCGAGTTCCGAGTTGGGCTCCCTGCTCAGTGGGGAGCCTGCTTCTCCCTCTTCCTCTGGCCCTCCCCCCAACTCATGCTCATGCTCACCCGAGGACTCTCTCTCTCTCTCTCAAATAAACAAATCTTAATAAAAACAAAGTACAATGTCTTAACCTCCCATATTTATGGGATCAAGAAAACTAAGGGGCACTCATGAATAAGGTGATAATAAAGCCCATTTGTCCATTCCATGGGCAAAAGAATTGTCCAAAATATTATTTTAGCTTGAAAACAAAAGTGAAAAAATTCAATATAACAAAACATAATTTAGAATATTCTTTTGGAATTTTATTAGTGAAATATACCGTTTACTAATTCATTCAATAAATATTTAGCACCTTCAGTATTTTCTGCACTCTGCAGGACAATTTGTGGGTACAAAATAAAAGCACAGTCTCTTTCCTTCAAGAGTTTCCAGTTTAGGGTGCCTGGGTGGCTCAGTCGTTAAGCGTCTGCCTTTGGCTCAGGTCATGATCCCAGGGTCCTGGGATCGAGCCCCACATCGGGCTCCCTGCTCCGCGGGAGGCCTGCTTCTCCCTCTCCCACTCCCCCTGCTTGTGTTCTCTCTCTCCCTGTGTCTCTCTCTGTCAAATAAATAAATAAAATCTAAAAAAAAAAAAAGAAAATGTTGTATGAAAAACAAGTATCAACCCACAATGATTTTGAATGAAAGCATGTGATTACTTGATATGAGTGAATGGCCCTATACAATGAATAGCCCAGAAAATAAGGATGTATTTAGTAGGCTCATTCTTTTCTGGAGCCAGAAAAAATAGATCCTTAACAATTATTTTCTGAAGGAGGGCCAAAGAGACATTATTTGTCTAAATATCTCTAAGTAACCAGTTCCTACCTCCATATATAAATGAAGCATCTGAGTTGGAATATACGACTTGTATGCAGTGGTTGTAAAAGAAACGAGATGTCAGCAAGAACATGGAAAAAGTTGAACCCTCAGACATTGCTGGTGTGAATGTAAAATGGTACAACTCCTGTGGAAAACAGTTTGTCAGTTTCTCAAAAAGGTAAATATGGAATTAACATATGATCCAGTAATTCCATTCCTAGGTATAGACACAAGAATTGAAAATATATTTTCAGTGGCACATGGCTGGCTCAGTTGGTAGAGCATGTAACTCTTGATTTTGTTTAAAGGCATATATATATGTTTTCAAACAAATACTTGTACACAAATTTTCATAGCAGTACTATTCATAGTAGCGAAAAAATAGACAGAACCCAAATGTCTATCAACTGATGAATGCATAAACTAAAGATGGTATAGCCATACAATGGAATATTATTCAGCCATAAAAAGGAATGAAGTACTAATATGGGCTACAAAGTAAACGAACCTCAAAAACACTATGCTAAATGAAAGAAGCCAGACACAAAAGGTCACATATGTAGTATGAAATATTCAGAATGGGTAATTCCATTCTGCGGACAGTGGTTACCAGGGAATGTGGAGAGGGAAGTATGGGGAGTGACTTTTTTTTTTTTTTAAGACTATTTATTTGTCAGAGAGAGAAAGAGAGCGAGCACAAGCAGGGGGAGCAGCAGGCAGAGGCAGAGGGAGAAGTAGGCTCCCCACTGAGCAAGGAGCCCGACGCGGGACTCGATCCCAGGACCCCAGGATCATGATCTGAACCAAAGGCAGATGCTTAACCAACTGAGCCACCCAGGGGTCCCGGGGAGTGACTATTTAATGGGTATGAGATTTCCTTTTGGAATGATGAAAATGTTCTGGAGCTAACTAGCGATGATGGTTGCACAACATTGCAAATGTAGTAAATACCAAAAATTAGATCCATTAGTATAGTTAATGGTTAATTTTATGTTATGTGAAATTTACCTCAGGAAAAAAGAAGGAAAAAAAAAGCGATCTTCTATGGACCTCTAGAATCTAGAGCAAGATGCTGGAGGGAGATACTGGAAGTAAAAAGCCCTCAAATCTTTGCTTTCTACTACACATCTCTCATCATGTTATGGCTTCACTCTCTCTTTTCAGGATATTGAAATAATTCCTCAGGCAAATATATACTGAAGTTTTACAATGTGTTAGTTACTAAACTAGGCACTAGGAAAACAAACAATGGAGTACAAACACAGTCATGGCCTCTGCCCTCCTGGAACTTACAATCTAGTTGGAGGAGGCAGGCATTGATCAAAAGACCATATCTGTAAAAAGATGTACAACTGGGCGCCTGGGTGGCTCAGATGGTTAAGCGTCTGCCTACGGCTCAGGTCATGATCCCAGAGTCCTGGGATCGAGTCCCGCATCGGGCTCTCTGCTCCTTGGGAGCCTGCTTCTCCCTCTGCCTCTCTCTCTCTCTCTGTCTCTCATGAGTAAATAAATAAAATCTTAAAAAAAAAAAAAAAAGGGGCGCCTGGGTGGCTCAGTTGGTTAAGCGACTGCCTTCGGCTCAGGTCATGATCCTGGAGTCCCGGGATCGAGTCCCACGTCCGGCTCCCTGCTCAGCAGGGAGTCGGCCTCTCCCTCTGACCCTCTTCCCTACTCATGCTCTCCCTCTATCATTCTCTCTCTCTCTCAATAAATAAATAAAATAAAAATCTTTAAAAAAAAAAAAAAAAGATGTACAACTGTGACAAATGCTACAGGAGAGGTTACAATGTTATGAAAACATCTTAAAGGAAGATTTAGTGTGAGAAAGGGCATTTAATAGGTGAAGAACATTCCAGTCATAGATTAAAATATGCAAAAGGCCTTGTAGCAGGAGGAAGTATGCTGTCCTTAAGCATCTGCCAAAATGTCATGTGGCTGTAGCAAAAAAGCTTATGAAGGGGTGCCTGGGTGGCTCAGTCATTAAGCATCTGCCTTCGGCTCAGGTCATGATCCCAGGGTTCTGGGATCGAGCCCCACCTCGGGCTTCCTGCTCCGCGGGAAGCCTGCTTCTCCCTCTCCCACTCCCCCTGCTTGTGTTCCCTCTCTCACTGTGTCTCTCTCTGTCAAATAAATAAATAAAATCTTAAAAAAAAAAAAAAAAGCTTATGAAAAAAAGCCAGGCCATACAGAGCCTTCTGACCAGGTAAGGTGAGTCATTACTAGGTATTTTCTCACCTCTAAATCCACCCTCTGCTTTAGGATTTTTGGGGTTGGGACTCTGCAAATATTTCTTCTTTCATAGTGGCTCTCTATTAAGGTCTCCCAATAGAGACTACCAGAAGAACACTGCAAGGCTCAGGAGGAATGATGGAAGCCTCCTTCCTGTTTGCTTCCTGTTCCTATCTATGGCATCCAGCAAAGCTTCTCAATTCCAGCAGTGGCAGTCCCTTCCCATTACAAGCAGCTGAATCAGAATGCAGTTTTTCCAATAGTTATAGAACCAGTCTCATTATTCTGTCTTCAGAGACACAAGCACTGACTGCCCAGTGCCTCCTACTCACAGGTCTGGGTCTCAACCCCATGGGGCCCTTCCCCCCAATTCAGAGACACAAGCAGTACCTCCTCTTCAGACATCCAAATTTCAGCTGTTTGGCCCTTCTTTTAATTTTTTTTTTTAAGTTTTACGTTTTAGTAATTCCAACTTCTACCCTTTATTTCCTCAGCCCTAGAGGTGGTAGGTGTTCCTACAATTACTACCACCATGATACCTTAGATTTCTCCTTTTACTTCTTCAGTTATGTAGTTAACAATCCATTATATTAAATTCTCTTTCGTAGCATGTGGTTTCTACCTCCTTACATGACCTTGACTAATACGTAAGGTTCTGATATTTACTCTTCAAGATCCAGTTCAAATGCTACCTTCTACATGTCTTTCCCCATTTCCCTCAGCCTTCAGTTAATTTTTTTTAAGATTTATTTATTTATGGGGCACCTGGGTGGCTCGGTCATTAGGCGTCTGCCTTTGGCTCAGGTCAGGATCTCAGGGTCCTGGGATCAAGCCCCGCATCAGGCTCCCTGCTCAACTAGGAGCCTGCTTCTCCCTCTCCCTCTGCTCCTCCTGCTCATGCTCTCTCTCTCCAGTAAATAAATAAATCTTGATTTATTTATGTTATGTGAAATTTACCTCAGGAAAAAAGAAGGAAAAAAAAGCGATCTTCTATGGACCTCTAGAATCTAGAGCAAGATGCTGGAGGGAGATACTGGAAGTAAAAAGCCCTCAAATCTTTGCTTAAATAAATCTTGATTTTTTTATTTACTGGAGAGAGAGATCTCTTGAGTGGGAGGAGGGGCAGAGGGAGAAAGAGAATCCTCAAGGCAAGTCCCCGCTAAGCGTGGAGACTGATGTGGGGCTTGATCCCAGGATCCTGAGATCATGACCTGAGCCAAAATCAAGAGTTGGATGCTTAACCGACTGAGTCTCCCAGGCGTCCCTCCTTCAGTTCATTCTTAATGTCTTTTTTAAGGCCTATAGGCTTTTGTTTTTCTAATCATATGCCAAATCACTCCCACAAGCCTAATAACATCCTTCTGTTGCCCTACAATTACAATGAAACCCCATCACGCAAATTAACTCTGTGGATCTAACAAATTCACCTACCAATTCTAATAGAGAAGGGTAGGTATAGAGCAGGCAGGAACAGAGATGGGTTCTCATCCGTTCTCCTACATATTGTAATTCTGTGCAATTATCTCTTAGCTAAGTTTCACTTTTCCCAGCCTTGAAGACAGCTCTGAGGATTAAGTAAAAAGATTAAGTAAGATAATGTACGTGAAGACCTTAGCACCATTCAAAAAATAAACTATTATTTTTGCTATTAGTTTACAATTTATCCAGCTATGAATACCAAGACATAATTTTTGTTTAGATTAAAAAAAAAATGCCAGGGGCGCCTCAGCTGAAGGCAGATGCTTAACTGAGCCACCCAGGCATCCCCCCGCCCCCCACTACGGCCTATTTTAAGCTACCAAATGAATATTTATCAGCTCTTGCAAATCAATAGAAGCTGGTTCCAGCACTCCATTGTATGTCTGTAACATGGAGTGAACTATACAACATGTTTTAAGTCTCAGTTTTCTCATTTGTGAAATATCTGTGGGATAATAATAGAACCTAGTTTATAAAATTGAGGCAAAAGTTGGAGCACCTGGGTGGCTCAGCTGGTTAAGCGTCTGCCTTCAGCTCAGATCATGATCCCTGAGTCCCGGAATGGAGTCCCAGGATTGAGCTCCTCCACCCACTCGTGCTCTCTTTCTCAAATAAATAAATATTTATTTATAAAAACTGTATTTTACTTATTTATTTATTTTTAAATATTTTATTTATTTATTTGACAGAGAGAGACAGCAAGAGAGGGAACACAAGCAGGGGGAGTGGGAGAGGGAGAAGCAGGCTCCCCGCTGAGCAGGGAGCCCAATGCGGAGCTCAATCCCAGGACCCTGGGATCATGACCTGAGCCGAAGGCAGACACTTAAAGACTGAGCCACCCAGGTGCCCCTAAATAAAATCTTTAAAAAATTTCAAAAAAATGAGGCAAAAGTTAAATGAGTTAATGTAAATAAGGCACATAAATCAGTAGCTGACACACAGTGTTAACTTTATTATTTTTATTATTTATATATTTATCGTGTGTCCTTTTCTCCATATGCCACCAACATTGGTTTGTCATTTCCAATGTTTTCTGCTACATTTTCCAATGTTTGTACTGATTCAAGCAAGTCTATCAAGTTCTGTGGCAGTCTTGGATCTAGCAACAGAATATCTACTTTGCTAGCCATGGATTTGATGATAAACCAACAGATATAAAATCTTGGCAGACATTTCTCAAGATGTTGACTTATTATTGTATTTCTTTAAAGATTTTATTTATTTACTTGAGAGAGAGAGAGAGAGAGGGAGAGAGAAAGCACAGGCAGGGGCAGGGGCAGAGGAAGAGGGAGAAGCAGACTCCCCACTGAGCAGGGAGCCCAATGCGGGCTCGATCCCAGGACCCTGGGATCATGAACTGAGCCGAAGGCAGACGCCTAACTGACTGAGCCACCCAGGCACCCCACCCCATTTATTTTTTTAAAGATTTTATTTTGGGGGCGCCTGGGTGGCTCAGTCGTTAGGCGTCTTCCTTCGGCTCAGGTCATGATCCCAGCGTCCTGGGATCGAGCCCCGCATTGGGCTCCCTGCTCCACAGGGAAGCCTGCTTCTCCCTCTCCCACTCCCCCTGCTTGTGTTCCCTCTCTCACTGTGTCTTTCTCTGTCAAATAAATAAAATCTTTTTTTTTTTTAAAGATTTCATTCATTTATTTGAGAGAGAGAACGAGATACAGAGAGCATGAGAGAGGGGAGGGCCAGAGGGAGAAGCAGACTCCCCGCTGAGCAGGGAGCCCGATGCGGGACTCGATCCCGGGACTCCAGGATCATGACCCGAGCCGAAGGCAG
>NC_138378.1:20587690-20715092 GCF_054177405.1 Leptonychotes weddellii | reverse complement strand
ATTCTGCTATATAGAGTGCAATAGTTTCCCACTGAAGGTTTTAGGGAGCACAGAGGAATGCAGGAAGCCTTATCATCTGTTTTACCCCACTTTCTTAATCTGTTCACAAAGTCTCAGATGGCCTGCATCTCCCTGCCTAGAAATATCTGTCCTTGAAGATGTTTGTGTTTTACTTCCTCTACGAAGTTGGCCTTTATCATGACTACCATTGTTAGACTCAATCAATCTCTCATTATTGCTCTTACTGGATTGTAATTCAATTTACACATTTGACTTCACTACCAGATTGTGAGCTACTCTGAGAACACTGACTGCTTCTCCTTTATCTTTCCACGCCTCCCCCAGCTCCTAGCATCCTGCCTGGAATGTGCTGGTTGTTTAACAACTATTTGTTGAATTAGTTGGGGTTGCTTTGGGGATGCATCAGTATAAAGCCAGGATGTAAAGACGAAGGATGAAAGAACTCAGAAATAGAACATGTTGCCCAGTGACAATTAAGTATAGACAAGCAGGGCATGTTCCCACACAGACAGGAATTCTGTATGATTTCAAATTCGGCTGCGTGGGTGAGTTGAAAAGTCAGAAGATTTCGTTGGAAAGGTACATAAGGGCTAATTTGTGAAAGGGCTTCCATGCTCTGGAAGAACAGTAGCCAGTGGTGTGCTGGAGTGGACTTGGACCGGCTCATGAATCAATTATAAAATGTCCAGGAATTTTGTGAGCCAGTTGATCTCACATTGGTCGTTTGAAATCAGCCACAGTGTGGGTATTTATACCACAAATAGATCTGCAAATGCTGAAAATCAACCTTTCCTTTTTTTTCTCAGAGACAGAGTTGTTGATAGGCCACTGGAAAGCTTTTTTTTTTTTTTTTTAAGATTTTATTTATTTATTTGAGAGAGAGAGTGAGCGCGCGCGCGTGCAAGAGAGAGAAGGAGACAGAGAAGGAGCAGGAGGAGAGGGAGAAGCAGACTTGCTGCTGAGCAGAGAGCCCAACATGGGGCTTGATCCCAGGACTCTGGGATCATGACAGGAGCCAAAGGCAGATGCATAATCAACTGAGCCACCCAGGCCCCCTGGCCACTGGAAAGTTTTGGACATCACATTTAAAAGGTTGTTAAATCTTATAAGGTTGTTATAAAGATTGGATGAGAAAATAAATATGTAAAAAGCTTAGAGTACCTGGCATAAGCGAAGTACTCCAAAAATACTGTTTGATACTATCATGAGAAATTTTAAGTTCCTATTTCATGTTAGACATTATTCCATGCACTGGGGATATAGCAGTAAACAAAACAGTGTCCCTACCATTATGAATTTTAAATTCTAAGGATATGAAACAGATTTTTAAAAAAGTTTTATTTAAGTAATCTTTACACCCAACGTGGGACTCGAACTCATGACCCCAAGATTAAGAGTCACATGTTCTTTTGACTGAGCCAGCCTGTCACCCCTGCGCTTATATTATTCTTAGCAATGCGACCTTAGACAAGCAACTTATCTTCTCTGGGCCTCCATTCCTTCAGCTGCAAAATGATGAGAATAAATAGGACCCCTCTCCAAGGGTTATTGTTTTGTTTTGTTTTTTTAAAGATTTTATTTATTTATTTGACAGAGAGGGACACAGAGAGAGCAGGAACACAAGCATGGGGAGTGGGAGAGGGAGAAGCAGGCTTCCCGCGGAGCAGGGAGCCCAAAGCGGGGCCCGATCCCAGAACCCTGGGACCATGCCCCGAGCCAAAGGCAGAGCCTCAACGACTGAGCTACCCAGGCACCCCTCCAAGGGTTATTGTTTTAAATGAAATAATTCATGTAAAGTACTTAGCACAGTGCCTAGCAAACAGTAAATGTTCACTAAATATTATCATCATTATTGTTTTTTCCAAAAGGGAGAAAGATTTGATGTAGAACAGGAAGGGGAGGCAGGCAAAGATGAGGGTGTAGGGGTGAAAGGAAAATTTGGAAAATCTGTAGGGAATATAAATATAACTTTTCTTTTGTCATCTGGCCTTTGAAAAGTCAGAGGCCCTACTCCAAGGCATGTGGTGGGAGGGCAGAAGCCCTCTGGGGCAGGGAGAGTTAAATGTGGGCAGGATCTAGCTCTTTTGTAGTTGTCAGGTTTTGTCTTTTGGGTTTTTATGAAGCCTTTCATTTCTACTTTAGCCAAGTATGCAGAAGTTTCTGCCTCTATTTTACCTCTTGCAATAAAAAGGGTCCACTGAAAATAAGAGGAGGAGGAGGGATGATAATTTAGCAACTAGGATAAATAAAAAACTTAAAGACCCAGGGGCACCTGGCTGGCTCAGTGGGAGGAGCATGTGACTCTTGATCTAGGGTTTGTAAGTTCAAGCCCCACATTGGGTGTGGGGATTACTTAAATAAATAAATTAAAAAAAAAAAAAGAAACGTGTAAAGACCTGAAAAGGGTTTATTAAGTAGCAAGAAAAGAAAAAAAGACAGTAATATAGACAAGGAGAGCAGGGAAAATGGAATAAGGTGTGAGAGTACTTGTGACTACCTGTTTCTCCATAATTACCATCCAATGACTTTCTTTAGTGTGCTATTTAGAGCCTGGAATTCGGAATCCAGATTGGATGTCAGATATGGTTTTAGGCCCAAGGGAACTGTGGGTTGTGCTAGGTAGGGTAAAGTCTAGGAGGTGAGATTTCAAATGCACAAGTGTGGGGCAACAAAGAAGGGGGAGAGAGCTTTTAGGTCTTAGTGAGTCAATAAGCAGGTAAGAGGGAATCCAGTGGGGTTTGAGCAGCAGAATGTCGATTACTAACATTCTTCACCACCACCACTACTTTTTTTTTTAACATCAAATGTGCATAATTACAGATATACTCATATATTTGTTTCTTGGTGCAGTTTCCATTAAGCCAGACACAACCCCACTTTTTCTCTTTTTTTCCTGTTTTGAACATACAAGGCTGTTTATTGAAGCACTGTTTATAACAATTGGAAACATTGGGGCGCCTGGGTGGCTCAGTCGTTAGGTGTCTGCCTTCGGCTCGGGTCATGATCCCGGGGTCCTGGGATCGAGCCCCGCATCGGGCTCCCTGCTCTGCGGGAGGCCTGCTTCTCCCTCTCCCACTCCCCCTGCTTGTGTTCCCTCTCTCGCTGTGTCTCTCTCTGTCAAATAAGTAAATAAAAATCTTTAAAAAAAACAAAAACAAAAACAAAAAACAATTGGAAACATTGTGAATGATCATCAGTAAGAGAATTATTTATTGCAACATTGTTTTTTTCTCTTTTTAAAACTAAAATCTCGGGGCGCCTGGGTGGCTCAGTCGGTAAGCGTCTGCCTTCGGCTCAGGTCATGATCCCGGGGTCCTGGGATCGAGCCCCGCGTCGGGCTCCCTGCTCCGCAGGAAGCCTGCTTCTCCCTCTCCCACTCCCCCTGCTTGTGTTCCTGCTCTCGCTGTGTCTCTCTCTGTCGAATAAATAAAAAAAAAAACAAAAAAAAAAAAACTAAAATCTCTCTCCAAACCATCATCACCTATTTACACTTGATCTTAACCAAAAGGCTGAGAAGCGATCATCATCACCTTTTTTTAAAATTTTTAAATATATTATTTATTTATTTGACAGAGAGAGACGCAGCGAGAGAGGGAGCACAAGCAGGGGGAGTGGGAGAGGGAGAAGCAGGCTTCCCGCTGAGCAGGGAGCCTGATGCGGGGCTCGATCCCAGAACCCTGGGATCATGACCTGAGCCGAAGGCAGACGGTTAACAACTGAGGCACCCAGGCACCCCCATCATCACCTTTTTAATCTTCCCCAGACTGGGCTTCATTTTAGCTAAAACCATGTTCTATCTTAAGTTGGTTTTCTTCCCCCCCCCCCCCCGCCCCGTTCTTTTTTCTTATTGCAACATTGTTTATGAACATTGGAAACAAAGTGGCCCCTCTTTGTTTGAGTTACACTTCCTTAGCCTCCACTCCCACTCTCATTTCCCTACATACTGCAAACCATCTGTTTATATATATGTACATTTGTGGATAGAATTTTTTTAGCCCCACCCTGATAGAATAGATTTTTCAATGTTGTTGAATTTATAATATTTTCCTTAATGACTTGTCCTTTCATGCTTAAGGATATTTTCCTCTACATTAAGATCATCAAGGGGCGCCTTGATGGGTCGCTCAGTCGTTAAGCGTCTGCCTTCGGCTCAGGTCATGATCCCAGGGTCCTGGGATCGAGCCTCGCATCGGGCTCCCTGCTCCACAGGGAAGCCTGCTTCTCCCTCTCCCACTCCCCCTGCTTGTGTTCCCTCTCTCGCTGTGTCTCTCTCTCTGTCAAATGAATAAAATCTTTAAAAAAAAAAAAGATCATCAGGATAACTTCCAATATATCTCTTTCAATGACACACAGGGGGACATTGACATGTGTGATATACACAGTTGTACAGTGGGTTATACACATTTCTAGCTAGAAACTGCAACATTACTCATTTCTTTCCTTATCAGGAATGAAAGTAAATGAGAATCAACATAATGGGAATAATCTTGAAACACTTCTATTTCTTAAACTATAAATAAATGACTGGATCTTAATTATTACAAGTAACAGATTACTTGTGACATATTTTGCAATTGTGGAGTTATATCTTTGGGGAATCTATAGAGGGCAAATTGCAATCTCTAACAGTTATAAATGCCTATACTCCTGTGGCTCAGAGCTTCCATTTCTGAGAATTTAGACTATAGTTCTGTATGCACACATGTGCTTTACTCTTTGTAAATGGAACATTGTTTTTATTTTTATTTTTATTTATTTTTATTTATTTTTTTAAGATTTTATTTATTTATTTGACAGAGAGAGACACAGCGAGAGAGGGAACACAAGCAGGGAGAGTGGGAGAGGGAGAAGCAGGCTTCCCACCAAGCAGGGAACCCGATGCGGGGCTCGATCCCAGGACCCCAGGATCATGACCTGAGCTGAAGGCAGACACTTAACGACTGAGCCACCCAGGCGCCCCGGAACATTGTTTTTAAATTGCAAAAGATTGGAAACAACCTAAGTGGCCTCCGATAAGGGACTGATGAAACAAATTACAGTTTAGCCACACAAGAGATACTGGAGCAGTAATATAAAACAAAATAAGGAAGAAGTTATTTTTATGCCCTTGTACAAAATGTATTCCAGGGTGTTCAAATATGTTGTTTAGTGAAAAAAGTAAGGTGGAGGACAATAAATGCTTCCTTTTGGGGACACCTGGCTGGCTCAGTCAGGAGAGCACATGATGCTTGATCTCAGGTTTGTGAGTTTGAGCTCCACGTTGGGTGTAGAGATAACTTAAAAAACAAACAAACAAAACAAAACAAAAAACTTAAAAACATGCTTCTTTTTGTATAGAAGAGTCAGAATATATTTGAACTTATATCTGGGGTGTTTTTTTGAACTTATATTTGAATTTGCTTATATATGTATGAAGAAACCCTGAAAAGATTCATAAGAAAGTAAGAGTAGTGGTTAACCAGTGGAAACAGGACCAATGAGGGACAAAAGTTTGAGGGAGACTTTGCATTGTATGCCTTTTATATAGTTTCTGGGATTTGAACCATATGGATAGCATTAACTATTTACAATTAAATTATAAGACATTTGGGGAGTGGAGTACCAACAGATTTAGAGACTGATCATTTAATAAAGTTCTTTAACCTCCATTCCTCCCCCTTTCTCTTTATCTCTGGATTGGCATGAGTTTCAACCCACAAGAAATATTTAATAAGTATGCTTAAATTATAGAGAACAGTGCTAGGTACTGGGGCTCCCAAAGGACAAAGTAGAACAGGACTTAGTCCCTTGAAGTGATCCAGGTGGATTTTATTTTATTTTACTTTTTTAAAGATTTTATTTATTCATTTGAGAGAGAGAATGAGAGAGAGAGAGAGAGCACAAGAGGGGGGAGGGTCAGAGGGAGAAGCAGACTCCCCGCTAAGCAGGGAGCCCGATGCGGGACTTGATCCCAGGACTCCAGGATCATGACCCGAGCCGAAGGCAGTCGTTCAACCAACTGAGCCACCCAGGTGCCCCTTATTATTCTTTTTAGTATCTAGGACAAGAATAAAAAAATGTTCTCTTCTCCTTTTCCTCTTCTTCCCACCCCCCCATAATCTTGCAAAATGCTGGAAATATATTAGAATTCCTACTTAATTCTCCTCCCCCTCACTTGGAGAGCACTAAGGCTTGGGGAGCTCAAGAACCTTCCATCAGGTCCAGACTGGAAGACCTCAGGCCAGGGCCAAGACTCAACTT
Organism: Leptonychotes weddellii; assembly: GCF_054177405.1. Classification (NCBI taxonomy): domain Eukaryota; kingdom Metazoa; phylum Chordata; class Mammalia; order Carnivora; family Phocidae; genus Leptonychotes; species Leptonychotes weddellii. The sequence goes on along the minus strand of NC_138378.1, from coordinate 20,708,831 downwards.
GCTTCCCTTGGGTCCCCCGGGGCCTTGTGAAGGTTCTTGGACCTCTCAGATGCTGCTGTGACTGTGGTTTCCGGCTTCCTGAGTTCTCACACTCAGCTGAGTCCTGCAGATATCATACCCCAGTTCCTACTTTGGAGACTGACATGCTCAAGCTTGTGATACTCTGAGTATATGGGGTCTTTGAGTGTGAGTCACAGCTGAGGGGCTTGCTTTTCTATTTTAGTTTTCCCCTTTTCCCTAGACAGACTCATTGTAAATACCTTGGGGTTGCATAAGGACAGAGTGTAAAGGTTTGCTGGCTAGAGGCTGAGAAAGATCAGTTTTCTAACTGAATATCCTATCTCATGTTAGGCCTTTAGTTCTGTTTCTCTTTAGCCAGGGACATTTTGAATACTCTAGATGATGACGAATCTAGTAAGAAAGCAATCAGAAAATCATTTATATAGAACTTTGCAGTTTATAATAAATTTTCTCATATGCTATTTAACTTAAATTTGACAATTTAAGGAGAAAAGTGATTCGTAGGGAGTGAAAGGACTTTCCATGCAGATACTGCCCGCCTCTTGAGCTACTATATACCTTACATGCATGTAGGGTTTCCTTGTGGAGCTGTCATTTTACAGGCTGGGACCAGAGTTCTGAACTCATTAGACACTTAGCAGGAGAGATTCTACTTCGTGGAATTGAGGCTGCTTTACATTCATTATTTCACTCATTCACTAATTGTAACTATTAGTTGAATGCCTATCTTGCACAAAGAAAGGCTCTAAGACATAATTGGGAGGTTGAGACTGACTACTAGTGAGATGCTGGGGAGAATCTTACGGCCCAAAGAGGGATGCTGCTAAGGAGGCAGGGGTAAGACTGGGACTTTAGATCAGAATTTTGCAAACTGGAGTTCTGTGACTAGCAGGTAGTGAAGGTCCAGTTTAGAAGAAGCTGGCAAGCCAGGTTTCTGCAGGAATCAGGAAGAGCTTAACTCCCAAGGTACTTTTTTCATATCCGTATCAAGTTATTTTTGCCTGGCCAGCATCAGCTCTCCCCTCTTTTCCCAACTCGGGGGAATATCCTTAGGGGCATACTGCTCCTCTCTTCTTTTCCTGGCAGCCTGGACTAATCCATGTGATCTGAGATTGACCAATCAACAGCGGCTCTGGGCCAAGATTTTTGCCTCTTAAGTGAGTGACTCAAAGACAAAAGGATGTTAGGACTGAATCCCAGCCGTGGTGTGTGGTGCTGTTGGCAGCAGCAGTTGCTTCTTGGTGAAGCTGCTTTTCTGTCTGCTTGTTTTCCGTGCTTGCCCTCCAGTGCACGCTCTAGGCCCCTAATATCCTTGTAATATATTTCTCTTTCGCTTGTATTGGCAACAGTGTCAGTGCCTGAACTTGCAACAGACAAAGAGAACTTTAACTTACAAATTGCAATGATTTCTTTACCAGGCTGTGAGATCCTCCAAACAGAGCAGGGCCTACATCTCATTCTACCATGTCTTTGGTGCTCAGCTCAAGCCCTGGTTTCAATGCATGCAGGCTGAGTAAGTGAAGAAACAGGTTGTATTTATGTGCGGCTATTGAGTCGGGATTCTTGGCATTAATTATGGTTGTGGGACAACAAATCCTCTTATGCTACAACAGCCACTAACATTTCTTTTTTCTTTCTTTCTTTCTTTTTTCTTTTTTTGAAGATTCCATTTACTTATTTGAGAGAGAGCAGCGAGGGAGAGGGAGAAGCAGATTCCCTGCTGAGCCTGACATGGGGCTGGTTCCCAGGACCCTGAGATCATGACCTGAGCTGAAGGCAGACGCTTAACCAACTGAGCCACCCAGATGCCCCAGCCACTAATATTTGAACAATTTCATGTTAAGAGACATAAACCGAGAGGATCCTGGGAAGGTCCTTTCTTATTGTATTGGAGCACTGAGCTGAGTTTTTGCAGGTGGTTCTGGTCCTCAAATTCCTGAAGTTTTTTTCTTTTTTTTTTTTTTTTAACACAAATGGAATATTTCACTAATTTGCGTGTTATCCTTGGACAGGGGCCACACTAATCTTTGTATTGTTATGATTTTTGTATATGTGCTGCTGAAGTGAACACAGCTGAAGATTTTGTCCCTGGTTTCCCAGAACCTCTTCCTCTGCCCGGAGGTAATGCCCTCTTCAAGCCTGATTTGAAGAACACCTCTCCTATGGACTTGCGCCATAAAGAAGAATCTACTAGTTTTTTTAAATATCATTTTCTTTCCTTTCATTCCTTTGACAGATAATACATTGAACATCTATTATTTGTCAGGTTTGACAATTCAGTTGATATAAGATAGTTCCTAACTCTAATTTAGGAAATAGACAAATATAATCAAGAGAACAAACAAATGAAATAATTAAAACTGTGTTAGTGCTCTGCTGAAAAAGAACAGTAATTAGGTAGAGAGTAATTGTCAAGGGGCAGGCGTTTGATCAAGTGAAGCACTTTTAAATAATGCAGCTAAAGAGAGTCTCACTAAGGTGATGACAAACAGACCTGCATGATGAAGAGTCAGCTTTGCAAAAAGCAACAGCTTATTTGATGATCCAGCAGCTGGAAAGAATTTAGAAAGAACCATAGAAACTGACAGAAAGTCATCGTGGCGGGAGGATGAACAAGGGTGAAGGATGCAGGTGAACGGATTGGCCATTTTAAGCAGGGCAGTGACATGATTGGATTTACATTTTAAGAAGTGCAATCTGGCTGCTTTGTCTTTCTGATGTAAATTAAAGTCCTCATGTCCCTCAAAAATAACAAATGTTCAGCCTTTCTCCTTGGGACTTCCCAAGTCCCGTTGGGAAAACATTTCATACCCTTTGGTTGTGGCTGCAACTCCCACCTAGGTCCCCAGAGGCAAAATACAGCTCCTCTGCACACCAGGAATTGGAATCCTTTCCTAGCTAGGAGTTAATGAGGCAAAGTGTTGGAGGTATTAGTGCAAAGACCCTGAGGCAGCAAGGAACCTGGCTTGAGCACTTACTTTAAAGAGGTCGAGGGGCGCCTGGGTGGCTCAGTTGGTTAAGCGACTGCATTCAGCTCGGGTCATGGTCCCAGGGTTCTGGGATCGAGCCCCGCATCGGGCTCCCTGCTCGGCGCGAAGCCTGCTTCTCTCTTTCCACTCTCCCTGCTTGTGTTCCCTCTCGCTGTCTCTCTCTCTCTCTAATAAATAAATAAAATCTTAAAAAAAAAAAAAAGAAAAGAAAGAGGTCGAGAACGTGGGAAAGCAGGATGTGTGAGAATGTGAGAAAGGCAGGTTAGGTTCAGACTTCGAAGAGCCTGGTTGATAGGCTACAGTGGAGATTAAGATTTCAACCCCCGAAGAACAGTGGGCAATGGGTTTTGAGCAAGGTGTGGCTGTGATTATACCTGAGTTTTGAAAAGCTCCATTGTGTGTGAAGAATGGATTGGAAGGGGAAAGGGTAATGGAATGGAGGGCACCACCACCATCATCTAAGAGAGAGGTGGCCTAGACGGGAGTGTCGGCAGCGGGATGGAGAAAAGTGGGAGGCTTCGAGATGCACTTAGGCGGCGAAATTAACAGGTGATGGGTAGTGTCCAGTCCCAGGCTTCGTGTTACCTCAGTGGTTATGGGTGAATGGGGACTTCGTGCTCTGGATGAGGGCGCCGGCCTGGTTCCCGCACGTCAGGGCAGTAGGCGTGGCCCGCGGGAGCCATCTCCACGGGGATCAGGCGGGGCGGGGCCGAGGGCGGGGCAGCTGGGGCGCTGCGTCACTCGGTGGTGGCGAGGGTGCGTGTGTGTGGGGGGCGGGGGATACGCTGGGCGCGTCCCGAGGGTCACGTGGTGCGCAGCACGCAGAGTCCTTCTGTCGGTTGGTCCTGGAGCGGCGCAGCCGGAGCGGGGCTGTGAGGTGAGCTCGCGGCGAGACGCGGCGAGGAGAAGCCGGCTGGCCGGGGCCGGGTTGGGCCGGGTTGGGCCGGGTTGGGCCGGGCCCGCGTGCTGCGCGCGCTGTGCTAGCGGGAGCGGTGACGGCCGCCACGGCTGCTCCGGTCCCCTGTCCGGCCTCGCTCCCCGCCCGGCCCCGCTCGCCCAGCCGGGAGGGAGGCCCGGGGACCGCTGCTGAGAGCGTGGCGGGCGTGCGAGCGGCGCCCAATCCTCAGGGCTGCCCGAGGGAATGACGGCGGCCGCGGCCAATCAGCGCCGCTCGAGGGGGCTGGGCCGCGGGGTGCGGGCTCGGGGCGCGGAGCGGGCCGTGTTGGGGGTGGGGGGTAAGCGCTAGGGCTAGAGGCTGAGCTGTGTGGTCCCCGGGAGCTCCACCACCAGCCGCTGCTCTTACTTTGTGCTTTGGGAACGCGTTTTCTTTTATTGACTCTTTTATCCTATTCTGAGGAGCACACCCCTTTCTCAAGCCCCTGACTATGGGAGTGTCCCCTTTCTCTGTAGTTTAGAGAATGTGGTGCATCCCCTTTCTTAAACTCCAGCCCTGGGGTTTTATCTTAATTTCCAAAGTCCCTCAAACGGAGGATGTAACCCATTTCTCAGGCACCCCCCCAAATTGGGAGGACACTCCCTTTTCCGAGCCTCCAATCTGAACACGCACTCCTTTCAGATTTTGGGGTTTGCCCCTTTATTGAGTCAAATCTGGGGTCCAGTAACCAAAGTTTTGGGGGTGCTTCTATTCCCACAAATCCAAGAAAGAATCCCCTTCTCCAGGCCCCAGATCTTGCAACATGCTTTCCAAAATTTCTTAAATTTAGGGGCTACTTCGTTTCCCCAGCCCTTTAAATCTGGGGGTGCTCCTCATTTCCAGAGTCTACTGAAAATGCGATCCAAATCCTGAAGTTTGTAGGTGGATATTTGCGGTTGCACAAATAAAGGATTTCACTGCTTTTTCTAGTCACTGTATTCTTGGGGTTGCACTCATTTTCATGAGTTCCTCAAATCGAGGAACTACTTTATTTCCTGGGGGGGACTCATTTTCATATCTGAGAGTGTATTTATTTCCTGTGTTTCCAAAATGTACAGAATCCACCCCTTTTGGTTGTACAGTTCTCAGGGTGCAGCCACCTTCCTGAAACCTTTTAAGTCGGGAGGACACACATTTTTTTCTAAGTCTTCTCATTCCGGGGCCATGATCCTTGGTTCTTGAGCATGCCTCCTATCCTTTTTAGCTTTTCTTCTATCCAAGACATTTTCATTCCTCAGTTTCCTTTCCTTTTTGGAACCCCATTTCCCTTTTAGGTGCTCTCCCTGCTTGGTCAGGGCACCCATTTCCTCTTCCTTCCTCTGGTGAATGCATATCTTCTGCATAGCACTTTCTCTGCCTCTGCGACCTTTTTTCTGAGCATACTTCCTATAGTCACATCTCCTGAATTCCCCTCCCCCAACCCAAGGAAAAGATCCCCCTCCGAAAGGGTGCCTGCATGTTGTCTTTCGTATGTCTACTTTATCTTTTATCTTTCTGCTTTCTACTAACAGAAACTCTTCTATCTTAGTTTGCCCTATCCCATTTTCTGCATTTTTCTGGTTTCTAACTCCCTTTGGACACTGCTCTGCTTACTGGTGTCTGTAGAGATTTTCCCTTTTCTACTTACTCCTTGAGCTGGAGGTGGCCTTAAGTCCAGGACTGTCTGACCCTCCAGCACCGATTTTAAACTGGAAAGGAATCCCCTTGCCTTTCTTTGATTATTCACAGGACTCTTAATTCTCCCGGTGGTTTGCTTCCTGTAAGATTCTGGTTAAATGTGTACTGTTTTCTCCTTTGCTCTTCCCCCATATATTGGGAAAACATTCTGAAGGGATTCTTCCAGTATTGCTTCCAACTCATAAGCTTCCTCCCTATATTGGCTTTCTTCCTTTTATCAAGAAAAGAGGTCATTTGGAGGAATCTCTTATCTTTTTGTTCTTGTCCCTGAGGTGCATGTGGGGGATGGATACTCATCTCTCCCCATCATTTTCTCACATGTCTGCCAAGCCTTGCTCCCAATCCCCACCTTAGAATCTCCAAATATCTGGGACCTCTCCTAATATCTGGGACCTCTATAAAAGCCTCTCAGTAGGTTCTTTCTTTTGTAGTTCTTTCTGCCTTTCCAGATCTTACTCAGGGCTTCTCTGCCTGAACCCCTAACCGGATTAATTTCTCCACAGCTGGAATCCCAAGTGCTTATGGGATAATGATACCTCTGACCTTTCTCCCTTTTGGGAAGTACTTGAGTGTGCAGCTATATGAGGCCTCAGTGGGGGAGAGAGTTTGGGCCTGAGAAGCTACACTGGCAGGATGAGGCAGGAAAGTACTGCATTTTCAGGACCACATCCTTCTGAATCTCATTTGGAGATTGGATGTTTGCCAAGCACCTGCTTCTTAGGGATGCTGGGGGATTTAATGATACTCCCAGGAACCTGTAGGAATTAATGGGGCTTGTAGAGAAGTGCTCTGAACTCAGTGTTGGAACTTGCATAAAATTAACCATTATTATATTTTCAGAACAACTAAACTGTTCTATATTTCATGTGCTTGAAAGCTCTAGAGCTAAGGTATGTTATTTCAGGAAGTGAAATGGATCCCACATTTAGATCATGTGGTCGTTAGTAAATACCAAATTGATTAAAAAACACTGAAGGTCTGTCTGATCAGTACTTAATAAAATATGATATACAGAAAGTGAGCAGATATTTTGTCTCTTTATATGCCTGTTTGGTACTTTATCTTTTTGGTATTGCTATATACAGTGCACCCTTAAAGTATTCTGTGTCGTGCTTCTCAAACTTGAATGTGCATATAAATCACCTCTGGGGGAAGGGTCTTGCTAACATGCAAATTCTGATCTAGTAGTTTTAGGCTGCTGCCTCAGTATCTGCATTTCTAATTCCCAGGTGATACCACTATTACTGAACTATACTTTGAGTAGCAAAGTTCTATACACAAAGCCAAGGATATCTCTGTGGAAATAGGAAGGTGGTGGTTAGCCTTACGCTGAGGTATTATTTTCCATTTTCTCTTTATCTAGACATATCCCCTAAAGTTTGTACAAGGCCATAGTCCCCTGCTGAGGACTATTAGTTATACATAATTACAGTTAGTCTAGCATTTAGCTTTTAAAACCATGGCTAAAATTTCTTTCTTTCTTTTTTTTTTTAAATTTTATTTATTTATTTGACAGAGGGAGAAAGAGCACAAGTAGGGGGAGCAGCAGAGGGAGAGGGAGAAGCAGACTTTCCGCTGAGCAGGGAGCCCAACACGGGGCTTGATCCCAGGACCCCGAGATCATGACCTGAGCCAAAGGCAGACACTTAATGGCTGAGCCACTCAGGTGTTCCTGAACATAATTCTTGACATAGAGTCTTTTTCTTCTTCTTTTTTAATTTTTAAATTTTTTTTAAAATTTAAAATTAAAAACTTTTAGGATTATTTATTTTTTTGAGAGGGAGATAGAAAGAGAGTGTGTGTATGCACAAGAGCAGGGGGAGAGAGAAGCAGACTCCCAGCTGAGCAGGGAGCCCGACCCAGGACCCAGGGCTTGATCCCAGGACGCTGGGATCATGACCTGAGCCTAAGGCAGATGCTTAACTGACTGAGCCATCCAGAAGCTCCTCTTCTTCTTTTTTTTTTTTTTTTTGATTGATTGATTTATTTTAGGGGGGGACACGGGAATGAGGGCACACAGGTGGTGGGACGGAGAGGGAGACAAGCAGACTCCCCACTGAGTGGGGAGTCAGAAGTGAGGCTCCATCCCAGGACCCCAACATCATGACCTGAGCCAAAATCCAGGGTTGGACACTCAACCGACTGAACTACTCAGGTGCCCCTTGATGTAGAGTCTTCTGGTGAATACTGCAGGGCTGATATAGTAGTTAGCCATCTCGTCTCTCTAGGTCCTCACTTGTCATCCTACCATGGGTAGGTCATATGTGTTGGAATTGACAAGGAGTCCTTGGTTTTCTAGGTTCTGGAAATGGGCCTGGGAAAGGCAGGTGCCTGGACCTTGAATAGAAGCTGCTGGCTTATCTCTGTACCAGAGCTTCACAAAGGTGAATGCTGGTGGGAAGATGATATTCTTTGATAGCAATCAGTGCTTATAATGCTCTCTCTCTTTTTTTTTTTTTCCTAAAGATTTTATTTATTTATTTGTGTGAGAGAGAATGAGAGACAGAGAGCACGAGAGGGAGGAGGGTCAGAGGGAGAAGCAGACTCCCCGCTGAGCAGGGAGCCCGATGCGGGACTCGATCCCGGGGCTCCAGGATCATGACCTGAGCCGAAGGCAGTCGCTTAACCGACTTAGCCACCCAGGCGCCCTGCTCTCTCTCTTTTTGTACCAAATAAGTCTTAGTGGGTTTTTCCTTCCTAAATGTCTTAAGTCATCTGCACCTATTTCCCTGGTTGTCACCTGTCGTGGCCTTTTTTCCAGCATAATCCTGTTCTGGGCTCTAATCAGGACAAACCTGAATGACTAGACTGTTTTGTGTCCCGTGCCTCCCCCTCCCCCCTCATCCCTCACATGAATATCAGATCCTCTTCAGTAACGGATTTGATCTGCATTTGGCCCTAGTCCCAGCTCTTCCACTCACTGTGAGACCTCAGGCAAGTCACTGAATGCTACTGGGCCTCATTCTCCCCAGTTGTAAAATGAGGGGCTGATTATCTCCAAGGTCTACCCTGCTCTGAGTCTTTGTCAGTACCTTGCTTAGAAACCCAGTGTGTGGGGAGCTTGTTGTTAGCAGATCTGATTTCCTTCACGTGCTCTGTTGGGCAGGCTGCCAATCGATCAAGTCACTCCTGTCACTGCCTCTTTTCTAGCCTAGTCAGGCAGCTTGTCCTCACACCCAACTTCAACATACTTCTGCCTCCATGTCCTCTGCCAGTTCCATGCTTAATTTCATTCAAAATTGCCTGAACTTCTCACTGTTACTCAGTGTTCCTTCAGTGTTAGGTACTTCCTGAATCACTAACAGGGAGTCTTGTAGTTTATATACAACTATGTTGGTAAGTTTTCTCATCTTACAATACATTTAAAAAGTGTTTTCTCCTCCCCACCCCAGCTTGCTTGCTTTCTTACATATTTTATTTATGAGAGAGAGAGAACTCTAGAGAGAGCACAAGCAGGTGGAGGTACAGAGGGAGAGGGAGAAGCAGGCTCCCTGCTGAGCAGGGAGCCCATCCCAGGACCCCCGGATCATGACCTGAGCCAAAGGCAGATGCTTAACTGAGCCACCGAGGCACCCTCCCACTCCAGTTTTCTTTTTGGCTTTGAATTAGCAGGGTAGGCAGAATGAAATTTAAAAGTGAAGCAGACAATTTCCTTTTGGCTGGAGTTTGGGGAAAGTGAGATGTAATGCTTTTAGTCCTCTTCTCCCAAAGGTCTTCCGTATCTGTGGGGGTTCAGCCACCTGGTACTTCTCCCAGGATTTTAAAGGTGCTCAAACTCCCTATCTGAAATTTGAAAGTGTATCCTGAGTACAAGCACTATTTATTTATTTATTTAAAGATTTTATTTATTTATTTGAGAGAGAGAAAATGAGAGACAGAGAGCATGAGAGGGAGGAGGGTCAGAGGGAGAAGCAGACTCCCCGCCGAGCAGGGAGCCCGATGCGGGACTCGATCCCGGAACTCCAGGATCACGACCCGAGCCGAAGGCAGTCGCTTAACCAACTGAGCCACCCAGGCGCCCTGCAAGCACTATTTAAAAATGACTTCCAAGTGCTTTTTCCCTAACAATATACTCATAAAGCCCAGACAAGAAATTGCTAAGGACAATGATAAGAAATCTAGATTTCAAATAACTTCATCAGTGAGTGAAACAGTTCTTTGAGAACACCTGATTATTCTCAAAGGCAGTTGCTGACACTGCCTGGAAATCAGGGCTCAAGGTTGTATATAACTCCCTAACCTTCCTTCCTCATCTCTCTAGGAGCTACTGGGGGGAAGTTTACATTTTTCATGATAAACATTCTTTAAGCCAAAATCTGTTCTTACTTAGAGCCTCTTTGGTTAGATTGTAAGCTCAGAGAAAGGGAGGATGTTCCTGTCTTCTCTCTCTCAGCAATTGCGCCTTATAGGTTGTTGACTGGCTAACCTTAACTTAGGGTAACCTGTTGAAAATTGAAACCCTGATTTGTAATGCTGTGACAACTTTGCTAGATCTTGGACTGGGTGGATATCCAGCTGTTCTTTGCTTTCTTTGACCAAATAATGGAAGTAATGAGCTTGCAGAAATCCCATAAAATTTTAGGAGCCTGGTGTGAGTCACCAGGCATAAGTAGGGCAGTTTGTATGAAAGGCAGGTGGTGTCTGGATCCATGGTCTTCGTTGAAGGAGGGAGAGGAGTCTGGGGAAGGATTTAAAATGATGGTTTGGGTGTGCCTGGCTGGTTCAGTCTGTAGAACAAGGGACTCTTGATCTCAGGGTTGTGAGTTCAATCCCCACATTGGGCATAGAGCTTACATTTATTTTATTTATTTATTTTTAAAGGTTCTATTTATTTATTTGACAGAACAAGCAGGGGGAGCAGTAGGCAGAAGCAGAGGGAGAAGCAGGCTCCCGCTGAGCAAGGAGCCTGATGTAGGGCTCAATCCCAGGACCCTGGGGTCATGACCTGGGCCAAAGGCAGACACCTAACCGACTGAGCCACCCAGGCGCCCCTAGAGCTTACATTTATTTATTTATTTATTTATTTAAGATTTATTTATTTATTTGAGAGAGAGGGAAAGAGACAAAGAGAGCCCAAGCAGGGGGAGAGGCAGAGGGAGAGGGAGAAGCAGACTCTCCACTGGGCTGGGAGCCGGACATGGGGCTCAATCCCAGGACCTGGAGATCATGACCTGAACCAAAGGCAGATGCTTCACCATCTGAGCCACCCAGGCGCCCCTAGAGCTTACGTTAAAAAAAAAAAAAAAAAGATGGTTTGATCTAATGAGAGCTTATCCCATGTCAGGAACATAATCCTAGGATTTTATTTTTTTATTATTTATTTATTTTAATTTTATTTTTTTATTAGAGAGAAACAGCATGACAGGGGAGAGGGTCAGAGGGAGAAGCAGGCTCCCCGATGAGCTGGGAGCCCGATGTGGGACTTGATCCCAGGACTCTGGGATCATGGTCTGAGCCGAAGGTGGTCACTTAACCAACTGAGCCACCCAGGTGCCGCAATTTATTTTAATTTTTTTTTAAAGATTTTATTTATTTATTTGACAGAGAGAGACACAGCGAGAGAGGGAACACAAGTAGGGGGAGTGGGAGAGGGAGAAGCAGACTTCCCGCGGAGCAGGGAGCCCGATGTGGGACTCGATCCCAGGACCCTGGGATCATGACCAGAGCCGAAGGCAGACGCTTAACGACTGAGCCACCCAGGCGCCCTAAATAAAATATTTTCTAAAAATTAAAATAGGGGCGCGTGGGTGACTCAGTCGTTAAGCGTCTGCCTTCGGCTCAGGTCATGATCCCAGCGTCCTGGGATCGAGTCCCACATGGGGCTCCTTACTCGGTAGGGAGCCTGCTTCTCTTTCTCCCTCTGCCTGCTCCCTCTGCTTGTGCTCTCTCTCTGTCAAATAAATAAATAAAATATTAAAAAAAAAAGATTTTATTTATTTGAGAGAGAGAGCAAGTGCACAAGTTGGGGTCATGGGCAGAGGGAAAGAGAGAGAGAGGCAGACTCCTCACTGAGCAGGGAGCCTAACATGGGGCTCTATCACAGGACTGCAGGATCATGACCTGAGCTGAAGGCAGACACTTAACTGACTGAGCCACCCAGGTGCCCCATTTCTTTTTTTTTCCTTGTATTTTTTTTATTATGTTATGTTAATCACCATACATTACATCATTAGTTTTTGATATAGTGATCCATGATTCATTGTTTGCGTATAGCACCCAGTGCTCCATTCAGTACATGCCCTCTTTAATACCCATCACCAGGCTAACCCATCCCCCTCCCTCCTCCCCTCTACAACCCTCAGTTTGTTTCTCAGAGTCCGTAGTTTCTCATGGTTTGTCTCCCCCCAGGTGCCCCATTTCTTAATCTTTATTTTTTATTTTATTTTTTTTGAGATTTTATTTATTCATTTGACAGAGAGAAAGAGAGCAGAAGCAGGGGGAGCGGCAGGCAGAGGCAGACGGAGAAGCAACCTCCTCGCTGAGCAGGGAGCCTGATGCGGGGCTTGATCCCAGGACACTGGGATCATGACATGAGCCAAAGGCAGACACTTAACCGACTGAGTGACCTAGGCGCCCCATTTCTTAATCTTTAAAATGGGAGTGAGAAAACCTAATGTATCAGTTTATCAAAACTTGGTAAACTGTGAAGAGTTGAGTGTATGTTATTATTCCTCACAAATTGTTTTTAAAATCCTTTCATGTTGTTTGTTAGTTTGTATTTTATCCGTAACTCTATCAGTGGAGAAGGAAAAGACACTTAAATTTTTTTTTCATTTTTACACAGAACAACTGAAACAGTAATCCCTTAATATCATTAGTGTACAGATATCCCAAAGGCCTCATTTATTTATTTATATTTCTAAAGGTCCTATTTTTAAAAGTAGTATTAAGTATAGTGGGTCTTAGAGGAGGTCCTGCTTCTCAAATCCCAGCTCTTCCACCTAGTCAGGTGACCATGGGCAAATTATTTGCACTAAGCCTCCTTTCCCTCAGTAAAATGGGATAATACTGCCAGCTTCTCTGCGTTGTTGGGAATAAGGTATTTGTCAAGGATTTAGCCTGTGGTGAAGTAAATGTAAGCCATTTCCTGGTATTAATAATAAAGGCCAGGAATAAAAGTTAATATTTAAAGAATAAGGTAATGAATTAGTTAACTATTAAATACTTTGTCTTTAAAACACCATAAGCAGTGAAACCGTTGTAATTCAGGAAAGTGTCTTTGGAGGCCCCGTGGAGTAATGACTCCATATTCAAATTGTTTTCTTTTGTAATATAGTGATACCTCAATTAAGGAGTCCTGTAAAAACAGCTTAGGTATGTTTAAAAAAAAGCTCCCTTGGGGCGCCTGGGTGGCTCAGTCCGTTAAGCATCAGACTCGGCTCAGGTCGTGATCTCTGGTTCGTGAGATGGAGACCCGAGTGGTGCTCCATACTCTTTGGGGAGTCTGCTTGAGATTCGTCTGCTTCTGTCCCTCCCCCTACTTGGGAGTGCCTGCATGCACACACTCTCTTCTCTCTCTTTAATAAATCTTTAAAAAACAAAAACAAGGGCGCCTGGGTGGCTCAGATGGTTAAGTGTCTGCCTTCGGCTCAGGTCATGATCTCAGGGTCCTGGGATCGAGTCCCGCATCGGGCTCCCTGCTCCTTGGGAGCCTGCTTCTCCCTCTGCCTCTCTCTCTCTGTCTCTAATGAATGAATCAATAAATAAAATCTTTAAAAAAAACCCAAAAAAACAAAAACAAAAAACAAAAACAAAAACTCCCTCCTAAAAGTTAGTCATACAAACCCACTCCACAGATACTAACATTTACGGACTGGAGCCTCCCCCTGACTGAAAAACGAATACAGCTTTTCTTAGGCCCCAGGAGCAAATTTGTGGTCTGTCTTCAGGTGCCTCATTCCCTGTGCCTTACCTTCCTCCCCTGCCCCTAAGGAGTAATAAGGGTTCCTTCATTTACCGTTGGGTAGCACTTTCAAAGAGTCTCCACGTGATGTCTTGAATCCCTACTTCCTTCTAGGGGAATGATACTTGTCTTTTTTCCTGTTTTCATTCTGCCAGTGAGGAAGTTGACATTTAACAATTACCTGACCACCCCGTAAGGGCACTGCTTGTTAAATGCTGGGGCTGCCTATGAGGGAGTTCAGGGCCTTGTGAGAGATCGCTCAGAGACAGGCAGTTTCAGTGTCGAGTGCTGTGTGCTGTGGCCCAGAGAACAGGCCAGACTGCCTTGGGAGAATATAGTAGTGGGCTGCTGGCCCAGCAAGCCCTTTGGGTAGTGTGGAAGGACTGGGCAGAGAAAGCAGCTTGTTCGAGCAAAGGTCCTGGAGGTTGGAACTATAAGGAGTCTGGCTGTGTGTATGGCTGCAAGATCAGTAATACTCCGAGAGCCTAAGTAATTTCTCTCTTCACAACACCTGTATGAAGGTATGAAGTTGGTACTGGTACTATTCCTATTTTACAGGTGAGGAGTTTGAGGTTCACAGAGAAAATGACTTGCACAGGGTTATCTGGAAAATATTGGAGCTGGGATCCAAACCCAGCCTGTCTCACTCCAGAGTTCTGGCACCTAACCACTGTGTGCCACTGCCCCTCTGCTAAGCTTGCCTACTGTCCTATTTTTAAGCGCCCACCTTTAGAGACTCCGAGGTTGGTTTGGTCACAATGGCCAACTCACTCAGCCTTAATGCCACACTGAGTAGCTTGACCTTGGTTTCATAGGGGAACTACTGAGCTGTGTGTGTTTTTTTTTTATTGAGATACAATTGACATATAACCTGAACTGATTGATTAATTTTTTTTTTTAAAGATTTTATTTATTTATTTATTTGAGAGAGAATGAGAGAGAGAGCACATGAGAGGGGGGAGGGTCAGAGGGAGGAGCAGACTCCCTGCAGAGCAGGGAGCCCAATGCGGGACTCGATCCAGGGACTCCAGGATCATGACCTGAGCCGAAGGCAGTCGCTTAACCAACTGAGCCACCCAGGCGCCCTGATTAATTTTTTTTTAAAGATTTTATTTATTTAACAGAGAGAGAGAGCACAAGCAGGGGAAACAGTAGGCAAAGGGAGAGGGAGAAGCAGGCCCCCCGCTGAGCAGGGAGCCCGACGCGGGGCTCCATCCTAGGACCCTGCGATCATGACCTGAGCTGAAGGCAGACGCTTTACAACTGAGCCACTCAGGCGCCCCCAGAAATTTATTTTAGAGTGGGGAGCCTACTTCTCCTTCTGCCTGCCCCTACTCCTGCTTGTGTGCTCTCTCTCTGACAAATAAATAAAATCTTAAAAAAAAATGAGAATTATCATCATCATCACTACAGATCTATAAGGTAGACACTAAATGAGATGCTGGTTATATAAAGCACTTAGAATAGTATCTAGTAAAACAGGCAGTCAGAAGATGTGAGTTTATGAGACAGTATTGATTTGGATCTGGGAGGGTGTGGCTAGGGGCTTTGAGCTCCAGTGAAAGCTGTTGTAGTAATTGGATTAGATCTGATGGGGGCCTGAAGTGGCAGAGACCTAGAAGTAGGTGTTACAAAGTGGTGAGTGGGAGTGGGAGGCAAGGGTGATATCCATGTTTCTAGCTTGGCACATTGGCCAGTCTTGGGCCTTAAACTCTGATGAGGAGAAAACGAACTTGTGAGGATAGGATGATTAGCTCAGTGAAGTTGAGTAAGGTGCCAAAGGTCATTGAGCAAATATATTCTGGAGCCCAGCCTGGACAATAGGCCCTTTCCACTGCTTCTGGGAAGATCACTGATTTGACCAACTCATTCTCAGTAATTTGGAATAAGTAAACTCAACCTGTGTTTGCTCTCTGTCTGAATTTTAATTGTAGAAGGAAAAGCTTGGCTCTTGGAGAAAGCATTTCAAGTATCCGTAAAGGGGGTAAGGGAATTTTTGGCCTGTTTCTTTCTTTCCTTCCTCCTTTCCTAATTTCTCACCCCCTTTCCTTTGCTTACTTCCTAACCCCCTCAAATAAAAGAGGTTAATTCAGCTCTTACAGTTTCACCTGGGGAAGGGCCTGAGGAATGGAACTGGTCTTTGCTTTAGATCCAATCTTTCTTCTGTGTCCTTGAGGAAATGAGGGTAGTGGTGGAGGGGCCCTTGCCCCCCACTTGAACCAATTTTTCATCTCTCTAGGACTAAAGACATGCTTTTTATGTTCTTTACTATATTGGATACTATTTGTTAATATTTCATGATAATATTGACTAGACTGTAATCCTTTGTGTCTGATGTCCTTTTTGCTGCTACTATTACTGTTACACAACCATTTTATTTCAGTATGGAACATTTAGTGTTTATTGTGCTAAGTATTGGACATCCATTAGCTCACTTATTCCTCACAACAACCCCAGGAGGTAGGGGTTATTAATCCCATTTTATAGATGGGGTAAACAGAGAGAGGCTCAGTGATTTTTCTCATCTTAACTCTGCCAATTAGTGGAGCCAGGATTGGTAAGAATCTGAGTCTAAAACCTGTCTGCCTCCCCCATCCTTAAGCATTTCTGACCTTCCTCCAAGACAGAACTTCGGCAAAGAGTCCCCTTGGAAACTTCCTCCTGTGAGATCAAGGTGTCACTGGACCTGCTGATACTGTTTATGCTTTTATGGGACAACACTGTGGGCTGCTGGCTAGTCTCCACCTCCTAGGCACAGGGCTGTGAGGGAGAGGAGACCTCATTCCCGCCTGAGGCACCTTGCCTGTAGGACTTTCCCTTTGCCTAGAATTTTCCCCCTAGATCTTCCATGGTTGTCTCCTCGTCATTTAGATCTCTGTCAGATCTCCGCTCCTCACAGTCCTTTGTAACAGTCTTATCTAAAGTGGTCCTCCCATGTCACTGGTTCACAATATTTTGTTGGGTTTTTCCCCAGGATGCTTATCCTGCCAGAGATTATCTTCTTTGTGTGTATCTTGTTTATTGCCTGCATTCCCTGCTAGAGAACAGGGTTGGGATAGTCTTGTCCTCCCAGTATCTCTCTGCAGCACCTGGCACATAGGCATTCAATAAATACTTATTGAGGGGCACTTGGCTGGCTCAGTTGGTTGGCTCAGGTTGTGATCTCAGGGTGGTGGGATAGAGCCCTGTGTTGGGCTCTGCACTCAGCGTGGAGTCTGCTTGTCCCCTCTCCCTCTGCTCCTCCCCCCAGCCCTGCTCAAATAAACAAAATCTTTAAAAAAAATAAATATTTATTGAATGAAGGAGGCATAAAGATTTAAGCTGGTGTTTTGCTTGAAGTGTCCTTCCATTGAAAAGGGGATGTATTAAGTTTCAGAGGCACCATCACCATTAAATGGAGGTTGAATGCAAGCCTGGTGGTAAGCACTATTAGGTTATCACAAAGCTTGTTCTGTAGTTTCTGGTGATTGACATTCTTCCCTTGAGTGTCCCTGGGTTTATTTTTCCCTGATTCTGTCTCAGCTGACTCGTTGAAAGGTCTTGTTCCATACCCATCTATCACTTTAATTCTTTATTACTTTGAGCCCTCAGTTCCTTCTCCTTGAGCACAGTGGGGTTGCTGAGGGCAGGACCTCCAGTTACCATGGCTACAGTACTCTTTCACGTCTTCCAAAATAAAACCCAGAGTCCTTGACAATACAACAGTAACTGTAAATGTATTATGAATTAGGAAAATTCTGCTGCCATTTTTTGAGTACCTAGTTTGTGTCCCTACAAATAGGGACTTTGTACATCTTTTCTCACCTAATTCTTATAGCATCCAACATAGGGACCATTATTTTATTTTTATTTATTTATTTTTAAAGATTTTATTTATTTATTTGACAGAGATACACAGGGAGGGAACACAAGCAGGGGGAGTGGGAGAGGGAGAAGCAGGCTCCCCGCTGAGCAGGGAGCCCAATGTGGGGCTTGATTTCAGAACACTGGGATCATGACCTGAGCCGAAGGCAGCCAGACGTTTAACCACTGAGCCACCCAGGTGCCCTTTGGGGCCATTATTAATACTCATTTGATGAATTAAGAAAGAGAACTCAAAGATGTAGCTCATAAATATGTGGTAGTGGTTGAGAATCTGGAGCCATAGGGCCTATGGTTCAAATCTTGGCACAGCCTCTTACCATATGGGTGTCCTAGGATGTCCCTAACTTTCCTTTGTTCCTCTGTTTCTCATTTTTGCAGTGAGGATTAATAATGGTAGCTACTTCTGTAGTTGCTGTAAGGATTACATGACTTAATATGTGTAGAGTTAGCTATTGTTATTATCATTAAAAATGTTTTTTATGTAGGTCTTGTTAGTCTGCCTAAGGATATTTTCTGTCTGTTCTTTTGTAAAGTTAGTTCACATCCTTGTCATTTTATTTTTTAGTTCATTTATTTTGCATCTGTTGAACATCAGTCATTCCTTTCCCTAATGGAGCTTAGAGTATAATCCTACTACATTAGGTTTTATTTAAATATTCTCTTGGTTTTTTGTTTTTTTGTTTGAGAGAGAGCAGAAGTGGCAGGGGGAGAGGGGAGGAGGAGAGAGAGAGAGAGAATATCCCAAGCAGGCTTGATCTCACAACCCTGAGATCGAGAAAATCAAGAGTCAGATGCTTAACCAACTGAGCCACCCAGGTGCCCCAGTATTCTCTTGTTTTTAAACATGTGAACTATATCTAGTTTCCCCAGAGTTTTATCTAAAGAGCTATTGTTTTTCTTGTTTTTTTTTACATTTTCTTTATTTCTTATAAAAACATATTAAAATTTATATACTTTGAATGCAATCATATTTTTTAATCCTTTAAATCATTACTTTCAATGTTACCTATTCTATGAAAATCTTAACCCATAACAACATGAGAAATTTGCAAACAAAGTTATAAAAATAATCTTACGGAATAAATATATAATAATTGATGAATCATGCATTCCTTGTATGACTTATGCAAACATGGCCAGTCCATCAACAAGACACCCAGATATGTACCATAATAATTGAATTTAATCATCTTTGATATTTTGTCAATTTTAAGTCCTATAAAAATATTAGTTTTCTCCTTTTTTATTTTGTCCTCATAAAGGTAAACTTCTTAGTTGGAGGATAGAATGTGGCCTCCATTTATCTTCTTTTTTTTTTTTTTTTTAAAGATTTTATTTATTTATTCATGAGAGAGAGAAACAGAGGGAGAAGCAGGCTCCCAAGGAGCAGGAAGCCCGATGCGGGACTCGATCCCAGGACCCTGGGGTCATGACCTGAGCCGAAGGCAGACGCTTAACCATCTGAGCCACCCAGGCGCCCCTCCATTTATCTTCTTACCCTTGTCCTTGCAAATGACCTTGGGTGAGTCTGGCTAGGACTTTGGGTTCAGTGCTGTTTAGAGGAGGAGATAGCATCCTTGTTTATCACAATCTTCAAATGTTCAGTTAGTTCAATATCGATTTTTTTTTTTTTTTGGGTCTGCTCTTTCTATTAATTTCAGGGAGAAGTACATTGAGATTTCTCACTATGTTTGTAGATTTGTCTATTTTTCTATTTTGCTTTGTATATTTTGAAGCTATGTTATTAGACACATAAGTTGCATTCTTTTTTATTTATTTATTTATAAAGATTTTATTTATTTATTCATGAGAGATAGAGAGAGAGAGAGGCAGAGGCAGAGGGAGAAGCAGGCTCCCCGCAGAGCGGGGAGCCCGATGCGGGACTCGATCCCAGGACCCTGGGATCATGACCTGAGCTGAAGGCAGACGCTTAACCGACTGAGCCACCCAGGCGTCCCAAAATTGCACATTCTTATATCATTATGTTGAGGTATTTTTTTCTCGTTTTTACAAATGATTTATTTTTATCCTGGGCTGTATTCTTCACATTGAAGTTACTGAGTCCAAGTGTCTAAGCAGTTTTATAGCTTGTTCCTTGCTTGCAGATTGAGATAATAAAAAGATGGCATGGTCAGGGCCCTAGGCAGTGGTTCAGATGTTCAGTTTCCCCACAGCTGGGCCAGTCTTAGGTTTTGTCCTTTCTGAAAAATTAAATATTTTTGCTTGTTATATAATGGTGTGATAATTCTGACACAATATTAAAGCATCCAATTACTTAATCTTCCTGCCTGTATTCAAATTATGTTTATATCTAAAGGCATGAATATAATAAGCACAGTAAGAACTTTGGTAGGGGAGAGAAGAAGGGCCTTTAAGAAGTAATTTGTGTATTTTTGGGAAAATCCTGTTACATGTTATAAGAGGGATGTCTCCTGCTTTTTGTTTTTTTTTTAAGGTTTTTAAATTTATTTATTTGTCAGAGAGAGAGAGCCCAAGCAGGGGGAGCGGAAGGCAGAGGGAAAAGTGGGCTCCCTGCTGAGCAAGGAGCCCAATTTGGGACTCTGTCCTAGGACCCTGGGATCATGACCTGATGATTAACCGACTGAGCCACCCAGCATCCCAGGATGTCTCCTGCTTCGGAGGACCTCTGAAGCGGCTAGCTCCTCTGCACCTCAGTTTTCTTTGTGTGCCATGGGAACATCACGTATAGTTCTAACTAGATCACTTGGCAGTTATGAAGGTCTGGTAAGACAGTGTAAGAATGAAAGGACTTTTGTATATTTAAGTAATACTTAAAAAAAAAAAAAGTAATGAAGTAACCCCAAATTAAAATCTTACCAACTAGATAATCCCTGCTGACAAAAAAAGTACATTCTTAAGGTTAGAAAATTCGAACAATATAGTAAGATAAAAAATGAAAAGTTACATTTCCATGCTCCATTCCTCTCATTAAGGGAACTACTTAAACAGTTTCTTAGTTCTCGGGCGCCAGGGTGGCTCAGTCAGTTAATTGTCCGCCTTTGGCTCAGGTAATGATCCTGGAGTTCCAGGATCTAACCCCTGCATTGGGCTCCCTGCTCAGCCAGGGGTCTGCTTCTTCCTCTGCCCCTCACCCCTCTCTCACTCTCTCTCTAATAAATAAATAAAATCTTTTTAAAAAAACAACAGTTTCGTAGTTCCTTTTAAGAAATAATTTTATGCATATGCTATAATAGATGTGTCTGTCTATTTACATTGAAAGGATAATACCATACATATGCCTCTATACCGTGCCCTTTTTACTTGACAATATGTCTTACAGATGGCTCCATATCAGCATCTACTGACTGCCATTATTCCTTTTAATGGCTGTACATTCTGTTGTGATGAACCATAATTCATTTAACGAGGTCTCTTTTGTTGGACATATTAGCTGCAGAAATTACAGGGCTATATTGATCATGTTACAGGTAATTTGGCAGACTTTGGGGTATGTATCTGTAGGGTAAGTTACTGGCAGTGGGACTGCTGGGTTGCAGATATGTGTATTTTTTATTTAAGTAATCTCTACTCCCAACATGGGGATTGAATTTATGACCCCGAGATCAAGAGTCGCTCTTCCGACTTAGCCAGCTAGGCGCCCCATGTGTATTTTTGTAGATAGTGCCAAGTTGCCTCTAGAAAAGCTTTTCCAATTTATGCTTCTACCAATAGTGCATTTGGATGCTTTTTTCTCCTCATCCCTGCAAACACTGGTTATGTGTTTAAAACCTTTAAATTTTTTTGCCTTAGAACTGAAAATTTTTTACTTTGATTTGTATTTCCTTTAATTTAGGGTGAGGTTATATAGATAGAGTATAATATGCTATTAGACCTTTGTATTATCTCCCCCTCCCCAATAATCTGCCAGTTCTTATACTTTGCCCACTTTTAAGTAAGTTGACTTTGTTCTTGGTTTGTGTGCACTCTTTGTTAATATAGGAAGTTAGTTCCTTGTCATATGCGTTGTAGCTCTTTTCCTCCAGTTTCGGAAAGTGCCTTTTAAACAGTATTACACAGCATACACTTAAAGCTTTCATTATTACTAATAACAGGAGCGTTGACTATGAATACTGTACTTAAGGTAATAATGCTTTATGTCTCCTTTGTGGCAGTGGGTTCCCATTGTAGGAAAATTTAAATGTAAAGGAATAACTTAAAGTCCTGTCAAGGTCTTTAAAATGGGATCCTCTATAAATAGAGATTGCATAAGATTTTTTTCTCTTAGTTTTTCTCCATGTCCTTATTGAATGTATTCCCTTTAACTGTTAATTCTGGAAGCTGGAGATATTTGGAAGAATAAGCTAAGGGCCTGAAGAATGGATAAGTTGAAAGCTACAGAATCTTGGCCCTTTGGCATCTTGAGAACAATCTGTGTTTAAAACTAAGTGTGAGAAGTTAAAAAAAAAAAAAGGTACTTCTTAGGTAACTCTTTTTTTTTTTTTAAATTCCTGCTTCTGTCTTGAACTCTTTTTTATTTGTTAATGTTGTTGTCAAATTAAATTGAGACTTTGTGGTGCCTGGCTGCCTAAATCCGTAGAGCATGCGACTTACGATGTCAGGTTTGTGAGTTCAAGCCCCATGTTTGGCGTAGAGCTGACTTAAAAACAACAACACAATTAAATTGAGACTTTTAGATGATTTCTTGGGTGTCATTCCCCTTGCTAGAGTTTGTTCATCTCTTTCCAGTGTTTGTGTTGTGGGTGGACTGAAGCAGGGACTATAAATTGGATTTCTTATTCCTAATTTCCGGCACAGTGCCTTACCGATAGTACTCACTAATGAATTGTTGAATGATTTAATGTGATAACAAACGCTGCCACCCCAGAGGAGTGAGGGAAGATTGGGGATGGGACACAAAAGTCAGATTAATCCTTCATCTTATTCTTTGTTGTACTGATGTAGTTTAGGAAGGTAGGTGAGGTTTGGTGGGGTGAGGTCTGGAGCCAACGCCAAGAAAGATTCTTGAGACGTCCTTGGTGCAAAATGGTGGTTTTATTAAAGCACGGGGACAGGGCCCTTGGACAGGAAGAGCTGGGGTTGTGAGGGGTGGCTGATTATATACTTGGGAGTTGAGGGAGGCGAGGAAAAAGGAAGGTGGCCAAAATGACTTTCATATGTTAAAGAAGACTCAGGATCCTGGAGGCCTTGCTATTTTCAAGCTATGGATGTTTTTCCTTCTAGTAAAGCATTAACATTAAGATAGTTAGGAGCTTCCTGGAAGAATGTCACACTTAACCCCACCCAGGAGTGGAGGCGAGGGGAGAGGTTGCAGGGTGTCAATTTATGCTTTGTCTTCAGCTAGCCTTCTGCTCCCTCATCAGTACCAGAGAGTGAAACTTCAAACAAGTGGGTCAGAGTTAGAATGAAACAGGTTTTAGTTCATGGTAAGGAAGACCTGACAATTCAGCCTCAAGAGGAATTGTTTCTTTCTTTTCCTTTTTTTTTTTCTTCTTTGAGGCACCGGGAATAATTTGCTCATCTTCATTCATTTACTGCCTTCCTTCCACACTCCTGTATTTTAATGGAAGGCCTCCTAGGGTACCTGGGGAGAATTTGTGTGGTGAAAGAATTAATTCAGAAATCAAGCAGACCTGAGCTTTTGTTCTGGGGCTTGTCACTTAGCACCTGAACCTTAGCCAAATTACTTTAAGCATAATTTCCTCATTTGTAATAATAGAATTATTAACAGCTAATAATTCCTTTATAGTCCTTACTTTGTACCAGTCCTGTGCCCCTTAAATGGATTATCTCATTTAATCCTCACACCCACTGCCTGGAGATAGGTACCGTTATCACCACTAACCCCTTTTAAGGAGAGGAAACAAATTCAGAGGGGTTAAGTAATTTACCCAAATTCATTCAGCTAGTATGGGGTGGATCTGGGGATTCAAGGCCAAGCATTTAATCCCATTACATTATATACATAGCCTATATAAAAGGGAGCTGTCCCCGGGCATAAGGTCTGAAAATAGTAGTAGCTCAGTGAGTGTTCAGTGCCACTCTGTCTTTCTTCTTGTTTGGCATCACTTCTTATTTTTCTTTTTTTTAAATTTTTTAATTTTTAAGTAATCTATATCCAACGTGGGGCTCGAATTTACAATCCTGAGATCAAGAGCGGCATGCTCTACCTACTGCGCCAGCCAGGCAGCCCTGGCATTACTTTTTCATATAATCTGGGAGGCCAAACGATTAATCTGTGTATTACTTATGCATGAAATCAGGGATAAAAAGATAAGTAATTTGAGGTGGTATTTGTCAAGCCAAAATGAAAACTTTTTTTTTTAAAGATTATTTATTTATTTATTTGACAGCAAGAGAGGAACACAAGCAGGGGAAGCTGGAGGGGAGAAGCAGGCTCTCTGCTGAGCAGGGAACCTGATATGGGGCTCCATCCCATGACACTGGGATCATGACCTGAGCCGAAGACAGAGACGTTTAACGACTGAGCCACCCAAGTGCCCCCAAAATGAAAACTTAGACTGATTGGATTTACTCAGCAGATTTGATATCTCATTTTCCTGGAGAGTGTTAGGTAAAGCCAGTCAGACCTCTGACTCTCCCTTTCCTAGGGTCCTTATACTGGAGACACTCCTTCTTAACATAGTAACTTTTCAGTTTATTAGAATGTTAATACAACTGTCAGTCATTCCTGCCTTCATTTGACTTGCTTTGTGTGTTCCCCGGTATCAGCCCTTCTGAATTGGTTGTTTAGTGGATAGTTCATCCTTCAAATTGCATGTTTTTTTTTTCTTTATGGAAAATTTCTATTGTGAAAATCTTTAAGTTTATGAAACTTTTTTTAAAAAAGATTTTATTTATTTGAGAGAGAGAGCACAAGCAGGGGGAGTGGCAGGCAGAGGGAGAAGCAGGCTTCCCGCTGAGCAAGGAGCCCAACATGGGACTTGATTCCAGGAACCCAGGATCATGACCTGAGCCGAGAGCGGACGCTTAACCAACTGAACCACCCAGGTGTCCCTATGAAACTGTTTGTTTGTTTGTTTATTTATTTATTAAGATTTTATTTATTTATTTGACAGAGAGAGAGACAGCACGAGAGGGAACACAAGCAGGGGGAGCAGCAGAGGCAGAGGGAGAAGCAGGCTTCCCGCCGAGCAGGGAGCCTGATGCGGGGCTTGATCCCAGGACCCTGGGATCATGACCTAAGCCCAAGGCAGACAATTAATGACTGACCCACCCAGGCGCCCCGCTATGAAACTGTTTAAAAGGAAAAGAACAGGGGCACCTGGCTGGCTCAGTTGGTAGAGCATGTGACTCTTGATCTCAGGGTTGTGAGTTCAAGTCCCATGTTGGATGTAGAGATTACTTAAAAAAAATTAATAAATAAAAGGAAAAGAACAATCACCTACAACCTGTTTTTTCTACCAGCCTCCTTTTTTTTTTTTTAAAGAATTTATTGTTTGAGAGAGAGAAAGAACACACGAGCAGGGGGAGGGGCAGAGGGCGAGGGGGAGAGAGAATCTTAAGCAGGCTCCACACCCAGTGCAGAGCCTGATGTGGGGCTCGATCTCATGACCCTGAGATCATGACCTCAGCCTAAATCAAGTATGATGCTTAACCGACTGAGCCACCCAAGTGCCCCTAAACACACATGGGTTTTAAAGATTTATTTAATTTATTTTATAAAGAGAAAGCGTGTGCACAGGTGGGGGGAGGGGTAGGGTGAGGGGGAGCCCAACATGGGGCTTGATCCCAGGCCCCTGTGATCATGACCTGAGCTGAAACCAATAGTTGGATGCTTGACTGAGCCACTCAGGTGTCCCAAACATACATAAGTTTTAATGTGAGCTCAAAGTGGTGTAATTTGGGATCCTGCCTTTTCATGTAATGTACTGCAAACAAATTTTTTCTAAGATGTGATGGCATTACACATCAGATATGAGGATCCACTTGTGTGATTTTTCCACATTCAGTCAGTCCATTGCAAAGATACGTTTCTGGTATGAGGCAGATGGTGCCTTGGCAGTGCTCTGGTGTTACTTGGGCAGTATAAGCTTTTGGGACCCAAAGTTTAGTGGGGGAAAATGCTGTTTGAGGTAGCTTGCTGTGTGAATGTGGCCTGCTTAAGTGCCCCAAGAGCTCAGAGTGGCTACATTTTCCATCAGAACCACCTCTGATCCCTAAAGATAAATTTTATTCATATAGAAAATGACCACCAATCCAGTATCCAAAGATTTGATAAAGAATTACTTAGGAAAATATAAATTGTCAGAATGAAGACAAGAGGCAGAAAATATAAATAGAACAAAGAATGTATAGTTCTTCCTTGTCCAGCCTCGCAAATAGGGCCAGAAATCAGTGTCTCAGCTTTTGTTTATTTATTTTGTATTACTTAAAATTCATAAGAGTTGCAGCTTGTAGTTATTCATCTGTTTATTGGCTACTTTTTTGTCTTCCCCCGTGGACTAGAGGCTTCATGAGGACGGGAACTCTGTCTCTTTTGGTCTTGACCGTTTTTCTAGTCTTTAAGCAGATACTTGTTGAATGCATTAGCAAATGATTGTATTTAACCTGGAGATCAATTATTTTTTTTTGGAGTTCTGAGGGGTGCCCCTTTAAGTGAGCCCTTGGTCAGCATTGTTAAGTGGGGGTCTCCTCAAGGTTCCTGGAACTACAGGATACTGCATAATAGAGAAGGAGGAGCCAGTGGAGGGCACACCTGTGTTAGGATGAGAGCAGGCTTGAAAGAAGCCACTGGCAGGGTTTCCTGGAGCTTTTTGTTTTGAATAATGCCTGTTTGTCTTTTATGTGTAGTGAGTGATGCTACACTCTGGGCAGACTTTGCCTAAGTTTCATAAATATTTAATTGGCTTTTTCAGGAGAATAAAGGCAGCCCCGCTGATGACTGAAAATGACAAAGCATCCACCTAACAGACGAGGAATCAGCTTTGAAGTGGGAGCCCAGTTGGAAGCCCGGGACCGATTAAAAAACTGGTACTTTTACATTTTTCTGTTAATTAAAATCCTTCTGCTAGCACTGATAAAGAGGGGTAGCCTGGGCTTTGCTGTAATGTTTTCTTGCTCCCTGACTCTTGGAAGGTAGAAGGAGACTTAAGCCTAGAGCTGTGGAAATGTCCTTTCTTTTTGGTGCTGGGATCCTTCTGTCATGGAGACCATCCAGTGACTACTTGTTAATACTTGTTTCCCCTTTCTGCCTGTTTTGGGGGGTGGAGTGATGGGAAAAAGAAGCATGGATGGCTACAGGGCAGGGAAGAGTTAAAAGTGCCAGCTCTCTTGCTCTTGGCTGCCTGTCTGGAAGAAGAGCGGAAAGATCAGGGATGGAAGAATGAAGGAAAGGTATTAGATTGGAATAGTTTGTGTGTTGTGAACAACCCCTCCTGTTTTCTGGGTGTGTGTTATGGTTGAAATGTAGTCATCATTCTGTAGGGGTGATTAAATTTAGTACTGAGGGGTTGTAGTCCTTACTTGTCATTGACTTGTGAACTCTGGGTCGTAATTACTACTTTGAGCATCAACTTCATCTATAAATGTGTGGGTAGTAGTAATATCAACCTGAGAGTTTTTCTGAGAATCAAATAATAGAATATGTGGAGAAAGGCCTTCCTTACCAACTGTAAAATGATGGTTGTTGTTAAGAACGGCCTAGAATTTGGTCATTTGTTAATGCTTAAGGTAAAGGTGGGGGTTTCAGAACTCAAGCCTTTCTGAGTTTTCCTAAGGAAGAGTGTAGTCCTTTTGGGGAGTTTTCTCAAAATAAGCTGACCAATTCCTGGGGTGTAGGAAGAGAAGAGAGGGGAAAAGAGAAGCAGGGAAATGTTGGCTGGGGCAGGAAATGTCTCTGCTGCCTTTTGGGGCTAGAAGATTTGATATATGAATTATGGACATTTTGAACACCTAGTTGTTTTAGGCTGTTTGTATTATCTATAATTATTTCCCTTTTTTGTTTTCCCTCAGCTCTTTTTAAGGCAGCTTAATCAAGGGAAGAATTCTTTTTAAAAATGTGGAAAAAAATTAAAATATAGAAAAAGTAAAGTACAGCTAGCCATAAAATAATCTGTATGCTTATCACTCAGAATAAATAAATATTAATAAATGTTAATAAAATGAATTAGTATGTAAAAATTTAATATTAAGATTTATTAATAAATTAATATCACTCAGAATAAATAAAACATTTTTGTTTTATTATATTTATGTTTAAAAAATTAAGGACATAAAACATTTCTGATTTAATGCAAGTATTTTTTATACCTTACCGATTCAATTCCCCTTCTGTGTTCCATAGAGGCAACCAGCATCCCGAAGTTGGTTGTATCCTTTCTGTCCATGTTTTTACATTTTTACTATATATATGTATTCATAAATAATAGTTAGAATCACTTTAGGTATTTTAAAAATGAATATAAGTTTTATTATATTGTTTCTTTTCTTTAGCTTAATGTTTGTGTGATTTACCCATACTGATATGTAAGATACTCATCCTAACTTCTGTATAGAGTTCCGTTGTATGAATATACCATATTAAAAAATATATATATTTTCTTTATCCAGTCTCCTACTGATAGACATTTATATTCCAGTTTTTCACTTTATTTATTTTTAAAGTAAGCTCTAGGCCCAATGTGGGACTTGAACTAATAACCAGGAGGTCAAGAGTCACATGCTGTACCTACTTAGGGAGCCAGGCGCCCCTCCAGTTTTTCCACTTCAAACATAGTGTTGCTGGGGTGCCTGGTTAGCTCAGTCAGAAGAGTGTGCCACTCTTGATCTTACGGTCATGAGTTCGAGCCCCACGTTAGTGTAAAGATTACTAAAAAGAATAAATAAATTAAAAAAAACTAACACAGTGCTATTGTGAACATCTCTGTAAATGACTTTTTTGTGTGTCCGTTTGCAAGAATACTTCTTGGGCAGTAGCTTTCAAACCTTTTTTTATGGCAACTTATAGTAAGAAATATTTTTAAATCCAGTGTAGTACCCATCCATATACACATATAAATTTAACTGAAGCAAAAATTTTTAGAAACAGTCCTTAACCTTAGGACATGCATTGTATTCTTATGTTTTCCCTCTATGTTGTATGTATGTTTCCTGAACATATGCAGTATTGCTGGTCTAGAATCATTAATTTGGTTTTATAATCTAATGGTCATGAACTGCTGTTTGATAAGCCCTATTCCAGTGAATTTGTTGAGTAATATGTTATACACATTTTCAGTTTTACTGGAAATTGCCAAGTTTGTCTCCAAAATGCTTCTACTAAATTACACCCCCACAATAGTGCATAAAACTTCCTGTTTTTCCATGTCCTTATCAATCCTTGCTTTTTACAGACTTTCTGGTTTTGCCAATCTGTCGGTTATGAAACATTGTTTTATTCTATGTTGCCCATACTTCTAATGAGGTTGAGCATTTTCTAATATGTGTGTTCTCTGACTTGCTCTTTCCTATTTGTCTTTTCTGAGTGATTTATTCGGGTTTTACTAATATGTTATGGATTCTAATTATTTGTTGGTTTATGTTGCACAAATCTTCCTCCAGTCTGTAGCTTGTCTTTTCAGTTTGTTTCTGGTATCTTTCATGGCACACAATACTCTCCTGAATTCTTCTAAAAGTTTTAAAGTTTTGCTTTTCACATTTTGATCTTTATTTACCTAGAACTGATCTCATGTATGGGATGAACTTGGTCTAATTTTTTTATTCATGATTTAAATAATCAGTTGCCCCAACATCGTTTATAGGACAGTCTTTCCCCACTGATCTGTAATACCACTTCTTTTTTTTTTTTTTTTTATTTGAGAGAGAGAGAATGAGAGAGAGCATGAGAGGGAGGAGGGTCAGAGGGAGAAGCAGACTCCCTGCCGAGCAGGGAGCCCGATGCGGGACTCGATCCCGGGACTCCAGGATCATGACCTGAGCCGAAGGCAGTTGCTTAACCAACTGAGCCACCCAGGCGCCCTGTAATACCACTTCTATATACCAAGTCCCATACATAACATGGGTCTCTTCTTAGCTCTTCATTCTATTCTATTAATTTATATTTACTCTGGTGCTAATAGCAACCCATTATCTAATTCACATTGCTTTAAAGTAAGTCTTGATAGCTGATAAGTCAGATTTTGCCCCTTTGTGCTTTATTTGTTGTATTCTTAGACCTTTACTCTTATTTTTTAAAAAATTGAAGTATAATTGACATTCAGTGTTATATTAGTTTCAGGTGTAGACCTCTACTTTTAATGTGAATTTTTATTTTATTTTATTTTAAAAATTATTTTAGAGAGAAAGAACGTGCGTGTGCGAGAGGGTGTGAACGGGGAGGGGCAGAGGGATAGGGAGAGAGAACCCTTAAGCAGATTCCCCGCTGAGTAAGGAGCCTGACACAGGGCTGGATCCCAGGAACCTGAAATCATGGCCTGAGCAGAGATCAAGAGTCGGATGCTTAACCGACTGAGCCACGCAGGTGCCCTAAAATATTATGTTTTGTACTTATTCACATTTTCCTTTATAAACTTAAGTAATGTTTTATAATCTCCATAAAGCTTTTGCATGTTATCTATTAGACTTACTCCTAAGTACCTTCTAGTGTTTGTTGCTTCTGTGCATGGATCTCTTTTCTTTTATTGGAGAGCTCACACTTGCATGCGTGAGTAGGGGGAGAGGGGCAGAGGGAGAGGAAAAGAGAGAATCTTAAGCAGGCTGCATGCCCAGTGCAGAGCCCCACCCTGAACTTAGTCTCAAGACCCTGAGATCACAACTCCGAGATCATGACCTGAGCTGAAATTAAGAGTCCCACGCTTAACTGATTAAGCTACCCAGGTACCCCTTGTGAATGGATCTTTTTTTAAGATTGTATTTATTTGAGAGAGAGAGAGGGAGGAGAGAGTGTGTGTGTGAGTGGGGGGAGGACAGAGACAGAGAATCTCAAGCAGCCTCTGTGCTGAGCATGGGGCCCCATGTGGGGCTTGATCCCACGACCCTGAGATCATGACCTGAGCTGAAACCAAGAGTCGATGCCCAACCTACTGAGCCACCCAGGCATCCCTGGATCTTTTTATATTACATTTTCTCTTTGGTTATTGGTGGTGTTTAGTAATGCTGTTGAGTTTTGTTGTTGTTGACCAAATTCAGTGTGTGAACTTTACTGAGCTCATAGTTTAACTGACTGAGCCACCCAGGCATCCTACTGAGATCATAGTTTAAAAGCAACTGCTAAAAAAAGATTTATGACATTTATGAGATTGTTGGAAATTTGAACATTGATTAATGATATTAAAGCATCATTGTTAACTCTTAGGTATGGAAATGATATAGCTATGTTTTTTTTTTTTAAAGATTTATTTATTTATTTATTTGACAGAGAGAGACACAGTGAGAGAGGGAACACAAGCAGAGGGGATGGAAGAGGGAGAAGCAGGCCTCCTGCAGAGCAGGGAGCCCGATGTGGGGCTCGATCCCAGGACCCTGGGATCATGACCTGAGCCGAAGCCAGACACTTAACGACTGAGCCACCCAGGCGCCCCTATAGCTATGTTTTTTAAAAAGTCCTCATTTTTTAGGGGTGCCTGGGTGGCTGAGTTGTTAAGCATCTGCCTTTGGCTCAGGTCATGATCCCACGGTCCTGGGATTGAGCCCCGCATCAGGCTCCCTGCTCAGCAGGAAGCCTGCTTCTCCCGCTCCCACTCCCCCTGCTTGTGTTCCCTCTCTCGCTGTGTCTCTCTCTATGTCAAGTAAATAAATGAAATCTTAAAAAAAAAAAGTCCTCGTTTTTTAGAGATTACATACTGATATTTATGAATAAAATGATTTGTTATCTGAGACTTCAAAGATAATATGAAGGGACGAAAGGGTGGGAGGTAGAGAAAGCAAAAGTGGTGGTAAGTGGTGGATATGTGAGGGTTTACTGCTGTTAAATTTTGTATGCTAAACTTGTATCCAGAAACCTTGCTGCATTTTCATACTTGTCCTATTAGTTCTTCTGGATTTTCTACGTAGACTGTCATATATATGCAAACAGGTATATTGCCTCTTACTTTCCAATCCTTATGCTTCTTATTTCTTTTTCTTCCTTCCATCTTTGCTGCGTTTTCTTTCCTTCTCTCTCTCTCTCTCCAGTTTTCATTGACCAGGACCACACCGGCATGGTGTTAAATGGTAGTGCTGATAGTGGCCTTCTGTGTCTTATTGTTTGATTAACAGGAGCACATGTGACGGTTCATCATTAAGTATGATGTTTAATGTTAAGATCATGGTAGATTGTTTAATCAGATTAAAGTAGATTCTTCTTTGTCTGCTGGAAGTTGTTTTTGTTTTTTTTGTTTTTTTCCCCCTAGCCTGAGTGACTGTTGAGTTTCATCTAATGTTTTCTGGACATCTAATTAATTCACTGTATACATTTTTGTCTCTTCAGTGTATTAGTATAGTATATGACATTAGTAGATTTTCTAATGTTGAACAGTTCTTGCCTGCATGCCTGGATAGACCCTACTAGCTCATTTATATAATAAATTATGGGATTAAGTTTGCTAATATTTTATTTGGGATTTTGATATCCATGTTCACTAGTACTTTTGATTTTGATCTTTTCTTGCACCATCCTTTGTAGTTTCAGTCTGTTGTTACAGGAGTCTTAGGAAATGAGGTAGTTTATTCTCTCTCCCCACCCCCCCTCGCCGGAACAGTTTTGTTTTTTTTTTAAGATTTTATTTATTTATTTGACAGAGAGAGTGACGGCGAGAGAGGGAACACAAGCAGGGGGCAGTGGGAGAGGAAGAAGCAGGCTTCCCGCAGAGCAGGGAGCCTGATGTGGGGCTCAATCCCAGGACCCTGGGATCATGACCTGAGCCGAAGGCAGACGCTTAACGACTGAGTCACCCTAGTTTTTTTTTTTTTAAGATTTTACTTATTTATTTGAGAGAGAGCGCGCGTGCACGTGTGTGGAGGTGGGTAGAGGAGCAGAGGGGGAGGGAGAGGGGAAAGCAGACTGCGCTGAGTTCAGAACTCTATGCGGGGGTTGATCCCAGGACCCTGAGATGGGGACCTGAGCCAAAACAAGAGTCATGTGCTTAATTGACTGAGCCACCCAGGTGCCCCATCTGGAACAGTTTCTTGAAGCTTTACTAAATCTTGCCAATACCCCCCCTTTTTTTTTTTTTTTAAAGATTTTATTTATTTATTTGACAGAGAGAGACACAGTGAGAGAGGGAACACAAGCAGGGGGAGTGGGAGAGGGAGAAGCAGGCTCCCCGCAGAGCAGGGAGCCCGATGTGGGACTCGATCCCAGGACCCCGGGGTCATGACCTGAGCCGAAGGCAGTCGCTCAACCGACTGAGCCACCCAGGCGCCCCCCGCCTTTTTTTTTTAAAGATTTTATTTATTTATTCGTCAGAGAGAGCACAAGCAGGCAGAGGGAGAAGCAGGTTCCCTGCTGAGCAAGTAGCCTGATGCGGGGCTTGATCCCAGGACCCTGAGATCATGACCTAAGCCGAAGGCAGATGCCCGTGTGACTGAGCCACCCAGGCATCCGGCCAATACTCCTTTTGGTAAAAATAAATTTTAGACTTCAAATCAAATACTTTACTTTTTAAAAGTTTTTATTTATTTATTTATTCATTCATTCATTCATTCATTCATTCATGAGAGAGAGAGAGAGAGAGAGATGCAGAGGCAGAGGGAGAAGCAGGCTCCCCGCCTAGCAGGCAGCCCAATGCGGGACTCGATCCCAGGACTCTGGGATCATGACCTGAGCCGAAGGCAGATGCTTAACCATCTGAGCCACCCAGGCGCCCCACTTTTTAAAAGTTTTATTATTTTATTAGGTGAGGAGGAGCAGAGGGAGAGGGAGAGAGAGAGAATCTTGAATAGGCTCCACATGGAGCGTGATGTGGGGCTTGATCTCACAACCCTGAAATCATGACCTGAGTCGAAATCAAGAGTCAGACCCATAACTGGCTAAGCCACCCAGGTACCCCTCAAATTCTTTAATAGTTAGTGTTCTGCTATTTTCATTTTCTTTTTTTTAAAGATTTTATTTATTTATTTGAGAGAGAGAATGAGAGAGAGAGAGAGAGCATGAGAGGGGGGAGGGTCAGAGGGAGAAGCAGACTCCCTGCTGAGCAGGGAGCCCGATGCGGGACTCGATCCCGGGACTCCAGGATCATGACCTGAGCCGAAGGCAGTCGCTTAATCAACTGAGCCACCCAGGTGCCCTATTTTCATTTTCTTAAGTTAATTATCTTGATTTTATTTATGCTTATGTCATATTTTTTCAAGTATGCTAGCAATATAACATTATTTATATAGTAAATAGTAACATATGAAAAAGTTACTTGTAATTTTACCAACCTAACAAGGTAGTCTTTTTTGTAATTGCTTATATATATAAAATAGGCATGATCATGGGGTGGCTGCCTGGCTCAGTTGGTGGAGTATACAACTCTTGATCTTGGATTGTGAGTTTGAGCCCCACGTTGGGTGTAGAGATTGCCTAAATAATTCTGTTAAAATGGGCACGGGGCACCTGGGTAGCTCAGTTGGTTAAGCGTCAGACTCTTGATTTTGACTCAGGTCATGATCTCATGGTCGTGGAATTGAATCTAGGTCAGAGTCCGCTTGTCTCTCTCTCTCCCCTTTTGCCCCTCCATGCGTGTGCATGCTCTCACTCTCAAATAAATAAATAAGTAAATAAATAAATACAAATAAAATAGGCATGATCTATGTGTACGTAAGATTTTTATATATTCTTTTATTTTTTTAGTTATTATGGTATAATGTAATAGATATCTGTTCTCAAGTGGATAAACTATATTTCAGATGGTTATTCTACTTTTGTAGAACTTTTTGCTTCCATTTTTTTATTTTTAAATTTTATTTATTTATTTTGAAAAGATTTTATTTACTTAATTGACAGAGCAAGAGAGCACAAGCAGGGGGAGCAGCAGAGGGAGAGGGAGGAGCAGGGTTTGATCCCAGGACCCTGAGATCATGACCTGAGCTCAAGGTAGATGCTTAACTGACTGAGCCACCCAGGTGCCCCAACTTCCAGTTTGTTTGTAAAGATTTATTTAATTTATTTTTTAGAGAGAGAAAGTGAAAGTGGGAAGAGCAGAGGGAGAAGGAGAAAGAGAATCTCAAGCAGACTCCACGCAGAGCACAGAGCTTGGGACTTGATCTCACAAGCCTAAGATCATGACCTGAGCCCAAACCCAGGAGTTGGATGCTCAACCAACCGTGCCACTCAGGCACCCCTGCTTCCAGTTATTTGTTTGTTTTTTTTCCACAGTTCCACAGAAAGTAGTTTATTGCTTTTAGAAGAAAATAAGATGTTTTCAGAACTTTTATTAGTGAAGAAAAGCTGTTAGAACTTGAAATCTTTTCTAAAACATTATTTGGAAGCTGATAGAAAGCTTCTCACTTGCAGCCTGAGCTGTCCGATTAGACACAGCTAACTGCTTGGAAGCAGGGCTTGTGTTTGTGGCTGGTGTACCAGGTGTCAGGTCTGACCTCCTTGCCCCAGTGCCTGCAGTGCTCCTTCTCCAGCACCTGCTCATGGCTCTTCCTCGCCACCCCGCACCTTGCCGTCCAGTATGGACCCTGTCTAGGTGTGTTTGTTAGGTGTTGCCTATGGGCAGGCAGGGGGCCAAGCTACTTTTGGGGCAACACAGGCCAGGATCAGCTAATGAGAGCCTGGCACTATCTAAGGACAGCCAGAAGCCCCATGCCCAGTGCTGCCATTTCAGACGCTAGTCTGCTTGTGGGGTCAGCATGACTGATATAGATCAAGTGGGGACTCCCAGCAACTACAGATGTCTAAGGCAGGAAAACAAGACTGCCAGCTTGTGGCAGCTCCAACAATGATCCTCAAAGGCTGATCTTGACCTCTAACCCTGGCTAAGGAGAAAAGGGACCCCCACATAGCCTCATAGGAGAGAGGCCCTTCAAATTTTTTACTTATTTACTCACTTCATGGTAATTTAGCAAGCTCTATGTCGGGCAGTGAATAGAATGCTGTCCTGCCCACTTTTGTTGTCTTCAGGGGAACAGATCTTCTTAGGGGGACAGAGGGACCTGCTTGTGGCTAGAGTGGCCTGGTTTTAGAGGAATGTGAATGGGGCTAAGGGAAGGAATATGTATAGGCCCGGGGAAGGATGAGCTTGGTCAGCCTGGGGAGGTGGGAAAGGCTTTTCAGAAAAGGTGAGACTGGAGCCATAAGTAAAGCTACAGCAAACATTTGGGCAAAAGAGTTTTTTGGGGGTGGAGTATCAGTGCTATATGATCAGTTCTCAGGGTTGGATAGCTAGGTCCCTTTGGGTGCAGATGACTACACAGAGAAATCCAATTGTCCTTGAGTCACAGTCAGATAAGTTGGCTACCTTGAATGCCTTTCCAAACAGAAATACAGAAAATCAACAGCCCAGCCTGTGATCTTCAGGTTGTAAGTATTTCTACAAATGTTAAGCCCTTATTTGGTGTACTGATAAATGCTTGTAATTGAGGGTGATGAATTCTGGATTAGAGTTTCATATACTCTAATTACTAGCTGAGTTTACTTGGTCAAGTTACTTTACTTTTCCCAGTCCCAGTTTGCATGTAGGCAAAATGGGGAATTATATAATTGGATTCTGTGGATTAGATAGGATCATTCCTGTGGAAGAATTTGTATTCCGTATTACTAGGAAAGTACAGCCACTAGTTTTCTTCTTAATTATGTCTACTATAAAAATGAAAACATTATAGGGGCTCCTGGGTGGCTCAGTCGGTTAAGCATCTGCCTTTGGCTCATGTCATGATCCCGGGGTCCTGGAATGGGGCCTCTCATAGGGCTCCCTGACCACTGGGGAGTCTGCTTCTCCCTCTCCCTATTCTCCTCCCCCCTGCTCATGCTCTCTCTCTCTTTCAAGTAAATAAATAAAGTTAAAAAAAAAAATGAAAACATTATGGCCAGCTTATAAGAAGTTTTAGGACCAGACGTCTAAAGTTGTAGTGCTGCAATTCATGGATTATCTAACTTAATTTTCCACTTAACAGTACTGTGAGATATGGGTGCTATTATTTGCCTCATTTTATCAGTAAGACAGAGGAGACTCAGAGAGATGAAGTCATTTGCCCAAGGTCACACAGGGTTAGGACTGGGATTTGAATCCAGATAGACTGAGTTCATAGCCTTTCTGAAATAACCAGAATTCTCCAGAGTGTTTGTTTCTGACTCCTAAATTTTAAATAAATAAATAAATAAATAAATAAATAAATAAATATTTTTCTCTCCCAACTCCTACATTTTATTTTTAAAAATATTTGTTTATTTTATAGAGAGAGCTCTTGTGTGCTAGTTGGGGAGGGCCAGAGAGAGAGGGAGAGAGGGAATCTCAGGCAGACTGCCCGCTGAGTGCAGAGCCTAATGTGGGGTTCCATCTCAGAACCCTGAGATCATGACCTGAGCTAAAATCAAGAGTCGGACATTTAACTGACTGAGCCACCCAGGTGCTCTGACTCCTAAATTTTTTTTTAAGATTTTATTTATTTATTTGATAGAGAGAGACACAGCAAGAGAGGGAACACCAGCAGGGGGAGTGGGAGAGGGAGAAGCAGGCTTCCCGCTGAGCACGGAACCCAATGCGGGGCTGGATCCAGGAACCCCAGGATCATGACCTGAGCCGAAGGCAGACGCTCAACGACTGAGCCACCCAGGCACCCCCCTGACTCCTAAATTTTAAAAAACATATTCTGATAATGTTCATATGAATTCCTAATGCAGAGGACTGGACATTTAATTGGTTAGATATTGACATTGATTGCTTTGAAAAATAATGGAGAATTTGTTTTATTATCTTATTATCTTTAGTGGTTTTGTTTTCACTCTGAGAAAGTGATTTGTTTACATTACAATAAGTAGTATTTCTTCAGGGTGGAGCCACATATTGAGCTTTTAGTTTGTTGAGGTAAGATATAGTTGTGGGGGTTAGGGTCTAACTCTTTATCACTTATTTCCTTTTGATTTTTTTTTTTTTAAAGATTTTATTTATTTTGACAGAGAGAGATACAGCGAGAGAGGGAACACAGCAGTGGGAGTGGGAGAGGGAGAAGCAGGCCTCCCGCGGAGCGGGGAGCCCGATGCGGGGCTCGATCCCAGGACCTGAGCCGAAGGCAGACGCTCAACGACTGAGCCACCCAGGCGCCCCTCCTTTTGATTTTTAACTTGTGATTCCTTGGATTATTTGTTCTTATTTTGGAAGGGATCCTAAAGTAAATGAGGTTCAAGCTTTTTATTATGAAATTTTCAAACATAATGAAAAGTTGAAAGAACAGTATAATAAACACTGTACCTTCCACCTGTATTCACAGATTGTTAACATATTTACCCAATTTGATTTATATACTTTTTATAATGTAATTAATCATAATTAGCAATAATGTTACATGTAGTATCTAAACCATATTCAAATTTTCCTCTTGTTCCAAGAATGTCATTTTTCAAAATCGAGATCAGTCAAGATTGGCACATTACTTTTTTTTTTTTTTAATGGCAGAGAATCTACTTTTATTTTATTTTTCTAAGTTTATTTTTTTAGTAATCTCTACACCCACCATGAGGCTCAAACTCAGCATCCTGAGGTCACAAGCCATATGTTCTTCTGATTGAGAGCCAACCAGGTGTCCCTACATTTTTTTTTTTTTAAGATCTTATTTATTAGAGAGAGAGTGAGAGAGAGAGAGAAAGAGAGAGGAAGCATGAGCAGGGGCAGAGGGAGAGGGAGAAGCAGGCTCCCCACTAAGCAGGGAGCCTGACACAGGGCTCCATCCCAGGACCCTGGGATCATGACTTGAGCTGAAGGCAGACACTTAACCTACTGAGCTGCCCAGGTGCCCCAATTTATTTATTTTTAAGAGTTCTGAACAGTTGTTTTATAGAATATTCCACATGCTGGGTTGGTCACATTGTTTTCTCATGGTGAATTTCCCTTGCTTGTATTCTTTTTATATATTTCGTGTAAGCTGGAAGTTAGGTCTAGACATCAGAATTAACATTTGTTTGCAGAATGTTCCATTGGTTATGGTGTGTGTTTCATATTATATCACATCAGGGACACACAAAGGTAGGGTGTCCACTGTTCCATGTATCACTTAGATAAGGTGGTGATTGTCATCTCTCAACATTTTAAAGGTATATTTTTCTCTGTGGAAGTAGTAAATAATTTGTGGGGATGCTTTGGTACATGTCAGTATCCTATTAACCCACACCATTTACCTAATGATTTCAGCATCCGTTGATAATCCTTGCCTGAATCGTTATCACACAGGAAATGGAAGAACAGTGATTTTTTACCTCTGTCATTTGCTTTATATTAGCGCCATTCTTTTGCAAGAAGAGCTTTTTTTTTTTCCTTTTTTGTTTTTTAAAATTTTATTTATTTATTTGTCAGAGAGAGAGAGACAGAGAGAGAGAGTACAGTCAGGGGGAGTGGCAAACTCCCCACTGAGCAGGGAGCCCGATGCGGGACTTCCATCCCAGGACCCCGGGATCATGACCTGAACTGAAGGCAGATGCTTAACTGACTGAGCCACCCAGGTGTCCCTTTCTTTTTTAATTTTTAAGGATCACCAAAACTCAGATTATTTAGTGTGGTGTTGTAGTCAGATACATTAATTACTCTCTTTGGTGCTAAAATTATCTCAAATTTAGCTAGTGGGAGGCCCTTTAAACCGGGTTTTTTGTTCTTTTGACACACTTCTATTAGTCCTTGAGTATTTTCTTTTTTTCAGGCACTACTTAGAAGGCCCACATTTATTTTGCCCATGTCATCCTCCCTGGAGTCCGTCATTTTCCCAAGGAGCCTAATTCCTTTTAGGTGGAAGTAGTGTTTAGAAGTAAAGCTCTGGGCACTGGGTGTGTTTATTGCTGCTAGAATGTTACTGCTTTTAGGTCTTTTCAGTGGATAGAGCTAAGAAATAAAATTTTTGAGAAGTTGTGAGTTCATTTTGGTATTTCCAATTTAAATTTAATATTTTGTAATTTATATTTTGATTTTTTTTGCCTTTTCTCTTATTTTGAAAATCTTTATTTCTAAGATTCAATTTTTAATCAATCAATTAATTAATTAATTTTAGAGGGGGGTAGGGAGAGAGAATCTTACGCAGGCTCCATGACCCTGAGATCATTACCTGAGCTGAAACCAAGAGGTGGACGCTTAACTGACTGAGCCACCCAGGCACCACTGTGAGTTCCTTTTTAATACTCCTGCAGTATAATTTTCTACATTTTAAGTTATTTTTATATACATACAGTAAAATTCCTCCTTTTTTGGCATACATGCCTATGAGTTTTAACACATATATAGATTCTTATAAGCATCACAACTTACAGGATAAGGGGAACACCTAAAGAATTCGCTTATGCGATACCTTTGCCAGTATATAATTATTTGATTTTATTATTTTTTAAGCTTGTATTTATTTGTTAATTCATTTTATTTATTCTTTGAGAGAAAGAGAGCACACGAGTTCATGCTGCAAGTGAGGGGTGGAGGAGCAGAGGAAGAGGGAGAGAGAGAATCCTAAGCAGGCTCAGGCTCATTGCAGAGCCTGATGTGGGGCTTGATCTCAGGACACTGAGATCATGACCAAGCCGAAGTCAAGAGTTGTATGCCCAACTGACTGAACTACCTAGGTCCCCTAAGATTTTATTTTTATGTAATCTCTGTATCCAGTGTGGGGTTCAAACTCATAACCCTGAGATTGAGGGTCGCATGCTCCACTGACTGAGCTAGCCGGGTGCTCCTGATTATTTTTTTATTTATCTGTCTTTCCTACTAGAATGCAAGCTTAATTGAGGGCTGGTGGGGTAGATTGGGTTCTCTGAGAAGCAATGCAGTTGATTGATTTGGAAACTCCCCCATAGGGGGAAAGGGAGAGTGAGGGGAAGAGGCTGGGAGAGCTATCAGACTGTCTTGGAAGTCTTAACCCCTGGAGGGGGAGAGAAAAGGAAGGTAGGATGTCTTCCATTGAGTACAGTTCTCAGAAAGTTTTGGCAAAGGAGATGGGGATTTCTCAATTCAGCGTTGCTGTCAGAAGAGTCTTGTCTCCCAGGAAGAGTCTTAGTATACCTGCTCACTCAATCCTTGGCTGGGAGCAGCCCTAGGGAAGTGTGGAGATGGTACAGAGGTCGGATGGGTTTAGAGCCTTTGTAGCTGGGATCAGTTACTCTCTACTTGATAAGGATGCGATGGGTGCATTTGCAAGGCAGTCATGGGTGGGCTATTAATTTTGTTTGCTGATATATTTCTAGTGCCTGAAAATATAATAGGTAATCAAAGTATTTGTGGACCAAGTTCCAAATGATTGTAGGAAAACATTTTTCTAGGTTATTCTGATTGCTTGCATCTTAAGCCTGAGAGAGTTTTTTTTTTTAATATTGCAGAATTAGATAGCAATTATGTGCAGGACTAACTGTGCCAGGCTCCCCATGTGCAGCTTCTCCATTAAATCTTCTCTGCAAGCTATGTTGTTTATTGTTTCAATTTTATAAATGAGGGAAGAAACCAAGGCTCACAGAGGTAAAAGTCCTTTGTTCTAAATTACACAGCTAGTGTGTGGTGGAGCTGGGATTGAACCCCTGTTGATCTGACTCCAAAGACTGGCTATGCCTCTCAGGTGATTCCTTTCCCTAGAGATCTTTTTCTGAGTGCTCTTCCATATTTCCTGGATTTGCTGCTAGGTTGCCAAAAAAAAAAAAGGCATGAAAAGGGTTAAAGTATTTTTCAAAACCCATGTGACAGTAGATGTATATGAAGATATAAATGTGACCCAGAGTGGGTGAGTGAGTCTTTCTGGATTAATGCTTTGATATTTTTAATAGGTCTGTATCTTTGATTTATTTTGTCTGTGATGCTTATACGGAAGCCTGGTTTCTCTCTTACCTTGTCTACTATACGTATACTTACGTTAAACAACAATAGCAATGGTAGCTAACATTTATCAGAGATTTGTTGTGTGTCAGGTACGATGCTAATTGCCTTAATTGCTTTACATGAGGTATCTCATTTAATCCCCAAAAGCAAGGCCATTTGGAACTGAATCTCAGAAGTAAAATGACTTGCCCAAGATCACAGTTTTTTTTTTAAATTTTATTTTTAAGTAATCTTTTTTTTTTTAAAGATTTTATTTATTTATTTGACAGAGAGAGAGAGACAGAGAACACAAGCGGGGGGAGCCGCAGAGGGAGGCTCTCCACTGAGCAGGGAGCCCGATGCGGGGCTTGATCCCAGGACCCCAAGATCATGACCTGAGCCGAAGGTAGATGCTTAACGATTGAGCCACCCAGGCGCCCTATTTTTAAGTAATCTTTATTTTATTTATTTATTTATTTTTTAAAGATTTTATTTATTAATTTGACAGAGAGAGACAGTGAGAGAGGGAACACAAGCAGGGGGAGTGGAGGAGGGAGAAGCAGGCTTCCTGCCAAGCAGGGAGCCCGATGCGGGGCTTAATGCGGGGCTTGATGCGGGGCTTGATCCCAGGACCCCAGGATCATGACCTGAGCTGAAGGCAGACGCTTAACGACTGAGCCACCCAGGCGCCCCTTAAGTAATCTTTACACCAATGTGGGGCTTGAACTCCACAACCCTGAGATTAAGAGTTGCATGCTCTTCCAACTGAGCCAGCTGGGCACCCTACTAAGATCACAGATTAATCGCTGATGAATCTGAGACTTAACTTGGTTTTCTTAGAAAACTGTTTTATGTATACCTTACCAGAATTCATTTGTAAATTATCCAAACCAGCTTTTCCTTTCTAAATTCTGGGGTCCCAAAGAAATCACAGGATTAGAATTTTTATTATTTAGAGAAGGGAGTTTGTAAAATACAGATTTAGATTTTCCATGGAGGTTGTTAGTTCGCAAAACAGTTTATCTCACCATACAGGCTATGGATTATTGATAAGAATTCGTCTTTTAATTTTGGACCTACAACTTTGGGGCACAATTTCCAGATATCCATTTCCTACTCTATGGATGGTGTTATCCTACCTGCCCACTTTACCTCTAGGGTTATGCAGATGAACTGACTAGCATGTGAGAGGCTGCAGTCTCCTAGCAATGATGTTTGGTGGCTAGAACAGAAACTGCTAGTTCTGCCACCCTCTGCCTTGTTCCCTTCCTCTGTCAGCAGCGCACCATCTGCCTCCAACAGTAGGCCTAGCCTTCTCTCTTCTTGCCCAGAACACGGTGAAAAACTCCTTCTGTCTGTTGCTTTCCTGACTCTATGGCACATTTCCACTGCTTTGTTTCCATATAAGTTGATCTTGGTCTCCTTCCACTTTCTGTACAAAGGATTTTAAAATTTGAGTTG
Organism: Leptonychotes weddellii; assembly: GCF_054177405.1. Classification (NCBI taxonomy): domain Eukaryota; kingdom Metazoa; phylum Chordata; class Mammalia; order Carnivora; family Phocidae; genus Leptonychotes; species Leptonychotes weddellii. The sequence continues at coordinate 20,666,102 of NC_138378.1, read as the reverse complement.
CATAATGTCCTTAGCTCTCCTCTTAATTTTTTTTTTTTGTTTTTGTTTTGTTAGAATTATTTGTACTGATCAAGTCTGAGTTCCTTCTTCTTACCTCTTCACTTCTTGTACTATCCTTTTTTTTTTCCTTTATTTTATTTTTTTTAAAAAGTAATTTTTCACTGGGGCACCTGGCTGGCTCAGTCAGTGGAATGTGACTTTTGATCTCGGGGTTGTGAGTTAGATCCCCACATTGCAAAAATAAAATCTTACAAAAAATAAAAATAATTTTTCATTTCTGAGCTTTTCACATACATGTATTGAGTGTCTGCTTTGAGTCAGACACTAAGCTACACACTGTGGAATGAAGAAAAGTCATGTAGGCCCCTCAAGAAGTTTAGAGGCCACTTGGGTATTTGGCTCTGGCTTGTAGCATTGCCAGCCAATGATGTTAATCATATATTCTCATGTTTATGTCTTTGCTAATAGCTCATATTTATTGAGGGATTTATTCTTTGCCAGGAACAAGTCTAAAGGCTTTACGTGTTACACCCCGTGTAATTCTCATAACACTGCGAGGTGTGGGTATTTTTATTATTCCCATTTTATACATGAGGAAACAGGCACAGAGCAGTTAACTAAGTTGCCCAAAGTTGCACAACTAGTAAGTAATGAATTTGGGACTTGAATCCAGGTAGTCCGGCTTGTGAGTTTGGCAGGGTATGACTCTAATCCCCATGCTGTGTCTTGTACCTAGGATAGAAAGTGAAGTTTTTGAAATTAATTATATCATAAAGTGATACTTAACTCTGTACGGAGTTCATTTATAACCCCCTGAGGGAGAACAGTTAATTTCGTGTGTGGGAATTTTAGAAGGCTTAACAGAGGTGTCTTATGCCAAGGCATTCATTCAGTGCTAGGTGCTGGAGATAGAGCAGTGATTAAGACAGATGTAGTCCCAGATCTTTAGGAGCTGACATTTGGTGGAGGTAGATGGACCATAAACAAACAGACCCATACCTGTAAGGTTAGGTGGTGATAAATGCTAGAAAGAGAAATAAGTACTAACAAGTGGAAAAGAGTGTGACATGGTATGTGTATGAGGGGTGTTTTTTCATATAGAAGGTATTCAGGGAAGATCTTTCTCTTAAGGAGACATTTGAATAGAGATCCGAAGTGAGTGAGGGAGTGAGCCAGGTGGATATCCAGGGGAAAAGGGTTTCAGGCAGAGGCAGCCAAGGCACAGCATGCTGGGCATGTTCAAGGAGGGTAAAGATTAATGGTGCCAGAGGTAGGAGATGAGTCCACAAATGTCAGCAGGAGCCAGATCTGGCCATACTTGGGGGTTTGGACTTTATTCTGAATGTAATAGGAAGTCATTGAAAGATTTTAAACAGGGAAGTGACATTATCTGATTTCAGTTATTAAAAGTGGCTGTGGTTATTTCGTGTAGAATATGCTGAGGGCAGGCATGGAAAAAAAGAGGGAGAATAGTGAGGAGTCTTTTGTAGTAGTTTGGATTAAAGGTGATAGTTGCTTGAACAAAAAAAGCAGTGGTGGAAATGATGGGAAGTGGTCAGAATCTGAGTATTTTTTGAAGGTATAGCTGACACATTTGCAGATGATTTGTGAGAGACAGAGAAGAGTCAAGGGTGACTCCAAGGGTGTTTGGTCTAAGTACTAGTAGAATTACTATTTGCTGAAATGGGGAAAATCAGCTATTTGGTTTTGGACATGTTAAATATGGCATTCCTTTTAGATAACCAAATGGAGCTTGTTGAGCAGATGGTTGAATAACTAACTGAGTCAAGCATTGAGGTGTGAGCTCTGGGTTAGAGATAGAAATTTGGGAATTGGCAGTGAGTACTTGGGATTTAAAAAAATAGATTTTATTTTTTAGAGCAGCTTTAGGTTTGCAGCAAAATTGAGCAGAAAGTACAGAGAAGGCCCATCCCTTGCCCCCTCACACTCTCATTGCTTCCCCACTATCAGCACCCTGCAGGAGAATAGTACATTTGTTACAATTCATGGACCTAAATTGATCCATCATTATCACCCAAATTCCGTAGTTTACATTAGGGTTCACTTTTGGTGTACAGTTTGTGGGTTTGGACAAATTTATAATGACACATACCCACTGTTATAGTATTATTATACAGAATCGTTTCACTGCCCTAACAATCCTCTGTGCTTTGGGGCACCTGGGTGGCTCAGTCGTTAAGCATCTGCCTTCAGCTCGGGTTGTGATCCCGGGGCCCTGGGATAGAGCCCTGCATCAGGCTACGTGCTCTGCGGGAGGCCTGCTTCTTGCTCTCCCACTCCCCCTGCTTGTGTTCCCTCTCTCACTGCCTCTCTCTGTCAAATAAATAAATAAAAATCATAAAAAAAAAAATGCCTCTTCAAGTGTTCCTGTCCCCTTTTTTTTTAGTATATGTGCTGCCGAAGCGAGCACAAGTGTTCCTGTCCCCTAACCCCCAGCAATCACTGACCTTTTTACTGTCTCCATAGTTTTATCTTTACCATAATGTCATCAGCTGAACATACATTCAGTAGGTAGCCTTTTCAGATTGGCTTTTTTTCCATCTAGTAATATGCAGTTAAGGTTTCTTCATGTCTTTTCATGGCTTGATAGCTCATTTCTTTTTAACATTAAATAATATTACATTGTCAGAATGTATCACAGTTTATTTATCCATAAGTTTTCAGCTCATTTGGGTAAATACTAAAGAATGTGATTGCGGGGTGCCTGGCTGGTAGAGCATGCAACTTTTTTTTTTTTTTTTTTTTAAGTAGACTCCACATTCAGTATGGTGCCCAACATGGGGCTTGAACTCACAACCCCGAGGTCAGGATCTGAGCTGAGATCAGGAGTCAGACACTTCACCAACTGAGCCACCCAGGTGCCCTGAGCATGCAATTCTTGATCTTAGGATCGTTAATTCAAGCCCCCACCCCCCAAGAAAGATAGCATGTGATTGCCAGATTATATGGTATGTTCAGTTCTGTAAGAAACTGCCAAACTCTTTGAAAGTGGCTGTACCATTTTGCATTCCTGCTACCTGTGAATGAGAGTTACTGTTACTCCACATGCTCACCAGTATTTGGTGTCATCAGTGTTTTAGATTTTGGTCATTGTAATAGGTAAATAGTGGTATCTCATTGTTATTTAAATTTGCAATTTCCCTAATGAAATATGTTGAATATCTTTTCATATGCTTGTTTTCCATCTCTATATATTCTTTGGTAAGGTGTCTGTTAAGGTCTTTTGCCCATTTTTTGTTTGTTTCTTTGTCTTATTGTTGAATTTTAAGAGTTCCTTGTATATTTTGGATAACGGTTCTTTATCATATGTGTTTTCATGAGACTGGATGAGCTCATCTAGGGCTGTGCTGTCCAAAAATGTAGCCACTAGCCACATGTGGCTGTTTAAGTAAAATTGAAAATTCAGCTCCTCAGTCATACTAGGCACAATTCCAGTGCTCAGTAGCCACATGTAGCTAGTGGCTACCGTATCGGAGAGCAGAGATAAAGTTTTCAATGAGAAGGTTCTGTTGGATAGTGGTAATCTGGGGAGTCACTACAGATAAAAAGGAGGACTGAGCCCAGGAGCCTTCCTGTAGATGTTAGCAGAGGAAGAGGAACCAGCAAAAGAGACTGGGAAGGAGTGACCATTGAGGCAGGAGGAATTCCAAGAGGAGGATGTCCCGAGGCCTAGTGCAAAAAAGTATTTCAAGAAGCAGGGAGTAATCACTTCAGTTTGTGACACTGCTGGGTCAAGTAAGGTGAAAATTTAATGACTGTTGATTTGGTGACATTGAGGCTATAGATCATCTATAGCCTTGATCTTGACAAGAGTTGTTTTAGTGGAGCAGTGGGGACAAAATCCTGATTGGCATGAGTTCAAGGAACATGGGAGAGAGACTGGTGTGGTGCACAGTGGAGGAATTAGCCATTTACAGGAGCAGATAGTTCATTTATTATAAGGGGAAAAGGGAGACTGGGTATACAGATAGAAATGAAGGTTGACTGGTAGAATTGGTGATGGGAGCATGTGTTTTTTCTTTTTATGTGTGTGTTTTCTGTTTTAAACTTGAGTTATAGGGGCAGCTGGGTGGCTCAGCCAGTTAAGCGTCTGCCTTCGGCTTAGGTCATGATCCCAGGGTTCTGGGATCGAGCTCCGCATCGGGCTCCCTGCTCGGCAAGCCGGCTTCTCCCTCTCCCTCTGCCTGCCAGTCCCCCTGCTGTGCTCTCTCTCTCTCTGTCAAATAAAATCTTTAAAAAAAATAAAAAAATAAAATTGAGTTATAATTTACATACCATACAGTTCTATGAGGCTTGCCAAATTCATAGTCAAGCATGTACCACCACAATCAAAATGTAGAGTGCTTTTATCACCCCATAAAATTTCCTGTATCCCTTTGTAGTCAACTCCTTCTGCCATTTCCAGCCCTTGTTACCCATGATCCTATCCATCTCCATGTAGTTTCACTTTTTCCAGAGAGTCATATAAATGGAATTGTACGGTGTGTAGTCTGTTAAATTTGGCTTCTTACCATATTCACTTATAATGCTTTTGAGATTCATCCACACTTTAGCATGAATGAGTCATTTGTTGCTTTTATTGCTGAGTAGAATGACATTGTATGGATGTACCACAGTTTATCCATTTACCTGTTCAAAAATATGAATTGTTTCCAGTTTTTACTAAATATGAGAGAACGTAAGTTCTCATTTGTCTTGGGTAAATACCAAGGAGTGGGATTGCTAGGTCATAGGTTAAGTATGTGTTTAACTTGTTGAAAAACTGCCAAACTGTTTTCTAGTGTGGCTATTCCAGTTTGCATTTCTACCAGCAATGCATGAGAGTCCCAGTTGCTCTGTGTCTTTGCCAGCACTTGGTGGGATTCTTTTGATTCCCTCCTTTTTATTGTTTTTCTAAATTGAATTGTAATTTATATACCATAAATTCATTCTCTTAAAGCATACAAATCAGTGATTTGTAGCATATTCACAAAGTTGTACAACTATCACTACCATCTAATTTCAGAATATTTTCATCAGGGGCGCTTGGGTGGCTCAGTCATTAAGCGTCTGCCTTCAGCTCAGGTCATGGTCCCAGGGTTCTGGGATCGAGTCCCACATCAGGCTCCCTGCTCAGCGGGAAGCCTGCTTCTCCCTCTCCACTCCCCCTGCTTGTGTTCCCTCTCTCGCTGTGTCTCTGTCTGTCAAATAAATAAATAAAATCTTTAAAAAAAAAAAAGAATATTTTCATCACTCCAAAAAGAAATCCTGCATTAGCAGGCACTTCCTTTTTTCCCCTCAGCCCTCCCCAGCCCTGGGCAACTACTAATATACTTTCTATCTCTATAGATTTGCCTATTCTGGACATTTCATAGAAACCAAATGATACAATATGTGTTTCTTTGTGACTAACATCTTTCACTTAACATATTTCTTTTCTGTTTTTTTTAGATTTTATTTATCTATTTGACAGAGAGAGACACAGCGAGAGCAGGAACACAAGCAGGGGGAGTGGGAGAGGGAGAAGCAGGCTTCCTGCCGAGCAGGGAGCCCGATGTAGGACTTGATCCCAGGACCCTGGGATCATGACCTGAGCCGAAGGCAGACGCTTAACGACTGAGCCACCCAGGCGCCCTATTTCTTTTTTAAAAAATAGGCTCCATGGGCACCTGGGTGGCTCAGTTGGTTAAGCGACTGCCTTCGGCTCAGGTCATGATCCTGGAGTCCCTGGATCGAGTCCCACATCGGGCTCCCTGCTCAGCAGGGAGCCTGCTTCTGCCTCTGACCCTCCCCCCTCTCATGTGCTCTCTCTCTCTCATTCTCTCTGTCTCAAATAAATAAATAAAATCTTTAAAAAAAAAAATAGGCTCCATGCCCAATGTGGGGCTTGAACTCATGGTTTTGAGATCAAGAGTCATATGCTCTACCAACTGAACCAGCCAGGTGCCCCAAAGTTAACTACTTTGGATTACCTTCTCATTTTTTTTTTTTTAAAGTACGCTCCAAGCCCAGTGGTGTGGGGCTTGAAGTCACGACCCCGAGATCAAGAGTTGCATGCTCTACCAACTGAGCTAGCCAGGTGCCCCATTTAACATGGGATTTTCAAGATCATTTGTGTTGTAGCATATATCAGCATTCCTATTGATGGGTGAATAATATTCCATTATAGGGATATACTATATTTTGTTTATCCATTCATCAGTACATGAGTATTTATATTATTTTCACTTTTTGGCTATTACGAGTAATGCTGCTATGAATATTTGTGTATGAGTTTGTGTGTGGACATATGTTTTCATATTTCTTAGGTATCTAACTGAGAATAGAATTACTGGGTCAAATGCTAATTAACTTGTTTAATCTTTTGAAGAACTGCCAAAGTTTTTTCCACAGCGGTTGTACCATTTTATGTTCCTACCAGCATTGGGAATTCTTTTTTGATTGATTTTATTTTTTAAGTGGAATAGGAAAATCCTCAGCTAAGACTAAGGATATAAGGAAGGAAGGCTTGAGTTTGAGGAAAGAAGACAAGGTATGAAATGTCATTTAGAAGATTGAAAAGGGATTGGTTGTGAGAAATGTGGTAGGATTGCTGATGCCATTAAATTCCGCTAAAGTCCCATTGGAGGTTGGTGGTCATGGAGTTTTTTCAGTAAGAATTTTATTTTATTATTTTATTTTTTAATTATTTTTAAATTTTAAGTAGGCTCCACGCCCAGTGTGGGGCTCGAACTCACAACCCTGAGATCAAGAGTCACATGTTCTACTGACTGAGCCAGCCAGGGGCCCCTATTTTATTTTATTTTTTAAGATTTTATTTTTAAGCAGTCTCCACACCCAATATGCAGCTCGAACTCACAACCTTAAGTTCAGGAGTCGCATGCTCCTCCGACTGAACCAGCCAGTAGCCCCAGCTTTTTATTTTAGAACAGTTTGAGATTTACAGAAAAATTCCAAAGATAATACAGTGTTCTTGTATATAACATACCCAATATCCCCTACTATTAACATTGTACATTAAAAATACGGAAATGTAAGGTACATTTCTTACAATTAATGAACCAATATTGGTTTATTATTATTGGCTAACGTTCATACTTTATTCATATTTCCTTAGTTTTCCCCTAATGTCCTTTTTCTGTTTCAAGAACTCATACAGGATACATTACATTTAGTAGTCATGTCTCCTTAGGCTGCTCTTGGCTGTGTCAGTTTCTAGGTTTTCCTTTTTTTTTTTTTTTAAGATTTTATTTATTCATTTGAGACACAGAGATACACAGAGAGAGAGCATGAACAGGGGGAGAGGCAGAGGGGAAGGGAGAAGCAGGCTCCCCGCTGAGCCAGGAGCCTGATGTGGGGCTCGATCCCAGCACCCCGGGATCATGACCTGAGCTGAAGGCAGATGCCCAACCATCTGAGCCACCCAGGCACCCCTAGATTTTCCTTGTTTTTGATGATCTTTTATTTATATCCATGCTGATGGATTCATACTTCTTTTAGACTTTGGGTTATAATCCAATACTGCTTTATTTTGTTGTTCTTGTTACATTGGGAGCTCTTTCAGTTGCCTCTTGTGTCCTTTGGACATACACCCATCATCACCATGTGTGTGTGTGTGTGTGAGAGAGAGAGAGAGAGAGAGAGAGTTTCTTATTTCTGGCACTACAAAATATCTTAGGCTCATCTTGTATATTTCCTGCTCCAGTCCTGCAATTAGCCATTTATCCAAAGAGCCCTGGTACCTTTTGTTGGAAAATGGTATTAAACACAGAGATCTGGGTGCTAGGTGTGCTCATTGCTACTGAGTTGTTGTTGCTTCTCGCCTCTGGATTATTATCATTCTTAGAATGAAAGATTATATATATACATATATATGTATATATATACACATACATATTTTATTACAGTGGTAGAATGTACTTTTTTTTTTTGAACAGTAAAGTTTTACAGAACTCAACAGGCTATAGAACCTCTACAGCCCCCTTAGGTCCTCTTTTCCACCCCATCATCTACTTGTCAGATCTTGTCAATCTTGTCAGATCCACATACAGAATCTATCCTGACTCTCACACTGGCTGCTATCTCCACCCTCCCCCTCTGGCCTAAAGCCTCTATCATGTATCTTCTGGACCCTGGCATTAGCCACCTAACTAGTCTCCTATATCCTAGACTGAGCTTCCTTTCCTCATCAGGCTCTTTTCCACTCAATAGCCAGTGGTAGGCCCTGGATTTTAATTTTAATTTTTTAACTTTTTTCTTCCTTTCTCCCTCCTTTTATTTATTTATTTATTTATTTATTTATTTATTTATTTATTTATTTATTTATTTCCCCTTGACCCTGAATTATTATTTTTTTACGTAGGCTCCATTCCCAGCATGGAGCCCAATACGGGACTTGAACTTGCAAACCTGAGAATGAGACTGGAGTTGAGCTAAGAGTCAGATGCTCAACTAACTGAGCCACACAGGCCCCCCCAACCCTGAATTTTTTTTTTTTAAGATTTTATTTATTTATTTGACAGAGAGAGAGAGACAGCGAGAGAGGGAACACAAGCAGGGGGAGTGGGAGAGGGAGAAGCAGGCCTCCTGCCAAGCAGGGAGCCCAATGCGGGGCTCGATCCCAGGCAGATGCTCAATGACTGAGCCACCCAGGCGCCCCTCCAACCCTGAATTTTTATTTTATTTTATTTATTTATTTTATTTTTAAAAAGATTTTATTTATTTATTTGACAGAGAGAGAGAGCACAAGCAGGGGGAGCAGCAGGCAGAGCGAGAAGCAGGCTTCCCGCTGAGCAGGGAGCCCGATGTGGGACTCGATCCCTGGATTCTGGGATCATTACCTGAGCCGAAGGCAGCCACTTAGCCAGCTGAGCCACCCAGGAGCCCCCAACCCTGAATTTTTAAAAAACTTTCTGATAATAATAAATCATGGTAGTTTATAGTTGTAAGACATTGAGGGGTGCCTGGGTGGCTCAGTCGTTAAGTGTCTGCCTTCGGCTCAGGTCATGATCCCAGGGTCCTGGGATCGAGCCCCACATCAGGCTCCCTGCTCAGCGGGAAGCCTGCTTCTCCCTCTCGCTCTGCCCCTGCTTGTGTTCCCTCTCTCACATTCTCTTTGTCAAATAAATAAAATGAAATCTTAAAAAAAAAAAAAAAGACATTGATTGAATATAGAGAGCAAATATGCTACTCTTTTAAAAATTTTTTTTAAAGATTTTATTTTTTGAGAGAGAGAGAATAGCAACAGGGGGTGGGGCAGGGGGAGAAGCAGTCTCCCAGCTGAGCAGGAAGCCAGGACCCTGGGATCATGACCAGAGTTGAAGGCAGATGCTTAACTGACTGAACCACCCAGGTGCCCCTCTCTTTTTTTAAAATTTTTAAAAAACTTTTTTTGAGGTATAATTTATATTAGAGTGCACAGATCTTAAGTGTGTAGCTTGATGATCTCTTATACATGGATATATGTGTGTAACCACCACCCAGATCAAGATATAGACATGTTCCCACACTCAGTCATACAGCCCGCTCCATCCCCAAGGAAAGGATTATTTGTGGTCATGCATTTCAAGTGAGACCCATCAGCATGTTGAGTGCATTATCTGGCCGTAATCAGCTGCCTGGCTGGAGAATGTGGAGAATCTGATTTACCTAAGGTTGGGGTTTATCCAGGCAGGTATGATGGAGGGAGAGAGGGGCCGGGGAGTCAGAAGGAAGTGAGATAAATGGACGAGATTTCCAGGATGGGAGTGAAGGTGAGAGCAGGCAGAAGGAACAGTGTGAGCAAAAGTATTTAGGGCTCAAGGAATGTGATGTAGTCTCAGAATCCAGAGAGGGAACACATCAGGAGTACTGGAAGGTTGGGCTAAAAAGGGAGATGTTAATCAGGAGAGAGAGAGACATAGGTCCCTTTTAGGAACAGAAAAGTGGTGGTGTTTATTCAGTCACCAAATATTTACTGAGTGTCTCTGTATCAGGCCCTTTGCCTGTACTGATAGAGGGGCATAGGTTGCCTGGATGTACTGACTATTCAGTTGCTGCTGATGAGAAATGTTGTGGATGGAGAGGAGAGATGAATTTAAGACATTTCCGGAGTTAGAAGTGTCAGATGTTGACTAATAGAGGTGGTGAAGGGGTAGGGAAAGAGTTAAGGCATCTAAAACAGCACAGTTTTTCTGCAGCTTAATAGTTAGCCTTTTGTTTTTCACTAAATACAGCTTCCATTTCCATCCTTTCTCCAGCAAAGGCTGGGATGGTTTAGAATGTTACTTTTGTGCATAGAACTCTTGCTTCTGGTGCGTGCACTGAGCCAGGAATAGAGGCGCACTCTTGAGTGTTGAAGTAAATGCATATGTATTTGCAGAAAGGCTATTTTTATATATAGAAAGAATGTGGAAGCAGCCTGAATGCCCAACCCCTGGGGGAAAGTTTAGGTAGATTTTGGGCTAGCCATCAGGTGGACTGTTAGGTGGCCAAGATGAAAGACACCTTTATGGACCTGTGTCACTACAAGGATATTTATATGTGAAGTCAGATTAAGAGCAGAAGGCTCCTCACTGGGTTTAGTCAGAAGATCTGGATACTGATCTTGCTTACCTTCTCCTAATCATTCTTTTGACCCTCCATTTCCACAAATGTAAAATGGGTGCGGTGATAATGACAGCTGCTTAAGTGCTCATGAGATTGTGGTAAAGATCCAGTGAGATCCTTACGTAATGGGAGTTCTAACCCCCACAGTCAGTGGCACACATTGGTTATTAATAGCCCTGTGAGTGAACCCTGCCCAGTTGGAGTGGGATATCAGAGGGAAATTTTTATCCTTCTTGGTCCTCCTTTTTTTTCCCCTCTGTAATGTTTCTTTAGTTCGTGTTTCTGCTGTGTGTGGGGGGGACCAAACAGATTCCTGCCAAGCACTGTCTAGCTGCTCTAATTTAAGCATGTGCACAGTGTGTGGGGTTGGGCAGCTTAATTTTACTCATAAGCAGCCAAGACTGAGCAGCAAGCCTTCTGGGATTTGAAGTCATTTACTGTGGACAAGCCAATATTGTCTCCCTGTGTTAGATCTAGACTGTTCTCTGCCTTTCTGGACATGTACATGGCATTATTCTCTCTCATTTGGTGTGAGCTTCACTCTGCTACAGTCCTCTCTTTTCCTTGGTGCAGCCCTTGGGTAGATTGGCTTATCTGGTAGCTTAGAGCAGTGTTTCTCAAACTCAAAAATGTGAGGACTGGCACCTCCAACCTGTATACTATCTATGGATCCCACTTTTAATAGCATTGGAGCAAAATGATACTATGTTAGCTCTGATAAAGATGGTCCAGATTATGGAAAAGCACATAAAACATTTTTCATGGAGACCTTGTGGACTGCTAGCTCTGTGTTCACCAGCACCCAGTGGTCCATGGACTGCTGTTGGGAAACAGTCATTTAGGGCCCAGCTGCCCATCCGCACAACAGGTATGGGATCCATAAGGTTCCTGTGCAGCTTTCTGCATGGAATTACTGTTTCCTTTCCCACCTTCAGTTTTCTGCACTACTTTGTCCTCTTTTGTGCTTCCCTTCCTCTGTACCTATGCTGATTAACTCATATTGCACCCTCTCAGAAACACTCTCCAGCCTCACTGTCTCCTTGATCACCTGGAAAATGCCTCTTCACCTTTCAGAATTAAAAGCAAGTGTCTCCTCTTCATTAGCATTATCTTCATTCCCTGTTGGCCCTAGAACACTCTTTTGCTCCTCTTTACCCTACTCTACCTTAGATAGTCTTCTGTTGTTGCACCTGTGATAATTTATTATCATTACGTGGGTGTGTAGACACATGTTTATTCCCCTGAGGATTCTGCAGTGAATACAAGACAGATACTGCTATAGGTTTTTGTAGTCTCTTAGGGAAGCCAACCATAAACATAAACAAATAAATGGAGAAACAAAGGAAATAATTATAGACTGGGGTAAGTGCTATGAAGGAAGCAAGTGGGAAGCTGACATAGACTGGAAGGAGAGGGGGGCTGCTTGAGATATTGTAGTCAGGGATTCTGAGGCTGCAGAAGGGTAAGACTGTTGCCTGGGAAGAGTGGGCAGGGAGAGATGTTTCAAGTAAAAGGAGCAGACTGGATATGGGAAGGTATGTGGTATGTCTGAGGAAATGAAAGGCCTAGTATGTCTTAGAACATAGAATCTGTCTTCCTTGGGGCGCCTGGGTGGCTCAGTCGTTAAGCGTCTGCCTTCAGCTCAGGTCATGATCTCAGGATCCTGGGATGGAGCCCCACATCGGGCTCCCTGCTCTGCGGGAAGCCTGCTTCTCCCTCTCCCACTCCCCCTGCTTGTGTTCCCTCTCTCGCTGTGTCTCTCTCTGTCAAATAAATAAAATATTAAAAAAAAAAAAAAAGAATGTCTTCCTCTGCCAGCTGCTGTGGTCACATGTCTTCATAGATTTGGCCCTGTATTTCCAAACCCAGGCACACTTCCTGTCCCAGAGCAGGTCTCAAAATGTCTGTTGAGGGCGCCTGGGTGGCTCAGTCGGTTAAGCGTCAGCCTTCGGCTCAGGTCACGATCCCGCGGTCCTGGGATTGAGTCCCATGTCTGGCTCCCTGCTCAGCGGGGAGCCTGCTTCTTCCTCTGCCTGCCACTCCCCCTGCTTATGTTCCCTCTCTTTCTCTCTCTCACTCTCAAATAAATAAAATCTTAAAAAAAAGAAAAAAAAACCCTGTGGAATTGATGAATTTCTTTCTTTTTCTTTTTTTGTCCACTCTCCTGGTCTCTTTATGTTTGATTGGCTACACTGGCCTTCTGTGGCTTCTTGGTTGGCTTAGTGGACAGTTATACCCCTTGCTTAAAATAAGGTCACCATAGTAACCTAATTTACTATGAAGTTTAGGTTATCTGTCCTTCCCAAGTTGAATTTTGGAAAAATATGAGTTTTAAATACTTTTTGGCCTTTGGAAGAAAGCTCTTTTGTAACTAATTTTGTCTTGGTGCTGTGGTCAGTTCCTTTCAATTTAGCAGTTCTTTTTTTGTTTAAAAATTTATTTATTTATTGGAGAGAGAGAGAGTATGTGCACATGAGCGGGGAGGGGGGGAAGGGCAGAGGGAGAGGGAGAGAATTTCAAGCAGACTCCCTGCTGAGTGCAGAGTCCGACATGGGGCTTAATGTCATGACCTTAGCCAAAACCAAGAGATGGACACTCAACTGATTGAGCCACTCAGGCACCCCCAATTTGACAATTCTTGTATGGGGATCTTTTTGTCTTTTTGACTTCTGCAACATGGATATCATTGGTTTATTTTGATGATTCACCTTGATTTGTGTGTGTATTCCTATTGCTGTTTTGTGACTCTAGGTATTCATAATCAAATCTTTAAAAAAAAAATTGTTTTGGGCGCCTGGGTGGCTCAGTCGTTAAGCGTCTGCCTTCGGCTCAGGTCATGATCCCAGGGTCCTGGGATCGAGTCCCACATCGGGCTCCCTGCTCGGCAGGAAGCCTGCTTCTCCCTCTCCCACTCCCCCTGCTTGTGTTCCTGCTCTCGCTATCTCTCTGTCAAATAAATAAATAAAAATCTTTAAAAAAAAATTGTTTTTAAAGAGTTTATTTGTCAGAGAGAGAGAGAGCACACAAGCAGGGGGAGTGGCAGGCAGAGGGAGAGGGAGAAGCAGGCTCCCAGCTGAGCAAGAACCCTGGGATCATGACCTGAGCCGAAGGCAGACGCTTAACTGACTGAGCCACCCTAGCGTCCTATCAAATCTTTTTAAAAAGGACATTTGGGGGCGCCTTGGTGGCTCAGTTGGTTGAGCATCCGACTCTTGATTTCAGCTTGGGTCATGGTCTCAGGGTCATGGGATTGAGCCCTGTGTCAGGCTCTGTGCTCAGTGTGGAGTCTGCTTGGGATTCTCTCTCGCCCTGTCCCCCCAGTTGTGTGCACGCTTGTGCGTGCTCTCTTTCTCTCTCTCAAATAAATAAATAAAATCTCAAAACAAACAAACAAACAAAAAGTAGGCACCGGCTGGCTCAGTTGGTGGAGCATGCGACTCTGATCTCAGGGTTGTGAGTTTGAGCCTTGCATTGGTTGTGGAGATTGCTTAAAAATAAAATCTTAAAAAAAATACATTTGATGAACATTTATTGAATGTCTATGCATTCAATATGCAGAACAGTCTGAAGGAAATTCAGACATTTGGCAAACACCTCTCTTCATCTTTCAAGGTTCAGCCCAAGTGCTAAGTCTTCTTCTTTAAAGCTGTTTTCCTAACCCTCCAGTACCTGATGAAAAAGTTTGAAGTGGACTTCCACTCATTTGCTGCCTCTGAGGAAGGTGAGCAAAACTAGTTTTGGGTAAATTAAGGAAGAGACTAGGAGTTGAGTGGTAAAAAAAAAAACCAACTTTAAAATAGAAGGGTGCAGGGGCCCCTGGGTAGCTCAGTCATTTGAATGGCTGACTCTTGATTTTGGCTCAGGTCATGATCTCAGAGTCCTGGGATTGAGCTCCTTGTCAGCCTCCACACTCAGTGCAGAGTCTACTTTTCCTTCCCTTCTCCCTCTGCTTCCCCGCCCCCCCGCGCTTGCCCACGCTGGCTTGCTTTCTCTCAAATAAATAAATAAAATCTTAAAAAGAGAGAGAGAGAGAGAAGGGTCCAGGGCATCTGGCTGGTGGGATATGTGACTCTTGATTTCAGGATCAGGGGTTCGAGGCCCACTTTGGGAGTAAAGATTATGTAAAAATAAAAAATCTTTACAAAAAAAAAAACAAAAAACAAAAAATCTTTACAACAGATTAAAAAAAAATGTGTCCACTCACGTGCTTTAGAAAGGGGGTAGGGGAGAGCATGCAGAAACTTAGTCTCTAGCCCAGGCATGCCATAGGAAATATTGTCTCTTTTCTGTCTGGTTCTGGTCACAGGGTATAGGTAGGCCAGATAATTTTAGGCCTGATACTCCTTAACTCTTTTCCTTCCAGAGATCAAGAATGTTCTTGGTCTTTTTGTAGAGACGGATGGCGAATTCCAAGGAACCCACCATATTTCTCTTTGGGCCCTTGCTACTCTAGAAGCCCTGATGTTTGGTCATCTATTTTGTAACTCCAGGACCTAGCCATTTGTCTCACAATATAAATTTATGGAGCACCTGGGTGGCTCAGTCAGATAAGCATCTGACTCTTGGTTCCGGCTCAGGTTGTAATCTCAGGGTCGTGTGATCAAGCCTTGCATTGGCTCCACACCCAGCGGGGGTCTGTTTCAGTTTCTTTCTCCCTCTTCCCTTGCCCCTCCCCAATGCAATCTCTCTCTCAAATAAGTAAATAAATCTTAAAAAAAAAAAAAAAGAATATAAATTTAGGAATGTTTGTTGAATAATGGAATCAATAGCGAGTAGTTTCTGCCCTATAAAGTGCTTAGCATGTAGTGTTTGTATTTGCCACTTAAAAATCCTGTTTGTGGGACGCCTTGGTGGCTCAGTCGGTTAAGCACCTGCCTTAGACTCAGGATGTGATCCCAGGGTCATGGAATCGGGCTCCTTGCTCAGTGGGGAGCCTGCTTTTCCCTCTGCCTCCTCCCCGCCGGCCCCACCTCTGACAAAATCTATAAAAAAAAATCCTGTTTGTGAGTTGAGTTTGAAATGTTTTTATTGAGTCTTGAGCTCTTTTCTTCAAAGGAAAACTATCGAACATTTAAACTATATCTGATGGTCATTTCAAACTCTCTTATTTAGGCAAAATTAATTCAAGAAGAGGTAGAAAACATGACCAGATTAGTAACCATAGAAGTGATGGAAAAGGTCAATAAAGAATTATCTTGAAAAGATCTCAGAGTAGGCGGTTGAATAGAAATGAAGTCAAGCTTTTTAGTACTTTCTCTGAGGTTAACATAGCCTAATACTAAAACTGGGCAGGAAAGACATATGAGGAACCTTGGACAAATCCTACTGGCAAAAGAGACACAAAACTTGTCAGTAAACACCAAATAGACACTTACTAAATGAATGACACACACAACCAAATATGATGTATTTTAGCAGGATAATGTTAACTTAAACTTAGGAAATCTGTTATTTCATTATATTCATAGAGTAAAAGAGAAAAGCTGTATAATCATCTTTTTTTTTTTTTAAGATTTTATTTATTCATTTGAGACACAGAGATAGAGAGAGAGCATGAGCAGGGGGAGAGGCAGAGGCAGAGGGAGAAGCAGGCTCCCCGCTGAGCCAGGAGCCTGATGTGGGACTCGATCCCAGGACCCTGGGATCATGACCTGAGCTGAAGGCAGACGCTTAACCATCTGAGCCACCCAGGCGCCCCAAGCTGTATAATCATCTTGACAAAATCTGAAAAATCTCAATTTATTCTCCATGAATCCTTGGTAAGTAGGTGTGGAGGAAAACTTCACATTAAAGGCATTAATTAGAAAATTTGACAGACTTAAGACTTAATGATGAAACATTGGAGACATTTTCATTAAAGAGAAGGATGCCAACTATTTGCTAATTTTCAGCATCATCTTAGAAGCACTAATGAGTATGGTAAAACGAAAAATAAATGGTAGGTATCAGTATTGAAAGTGAGATAGTATAGTCATAATTTGAATATGATATGATAGTCCACCTGGGAAATGCAAGGGAATTAATTGATAAATCATTGGCTAGAGTTTGAATAGGTTCAAAAATCAAAACAATGTAACAAGGTATACAGTGAGAATGATTGCTTCCACTACTTTGTCCTATACCTGTTCTGTCCTCTATAGGTAACCAGTTTTTTTAGTTTCTGTCCATCCTACTAGTGTTTATTTCAATACAAACAAAACAAATACATTTTCTGATTTTCCTCTTTTGTAACAAGGAAGGTATCATAAGATATGAACTATTCTGTAGCTAGCCATTTTAAAACTTAACATGTCTTAGAAATCTTTCTGTATCAATTCACAGAATGTGTTCTCGCTCTCTTTTTTTAAGATTTATTTATCTTAGTGAGAGTCTTAAGTAGACTCTGCTGAACATGGAGCCCGATGTGGGGCTCAATCTCACAACCCTGAGGTGATGACCTGAGCCGAAACCAAGACTTGGTCGCTCACCCAGGCACTCTTTTTTCTCTCTCTTTTTTATAGCTGCATAATATTCTGTTTTGTGGATGTGCCAAGCAGCATAAAAATCCCGAAACCATGAAGCTGTTGGCTGAATGTCTGCTCATTACATACTTTTCAGAACTTTTAATTTATAAGTATTTATTTTTGGGGGACCTGGGTGGCTCAGTTGGTTGGATGTCTGACTCTTAATCTCAGCTTGGTTCTCAATCTCTGGGTCGTGAGTTCAGGCCTTGCAGTGCTGGGCATGGTGCCCACATTTTAAAAAAAATATTTATTTTTCCTTACACAACTATTATGTGATTAAATCCTTGTAAAAATTGAAACTACAGGGGGTGTGGGTGTTCCAGTCAGTTAAGTGTCTGACTTTTTGTTTCGGCTTGGGTCCTGATCTCCGGGTTGTGGGCTCTAGCTCCGAGTCTGGCTCCATGCTCAGAGTGGAAGTCTGCTTGTTCCTCTCCCTCTGCTCCTCCCCCTGCTTGCACTCTCTTTCTCTCTCAAAAAATAAATAAGTAAAATCTTAAAAAAAAAAGAAAAGAAAGAAAAAGAAAATTCAAACTACTGGCAAAAGTCTCTTGGCCGTTTCCAGTACCTCTTTCCCTCCCTAGAGCTTACTTTTGTTACCAGTTTGGTATTTGATATCTGTTCCTTTCTGGCTAATATTTCCATTAGAAATGTGATTCCCAGCTGCAATGTTAGTTTGGAATCTAGAGTCTCATCAGTGGCTGTTAGTTACATGTTGAAGTTGGAAATTCTTTTTCCCTTTTTCTGTCTATACAGATTCCATTCACAACGTTAACCTTTTGACTTCTTCCCCAGCACCCCTAATGGTTGTCCAAATATTTAGGTTGCACCAGATAAAATTATTGTTTTTGTAGGTAAAAAGTAGTTATCAGTGGTTTTATGTGGTTTCACCTAATAGTTTTAAAACTTAATTGGTTCACATGTCTGATTCTCCTCAAGGGCAGGAGCCAGAACACATACACTTTATAATCCCTTTCAGGACCTGGGATTGACTGGACAGATCAAAGTCACTTAATAAAGTTCTGTGGACTGATAAAGCTGAGCTGTTTTCCAAGGCAACTAGCAATTTTGATCCACCAAGTCTTCCCTTTTCTCTGAAATGCAGTTAGGTTTCCCCATCCTCCATGAGTGCCTTTCATCCTTGTACACTTTAGGAAAGTAGGGAAAACTGTCTTCTCCTTAGGAAATCTTGCTTACCCCTTGGTTACTGTTGACTCTTCTGGAGAGGTTTGTATAGTGTGCAGACTGTAGGATGCCTATGCCTGAGCAAGGAAGGGCTTTGGGCTAGCCAAGGACCTAGAGCTCCTTCTTCAGACTCCTGAGTATGTGCACTGGAGTTGCTAGCCTAAGAATTTGGAGTTGATTCTGTGGATCTGGACCTACCAGACTTTTAGAAGGCACTGGCCAGTGCAAATTCAAAATAATTTGGGGTTTGTCCTGAGGTTGTCGACTTTTTATTTTACCAAATAAGGATATTTAAAATAAATATTTAATTATATATTTTTTATAGTTAATACATGCTCATGGTACAACATTCAAAACATACAAAAAGATATATATTGAATAAAATAAGTCTCATACTTCCTCTCCAGTTCCTTAACTATCCAGTTCCCCTCCCAAGAGGCAAACCGGGTTGCTTGATCATCCTTCCAGAGATAGCCCACGCATTTAAAAACAGGTACGAATGTATTGGCTCTCTCTTCTCCCCCAAATAAATGGTAGTGTATTCAGTACCATTTTGCATTTTTAGTTGTTGGGTTTTTTCCCACTTTTCTTAGAGATCTTTTAAAATCGGTACATAGAGAGCTGACTTAATCTTTTTAATGGCTCCATAATATTAGTAAGAGTATTAAAAACGAACAGTTACCACTGTTTTAATTTAAAAAGTATTTATGCACCAAAAATTTAGAAAGAATGTGATTTAGTATAAAGAAAAGTTCTGCAATAATTTAATATAAATACAGTTCTGTGAAAAATTAATTCTATGTGTTGGTCCAAAGACTTGTGTTTGAAAACTGTTGCTAGAGATAGTAAATCATTAAAGAAAGGGCTTTTGAATAGGAGTGTGTTAGATCAGAGTTTGATATTTTAGGGAGGCTCACTAGTCTCTTGTAGATTGAACAAATGAGAGGGCAGGAGAAATATATATGTATTTTTTTTAATGATTTTATTTATTTGAGAGAGAGAGTGCACGGGGAGAGGGGAGGAGGGAGGAGCAGAGGGAGAGGGAGAAGCAGGCTCCCCGTGGAGCAGGGAGTCCGATGCAGGGCTCAATTCCAGGACCCTGGGATCATGACCTGAGCTGAAGGCAGACGCTCAACTGACTGAGCCTAGGCGTCCCAGTCAAGAGGAATATAATTGAGATATCTATATTCTTCTCCCTGTTTTATTTATTTATTTATTTATTTTTAAGATTTTAAGTGATCTCTACACCCAACGTGGGACTCGAACTCACAACCCCAAGATCAAGAGTCCCATGTGCCACCAACTGAGCCAGCCACGTGCCCCCCCCCCCCCCGCCTTCTCTCAGTTTTATAGAGAGGAATAGGTTTAGGGAATCCTTTTGTCTCCTACAGTTATACTTCACAGTTCACAGATCGTACAATTAGCTAGTCTGCTGTCAGGATATCTTACATTTGTAGCAGCTGTATGTCAGTTGTATTGAAGTAGGGACACTAGTTTCAAGGCTGTTTATTCCTTCCGTTAACATTTTCTGGGCACTTAATGTATGTATAGTACCATTCAGAATTTTGAAAAGCATACCCTGTCAGTCCTGTGTGAGAAATACCCACACAAATTGATGGGGGCCTGAACTTGGAGAGTGACTCAAATTGGAATGCGTAGCTGGAGTCAAAGAGCTTTGGGATTGAAGAATTGACAGGATGCCTGACCTTTGGGAAGAACAGAAGGAGCAGAATTCATTAGCTCAACATTTATTGAATGCCCAGTATCTGCAACCTACTGTGATAGGTTAAACTGCAAGCAAACTGCCTTAGAGGTTGTTAGTATAGGATTGAAGAGGACATAGTGTACAGATACAAGGAAGCAGGCCGATTTATTTAGGTAGCACATGTTTATTAGGTTGGTGGGGTACTAGGTGATTGATATAAGAAAGGCTGGAAATGGTACAAATCCAAGCTGTAGGGAGAAAATATAGGTAGAATCTGAACTTTCTCAATCTAGAATAGCAATCTGATTAATGCAAGTATTTAAGAGAACAGTTGCAAACAATATTTATTTTTCTTTATTTTTAACCATTTATTTATTTTTGGAATGAGCAACAGAATAATATGGTTGAAAAATAAAGAGCATTAACAGGTACACTACAAAAAGTCTCCCTCCCACTTTCACTCCTTCCCTCCCCCATACTCAGTTCCCCTCGTGTGTCGGTTAGGTTTTAATGCTGGAAACAGAAACCACCGTGGGTGCTTTAACCACAAAAGGATTTAACACAAGAAATTGGCTATTTACAAAGTTGTTGGAAGGGTTGGAGAAGTGGGACTCATGGTTGCTGTCCTTAGGTATCAATTTGAAGGACCCGCCGCTGGAGCTCTGTTCTGGAGGCCAGGAATTCACTCCTGCCGGGGCCACTGCCACCCTCCACACTTGCTTGAGACTTAGGAAGCAGTAATTAGACATTAGGTCCTTGCTTCTGCAGACCAGTGTATCAGTATCTCCAGGGAGCTTGTTTATTTATTTATTTATTTTATTATTATTATTAAAGATTTTATTTATTTGACAGAGAGACAGTGAGAGAGGGAACGCAAGCGGGGGAGTGGGAGGGGGGAGAAGCAGGCTTTCCACTGAGCAGAGAGCCCGACGTGGGGCTCGATCCTAGGACCCTGGGATCATGACCTGAGCCGAAGGCAGATGCTTAACGACTGAGCCACCCAGGCACCCCCAGGGAGCTTGTTTAAAGCTCTTAAGGCCCTAGCTCCATGTGCTGACTCAGAATCTGCATTTTAACAAGATCCTCTGATGATTTGCATTACATGAAAGTTTGAGAGGCCCTGCACTGGAGCACTGGGTTTGACCACTACAGTTGCCTCTAAACCCACAGGTCTTCATGACCTTGATTGCCAGTTGTTAGGGAGTCAGGGAAATGTAGTTGTTGGTTTTTCCAACTCTCAGTCTGGTAGGAGGGTGAACTGTTGAACTGTTGACCTGACCATACTTCTACAAGTAACCATTGTTAGATTCTTGTGTAAAATACTTTTATGCATATTTAAGCATATATAAATATACATTTTCATCATTTTTTTGTTTTTTTTTAAAGATTTTATTTATTTATTTGACAGAGAGAGAGCGAGAGAGAGCGTGAGCACAGGCAGGGGAGCGGCAGGCAGAGGGAAAGGGAGAAGCAGGCTCCCCGCTGAGCAGGGAGCCCGATGTGGGACTTGATCCCAGAACCCTGGGATCATGACCCTAGCCGAAGGCAGATGCCTAACCAGCTGAGCCACCCAGGCGCCCCATTTTCATCTTTTTTTAAAAAAATATTTAATTTATTTATTTGACAGAGAGATAGAGATAGTGAGAGCAGAAACACAAGCAGGGGGAGTGGGAGAGGGAGAAGCAGGCTTCCCGCCGAGCAGGGAGCCCGATGTGGGGCTCGATCCCAGGACCCTGGATCATGACCTGAGCCAAAGGCAGACACTTAACGACTGAGCCACCCAGGTGCCCCAATCTTTTTTTTTTTTTTTTAAAGATTTTATTTATTTGTTTGAGAGAGAGACAGAGCACGAGTGGGGGGAGCAGAGGGAGAGGGAGAACCTACTCCTCACCAAGTGGGGAGCCCAATGCGGACCCTGAGATCATGACCTGAGCTGAAGTCAGGTGCTTAATTGACTGAGCCACCGAGGCGCCCCTACTTTTTCATCTTTTAAAAAAATAAACAATAGCTTACCATACACAGTGTTTTGTACCTTGCTGTTTTCATTTAATAGTTCATCTTGAGGGCGCCTGGGTGGCTCAGTTGGTTAAGCGACTGCCTTCGGCTCAGGTCATGATCCTGGAGTCCCTGGATCGAGTCCCGCATCGGGCTCCCTGCTCGGCAGGGAGTCTGCTTCTCCCTCTGACCCTCCCCCCTCTCATGCTCTCTCTCTCTCAGTCTCTCTCTCTCAAATAAATAAAATCTTTAAAAAAAAAAAAATAATAATAATAAATAATAGTTCATCTTGAGAGAGCTTTCCATATCATGACAGAACCGTTTTGTTTTTTTTTTAAGCAGCTGCATGGTATTCTATATGTATTATACAATTTTTAAATTGAGGCTATCTAATATAGTCTGGGTTGCATGGTCACTGTAATTTATTGGCTTATGTAAAATATAATCTAGTTGTTAAATGTTTGCTTCCTGCCTCCTTTGTGCTCTGGTCTTGTGTGTATGTCATCTTGTTTAACTTGCATTGTAATCTAGTATGCTGGGTATCCCTCCTCTACTCTACATGACAAAACTCAGGCTCTGAAAAGTCAATTTAATAATTCATAAACTAAAGAATGTCCGGGTTAGGATTTGAACCCCAGGTCTGTTAGCTTCCATAATTTGTGATTTGACACAATTACACAGTCTCTAAATGGTAGGCTTTATTTAGTACTTTGGTAAGCTAGTCCTTTGGGAAGAGGTTTGGAAGGGTACTGTTTTGGATATTTTGGGTGGGTGTTAAAGGCATTTAACTTTTTTTTCCGACTCAGGTATCCAGCTCACATAGAAGACATTGACTACGAAGAAGGAAAAGTACTCATCCATTTCAAGCGTTGGAACCATCGTTATGATGAGTGGTTCTGCTGGGACAGTCCTTATTTACGCCCTTTAGAGAAAATACAGCTGAGGAAAGAGGGCTTACATGAAGATGAAGGATCTTCTGTGAGTATCAAGTCTGTAATGAGCTGGGTCAGCCGTTGGTTACTTTATGTTCCAGCCTTTGATATTCAGTGTGAAAGTCAGTAGCAGCTGGGGAACCAATCCTTATTTAGGCCTGTAGTTGCAACCCCGAGATCTCCATGGTGCGTGGGGCTCTTGAAGAATCTCAGTTGTCATCTGTCTATATGATATGATTGACATGACAGCTCATAAACGATCTTGGTTGAAAAGCATTGAGGATGAATGGGGACCTTATCTCTTTCTTTTATACTACTGTATCCCTTCAGATCATTTATTAAACTTATTTGTTGTGTGAACATTTATTAAGCAATCATTCCATGTGGAGCCTCATATCAAGGTCTTTTATAAAGTTTTTTTTTTTTTTAAGGTTTTATTTATTATTTGAGTGAGAGCTAGAGAGCATGCGCAGGAACCGGGGGGCGGGGTGGGGTTGGGGAGAGGGAGAACGAGAAGCAGACTCCCTGCTGAGCAGGGAGCCCGATGTGGGGCTGGATCCCAGGACCCTGAGATCATGACTCTTGTCAAAGGCAGACGCTTAACTGAGCCACCCAGGCACCCCCTTTTATAAACTCTTGAGGGGTACCTGGCAGGCTTAGTTGGTAGAGCGTGTGACTCTTGATCTTGGGGTTATGAGTTTGAGCCCCACATTCGGTGTGGAGCCTACTTTAAAAAAAAAAAGCTCTTGAATATCTTGGAATTGGACTATATTCCTTTTTCTAAATTTCATCGCTATGCCTGGAGCTTTTACTGATTTCAGAATGAAAAATGAAGTATTAGTTTTGAGTTTTTAAAACAGGCATTGAGAAATCTGTAGAAATCCTGCTGCCTTTGGATCTGACTCACCCCCAGATTCTGTTTTTCATTTTAACCCTGGCCAGGAAACTTGAACTCTTGCTGTCTGTGTGTGTCCTTCCTCTCCCATCCCCACCCTCACTGTTTACTGTTGGGTCACCTGGGTGGCTCAGCCGGTTAAGCGTCTGCCTTGAGCTCAGGTTATGATCCCAGGGTCCTGGGATCAAGTCCCATGTTGGTCTCTCTGCTCAGCGGGGAAACTGCTTCTTCCTCTCCCTCTCCCTCTGCCTCTCCTTCTGCTTGTGTGCTTTCTCTGTCAAATAAATAAGTAAAAATCTTTAAAAAAAAAAAAAAGAATTGTTTACTGTTGTCCAATTTGATTGCTCAATATTTATTCTACAAACTGTATCAATGCAAACTGTGTGCTGGGAAAACAGTATGAAATATTAAAAGTGAATGGGTGCTTCCTTTGGCAAAAGACCCTTTAAAAATGTGGGTGGTATTAGGTGGCATGAATGCTGATTCCCTCGAGCTGCGGTAGGTTTCCTCCTTCCAACTTGTATACTGGGTGTGTTCCTAGTGGTCCTGGGCTCAGGGACAGGGTAAGGATTTTAATCAGTACTTTGCTATGCCTGCCCAGACCTCCTAGGATAGGAAGAATCTTGTGTCCAGCCCTTTTGGTTTGACACCCAGTGTTGAACAGCAGAAACATCTTCCTCCATCCCAGTAGCTATCTCCCCTTCCCACTCTTGTCAGTCAGCTTTTCTCACAAAATCTGGTACTGTGTACGTACTATGAAACTGGATTGGTAACAGTCTTTTTGTTTTGTTTTAATGCTTTTTAGGAATTTCAAATAAACGAGCAGGTCCTTGCTTGCTGGTCTGATTGTCGTTTTTACCCAGCCAAAGTCACTGCTGTTAACAAGGATGGTAAGGCATTTTAGTTGTCATTGTTTTTATTCATGAATTAGGGGGGAATTTGTAATATTAGAGTCTGATAGTGTATTTTCAGTATGTATTTATTGCCTAGGAATCCTCTCTTTTCAAGTTAATCACTATGTCAGGAATTAGGAAGAAATTATAAATGGAGACAAAGCTGGGTTAAAAAGAGGAATTTGATTCTTTGCCTCCTAAATTTTAGCAGTAGTTTTCCATAAAATAGTTATGGTTCATCTGTCACTCTGCTGGTAAGTGTGCAGGTTTTTGTCCAGGAGTTCCTAATATAATTGATGAAATAAGCCTTAATATTCCTTTTAATTATTTGTGAATAGCCTAGAAATGAAGTGGACATTAATAAACATTTCTTAAAAATATGCTTTGTGAGGGGTGCCTGGCTGGCTCAGTCAGTAGAGCATGTGACTATGATCTTGGGGTCACATCGGGTGTGGAGCCTACTTAAAAAAAACTTTGTTGATACAACATGATTGAGGGCAGTCTGTAATATCAAAGCTGCTAGTTGAAATTGGGGCCCTGGGATTTAGAGCATTGAGTTGGGATGCCTTTGCCAGAGTTTGGAACCTGTGAGGAATCAAGACTGGCAACATGACCCAAAGAGGCTCATTTTGCTAGTACAAAGGCAGAAGGAGGGTTAAGAAGAAAATATGCATGGTCAGCATCCTGACACTCAGAGAATAGACTCTGGGTCTGAGTGATACCTTTTTGGGGGGGGGGTATTTTATTTCAGGATGTTTGTGGTATGTCCATGATCTCTTCAGTGAATGTTTAGGCCAGTCAGGCCTTTTAGTACCAGTGTTAGTGGTGACTCTAAGGCCAGATTGACTTTTCATTCAGTGAAGTTATTCAGGTATTCATTCAGCACTCTGTTAAATGCTGGACCTGGGGCTGACCAAGCTTTATCTGAGAATGGGTTGAAATGGTCAAAAATGAATATACATTTGCATATGGCAGAACTTTCTGTTTCTCTTTTGCTACATTCACCCCACCTCCACCCTTCTAGCTGTTAGGCCAGTGTGGGTTAACTCTACTAAGATGTAGGTTATCCCTACATCCTCTTGCGCGATCCTCTTGCCTCAGGCTTCCAAAGCAAGGTTGTATTTTTAAAATGTCTAAGCAGTTAGTGATACTCCAGCTCATGGTTGATTAAGTCTTTTTGGATGGTCCTTGTTTCCCTAAATTTCTTTTATAATCTTGTGTTCAAAATAAAATCCCTGTTACTACTTTTCATATGTATCACTTTAGCCTAAAAATATATTTTAAAGGAAAGCTTACATGTTATTAAATTGCCTTTTAGTAAATGACATGGTTTACTTTTTTAGAGTCTTATTTTCAAGATTAACAATGTTTTCTGCTCTTACTGGATTTAAATCATATGATATGAGATATAGGTGTTCTAAATGTACATAGATGTGTTCCTGCAAGTCTGTTAGGTTGATTTATGCTGATCAATCATATCTGGAGGTGTGCTCCCTTGGGGAAATGGCTGGTCCTTAGATAAAAGTTGTGAGTAGTAGCATGGTAATTCTGTAGATAAAGGAGGTTGTAGAAAGGAAGCAACATTTCTCTTTGGATCCAGTGATGTCCCAGAGTTATATGGAAGATAGAAAGGAGGCCCAGGGAGTTGGGTGAGGAAGTGGCAAAGGAGAAAAGGCAGATTGTGTAAGAAGGGTTTGGGGAACCCTGGGAGCAGTCTTGCAGAGGGGTAGGGTGGTGTCTTGGTGGAGGCAGTAGAGGCTTAGGAACCTACTGTTTGCATCTAATATCTGCAGAGCCCAGAGCTGGGCATCTTGGATTTAAAGGGAAACAAACAAACAAAAACTAGTTCAAAGCAGTGTGAAGTAGGTGTTGCTATATAGCCACCTGGAGGAGGCAGGACAGGAACAGAATGGTGCAGATAAATCATAAGGGGAGGAGTGAGGGACCCCTGTCTGCAGTTACTGTTTTTTTTTGTGTGTTGATGGGTCTGGAATTTTTTGAAATAATCATTTAAGGACTGAAAGTCTTTGGCCAAATTTTTGGCCATAGTTAAGATTTTTAAATGTCTTTTAAACTGGGGCAACCAGAGCTTTGGAAGTTGTTTTAAAAAATATTTTTAGTTTATTTTCTCCATGAGCTAAAATTATGGGAGAGTCTTCAGATAGTGATTGTCCCTAAAATGTTCATTTGTCACCCTAATAATATTGGTTCTGTAAGCTCTGAAGTCTGTCCAGTGAATTTTAGTTTATTGAAGGACATTGAATATGAGTGGAGATTTCTGCCAGAACCAGTTTTCCCCAGAGTTCTTGGGTCTGAAGTCCTTACTGGTCTTGAGACTAATTGGAAGGGAAAGTAGAGGAAGGGCATGGGGGAGGGGAAATCCTGAACGTTAGTGGAATTGGCTGGTTGGTATTATTGCCACACTGAGGGAATATGAAGGAAAGCTAGCCTTTGTGAGAGCTCAGATCTTTGCCTGATTTTGAGACGAGATAATGACTCTTAGATGCTGCCTTTAGGTTAGATGTTATCCATGGGAGCTGGTGGACAGTTTCTAGTTCAGTATGATTCTAGTAATTGCAGGATGGGGAGAGACAGTGCTGGGCTCTTTTTTCCACTCTTTCCTTGGTTTTCTGCTCTGCCTCGATTTCATCTGCAGCAGGGACCACCGCAGCCAAATGGCACTGTGAGGAGAAGCTCTGCTGGCAGGGTGCCCCCTTTATTTCCCGTTAAAGTCATTCTGTCTTGTTGGTGCTGCTAGGAGTAGCTGGGCATATAGTGAAGTCACACCCTATAGATTAATCTTTGGAAGGCGTGGCCTCATTTTCTTGCCACTCTTAACCTCCTTGGTGGTTTTCCTGAGGCTGAGCATTGAGGCTGCTGGCATTGGGAGTCTGGCATGATTGAAACACAACTAAGTGGCAACTTTAGAGTTTCTTAAGGCTGTAATTAAGCACTTGGAAACTGGGGAGGGCAGCGCAGTGTTATTTAGTTCTTTTCACCTGGAATAATTCTTTGGCAGTGGCAATTAGGCATCATTTCATGTGAAGGCAGCCACACGTGGTTAGCCTTGTTAGCCCCGCTATCTGTGTTGGAGTAAAGGATGGGATTCTGTTTCCAGTGAATCTTTGTTAGGAAGCCATGTCTGGTGAGGTGACCTCAGCTCTTTGCTGGGGCTGCTCAGCTCCCCTTTGTTACACTGGGGATGGCAGAGCCACTTGTGTGTCAGGGCTTTGTGTCCCCCATCCTGAACCCTGCTGCTCTGCAAGGCATGCTCTGGGGGAAACTGAAAGTAGGTTTGCATTTTCAACAAAATGAGGAATTGTTCCTTCCTGTTGATCTGTGGTTCCTTAACTTGCGCGAACAGGCGAATCAGGTCCCTCTTCCTTAAAATTATTCCTATTCTTAGGTCACGTGTCTCTTGTTCCCTCAGTTCAGTCTCCGGTCCAGTGCCTGAAGTGTGCATTTGTAACAGGAAATTTTATGGAAATGGTCTTATTTCTAGAGTCTCTTGTTGAAGCAGTTACTATTTTTTGTCTTCTTCATGCTGTAAGTGATCCTGCATTTGAAATGTGGGGATGTTGGGACTGTGAACAGCTTTGCACAGGGATAAAAGGAGGATTTAGGCCCACATACGCAGGGGCTAGTGTGGCTCTTACCTCTTTGTGGGGAAGGGGTTGGTGCTTCCCTTTTAAAGTGATTGGTGGATGGTAGTAATTGGAACCACTTATTGATCCTTTGTTCTGTAACAGTTCCTTTGCTAAGCAATTTCCATATCTGATCTCATTTAGTATTCACACAAACATGGAAAGGTTGTTGCCATCAACCCCATCATTTTACAGATGAGGAACTAAGCTCACAGGAGAAGTTGCTTGAGGTTACAGAGCCCGTACATGAATGGTAGAGCTGTGAACTGAATATAGGTCTGTGGGGCTTCAAAGATCCTGAACTGTAGTTTCCACAGTACCAGGCTGCCTCTCTAGTGCAGAGTTTTCCTAAAATGGCAGGAGTTGTCAGGAGTGGGTGTTCATTGGGTGTGTGTGCATACACGCCTGATGTGATGATGGGTGTAGATGGTCAGTACTTTCTGGAGCCTGGTGGTGTCTTGAGAGCCCCGAGTGGGGGTCAGGATCTGGTCCCAGTCCCTGCTCTGTGATTCCTGGCAGTTCACTACCTGTTCTCTGGACTCGTTTGAGCAGTTAGAACTCGAAGAAGGAATTAGAATAGATAAGCATTTTTAGAAGTTGTTAGCTACAGAACCTAAGCCCATTAGTAAAATTGCTAAGAAGAAAAAATGGGGGAGGGGAAGGTATACCTGCAAACATGTGCATATCTCTCTGCTCAACCCATGAGGCACATGTACAGGAACCTCAAGACATTGAGAATCCATGTTTGAAAACTTTGAGTCTCCTATTCATGGCATTCTGGAATTCTTTGACTCTTGGAGATGAGTGGGATAGAGAAAGGGCCCTTGAGTCACAGTTATGGTAGATTTCAAGAACAACAGATATCTATCCAGAGTCACCTGTGCTTCCCTATTTCCTTGGTCCTACAGAAGATCAGCTTTCTATGCATCTCTAGGTTTTTTTTTTCCTTACATTGCTTCTGCACCTACTGACTGCTATAAGGTTGTCTGATACACTGAGTTCTTAACCCCCAGAGGGGCAAGACCAGGAAGCTTTGTTTCACCTGGCATGTGTAAGGACAGGGGCTTCTGAAGGGAGCCTGAGGCAGGGGGCCTTTGTGTTAAGGATGCACTTATTTTTCTGTCATTTACATGTTACTTGTTAGATGTTGTCTGTGGCCATGGGAAAGCTCTATTGTCAGCCACCCACAGGAGGATTCCATGAGAAAACATTTATTTTTATTTTTAATTTTTTAAAAAAAGATTTTATTTTTTTATTTGACACACACACACACACACATGCGTGAGTGCATGCACACACACAAACACACCTATGAGCTGGGGGAGGGGCAAAGGGAGAGGGAGAAGCAGACTACAGGATCATGACCTGAGTCTCAGGCAGATGCTTAACCAGCTGAGCCACCCAGGCGCCCCGGGAAGACATTCTTTTAGTTGTACAGGAACCATTAAAGTAGATTTGGGGCCTTTTTCCAGAAGTGGGCCTAGGCCATCATTGTCCATGGGATATGTTGTTTTTTTCGTTCTGATTTATTGAAGCCCAAGTTAGGCTGTGTACACGATCAAGGGAGAATGTTTTAAGATGATCCTTTATAGTTCTTTGGAAGTAAAAAGGGTCAGGGCCAGGATATTGCTGTCTAAGGACAGTGATTCCTGAGTACCTTTGGCCATAGCGTGGGTCATTTTAAAATGGCCGTTGATGCTTTGGGTCTCTGGTTTGGACTTTAGGCTGAGGGACTTGAGGAATAGGCAGTTTGGGGTGGTGGAAGAAGAATTGGTCAGAGGTCAGCAGAGAGGCTTAGGTTCTACTCCCAGGTCTGCTTAGCTCTCTTTTAGCTCTTTTTCGAACTCAGGGCACACCCCTTCATTTAAGGCCTCCATTTTGAGCCTGCCATCAGGAGTAAGCTTCAAAATTGACCTCAGATAGCTGAAAATGTCCTTCTGGATGTTTGAAATGTCTGTAAAAATGGACAGCTTTCATTTTGATGTAGTTGATGCTAACTTTCTTTCTTGGTAAGATAGTTGAAGGGGTATAGGCTTGGGTGTCTTGTTGGCACACTTGATATTTAAGATTTCATGAGAGTTGGGTTCTTAATGACCCCATCTGCAGGCTGGCCAGA
The DNA here is from genome assembly GCF_054177405.1 of Leptonychotes weddellii. Taxonomy (NCBI): domain Eukaryota; kingdom Metazoa; phylum Chordata; class Mammalia; order Carnivora; family Phocidae; genus Leptonychotes; species Leptonychotes weddellii. The sequence goes on along the minus strand of NC_138378.1, from coordinate 20,635,650 downwards.
ACCACGTCATGGTTGCTTGTAAAGGGTATGTTTAGAGTTCCATAGCATTGCTTATCATTGCTTCTTTGCTTGCCAAATAGAGGCAGGAAGACAGGATCCCAGGCCTTTGTTGTAAGAATTCATCAGTCATTGCTGAGCTGCCTTATGTAGAATCCCTTATCATAGCCTCACGTCTTATTGCTTGTTTTAACCAACCAAGCATAACTATATATCCTTGTATCTAGTTTGCTAGCCACTTTGTTCTGTGTCGGTGATACTTGTGACGGATAATCAACTTTATTTTGTAATACCAGGAGTAAAGTTCAGTAGGTAATTACTAATTGTCTGTGGCAATACACCAGAATCACCTGAAACACTTGTTAAAACACGCAGTTATTTTTGTGTTGCACTCTGAGGTTTTGATTCAGTATATGGGGAGTGGTGCTGGTAACTTACATTTCTAAAAGTCACCAGGAGTTGTTGATGCTGCTGGTCTGGGCACTGTACTTCGAGAATCCCTGGTCTACAGTGAACCAGATGCTGTGTGAGAGAGAAATTGATGTGAGATGTGGTCCCTGGCCTTGGGGAGCCTGCCTCTGATTTGGTATCTGCCTTCTATATGAAGGTAGATCTAATCTGAAGCCCTGCAGGCAAGGTGCCAAAATGAGTCTTAGAGAAGTTCAGAGTAGGGAAAAATCTTTCTAGCTAGGAAGTCAGGAAGCTTTTACAGAACTATTGTGGTCATTTGAGCTGAGTGCTTAAGGGTCAATGAGTAGGACATTCTAGGCAGGAAAATACTTTGATAAAGATGTGGAGGCGGAAATGTCACAAGGCAGTTTCATTGGGTGGCAATTAGCTCATCACTTTAAGTTGTATATTGGTAATGAGAAACAAAGTTTGGAAAATAATTGGGCTAAGATTGCATTGGACTTTGAACACTACAGAGTGAGGCTTTCATTAGAGGTGGCTAGCCATTGACAGGGTCCTATTTAGGACTGGAGGAGAGGTGGGGTGGTTTGGGGAGGGTAGAGAGTGTATGAAGAAGGCTGTAACTAGCCAGAAGGTCTTTGGCTTCCTTGTCGCATTCTTTTACTCCCAGGGATTTTTTTTTTTCCTTCCCTGTTTGGTGGCAAATTGATCCTGAAAACTTACCATGTTCACCTGTAGTAAACTGTTCTGTGGTTACCAGTAATTCACTGGTAATCTTGACAAGATTAACTGTGATTTTTTTTTTTTTTTTAATCCCTGGGACCAAAAAGAAAAAAAAAAAGAAAAACAAAGGTGGGTGAGGGGAGAGGTGGGTTCTAAGATGCAAAAGTTTGAAATAGTTGGTTTGAGTGCAACTAAGGAGAACTTTTGTAGTTGGATGCCTTATTTGGGATGAAGATTATTTGGATTTTCAGCTTCAGTCTTATAGCAGAGTGATTTTTGTTAGATTTCTTTTTCTAATGGAATAAAACTGGTAAGGTAGCAGGCACCATTTAGTGTTTTGGCCAAGTCTGTTTAGATGTGGTTACATGAAGGTTATTCATATGGATTATGAGATGAATGTGACCTCTAAAAACATGATACCTTTAGTAAGCAGTCATGTTTCTTTTAAAGTTTAAAAGATATTATTACTCTTAAGCCCAGAAAATAAAGATTGATAAAAATTAATAATTCACCAAGCAATAAATAAAACTGCATTTTTGTCACATTCTTAATTGTTTTACTGCTCTTTGTTCTTGGCCTAAATTCAATGCAATTCTTTTTTTCCATCAAAAAGCAGATGGATTTTGATCTGTATAGATAAAGAGAAAACCTACTATGTAATCTTGACTAAGAAATGAAGGCATGCATACTGCTTATTATCTTGAACATAAATAAGACTGCATGTGTTTCTTAATATTTTAATTCTCATACATTTATTATTGTGGTTGGAGCTCCTTTGTGTTTATGCTTTGAAAAGTTTTGTTGCTTTCATGAAACTGTAAGTTAAATCATGATATCTTCTTAAATTTTAGGTACTTACACTGTGAAATTTTATGATGGAGTAGTTCAGACTGTCAAACATATTCATGTCAAAGCTTTTTCCAAAGATCAGGTGAGAAATGTGGTTTTGTGCTTTGTGGTATGAATAATGCTAACATTGTAGTTCTGTTTCTCAAATAAAGACGTTACATTTGTTTATGATGGCAAAGTCTTTATTTCCTTCACCTGACACAATTTCACTAGAAAGCAATACACAAGTTTTCAGAAATTGTTAATATTTGTCTCTCTGCCATTTCCTGTTATCTGTTTTCCTCATCTTTTCTCAAAACTGTCTGGTTATTATTCTTTTTTTCTCTATCCCTGTGCCCTGTCCTTAGAACTGTTATTCATCATAGGGAACTTGCTAATGCTTGAGGAAACCTAGAGTGTATTTTCTCCTCATCTAACTTTGTCCTTCAGCTCACGACCATGACTTGGTGGTTTCAGAACTATAGTTTGGCATGAATTTGGCAATTGCTTGTGCTAGATATGCCTTGTTTGAAAATTTTGTTTCCTGTTGTTCCAGGCACCATGCATGTATTTGCTTGAGCATGACACAGGAGTTTTGATATAGGAAATATGGGCCATCTAGAAATGTTGCCTACTCTTTTCATACATTTTTCCCCTTTAGTCTTTTTCATGTTTATGCCTTAATGAAATAGTTGGGAAGGCAAGGTCAGGATTTGGGTATTGATGTTTTAAAACTTCTGATTGTTACTACTTGTTAACTTTTTGAGTAGTTGTTGATGTGACAGTATTTGGTGATGCTGGAACCTGTTGTGTCTTTTCTTATCAAATGCCTCTACTTATCACAAATTTTAGTAAATTCTTCTGTACATACATATATTTAGCAATTTCAGAGGGTTATGTCTCATGATATCTTTAAAGGTAGCATTAAGAATGTTTTTCCCTTTTGCTGGTTTTCCTTTAAAGACACTTGAAACAGTTATAAAGGTTTAGCCCTGAAGATGTTTTCTCTGTGATCATTTGACCCTCAGGCATCTAAGGAGCTGCTATACAGTACTCTAAAATGTTATTTTGTGGGGTTCCTGACTGGCTCAGTCAGTAGAGCATGTGACTCTGGATCACAGGGTTGTGAGTTTGAGCCCCACATGTAGTGTAGTTTACTTAAAATTAAAAAAATAAGTAAAATGTTATTTTGGCCTTAAATTTGGCAGTTTTTATGATGAGTTTGTGGAATGAGTTAATACAGATAGAGGACTGTGTAGATAAGAACTTATTCAGAATTGTCAAGATTGTATCTAGAATTCCCCAAGTGGAAGTCCGGGGCTCCAGATAACAAACATTCAACTGTTTACTCTGCTGTACTGAATAAATTGATTGATAGCACTTGTGGTGCTTTGGGTTGGAGATGAGCACCTTACCCAGTGTGGATTTGTGGGTGCTTCAGTTCCCAATTCCCAGCTATCCCTGAGTGTCTCACCTCATCTCAGACCTGGTGGGTGGTCAGGCATAGGCCCACAGTTCCTGCTTGTTTGTTTTTTTTTTCCAAGAGAGCATTGTATTTGCATAAACGACTTCTCAGGTCTCTTCAGCCCTAAGGATCTAGGGTTCCATAATGGCTACATACAAAGCTTAACTTCTTTTTTTTTTAAAATTATTTTTTAAATTTGCCTTTCTCTTTTAATCCCCTTCCTGCTCCAGCTCTTAAAAAAGTACCCAGAAAGTACCTTAAATACAAGGAAGCTCAAATAACCATGGCAAGCCAGCCCAAGATTAGCAGGCTCCCTCCCACAGGGGCCAAAGTCTGGAAACTGGGTCTGCACTCAACCTGGTAGTAAAAGCTGGTGCAGGATAAGATGGTTCTAGAGGCTAGTAGTAACCTGGCCCTGAGGGGCTTTCTACAATAGGACACCCGTAATAGGACCAGGCTGTGTAAGAAGTGGTGTTTGTTGGCCTTGTCAAAGAGCTCCTTCCCAAAGGCATCTGGAAACTGGGCGCCCTGCGTCCTGTAGGAGGCCAAGCCTCAGGCCCCAGCCCTCGACAAGGTGCCCAAGTGATGGAAAGCAGCCCCTGGCCCGGCCATGACAGTGGATGGATGATCACGTACCTCCAAAGCTTAACTTCTTAAAAATATGTCATAGACAATTTTTAAAGCTCTTTTCATATATTATTAGAATAGATTGAAGTTTTTTCTGGGTGATCATACTGCTCTAAATGTTTTGATAATTTATATATTAGGAACATTAACTTTTTTTGAAGTTATAAAAACAATACATGAGCTGTAGAAAATTTGAACACTATAGAAAAGCACACAGAAAATAAAAATGAGGGGTGCCTGGGTGGCTCAGTCATTAAGTGTCTGCCTTTGGCTCGGGTCGTGGTCCCGGCATTTTCTTAGAACACCTCTGTCAGAAAGATTGCTTTGCAGAAGAAGTTCCTGGGGTATTTGTCTGTCCCTTTAATTATCTAGTGACTTATTAATAATCAAAATAGGGGAGATCACTCTGTGTCAGAAGGAATTGAACATGACTGTTGCCTTTTTTAAATTTAGGATTCATTCTCAAGCCTCAGAGTATGGATGGATATTTTCAGTGGTTCTTTCCATTATGTGACAAAGCATATATCCTGTTTTAATTTGTTTGTCTTCATACGTTTGCAAAAAACCATCTGATTTTATATTTGCAAGTAATCACAAAGTGTGTTTCATCGCTATTTTGCTCATTTTAGAATATTGTGGGTAATGCTAGGCCTAAAGAAACAGATCACAAAAGTCTTCCATCATCTCCTGATAAACGAGAGAAGTTTAAAGAGCAAAGAAAAGCCACTGTCAATGTGAAGAAAGACAAAGAGGACAAAGCCTTGAAGACAGAAAAGCGACCCAAGCAGCCTGATAAAGAAGGAAAGTTAATTTGTTCTGAAAAGGGGAAGGTGTCAGAGAAGAGCCTTCCCAAGAACGAGAAGGAAGATAAGGAGAACATTTCAGAAAATGACAGAGAGTATTCTGGAGATGCTCAAGTGGATAAAAAAACTGAAAATGACATTGTGAAGAGTCCACAAGAAAACTTGAGGGAGCCAAAAAGAAAACGAGGCAGGCCCCCTTCCATAGCTCCTACTGGTGAGTTTCCCAAGTGGGGTCTGCATTGGGCAATGCCAGAGTGTTCTTCTGTGGCTCTTGGTGATTCTTTATCACTTCCATACTTCAGTTCATTTTTGTGACTGACTTTGAATCATCCTGTGATCTGAAAATAAGTTATGTTTGTGGAGCTGAATTTTAAGGGAGGCATGTATCCAGATGAATGTAAGTTGTAAAACATGTCCTTGACTAAGCTTCTGGGGTGGTACATAACTGTCCACTAGATGCTTCAGCTTATATGGTAAAAACTAATAAGCTGAGGCCTTTTGCCTGTGCCTATTCAAATGATCTCAGTTTAAGTAAGCTTAATAGAACCTGGGATTAGGAAATAATAGTTTTCCTGAGAGACATGAAAGAGGAAAGAAGTAATTAGATGTGGGTGTCTGACAGAGCCTGGATCAAAGACCACTGGACCTAGGAAGGCATGGGTGCATTTTGAAGTTGAGCTCTCTGGAGAGTGATTATGGGTTGGACATTTTCACAGTCTAAGTAAAAAACTGAGATGACTAATTGGTAAGAGTTAAGGTTAAAGCGTACAGGTTTAGGGAAGAATGTATAGTTATTTTAAAAAGTTGAAATTTAGAATTCTTCAGGAATATCCAAGAATAAAACACATCCTGAATTTCTTCCTAGATCAAACACTCCTTCTCTAGATCAGTTCAGTGGCATGAGGAACCCATAGGATCTCTAGTCTGAATGCTGGCTAGGATAATCTGGCAGTGGTCTTTACACATTCTTGCTTGTATATTTCCTACATGAATATTGAAAAACAGAATCCTTTAGTACATTTTAGAGTGATAGCTATTTTTTCTCACAAGTTTAAACAGCTGCAAATGACATATTTATATTTTAAATACTTTTTGATTTGAAAATCATTAAATAGATTTTCATTAAAACTGCAGAACTACAGAGTTAGCTCATTCATTGGTCCTGCATGATGTGGAATGCAAAGTGAGTCCTATCAATCCAGGCAGGTACATCAGACTTAATTTCTGTGGAAAAAAGTCTGCCTTAATTTACTTCAAATAAATATTAGTATTCATTCCCAGTAGACAGCTTTCTCACATCTGAGTTCTAACTTTTAGATAGGAAATTAGATATAGATTGATTTCTTCCCAGATGAATTAAACCATCTCCTCCTTTAATGGTTGTAACTGAGTTTAGCCCTCAAAAGCTGAGCATGCTGGAATTGCCCGTAGGCCTCTTTATGGCCTAGACCTGCACTGTCCAGTATGGTAACCACTAGCCACATGTGGCTGTTGAGTACTTGAAATGTGGGTGGTCTGAATTGAGATGTGCTGTGAGTGTAAAATATACTCTGGAATTGAAATACTAGGTACAAAAGAACCCCGTAAAATATCTCAATTTTTAATGTTGATTACATGTCAAAATGATGTTTTTGGATGTATTGGGTTAAAATATATTCTTAAAATTAAATTTACTTTTTTTTTTAAACTAAAAAATTGAAAATTACACATGTGGCTTGCATTTGTGGCTCTCGTTATATTTCTGTCTGACAGCAGTGGCCTAAATTCACTGGCTTTCTCCTTAGGATTCTGGGAGAGAATTAAACCCCAACTGCCTAAGGCATCCATAGTGCATTGACATCTCTTCCATGCATTGAGAATGGTACTAGTTGTAAACCATACTTGGGAGAATTGAGAAACTTACCTCTGCGTTCTCTGTTCAAATGAGGAACTCCAACTGAGAAGGTCTGGAGGTTTTAAACCTCTGGGCAGTGTACCATGTTAAGATGTAGGATGAGCGTTAGGCAGGCTTTTTTATGTAAGTGGAAGAAGGGCACTTATGCAAGAAGAGGTGGAAAATGAGAACTGGTGGAAGTCTGATGTGTCCTCATCTCAGCTTAGGAAAGCATATATATGGGAATTGAGTGCTCTGAAACAGATTCCCCTTTAGCTGTTCATGCTCTGGCTTGTACCCTCTGAAAAGTACGTACTGGGTTAGTTGTACTCAACTTTGCTGACTGCCCCGTGAAGCCATATGACTTCACTCAGATTAAAAAAAGGTGGGGAGGCATTCAGTTTATTGCTTTCATTTTGTTAAGTGTAAGTTTCATACCAGATAGGATTGATTTAATAGAGAAATGGTGTTTTCCAGGTTTGCCTGAGGCATTTCTCCCCAGTCAGAATCTCTGGAATTGTTAACAGCCTTCCCGGATGATTCTTAACTGTAAAACACTAATGTTTTGTGTGTCAGCCCTGGTTTGTATGTGGTATCAAAGTGAAGAATGCTTACCAAATATCTTCTATGTAGCTCAAATCTCCTTTAAAAATTGCTTGGAAAAAATTCATTGACCCAGTGCAGCGTTGAGCTCTCTAAAGTTTACAGATTTGATTGGAACAGGATCTGAGCTATTTAGGGAGGGTTGTTTGTATTTGTGTTTAATTTGGAATGTGTATGATTTCCAAGTTCTCACCACTTGGAGCAAAATAACGTTGGCACATTGGGAAGATTGAACACAGCTGAGGAGTTCAGCATACTCATTAGGTTTGCCTCCTCAGAGCTCTGCCCTGTCTCTTGTTGGGCCTTTCGACATGGCCGATCTGAAGCTACTGGTCTTCAGTGAGTCTTCTTCCCCATTGCCCAAACCCCCGGCCCTCTGCGGGCCACCTCCCCAACTCTTTCCCCCTTTCTCCTTCTCTCTCCTTTCAGCCTTCATCAGACCCCTTAGCCCCGCCTTACCCCCAAGCTTCCTAGTTTCATTTCTTTTGTTTTTTCTTCTGCCTGTTTTTTGGATTCTCATCTTTCATGATTGGGGAGAGCTTCTTAAATGTTGGGTTTAAAAATAAAGAGTGAATACTATCCAAGAGTTTAGTGTCTGCACTGCTAAATTATGTCAGAGCTGGATTTGTTGGGATCAGCAGCCTTGCCTGGAACACTATCAAATAGCACAGTCTCCTGAGATTTTTCTGGAATTGTTTTTAAGAGGTTATAAATGTTGACATTCTTTTTGGTCCCTCATAACTAGGACCAGTGCCAAGCTAACTAATTTAACAAGTAGAGATTGAAAACAATATTCAAACTATAGTCCCAGGTACGCATCTTAGGAATTAGCCTGAATGGTGGATTTCCTGAGTATTGGATAAGTCAAGTTTTGATGAGATTTGATGGTGATAAAAATGACTTTTTTTTATTGCCCTTGCACCTTCATATTTTATAGTAGTCATGTTGAGGGTGCATAGGTGGCTCAGTCAGTTAAGTGTCTGCCTTTGGCTCAAGTCATGATCCTCGGGTCCTGGATTAAACGCCGCATTGGGCTCCCTGCTTCTCCCTCTCTGTCTATTCCCCGCCCCATGCTCACTCTCTCCCTTGCTCTCTCAAATAAATAATATATAAATAATAAATAATAAATAATAAATAAATAAAATCTTTTTTAAAAAAGGGAGGTGGGGAGGATAAGGAGGGGGAGAAACAGACTCCCCGCTGAGCAGGGAGCCTGAAGCAGGGCTGGATCCCAGGACTGCACTCTGAGACATTGACCTGAGCCTGACCTGAGCCAAAGGCAGACACTTAACCGACTGAGCCACCCATTGTTTAAAAGAGAGGATTTAGAAGAGAAATGTATGCAGAGGGGCGCCTGGGTGGCTCAGTCGTTGAGCGTCTGCCTTCGGCTCAGGTCATGATCCCAGGGTCCTGGGATCAAGCCCCGCATCGGGCTCCCTGCTTTGCGGGGAACCTGCTTCTCCCTCTCCCACTCCGCCTGCTTGTGTTCCCTCTCTCGCTGTGTCTCTCTCTGTCAAATAAATAAAATCTTAAAAAAAAGAAGTGTATGCAGAGCTGGGTCATAGGAGAAACCAAAAAAAGAGATGAAGGAAGGGGTGCCTGTTTGGCTCAGTTGGTAGAACATGTGACTCTTGATGTTGTGGTCGTGAGTTTGTGTCCCACATTGGGTGTAGAGATTACTTAAATAAATCTTTTAAAAAAAGAGAAAGAGATGAAGGAGGTCAGTCTACAGGGTGTCTCATATTTAAGGAAGTGGTTTCTCACCTATTACACTTTTATTTTCTTGTTAGCCCTTTGGGGGTCTGTTTATTATATGTGTGTGTGTGTGTGTGTGTGTTATCTATATATAATCAGGATTGGGCATGAAGAAATTACATAACTTCTTTTGTGTCGTTTTATATACACTGTAGCTGTGGATTCGAACTCTCAAACTTTGCAGCCGATAACATTGGAATTGAGAAGGCGGAAAATATCAAAAGGAAGTGAAGTCCCGTTAAAACGTCCCCGGCTTGACAAAAATTCATGTGAGTCTCCGGTTTGTGTATGTGTGTGTCTAGAACTTGATGTTGATTGGATTAATCTGCTCTGTATTCATGTTGTTTCCTACTCCGTATATATAGGCTCTAATGCTGTTTTTGGTCACAGGAGCTAATGTGGATGGTTTGGGTTGGATAAGAAGGAGTTTTGCTTAAAGAAGAATAAATCCCAAAGCACAAACTATATAATAATGTTGGATTCAATGGTGTCATCTTTATACCCATAAACTACATTTCCATTGGAAATTTAATGGCTTAGGAAGGGATGGATTTCATATGTTGAGTAAAACTTTAAAAATGCTGTTGATTTAAAAAAAGTACTTTGGCTCCAAAAACGGTTTGTGATTTTTCTAAGGCTTTATAAACCTTATTGACTTTAAAAATTAGTACATAGACTTTTAAGTTGGGAAGCCCCAAAATAGAACTTAGATGTCAAGATTAGGGCATGACCTTAAAACATATTTTTCAGACCATGAATAAGGATGATTCTATCCTGGAAGAGAGACTGCCTTTATTTAAAACTATAAATTAAGAAAGGATATTTCCTTTTATCACTGGTCTAATATTCTAGAAGTCTCTCTAAAGCCCTTAGAGAGGTAACCAGCCCAGAAATCTGTAATAGCAGAGTTATTTCTTCTTAATTGGGTTCTTGACCATAACCCTCTTAATGGTTTGTAGCTCAGGAAAAGTCAAAAACCTATTCGGAAAACACTGACAAAGATTTATCGAGGAGACGGTCCTCCAGGCTGTCTACTAATGGGACACATGAGATCCTAGATCCTGACTTGGTTGTATCAGATTTGGTTGATACGGTTAATACTGATCCTCTGCAAAACACATCATCCAGTAACAAGGAATCTGAAGAAGGTGAGTCGGGGTGTGTTCTAGAATTGTCTTGCCAGCTTGTCTGTCTAGTGAGAACCAATCTAAATCATTGTATACTACCTCCACAAGTTTTAGATAGTGTTGAAATTAAATTTGTAAATGGGTTGCAGGGTTTCTTATACCGTTCTTCACTGGTGATTCAGTAGACAAACTGTACACGTTTGTGATTGGTTTTACTTAAATATTTCTGAATGTTGGGTTGGAGGTATAGTGCTTAACGAATCCTGTCCCTCTCTCTGTGTTTCTAGTGCCATCTCGCCCTAGTGCTTCTGCCTTTTTGTCAGCACTTCAGAAAATCCTCTGTTTACTTTGGTCTCTTACTGGCCTTTTTCTTTGAGATGCTCACAGCTCTGGCTGTTATGTGCTGGAAACTGTGAATGTATTCTTGTATGCTGTGAGGTGAATGGCTTCCTCTAAAAAGTCCCTGGATATCTTAGTCGGCTGTGGGACTTTTGGTTGGTTATATATCTGTATATGTTCTCTGGGCTTTCTTTTTTTTTTTCTTTTCTTTTTTTCTTCTAGGTCAGTTGAAATCTCCTTTGGAAGCTGACCAGGTCTCATCTACACTGACTTGCCACTCCTTTGGTGATGGATTGGAGGCTGCAGGCTTGGAGTTGAACTGCAAGTCAATGGGAGAAAACAGTATGAAGACGGAACCGGCTTCTCCTCTTGCTGAGTTACAAGAGATTTCTACTGTGGCAGGTTCCTATTTAGTGTTAACTTAATTGTCTTCTATATATACTTTTGCTTCTGCTTTGATGGTGAATTAAAAAAAATGGACTTTTCTATGATGTTTTTTCACCTTATTAATATTTTCTTACCGTTTTAATGCTATATCCTTTTCATTTTTGATACTGCTAATTTGTGTTCCCTCTCTTTTGAGTAGTATAGATTTATCAATTTTGTTGAAGGTTTCAAAGAACCAATGTTTTACTTTAATTTTCTCTGTCTTTTTAAAATGCCATTGATTTCTGTTGTTTTCTTTTTTTTTTTTAAAGATTTTATTTATTTATTTGAGAGAGAGAATGAGAGAGAGCACATGAGAGGGGGGAGGATCAGAGGGAGAAGCAGACCCCCTGCTGAGCAAGGAGCCCGATATGGGACTCGATCCCGGGACTCCAGGATCATGACCTGAGCCGAAGGCAGTTGCTTAACCAACTGAGCCACCCAGGCGCCCCAATTTCTGTTGTTTTCTTATCTTTTTTAAAAAATTTCTGTTCGGATCTTATTTTCTTCCTTGACATTTTTCTAGAAACTTAGATCATTGGGGAAAAAAAACACAAAAAAACAAAAACTTAGGTCATTAGTTTTAGATCTTCTTTTCTAATATTAGCATTTAAAATTACAAATTTCCCATTAAGCACTGCTCTAGCTACATGCTGCAAATTTTGATGTGTTGTATTTTCAGTTTCATTCAATTTAAGATATATTGTGATTTATTTGTTGATAATGGGTTAACTTTGAAGTGTGTTGTTTCATTTCCAAGTTTTGGGGTTTTTAGAAAGACTTTATTGTTACTGATTTGTAATGTAATTCCACTGTGGTCCGAGAGCATACTTTATAGGATTTCAGTCTTTTAAAATTTGTTGGGACTTAATTTTATGGCCCAGCATATGATCTGTCTTGGTGAATGCTCCATATACACTTGGAAAAAAAAATGTGTGTTCTGCCATTATATATCTGTTCTGTATCTGTCAGTTAGGTCAAGGTGATTGATGGTGTTTTTCTGACATATATCTCCACTGATTTTGTTTTTTTGTCTAATTCTATCAGTTTCCAAGGAAGGGATGTTAAAAATCTCTAACCATGATTGTGGATTTGTCTATTTCTCCAATGAATTCTGTTAGTTTTGCTTCATGTATTTTGAAGTTTTGTTATTAGGAGCATACACATTTATAATTGTTAGGCCCTCTTGGTGAATTGTCCCCTTTATAATGTGAGATATCATGCTATTTTTGGTAATAGATTTTGACTTGAAGTCTGCTTTATCTGATACTAGTACAGATACTTTTGCTTTCTGTATGCATGGTGTATCTATTGCTATCCTTTTCTTTCAACATAACTATGTCTTTAAATTCAAAGTGTGTCTTTTATAGATGTGTCTTTTATAGATAGTATATACCTATTTGGGTTTTGGTTTTAACTGCAGTGTGTAGTTTGTTTACATTAAATGTAATTATTGATACAGTTGCTTTTAGATCTACCACTTTGCTTTTTGTTTCCTGTTTATCCTGTGTTTTGTTCTTTTCCACCTTTCCTGTTTTTTAGGTTAATTGAATTTTTTTCAAATTTCATTTTAATTTAGCTATTAGCTATTAGCTGTACTTCTTAGCATTTGTTTTAGAGGTTACTGTAGGGATTATGATATGTATCCTTAACTTTCACAGTTTACTTTTAATATTGAACCACTTTATATAAAATGTGTGGTCTATTAATCTTTACCCCTTTTATGCTCTACCTGTCTCATGATATATCTATATATGCTATAAAATAATTTTTGCTCTTAATAACTATGTATTATAAAGATGAAGAAGACAAAAGAGGCTTATTTATGCACATATTTACCATTTCCACTTCTTCATACCTTCCTGATATTTCTTTCCAGCCTTAAAATTTTCCTGTAGTTTTTCTTGTAGTGCAGGTTTCCTGGTGACAAATTCTCTTGGTTTTTGTTTTTCTGAATGACTTTAACTTTGAAACTTGAAGGATATTTCCACTGGGTATACAATGTGGGGTTTACAGTTTTTTTGTTTTGTTTTTCTTTTTAAGCACTGTAAAGGTGTTGTTCATGGTCCTTTGGCCTCTGTTTCTGAAGGGAAGTTAGTGATCATTCATATCATTGTTTCTCTGTGTACAATGTGTTTTCCTTTTGGTTGCTTTTTTTTTTTTTTTTTTTAAGATTTTATTTATTTATTTGACAGAGAGAGACACAGCGGGAGTGGGAGAGGGAGAAGCAGGCTTCCCGCTGAGCAGGGAGCCCGATGTGGGGCTTGATCCCAGGACCCTGGGATCATGACCTGAGCCGAAGGCAGCCGATTAACGACTGAGCCACCCAGGTGCCCCCCTTTTGGTTGCTTTTAAGATTTTTCTCTTTAACATTGCTTTTTAGCAGTTTGACTATGATTTTTTTTTTTTTTTAAAGATTTTATTTATTTATTTGACAGAGAGTCAGGAACATAAGTAGGGGGAGAGGAGAAGCAGGCCCCCCGCTGAGCAGGGAGCCCAGTGCAGGGCTTGATCCCAGGACTCCGGGATCATGACCTGAGTCGAAGGCAGATGCTCAATGGCTGAGCCACCCAGGCACCCCTATGATGTATTTTTTTTTAACCTATTTGAGAGTCACTGAGCTTGAATTTGAAAATTAATGTTTTTTATCAAATTTCAACCATTATTTCTCTGAATATTTTTTTTCTATCCCATTCTCTCTGTTTCTGTCTTCCTTTATTGGTGATTCACATTAGAATTAGGTTAGAGCTTTTGATACTGGGCCACAGGTCACTGGGACATAGTGACTTTTTCTTTTCTTTTCCCCCCCTTTTCCCCCTCTTTTTCAAATTGAATAATTTCTATTTTCCAAATTCTTTCTTCTCTCGATTCCAATCTGCTGTTAAGCCCATCCAGTGAATTTTTTATTTCTGATGTTTTTATTTTTATTATTTATTTATTTATTTAGGTTTTTATTTTTAAAAAATTTTTTTCAAGATTTTATTTATTTGACAGAGAGAGAGAAAACGAGCACAAGTATGGGGACCAGGAGCGGGAGTGGGAGAGAGAGAAGCAGGCTCCCTGCTGAGCAGGGAGCCCAGTGCAGGGCTCGATCCCAGGACCCTGAGATCATGACCCAAGCCGAAGGCAGATGCTTAACCAACTGAGCCACCCAGGCACTCCATTTCTGATGTTTTTTTAGTTCCAGAGTTCCCGATTTCCTCTAGCTTCTCTGCTGAGATCTTGGAGTCTGTAAATTCGTTATGAGTGTAGTTTTAATAGTTGCTTTAAAGCCCCTGTCTACCAAGTTCAACATCTAGATTATCTTGAAGTTAATCTCCATTGATTGAGTTTTTTTTTCTCCTGCCTGCAGATCACATTTTCCCTTTTCTTCAGATGTCTAATATTTTGTATTGCATCCTGTACAGGGTGTCTGCTATGTTGTCAAGCTTGAATTATATTATGTTCCTCCAAAGAATGCTGATTTCTTTGTTCAAAAGGGCAATTAATTTGGCTTAACTCAAATTCCAAATTTTTTTCCTCTGCAGTGGGCAGCAGCTGAAATCTCTGCTCAATTCTTTTAACTTTTGTTGGGCTGCTTGAAACTGTACATTCAAAGATCAGCCAGAAATTTAGGCAGAGTTTATATGAAGAAATTGAGGCCACCCTTTGGTGGCTTTCCTTTTTAGGACTTTCTCCCTCATTTTCTAGCTGTTGTAGTTGCCCTGAACTTTGTCTTTTATATCTTCAACCAGTAAGAGTTAAGTTTCTTACTTGAGTTTTAGCTACCTGGTGTTACGGACTGGAGCCTGCCTTTAGGTGAAAAGCCTTAAAATATGGGAAACTTACCTAGTGCTGTTCTCTTATTCCAATTATCCAACTCTTGTTTCTGCGGGCTTTTTGTTACTCTTTAGTGCCTTTTCATATTTGTTTTTTAATATTTTTTTGTAGTTTATTGGGGCGCCTGGGTGGCTCAGTTGGTTAAGCGACTGCCTTCGGCTCAGGTCATGATCCCAGGGTCCTGGGATCGAGTCCCGCATCGGGCTCCCTGCTCTGCGGGGAGCCTGCTTCTCCCTCTCCCACTCCCCCTGCTTGTGTTCCCTCTCTCGCTGTGTCTCTCTCTGTCAAAAAAATAAATAAAATCTTAAAAAAATATATATATATATTTTTTTGTAGTTTATAATGGTTGTATGCAAAAGGGATGTTCGACTATGAGCTTTTCTAACATGACTGAAAGAGAAAATGTTATGGTAATAGGCAGCCTAGGAAGTTGTACACATTCATGACTACACAGAGGGATTTTTTCTTTTAAGTAGTGATTGCTTGTTGCATTAATAGCTACTTGGATGTAACATTTCGATAATGTTGTATTTGTGGTAAATGTTCAGAGTCCAGGATGGTGCTGACCATGAATAAATCTTGATCTTTGCCTTTTACAGTGAAGAACATCTAAGCCACTTTTTTTGTGTGTATGTGTATTTTTTATTTTCCTTTTTAAAAAGTACTATAAAAATACTGATCATAAAAATGTCTATATAGAGGCTTTAGGAGTTAAAGTGAGAAGTGTCTTCTATCTTGCTCCTTTTCCCTTGGGTAAACCTCTTTTATTTGTTTGTTATTTTTCCAGATCCTTTTCTATATGTTTACCATAGGTAGGGAAGCAATTAAGATTTAAATGTAATTGGTTTAATTCTAGCCTTATTGTTCTCTTGCTTTTGTAGTCTTCTGGAGATCTATCTTTGTCAGTACACTTGTTTCTTTTTTTTTTTTTTTAAGATTTTATTTATATATTTGACACAGAGAGAGCACAAGCAGGGGGAGCAGCAGGCAGAGGGAGAGGGAGAACCAGGCTCCCTGCTACGGAAGGAGCCCGATGCAGGACTCGATCCCAGGACCCTGGGATCATGACCTGAGCCGAAGGCAGTGGCTTAACCAGCTGAGCCACCCAGGCGCCCCTTGTTTCATTCTTTTTAATGATTGAATATTAGGGTCTTGTAAGAATGTTCCATCATATATTTAACCATTTCCCTTTTGATGGACATTTAGAGTGTTTCTGAGCAATCAGTGTTTCAAACAATGATGCAGTGGTATTCCTTGAATATATATTTTTGACCACTTGGTGAATAGCCCTTTGGGATAACTTTCTTTGAGTATTGCTGGATTTAAGGGAATGCACATTTTAAATTGCATCAACAAATTACCCTCCAAAAAGACCATTCCACTTAATATTTTGACTAAGAGTATGGTAGAGTATATTTTCCCTTACATCCTTGCCATCTATGGATATTATTCATCTTTTAAATTTTCTCAAATTTGTGTTAACATTGGAAACAAGACTTCATTTTTTAAGTTCTGTGGTTTTTTTAAATGAGATTGAACATTTTTCATGTGTTTATTGAATATTTTTATCTATTTTTCTGTGAATTTTCTTTGCTCACTTCCTATTGGGTTGTTTTTATTATTGATTTGCACAATAAGGTTTTCTTTGTACATTATGGATATTGATCCTTTGTCTTTTATATAAATTGTACTTTATTTTCTCTTGGTCTTTCCACTTGTCTTTTACTTTTATTTATTGTAATTTATAACACCGAAATTAATTAATTTCCTTCAGTATTTAGAAAACATAGTTATGATCATAATATGCATATAATCAATATTATTACATATGTATTTTACCATATTTAAAAAATCACATTAATTATTGTATAAGCCACCCTTTAAAATTTTTCATGAAAGCCAAAGTGTTTTCCACTGATAGCTCATACCCCAAAGTTCTTGATCAACATTCATCTTTAAAAATTTCTTTATTTTGCAGTGTTTGACTTATCATGAATTGAAAAGAGTAGAATAAGGGAGAAAGGAATTAAGTGTAGGTGAATTTTGGCATTTCCTAGATGTTTGTGATGGCCTAAGGGCTTGCAGGGTAGCCTTCTTCTGGACTACGGCAGACATAATGAGGGGAAGACATAACCTTTTGGAAAATTTAGCCAGAAATGAGCTGTGGAATCAAATCTAATGAGATTCTATTGATGACATGGTTCTAGACCTGGGAAGTGTTCCTTTGGTAAATATGGGTCATCTGTAACCTTCTCCCTTTCCAGGGTGTGGAAAGTATGGGCTCTGTTATTCTCAAAATAAAACTTCTTATGTACGTATGAGCCCAGAGGAAGAATGAAGCTTGAGGAGATTTGTGGGTTGCCCATTGTTCCCTGGAGAAGAATATGCTGAGACTTTCTTTTAGTGAGAATCTTGGGGAAATAGTAAAGGTTAAATGAGATTTTGCTAACAAGCTTCGATTGCACATCTTTTTTTACTCAGTTGAAATACCTTATGAACCTGCTAAGTACCAGGCACTGTGCTAAAATAAGTAGTATCATTGATACAAGATCAGTAAGACTTAATGGCTACCGGAAGACCATCCTAACTTAGTAGCCATGCATGACATTTAAGCTAAATCTTTTTTTTTTTTAACTTAAATTCAATTAGCCAATACATAGTACATCATTAATTTCAGATGTGGTGTTCAACAGTTTTGTTTTTTTTTTTTAAAGATTGTATTTATTTATTTGACAGAGAGAGACACAGCGAGAGAGGGAACACAAGCAGGGGGAGAGGGAGAGGGAGAAGCAGACTTCCCGCAGAGCAGGGAGCCCGACGTGGGGCTCGATCCCAGGACCCCGGGATCACGACCTGAGCCGAAGGCAGACGCTTAACGACTGAGCCACCCAGGCGCCCCGTGTCCAACAGTTTTTAAGCTGAATCTTGATGGATGAATAGTACTGTCCCATGAGTGATAGATGGGGTCTGGGTATTCCAGCAGAGGGAACAACATAAGCAAAGGTGTAACACGTTTCCTATTATGTTACTTCATTGGCGAGAAGGTAGTCAATTGAATATTTGATGATTCTGTATTTTGACACTACATACTTGTGACTTTATTTAATTTTAGCTGTCACGAAATCTGTACATTTATATTCTCCTTTGTGTTGTACTAATTTTAAGTCAAATTTATATATTTAACAATGAATATACGATTTGAGAGTCTTTACTTTTCTTCTTGAAGGGCAGATTCCAAATATTCGGAGTACTTTAAATTATAAATAGAAAATTTGACTTTGTTAAAAAGGTGAAAGACATTTAAATTTTTTTTTAAAGATTTTATTTATTTATTTGACAGAGACACAGCGAGAGAGGGAACACAAGCAGGGGGAGTGGGAGAGGGAGAAGCAGGCTTCCTGCTGAACAGGGAGCCCGATATGGGGCTCGATCCCAAGACCCTGGATCATGACCTGAGCCGAAGGCAGTCGCCCAACCACCCAGGTGCCCCTAAAGGGTTTTGTTTTTAAAGGACCATTTATAAGACTGACACCATAATGAGTATATGTCGTCAGAATTGCATACTTTTATTTATTTATTTATTTTTAAAGAGTTTGTTTATTTATCTGACATAGAGCACAGACAGAGGGAGAAGCAGGCTCCCCACTGAGCAGAGAGTCTGACGTGGGGTTTGATTCCAGGACCCTGGGATTGTGACCTGAGCCGAAGGCAGACGCTTATCCAACTGAGCCACCCAGGCGCCCTTTATTATTATTTTTTTTTTATGTAGGCTCCATGCCCAGAATGGAGCCCAACGTGGGGCTTGAACTCATGACCCTGAGATCAAGACCTGAGCTGAGATCAAGAGTCAGACACTTAACTGACTGACTAGTCGGGTGCCTCCCCCACCCCTTTTTCTTAAGTAGGTCTCACGTTCAATGTGGAGCCCAATGTGGGGCTTGAACTCATGACCCCAAGATCAAGAGTTGGATGTGTAACTGAGCCACCCAGATGCCTGTTTGGCGGGCGGGTGGGGGGTTGTCCTTGACCACATGCCATGTGGTTAACATAAGTGGTATAGCAGAGCAGCATTTTGAAAATAGTAAACTGAAAGTATTCAAATATTCACTCCTGGCTCCTCCATGGTGCCTTTAGGTTGGTCTTTTGTCCCACTGGGTCTAGAGTGTTGTGCCTTAGCCATGTGGCCTTTTCTTAGGTGTAAATGATTTCCCTTTTCTTGCTGAGCCTTCTGTCAGGGGTTGCACTCCTCTCCTCCCAACCTACTTTTCTGTCATGTGGGAGAAATGGACTTGATGTTCACATGAGGTGGAAATTTAATCTCAGAACCTGGTTGTCTGTTTTGGTGTGGAGAGCTCTAGATGACAGCCATGTTCCTTATAATTCAGAAGACTAAGCTCTTAAATTATATTGTCTTGAGGGTGGTGTTATGTTAGACATCGCTTGAAATTGGGAATGAATTATTCCTACATCACCAGGAAATATGCTGTGCAGATAAGAGGAGTGAGGAGACTAGGCTAGAGGCTAAATCCAGTGCCTGTTTTATTTATTTATTTATTTATTATTTTATTTTATTATTTTTTAAAAAGATTTATTCATTTATTTGACAGAGAGAGCGCGCACACGCAAGCACGGAGTGCAGCAGGCAGAGGGAGAGGGAGAAGCAGGCTCCCCGAGGAGCAGGGAGCCCAACTCGGGGCTCGATCCCAGGACCCTGAGATCGTGACCTGAGCCGAAGGCAGACGCTTAACCGACTGAGCCACCCAGGCACCCCTATTTTAAGATTTTAAAATTTATTCATTTGAGAGAGAGAGAGCACGAGCAAGGAGTGGGGGAGAGAAGCAGACTTCCGCTGAGCAGGGAGTCTCACATGGGGCTTGCCTCAGGACCCTGAGATCATGACCTGAGCCAAAGGCAGATGCTTAGCCAACTGACCTACCCAGGCACCCCCTCCAGTGCCTGTTTTAAAGTTTACACATTTGGGGGGGCGGTTTAAGTTCTTTCCAAAAGACACACATACAATTTCTGTAAGATTTTATGTCTTCTTTTGCTTCTTCAAGTTACACAGAGGATCTTCTGGGGAATAATTTTGAAACCACTGCAACTAACTAAGTACTTGCCCATTTTTCTAAGAGGTTATAGCAATGGTAGAGGTCAGATTACCTTGAGTTTGAACTAGGAAGAATTAGTGCTCTGGCTATTTGCTTTGATTACTTAGAAGCCAGAGGAGAATACTGTTGAAATTCTTCTACTTGGGCAGGCCATTTGTTTATGTTGTAAAATAAAATTATTAGTGTAGATGTCCTTAGAAGTTCAGAGAGCTCAGATTATTCTCTAAATCTGGACCCAACCTATTTGGTCATTCACAGGTTACAGGTCATTCACAGCTTTTAGAAAATGCGCTGTAGTCCATTCATTCGTTGTAGTCAACAAATGTGTAGTGCCATCTAAGTGTCAGACTATTCTAAGCTCTCTCATTTGTGAATATTCTACATGAACCACAGAATAAATAAGAGAGAAGACCTAATAGAAGTACAGGCTTATTCAGTTTTTTGCTTTTTGCTTTTTTTTTAAACTGTGTACCCTTTAGAAATGGGACACCTTTTTTTTTTTTTTTTTAAGATTTTATTTATTTGCGAGAGAGAGAATGAGAGACAGAGAACATGAGAGGGAGGAGGGTCAGAGGGAGAAGCAGACTCCCTGCTGAGCAGGGAGCCCAATGTGGGACTCGATCCCGGGACTCCGGGATCATGACCTGCGCCGAAGGCAGTCGCTAAACCAACTGAGCCACCCAGGCGCCCTAGAAATGGGACACTTTGCTGCGTGGTTTAGATCAGTGATTCTAACCCACGGAGTCTTGATATGTTGTCAGTTATAAAATGAATAGGAAATTATTTGTCACTAAAATACTGAATGTTTACAAATGATTTACTTGTAAATTAACCAGGTATGTTTTAGAGTAATGCCTATAATAGTTTTTGCAAATGATTTATTTTAAAACTAATCAGGTCCATTTTAGTGTAATACCTACAGTAGTTTAGCTTTCATGTACTTGTGTTCTCTGTTTTCTTGAGTAGAAGAGTCATAGGGTTATAGCCATTGTAGTTTGGGAAGTTATAAGTGTCTATGGTTTGCCATCAGGCATGTACTGGTGGAGAATTGCTTGAATTCATTGTTCTAGGGTTAGAGAAATGAATGAGGTATCTGGTCAATGCTTTAGGTCTTTTTGTCTAGGGGAACTGATAAGACTGCAGTTGCCTGTAATATAAAAGTAATAAATACTTAAAATAAAACCATGAGAGAGAATACTGACAGTAATAATGTGTGCTTGCCGCATGAAAGTTGAACTCAGGACTCACTTATTGAGCCCTTACTATATGCCCAGGAGCTCTGCTGACTAAGTATACAGTGATGATGAATGGGGCACTCTTGGTTTTAGTGTTCATTAAATGCTATTTGGATCTGACTCTGGGAGAGAGGTGATATTTAGGTTGGTGGTTTGGGGGCAGGGGTGGAAGAAGGTGGTACTTTCACAGGGCCTTGAAGGATGAGTAGCAATTAGGCATTTGGAGATGGAAGTAGAGCAACATCAACAGCATAATCATAGAGTCTTCGGAGACTGTTAGGTGTGCTTTCTGACTTAATTGCAGGCTTTCTGAACAGGGTTAAGGTTGAGTAGGTACGTTGCTGCCAAACTGAGGTCAGTTGCTTTGAAGAGTTGATGGGGATTACTGACAATGCTTGGTTCTCAGATGGGGATAGCCCTGAAGTGTTCGCCTGGATCTCTCTGTTGGTAAGGTTGCTTTCCTCCTACTTAGCTATTATTCTTTGGCCTTAAGGTATTTTAAAGTATTTTTTCTGAATTGTTTGAAAATAAATTGTGGACTTCTACTCCTAAATACTTTGTTGTATATTTCTTACATTATATTACCATAATATAATTATCAAAATCAGGACCTTATTCAAAGTTCACCAAAGATTTTGTTGGTACCTTTTACCTTATTTATGGAAGTGATCTTGTCTTCATTTAGTATACTCTTTTTGGTAACTTGCTTTTTTATGTTGATAAATTTGAAAAGAAATCCAGAAAAATACAAGAATAATAAAACCAACATTCATGTCTCCCACTGCCTGGAACTGTTGGTATTTGTTCATGCATGGCACAGGTCCTTACAGTGGCCTGCAGTGGCCCTGCTTCTTCTGGCTACCTGTTACCTCTCCTCACTCTCTCCTTGCTGCTTGACTCTACTCCAGCCACATGGCCTGCTTGCTATCTTGCGGACACAGCGGGTGTGCTCTTACTTGTGGGCTTTCATTTGGCACATTTATTGAATACCTTTTATACCTGACCAGAGCAAATAGATCCATTGGAAGACTTGTTTCATCAGTTAAGTAGTGGGTGATATTGAATTAACTGGGTCATTCATTCAATTACTTCAAGTAATTCAAGTCAATTACTTGAGCATTTCTTATTTACCAAAACTTTGAGGGGGAGAAAGGAAAGCTGGAAAAGATTAGGAAAACACAGAAAGTTGAATAACTGATCTCTTTGACCTCAGGAGGCATGTACTTATAAGAATGGATAGTCTTGGACACCTCCAGTTGATAAATGGGGAATTGCATTATTGATTGATTACCCAGCTTAAATATTTCTAGATCTGCCATAGTGTTGGCAACTCTTCAAAAAAAATTTCATGTAAGTCGTATTTTTTGATGCAGTGATTCTTTTTTCTAAGATTCCTGTTGGATATGGGGATATAAAAAATCAACATGTATGACCAAATAAAGAATGTTTTGAAAATTAATGTGAAAAGGTAGTTCAGTATGTTTTCTAAGATGTTTAAAGTTAAATTACTTCAGTTACTCATTAATTTTTTTCATGGAAAAACATAACATAGCAGGAACTTGACGTTGTCCCAGACTGTGGACTTAGTATCATCATTTTTGAGTAATAAGGAAACAGCAATGAAAGGTTTTTCTTAAGGTTTGATTTTTAAAGTAAAATACGATTTCTTACAATTTGAACACTAAGGTATACTAATTCTTTATGAGTATTAGTTGTGTTTTTTTTTAAGATTTATTTATTTATTTTAGAGACAAGTGGGTGGGGGAGGAGCAGAGGGAGAGAGAGAATTCTGAAGTAGACTTCCTGCTGAGCTTGGAGCCCATCGCGGGGTGGACCCTAAAGATCATGACCCGAGCCAAAATCAACGGTTGGCCATTCAAGCGACTGAGCCAGCCAGGTGCCCCAATGAGTATTAGTTCTTGATGAATTTTTTAACTCTGAGTTAAGTCAGCTGGGACCTCTATTTAAAAAACTATTTTGTAGGGGCACCTGGCTGGCTCAGTTGGTAGAGCATGCGATTCTTGGTCTCAGGGTTGTAAGTTCGAGCCCCATGTTGGGTGTAGAAATTCCTTAAAAATAAAATCTTAAAAAAATTACTTTTTCAAGTTATTTTGCTGAATTTTTTCCCCTCATAAATTTCAAAACCAATACATGCCTGGAATAATTAAAACCAAGTAAAAGAAAATAAAAAGTGAAACGTCCTCCCTTATATAGATAGCATTCTGACTCTTGATGGAGCCATGGTACAGTTTGGTGTATGGCCTTCCATCCTTCCAGACATGGTTATGGTACATATACAAACATTTATATACAGGTATAACTTAAAAAAACATAGTAATGGAATCATATTCTTACATTATTCAGTGGCTTACAATTTTCATTTATGTATTTTTTCTGTGTTAGTACATACCTCCTTTCACAATTACATATAATTTATTGTATGGGTATTCTATAATTTATTTACTGTCCCCTGCTGAAAAATCTTAATTTATTTCTAATTTTTCACTATTCTGTTTTATAGGCAAAGAGCCTAATATTTGGCAAGAAGGACTCAGCCATAGTTGCACACTTCCTACTGGCTGGTGATACAGGGTCTCTGACTCCCATCTTCCAACTCAGTGCCTAAAGCCATCTGATGAGATGCTGGGTGCTATATAAATTGAGACATGAACACAGTCCCTGTCTAGGGAAGTTGCACAGTATGTGAAACAGAATTCCCACAGCTCTTCAGGGCACTTGTTAAAGCAGTGTGTATACTCTGAGTAAGAGGCTTAGTAGGGTGGCCAGGTTTGAAGAGGAGTGTGTCGTACAAGTGATGTCAGTACTCCAGACAGGGTGGTGCCTTTGGAATTCTTTAATTTGAGGGAGGAAGACGGGTTGATCTGGAAATGGAATGATGTTTCTGTGGTGTTTCTTTTGGAACATGGGCTTAGTGGTGAGTACAGGATGATCTAGAAAGATGGCTGGGAGAGAGATTGTTTTGTTGAGGATTCATTCACCAGGAATGTATTATGTAAGTAAGCAGGAAGGAGGGTGGTATTATCATCAGAAACATCCAGCAGGGTCCCTGGAGGCCAGGATGCTGTCACATTAGTCACTGTTTAGTAATTCCTGTCCTGAGCTGGTACCAGTCTTGGAATTTCTAACCTGGGATGGAGTCCCGATCCAGGAAATCTGTGTGAAGGAAGCTCTTGAACCGCAGGAGGAGGAGCCAGGGAAGTCAGTGCACGGCTAGTCAAGAGCAAAAGAGAGGTGATAGCCCCTCCAAACATGGCTCCGGCATTTGGGGCAGCTCTGCCATCTTGTGGAATAAATGCCCAGTGATTTTTTTTTTGAGGACTGAATGCAGAGGTTTGCATCTAGGGGAAAGCCTTGGCAGGGTTGTTTTCTTCCCACTTAACTGTTCTGTGGCCTCAAAGTAGTTTTCTTGCATATATTTTTTTTCTGCAAATATTACTTTTTTTTTTATTAAATAAACTCTACCCCCAGTGTAGGGCTTAAACTCACAACTCCCAAGATCAAGAGTCACATGGTCTGCTTTCAAAGCCAGCCAAGCACCCCTCTGCATATATTTTTAATAAGTTTTAAGACTGAAGTAATTTCAGACTTATGAATAGTTGGAAAAGTAGTACAAAGAATTCCTATATATCTTCAACCAGATTCTCACACTGGTTTGCAGTTTGCCATGTTTGCTTTATTATTCTTTTTTTTTTTAATTATTTTTTTTAAAAGTAGGCTCCACGCTGGGCAAAGCTCGAACTCAAAACCCTGAGAATAAGACCTGAGCTAAGATTGAGATGGATGCTTAACCGACTGAGCCACCCAAGTGCCCCCCCTACTTTTTTTTAAAAGATATTTTCTTTCTTTTTTTTTTTTTTTTAAGATTTATTTGTCAGAGAGAGAGTGCACAAGCAGGGAGAGTGGCAGGCAGAGGGAGAAGCAGGCTCCCCGCTGAGCAGGGCTCGATCCCAGGACCCTGGGAACATGACCTGAGCTGAAGGCAGACGCTTAACCTACTGAGCCACAGGCGCCTCATCATTTTTTTTTCCAAAGTAATCTCTACACCCATTGTGGGACTTGAACTCACAACCGTGAGATTCAGAGTTGCATGCTCTACTGACTGAGCCAGCCAGGTACCCCAGTTATTCCCTTTTTAAAATTAATTAATTTTTAAAGATTTTATTTATTTAATTTGTCAAAGCGAGAGAGAGTGAGCGAGCACGAGCAGGGGGAGGGTCAGAGGGAGATGCAGTTTCCCCGCCGAGCAAGGATCCCGACACTGGACAAGATCCCAGGCTCCTGGGACCTGAGCCGAAGGCAGACGCTTAGCCGACTGAGCCACCCAGGCATCCATATTCCCTTTTTTAGAAAGTATTATTTTTGAATTGTTTGGCATAAGTTGCAGAACTTTACCTATAAATATTTCAATGCATATTTCCTAAAAACAAGGACATTCTCTTACATTACTACAATATGATTATCAAAATCAGGACCTTATTCAGACTTCCTTAGTTGTTCTGATAATGTCCATTATAGCAAAAGTAGGAAAAACATTTTTTCCTGGTCAGGATCCAATCCAGGATGACACATTGGATTTCATTGTTTCTTTAGTCTCCTTTCATCTGAAATAATTCTAAGGTCTTTCTCTGTCTTTCATGACCTTGATATTTCTGAAGGATATGATGTCCCTCAGTTTGGTGTTTTCTGATGTCTCTTCATGATTAGATTTAGGTTACCAACTTTTAGTAGAAATACCGTATAGGCAACATGTTCTTTTTAAGTGCATTCTATCAGAGGCACATGATATCTGTCCCATTTGTCAGTGATGTTAACTTTGATCACTTGGCGAAGGTAGTATCTGTTTTACTGTCAAGCTATTATTTTTCTCTTTATAATTAATAAATTTCTTGTGAGAGGATACTTTGAGGCTATGTAAATATTTTGTTTCTCCATGAAACATTCACCTACTCTTTTAGCATCTGTTGGTATTTTTTGTCTGAAACATTGTTTACTCTGATGACTGCCACATAGTGATTTCTAACTTTAATAATTTCTTTTATATTTTATTAGTTTGTATTCTATTATAAGGAAGAGGTTTCCCTTCTTTCTTTATTTGTACCCACATGGATTCATGGATTCTTTGTTCTATGGGTTACAATCTGTGTCTGTCATTTTTTTCTTTTTTAAAGATTATTTGAGAGAGAGCATGAGCAGGGGGAAGGGCAGAGGGAGAGAGAGAATCTCAAATAGACACCCTGCTGAGCATGGGGCCCTACGCAGGTCTCTATCTCATGATCCTGAGATCGTGACTGAGCCAAAATCAAGAGTTGGACGCTTAACCGACTGAGCCACACAGGCGCCCGGTGTGTCTATGGTTATTTATTTAAATACCCACATTGTCCTAGATTTGGCCAGTGGGAGCCTTTCAGACTGGTTCCTGTATCTTCTTCATTCTGTGATAACTTCTTTATATATACATTTTAAAGATTTTATTTACTTAAAAAGATTTAATTTTTAAAAATATTATTTATTCATTTAAGAGAGAGACAGCATGCGCAAAAGCTGGGAGTGGGCAGAGGGAAAGGTAGAAGCAAACTCCCTACTGAGCAGGGAGCCCGACATAGGGCTTGATCCAAGCACCCTGGGATCATGACCCGAGCCGAAGGCAGATGCTTAACCCACTGAACCACCAAGGTGCCCCTAAAGATTTTATTTTTAAGTAATCCCTACACCCAACTTGGGGCTCAAACTCAAAACCCTGAGATCAAAAATTACATGCTCCACCAACTGAACCAGTCAGCCCCCGCCCCTCCGTGCCTTTTTTTTTTTTTTTTTAAATGTGAACACTTCTTTCTGGCTTAAGATGTTCAAGCTCATCTTGTACTTACCCATCCTTTCAGCAAGGATTTAGAAACCCTTGGATTTCTCCAAGAAGTCCTGATTTATTTTAAGTGAAAAACTGTATTTAAACCAAGATCTGGGTGCTAGGTATGCTTGTTGCTCCTGGGGTATACATAGGAAATGTGGAGGTTCCTCTTACTGCCTGCATTTCTAGCCCAAGCTCCTCTCTAGAGATAACCCACTATCAACATCTTGATTTTCTATCTTTCTGGTTTCTTTTCTCTGCATCTAAAAAAATTTATTTACTTATTTTAAGTAATCTCTGCACCCAATGTGGGGCTCAAACTCACAACCCTAAGATCAAGAGTTGCATGCTCCTCTGACCGAGCCAGCCAGGCATCCCCCTTTCTATGTATTTTTATAATATCTTTTTTTTCCCCACCTATAACCATACATGGGGTCATATACTGTGGTATGGACTGGGCAACTTTCTGTTTCACTTAGTCTATCTTGAGATTATCCATATCAGTAAGTACAGAGCTACTTCATTCTTTCAAATAGCTGATTAGAATGACATAATGCAGACTTCCCATAATTTATTTAACTGTTGCTCTACTTAAGGACTTTTTTTTTTTTTTTAAAGATTTTATCCATTTATTTATGAGAGAGAGAGAGAGAGAGAAACACCATGAGAGGTGAGAGGGTCAGAGGGAGAAGCAGACTCCCCACCGAGCTGGGAGCCCGATGTGGGACTCGATCCCAGGACTCCGGGATCATGACCTGAGCCGAAGGCAGTCGCTTTTGGTTACTGAGCCACCCAGGCGCCCCAGGACATTTTTTTTATTCGATGCATTTGACTAGACTTGCTATGAATATTTAAATCCATTCATGTTTCTCTTTGATTGCCTCTGTTGCTTCAGAGTTGATAAAGTTATTTCTTCACAGACCTGAAAAATGTTTTACCCATTATAGTATTGGAAATACATGTCAAAAAAGTGTTAAACTACTGGGATCACATGGCGTCATTGCTGACAAGAATACCAGCTGTATTAGGGGATGGTGCTGAGGGTACATACATAAGACAATGAGACGTGGCCCTTATCCTCTGGCTGGAGAAGTAGCAAATAACAGAATCCAGGAGTAGATCTGAAGTGCTAAAGATGAGGTGCGTCAGGTAGTCATTTGTGCTAGGAGTTGATGGCATGTGGTCCCTGAGAGCCACGGCCATCTGGGCAACTTCCTGCATGTGGAGTGGGCTGAGTTTGGATAGAAGTGGACATTTGGCCAAGCCATGGAGGAATGGCAGGGAGAGGGCAAAGCCTGAGTGGAGGTGTGAGCTATGAGAGCATGAAGCAGTTGTTTGGGCCAGCAGTCAGCTAGGTAGCTGCTGAGGCCTCATTATGGGTTAATGGGAGATGAGTTTGGAAAGCAGGGTGGTACTTAGATTGACATGGGCTTAGAATGTCAGGGTATGGTCAATGAGACTAAATATCATCATCATAATCCTCTAACTGTGAGGTTTGAGGTTCTGGTAATGGGTATTTAAAAAAGGGTTAAATAGGATATTATTTCTAAACCACATTTCAGAAAACATAGTTTAAAAACTTTTTTTAGTATAAAGATAATGTATATTTATCATAAAAGGGAAAGTATAAAAATATTACCCAAGTATAAAGAAAACGAGAGGGTTCTGATCCTGCTTTATATGATCTACTGCTATGTAACAATATTACCACAAACACAGTGGCTTAAGACAACACATTTATTTTCTCGTAGTTTCTGTGCACGAGGAATCCAGGCGGAGCTTAACTGGGTCCTCTGCAAGACTGTAGTCAAGGAGTTGACCAGGGCTGTGTTCTTATCTGAAAACTGCTGGGGAAGGATTTGCTTCCAGGCTCACATGGTTGTTGGCAACATTCAGTTTCTTGCATGCTGTCAGACTCTCAGTTACTTGTCCCATGGGCTTCTCCATAGAGTAGCTCACAACATAGCATGTTTTCATCAAGTCTTCAAAGGAGAATACCTGCTAGTAAGGTAGATGTTAAATATTACAAATATAATCACAAAAGTTTTTTTCAAGAAAGGTGGCATACTATCACCTTTGCTCATTCCAATAGAGGCAAGTTATAGGTCCTGCCTACACTCAAGGGGAGGGGATTACACATGGATGTGAATACCAGGAGGCAGGGATTTTTAGGAGACATTTTATATTTTCCCCTATTTTCCTCCCAAAAGTAAAGAAAACATTCCTTAGAGTTATTGTTCTTAAAAGCAAATTCAAATTCTATGGACCGTTTTTCTCTGCATACATCAACGTATAGTAGTAATTTTGGGAGAGGCAAAAGCAAAGGGTGACTCTTGAGATTTTGAGCCTTGGAGCCCAGGGGAGAGTTCTATGCTTTGCCTTGATTCCTCCAAACAAAAATCTGTTAAACATGAGGAAGAGCACATAGCATTTAAGTGATAACACCAGTAACTACTTGGAAATACTGATTTCCATACTGTTTTCTAAAACAGGCGTAACTTGGTCCTAGTGATTTACTTTCTACCCAAAGGGTAATTCGATTAACCTTAGCTTTTGAGCCAGGCTCCCTTGAGGATTTAATTTTTATATTTTCTGCCTTTTGTCTCCTAGTAACTGCTCCCTCGTTGACAAAAGACCATAGTATCCCAGAGTAGATGATGTCACTTAGCTGGCTGGTGCCATCAGTGACATATGATCCAGATAAACTCCCATTGGGAAATACACACCTGTGTGAGACCTGGGATCTACTCAGACTGTGTGTGGCATGCTTTTCCAGCACAACCATTTGTCTATATATTCCATTTCATTTCATGTTACTTTTCTTCTCTTAACTGCATCTTATTAATTTGAAGCTCTTTCTTTATCTGTTATATAAAGTGATTTTAAAGCATTCTGCTTTGGGATGTGTATATATATGTATAATTTTTCACTTGTTTAAATTGCGCATATGATGGCATCCATCACATCATCAAGTGTAGCAGCTTTGTTATCATACCCTAGTGCTGATTTTGAAATATAGAATATGATTTAGATTGACTTTAAATATTTTTTTATTTCTTCTGATTGTGGAATAGTATTTGAAAATGTAATCCTAATATTTACCAATGGTTCAGTATGCTTTCTGCTTCTAATGGAAATTATATCGCTGCATTAAGGAAAAATGTGATTCACTCAAGGAGGGTCTACTCAGGATATTCTTGGGTAACCTAATCAAATAGGATAGGAGAATTTGAGTTTAAGGTGATTGCTCTCATTGGGGTGAGAGCATTGTGAAGTGAGTCTTCAATAAACTGTTTCCAACACACATGAATTCCTTGTTGACAGCTCTATTTTTTGTCATTGATATACGATAGACTATTGCCTTCTGTTTATTTGGTTTTTTTGGGGAGGGGGCATTTCAAACATTTTTTGTCCTTTTAAATTTGATCGTTGACTCCCAAATTCTCCTCATGCCTTCAAGATCCATTTATTTGGTTGTCTTTTTTTTTTTCTGTCTCTGAGTCCCTTTGTTCAAACAAAGTACACGATAGCAAAATCTCAAAAACCTTTGTAACAGTTACATTCTCTTTGTGCAGAAACCATTGTGAGATCCCTTTGGTTTCATAAAGAGATCCCACCAGAATATTCCCTAGTTCTGTCCACACACACAAGTATCAGGATGGTAGTAAGTTTGAATCTGGTTCAACTCATGAGTAGTAAGTGCTGGGTTGGGTCCCTGATTTTTTTGTTTTTTGTTTTTTTTAAAGATTTTATTTATTTATTTATTTATTTGAGAGAGAGAGAGAGAGAGAGAGAAACAGCATGAGAGGGGATAGGGTCAGAGGGAGAAGCAGGCTCCCGGTTGAGCCGGGAGCCCGATGTGGGACTCGATCCCAGGATTCCGGGATCATGACCTGAGCCGAAGGCAGTCGCTTAACCAACTGAGCCACCCAGGCGCCCTTTTGGTTTGTTTTTAAGGATTTTCCCCTATTCTTTCCCCACAGTCTACAACCTTGAGAACTTGTATGGCTGCTTAACAAACAAAAAACATGTTGATCTTTTCTTTCAGAAGATGAATCATTGTTGAGTCTGTATTATTTATCCTGAAGTTGTATCCATTCTCTCCAAACAGTAATCTGGGGAGGTAATGGCTGTCTGATGTCTCCAGCTACATATGCATTCTGCTCTTTCACTTTCTGTTGCCATGTATTAATGCATATGTTATAATAACTAGGATAAGCACAAGGGATCTTTGTTTTTGTTTCTGTTTTCTTTTTCAGTAACAAATACTTTTAAGAAAGCAGATGATTTTGTGACATGTAAAGCACCAGCTGTCGACCTAGATCACAAGTTCAGATGCAAGGTTGTGGATTGTTTAAAATTTTTCCGCAAGGCCAAACTGTTACACTATCACATGAAGTATTTCCATGGGATGGAGAAGTCACCAGAGCCAGAGGAAAGCCCAGGAAAGAGGCATGTCCAAACGAGGGGCTCGTCAGTTTCGGACAAGGCCAACCAGGAGAGCCTGACCAGGAAGCGGGTCTCTGCCAGTTCCCCAAGTAAGTATTTTGGTTCTGTGTTGTATCTGTATTATAGAGGACTCTGTTGCTGAGGTCACACTGCTTGCATTTCTGACACAAAAGAAGGCATTAGGTTGGTCTGGTCCAGTTGAATCTCAAAGATTGAAAATGACAAGTGATCCTTAGGAGTTGCATCATGGGGCTGTGGCCCTCCTGGAAGAAATAGAAATACCTAACTGTTATTCTTACCTTGGCCTCCTGCTGTTCAAGTTACTTTGAGAAGTCACTTAGCTTTTGAAGGCCCTGTAATCCTAGTATGAGTGGGGACAGTCAAGGAAAGGGAACTCCTTCAGAAGCCAGCAGTGAACTTGAGCTGAGAACATGGGTGCAGTCATTCTATCCCCCAAACCTACTCCATCCCTGCTAGCAGGGCAAAAGAACAAAAGAACTAAAACATGTGTGGGATTCTTTTGCTGTTTCCAAATTTGAGTTCAATTTCATCTTAATTGTAACTGAAGATATTTTCTAACAGCACTGTTTATTTTGCATAGAAACGATAATGGTAGTAGTAAGGGTTACCACAAAATCTCATGTTCACGTCTTATACAAAGAACTGTTTTGGAGATTTTTTTCTAAAACTTACAGATTGAAAAATTACATGTTTCTGGGGGAATTTCAGAAGCCCCCCCCCTTTTTTTTAAGTAAACTCTGCCCAGTGTGGGGCTCGAACTCACGACCCCAAGATCAAGAGTTGCATGGTCTACTGACTGAGCCAGCCAGGTATCTACAGAAGACTTTTTAATGAGTTTTCAGTAAATTCTACAAGCTCTTCAGCTTCTTTTTACCTGAAATTGTAACATCACTATATATTTTTGGCTTATAACTTCTCCATTAAAATACATAGGTATTTTTTTTAAACAATTTATTTATTTATTTATTTATTTATTTTTAAAGATTTTATTTATTTATTTGAGAGAGAGAATGAGATAGAGAGAGCATGAGAGGGGGGAGGGTCAGAGGGAGAAGCAGACTCCCTGCTTAGCAGGGAGCCCGATGCGGGACTCGATCCTGGGACTCCAGGATCATGACCTGAGCTGAAGGCAGTCGCTTAACCAACTGAGCCACCCAGGCGCCCTATTTATTTATTTTAAGAGAAGGTGGGGAGGGGCAGAAGAAGAGAATCTTTCACGCAAACTCCCCACTTAGTGAGGAGCCCGACATAGGACTCAGTCCCACAACCCAAGAGATCTTGACCTGAGCCAAAACCAAGAGTTGGATGCTTAACCCACTGAGCCACCCAGGTGCCCCAAAATACATAGGTATTAAATGGTATATGGAACTCCTAGGACATGTGACAGTGTTCCCAAGAAAGTGTGAAATCAGGTTTCAGAACAGTGGGGCAGGCCATGTTAACTAAGGTGATCTCTGACCCTGTGAGAGATCAGTCCTCAGCCATGTTGTGAAGATATAGTGGGAGTTTCTTAGTCATATGTGATGCATTATTCATTAGAAATATAATGCAAGCCACATGTAACTTTTTCTAATAGCCACATTTTATTTTATTTTTATTTTTATAATGTTTATTTTTTAAAGAATTTATTTATTTAAGAGAGAGGGAGAGCACAGAGGTAGAATGAGAGGGAGGAGAAGACTCCCTGCTGAGCATAGAGCCTGATGTGGGACTTGATCCCAGGTCCCTGGGATCATGACCTGAGCCGAAGGCAGACGCTTAACCGACTGAGCCACCCAGGCGCCCTCTTTTTATATTTTAAAATGTGGCTATTAGGGCGCCTGGGTGGCTCAGTCGGTTAAGTTCCAGGACCCTGCCAAAGGCAGATGCTTAACCAGCTGAGCCACCCAGGCGCCCCTAGATGACTTGTTAAAATACAGACTTTTTGGGCCTTGCTTTCCAGGCATTCCATTTCAGTGGCTCTAAGTTTAGAATCTGTAATTTTTATATTCCCCACCCTCAAGTATAAAAGTGACATATGATTGCTGTGAAATCGGTACCACAGAATACTGAGGGAAACGGTCTCCCTCTCCTTGGCATTTCCACCCCTGTTGTGGATGTGACTATTTTTTTTTTTTTAAAGATTTTATTTATTTATTTGACAGAAAGATAGCGAGAGCAGGAACACAAGCAGGGGGAGTGGGAGAGGGAGAAGCAGGCTTCCCGCTGAGCAGGGACTCCGATGTGGGACTCGATCCCAGGACCCTGGGATCATGACCTGAGCCGAAGGCAGACACTTAATGACTGAGCCCCCCAGGTGCCCTGGATGTGACTGTTTTTGTTTAGCAAACTTTTTTCAGACATTTTCTGTGCATGTCCAAACACATACATGTCTAAATAGAAAATATATTTTACACAGTATCATATGCAACTTGCTTTTTTCATTAAAGATATCTTGGCCATCATTCCCTATCAGTGTAGATATATTGCTCTACCTCATTTTTTTTTTTTAAGATTTATTTGAGAGAGAGTGAGAGCACAAATGGGGAAGGAGCAGAGAGAGAGGGAGAGGAGAATCTCAAGCAGACTCTGCTGAGCATGTAGCCTGACTGAGCGTGGAACCTGATATAGGGCTCAACCTCACGATCCATGATATCATGACCTGAACTGAAATCATGAGTCAGACCCTCAACCGACTGAGCCACCCTGGCGCCCCTAGCTCTGCCTCATTTTGACAGTTGTCATTATTTCATTGTATGGGTGTACTGTATTTTAAACATTTTTCCTATAAAAAGTTTATATTTTGCTAATTTTTTTCACACTATCAAGTGCTAAAGTAAACCTCCCAAAGGTTAATTTGCCCTTGTGTACAAATAAACCCAATGGGATAAATTCCTGGAGGTGATTTGCTTTGGCAAAAGGTATATGCATATTTAAACATCTGCGGAATGATGCCAAATCATCTTTTGAAAACCTTGTCCCAGTTTGTAATCTCCTACCAACTAGTTATGTGTACCAGTTTTTTTACACTCTTATTATCAAATTTTAAATTATTGAGTATCTGATAGATAAAAATATATCTGGGTTTTTTAGTATTCTTAAAATTCTGGAATATTTTAAACATATAGAAAAGTACACGGGATTATATAGCAAGTGTGCATATATCCATCCTCTGCCCAGACTAACAAATGTTAACTTTTTTCTGTATTTCCTTCAGATTTTTTTTAAGATTTTATTTGAGTGAGAGAGAGAAAGCATGCGTGTGCACATGTGCAAGAGCACAAGCAGGGGGAGGGGCAGAGGAAGAGAGAGAAGCAGGCTCCCTGCTGAGCAAGGAGCTCAATGTGGGGCTTGATCCCAGGACCCTGGGATCATGACCCGAGCTGAAGGCAGATACCTAACTGAGCCACCCAGGTGCCCTCAGATTTTTTTTTTTTTTTTTTTAGATTTTATTTATATGTTTGACAGAGAGTGTGTGCACACAAGCAGGGGGAGCAGCAGGCAGAGGCAGAAGGAGAAGCAGGCTCCCCGCTGAGCAGGGAGCCCGACTTGGGGCTCGATCCCAGGACCCTGGGATCATTACCTGAACCCAAGGCAGACACTTAACCGACTGAGCCATCCAGGGGCCCTGAGTTTTAGAAGTTCTTTATATTATATTTTGGATACTAACCCTTTTTCGGATAGGTCATTTGCAGATATCTTCTCCCATTTAGTAGGTTGTCTTTTAGTTTTGTTGGTTTCTTTGCTGTGCAGAAGCTTATTATTTTGATGTAGTCCTAATAGTTTATTTTTCTTTTATTTCCCTTTCCTCAGGAGACATATCTAGAAAAATGTTGCTATGGTCAATATCAGAGACATTACTGCCTGTGCTCTCTTCTAGGATTTTTATGGTTTGCACATCTCACATTTAGGTTTTTAATCCATTTTGAGTTTATTTTTATGTATGGTGTAAGAAAGTGGTCCAGTTTCATTCTTTTTAATGTAGCTGTCCAGTCTTCTCAGCATCATTTGTTGAAGAGACTATCTTTTTCCCACTGCATATTCTTTACTTCTTTGTTGAAGAGTAAATGACCATATAGTTATGGGATTCTTTCCGGATTTTCTGTTCTCTTCCATTGATCTACATGTCTATTCAAAGTTTTTCAGTATTATTGTATGTTACAGTGATCTGCAGTTAGTAATTATGACTTGCTGAAAAATGATGGTTAGCATTTTTTTGCAATATTTTCTTATTTAGGTGTGTACATTTTTTTTTAATACATAATGCTAGTGCATATTTTATAGACTACGGTATAGTGTAAATATACCTTTTGTATGCGCTGGGAACCCAAAGAATTCATTTGATTCACTTTATTGTGACCTTTGTTTTATTGTGGTAATCTGGTACCAAACCTGCAATATCTTGGAGGTATGCCTGTAAATGTGTAAATAGAGTAAATAAATTGTGGTGTCTTGATCCAGTGGAATACTACATAGCGGTGAGTGAGTGGGCCACAGCTATATCCACCAACATGGGTGCATCTCACACAGTGTTAAGCCAAAGAAGCTAGTGTAAGCTCATAACCTATATGATGTATTTTGTTAAAGATTTTATTTATTTGACAGAGAGAGAGTACAAGCAGAGAGAGGGGTAGGCAGAGGGAGAGGGGAAGCAGGCTCCCCGCTGAGCAAGGAGCCCGATGCGGGACTCGATCCCAGGACTCCAGAATCATGACCTGAGCCGAAGGCAAACGCTTAACCGACTGAGCCACCCAGGCACCCTGATATGGTTTTATATAAAATTCAAAACCAGATAAAAACAAATCTCTGGTATTTGAGGGTAGGACAGTGGTTACCCTTCAAGGGAGATGGATGAATGACTTGGTGGGGTCAGGAGGGAGATTTCTGGGCTCCTGGAAATATTCTGTTTTCTGATACGTATGGTGGTTATATGGATGGGTTCACTGTGAAATGTATCAATCATACATTTATTATGTGTGTACTTTTCTGTATATGTTTTAGGCCTCAATAAAGAACCTACTTAAAACAAGTAAGATTTTATTTATTTGAGAGAAAGAGAGAGAGCAAGCAGAGGGAAAGGGAGAAGCAGGTTCCCCTCTGAGCAGGGAACCCGATGCAGAGCTCGAACCCAGGACGCTGAGATCATGACCTGAGCTGAAGACAGACGCTTAACCAACTGAGCTACCCAAGCACCCTTAAAACAAATATTTTGAAAATACTAAAAATGCCGTAAGAATGTGAGAAAATAAACTACAAGAAGATGCTGAGAAAAAATTAAGATTTTCAATTGAAATAATGATGATAATTGAGGAGCTTTTAATTTTTGTTTACTTATATCTGTTTTATCCCCAAATGAATCCCTTCTTTCTCTGTCCCACAGCACTAATCCAGGTTTTCCTCTCTTGCCTTGATTGTTGTAGTATTTTCTCAACCAGTTTTCTTCTCTCCATTCTTTTTTTTTTTTTTTTTTTTAAGATTTTATTTATTTATTTGACACAGAGAGAGAAAGCACAAGTAAGCAGAGAGGCAGGCAGAGAGAGAGGGAGAAGCAGGCTCTCCACCGAGCAGGGAGCCGGACGTGGGGCTCGATCCCAGGACCCTGGGATCATGACCCGAGCCGAAGGCAGCCGCTTAACCGACTGAGCCACCCAGGCGCCCCTCTTCTCTCCATTCTTTACCCACTATGGTTAATATGTCATTTTGCTGTCAGGGATCTTTGAAAATACTAACCTGATCATATCACTCACCTGCTAAAAAATATTTAAGGATGGAATGATGGCTTTTGCAGAGCATGTTAGTGCTGGACATGTGTGTTGTGAATCCTATTCGATTCTTGCAATCACTGTTGGACTTTTTGTAGGTTTCTTGACTTCTCTGTGCCTTTCTGCATAAACTTGAGTTCTTATGATGAGTCGTGAGCTAATCTGTTTAATGAGCCTATTTTAGGGTCCCTTAGGCGGGATGTGCATTTCCTTCTTCCACTTAACCATGATTTTATTTCTCATTCAGCCATATATGACTAAAGTTGGTGCATTGGTGTGAGCTCTTCAGCTGGATTGTAACTGCTATTGGGGAGGAATTAATGTTGTTGCTTCAGTATCCCTGGGCTCTGCTCAGATCTGTGGACACAGCTAGTGCTTAGGGATTGGTAATTGTGTTGATAAGTGGAGATCAAATTGAGGTGTCAAGACCCAGTAGAAATAGTAGTCACTGGATAGATACAGTGCTGGAGTGACATCTGGGCAGGCAGGACTAGGGAGCAAGTGGACGTGGGTGCAGCCTATCCCAGATGACACAGAGCCTCTCGAACCATGTTATTCCAAAGGCTGAGGCTTGACAGGAGGCTATAAGGGGACTGAGGAAGGTTATGCTTGCCTGACCACCATGGTGTTTGCCCTCTGCTAGGGCATAATTCTGCCTGTCCCTGATCATGGTAATTGTCTGAGGAGGGACCTTGCCCAGTATAATGCACCTGAGTACAGGGTGGATGTCTGGCCATGTGTGGATTGCTTGTTTGGTTTAGGGATTCCTGAATAAATATGCTTGAGGGTCTTGATTTGTGTTAGTGATATGTGCAGGCTCAGAGTCAGCCCACCTGAATTTGAATCCAGCCTTTACCACTTGCTTGCTATGTGACTTTGGGCAAAGAACTTGCTGAACTTTAATTTTTCCCTCTGTGAAATGAAAATAATAGTTTTACCTACCTCAGAGCTTTGTTACATTAAATGCAATATAATGTAAAATGCTTAGCACAATATCGGGCTTATAGTAAACTCTTAATGAATAGTAGCTCTTTGTCTCAGTGAAATCATTAACCCAGGCAGTTAGAGATCTGAGTTCTAAACTCAGCCGACTACTAACAAGCTACAAAATCAATAACGCAAGTTGTTGCCATTTTGGTATAATTAAGAAACCTGAGTGATTGATTTTCACTTTTGTGTACTGCCCTTGGGTCTCATACCAACATACCTACCTGAGATTTTATTCTCTCTCTCAATGCAGACGAATCCCTTTCCCTATGATTTGGAAGTCTCTTGGTGAATTTTTGCCTGCCTGTTTCTTTTTAATAACAAGACCTGCTGTGAATATACTCACCTGGCTGGCAGGGGTGGACAATACAAAATGCTTTAGGGTGAACAAAAGGGGTTTTTAAATTCTTCTGCTTTAACTTGTTACTCCCCTGCTGATCCTCTGTAAAACTGATCCATTTGGTGACACTCACAGGCCACTCACGGACTGTCTGGGGTAGAGCCTGGTCATTCCTTTCCTATACACTCTTCAGTGGAGAGCAGTTTTGTGCTGCCAGGAAGGATCACACCCCTGCCCTCATGTCAAGTGGACACAGACCTCATGGATGATTTCCCAACTCCCCTGTGCCTGATTGTGCAGATGGCCAGCAGTTACCAGTCTGAAGGAAACTAGACCATTTACCTTGCTGCCTTCTGTGGTTCATGAAAACCCTGGCCACTAGTCCTGCCTGTGCCACTAACTAGCAGGAGCCTCAGTCATCGTCATCACCGACCTGGGGTCAGTAGACACGTTCAGCCTTCGTTATGAGGCTGTCCATGAGAGCAAACACAGCAGGGTATTTAGAAGATTCCACAGACCCAAGCCTCCAGAACACCCTGCTCCAGGCATCTCCCCTCACTTTCTCCCATCAAAGCCTCCCTCTGTTTCCCTCATGGTTTTGCTGAGTACTTGACTAATCTGATAACTAAATTTCTCAAGATTTGAAAGAATAAAACCAACTTAATAGCTCACCTCTTCTCAACGTATCTAGGTTTTGCTCAGGCTTCCAAGAAAGCCTTTATCCTTAGGGGTGGAATTTCAGATGGGGGGTGGGTTCAGGTGGGGAGATGTTCCAAGGTGAGGCTCTGACACCAGGCAACCTGTGTCCTAGTTCACAGGCTTTGTGAACTTGACATTATGCTTAAGTGTAAAACAGATTATTACAGAACTCGTGGTGCTTACGGATAATTATTGTAAAAAAGTACTCCCTTTATGCTGAGTGCTCTGATTATGGCATATGGGACCTTGAGATCTAATGGAGTTCTCAGAGATTCCTGGTGCTTCTGTTCCATGAGGCTCAGAAAACGTTCTGCAGATTATTTTTTGATTCTTTCAATTTCCCTGCTGGTTAGGTTGAGCAGGAGAAGCAGTTCTGATCTGGGAGTCCACAGACTGAGTCTTAGTAGCAGTCCTGCTACTGTTCACTTGTGATCTGAGCCCTTCACGAATCTGATATCCTCATTTCTTTTTTTTTTTTTTTAAAGATTTTATTTATTTTTTAGAGAGCGAGCAAGAGAGAAATAGCATGAGAGGGGAGAGGGTCAGAGGGAGAAGCAGGCTCCCCAATGTGGGACTCGATCCCAGGACCCTGGGATCATGACCTGAGCAGAAGGCAGACGCTTAACCATCTGAGCCACCCAGGCGCCCCTGATATCCTCATTTCTAAAGTCATGATGTAGGATCAGGTATGAATGAGACAAGGCTGTTTCATGTGAGGAGAAAAGCCCATAATCAGATACAGTAAAAAGGGCTAAATTCTACATTAAGAACATATAATGTGCTGTGGAAACAGAGATTCAGATTTTGCCTGTAGAGCAGGGGTGAATGTTGAGAGGACAGGTGCCATTTGAGTTAAGCCTTAAAATGTAAGGGTAGAGGGGTTGAACCAAGGCCAGGGAATAGGAAAGTCATACCCATGCTGGGACCAAGCAGAGCGGAGGTTCTGAGGCATTGAGGAGAATAAATGGCTATGATCCTTTGTCCCCAAGGTGCCCCTGCTGACTCTGGCCTTCAGATGTTTCCCCTTCCCTCAGCCAGGCCTTTTGTCACATGAGTGAATTTGCTTTTCCAAATGAGGTTTCTTGGAATACCAGAATCCATTTTATAAATTCTCTTCCAGTGGCAAGTTCAGGGTTTGTTTCTGCGTAGGTGAGTTCAGTCCTCAGTAGCAGTTTGTCCCAGAAAGAATATTCTAGAATCAAAGGGAGCCTCACCTGTGCTTATTACCTATTGTCACATCCATTTGGTTCATATTCTCACTCTGGGTAACCCTCGACTTTAGGCCCAAATGAGTCTTGGGGCACTGGAGTGGACTCGACCCTTCTTTGTTGCCATCTACACCTTGTGGCACTAGATTGGCCTTCTTACAGGGACATGCTCTCTCTCCCCTTAAAGGAAAGAGGGCAATACGAGGTTACTTAGATGACAGTGCCTAAAAGAGAGAACCAAAGTGCCCTGCTTCAGCAAGGCAGAGGTTTATTTCCCTCTCAGGTCAAACTGCAAGCTCCCCACAGTGGCTCTGTTGTGGATCCATGAAGTTGTCCAAGGCTAGCTCATTGTTGCATTATGCTTAGGTGTTGCTTTCCTCTGTGTGGTCCAGGATTGCTTACCACCTTGCCTTTCAGCTCTTTCTTTTAAGGGTATCACCCAGAAGTGCCACGGATCACTTCTGTTCATAGCCCATAGGCCAGAACGTATGTCCCTGGCCCCACCTTGCTCAGGAGAAGCTGGAAAATATTCTCTTTTAAGTGGAGAATTGGGTATTGGAGAATGCATAACACTCTCTGCCATGTGAACTAAGGCAAAAAAAATGCAGGGCTTGAGAGAGGGGTTTGTTGGAGGGCCCTGTGGGCTGGTGTTTGGGTGGGATCCATGGGGGGTTGGGGAACTGCTGGGAGAAGAGGCTGGGAAGGTAGGCATGGTGAAATGGTAGTGTTAAGCCACGAGTATCACCTCCTCTGGTAGGCAGTGAGAATCCCTCCAAGAGCATGCCCACTTCTACTCTGCCCTTGAGCTGCTTGCTGTCCCTTCATGCAGATCAGAGCATGCTCTGGTTGCTGCTTGTCCCAGCCATGTGGCTGTGCTCTGTGGTGTATAGGCAGTTCTCCCGTAGATGATGGTGATGTTATTCTGTGCCTTTCCCTCCTGGAAGCAGCGGTCTAATGTCCTTCTGCTCTCATAAGTCGGTGATGGTCTGGTGGAGAAATAGGGAGCAGGCTGTACAGAGGGAGAAAGAAGTGCTCTGGTACCTTTTTTTTTTTTTAATATTTTATTTATTTATTTGGCAGAGAGAGAGAGACAGCGAGAGAGGGAACACAAGCAGGGGGAGTGGGAGAGGGAGAAGCAGGCTCCCCGCAGAGCAGGGAGCCCGATGTGGGGCTCGATCCCAGGACCCTGAGATCATGACCTGAGCTGAAGGCAGTCACGTACTGACTGAGCCACCCACGCGCCCCAGGGCTCTGGTACTTCTAATGGGCACCTACAGCCTGAGGAGACAAGTGGCCATCCTAGAAAAGCCTCACCCTCTTCAGGTGACAAGCTGCTCTCTGATCCATCGCTTTGGCAGGAAATTGCTCTTTGTGCAGCCAAGCTTGGGCAATCTGGAAGAAGCTGTGCAGTCAGGCTCATATTGTGTGGGTCATGGAACAATTGGTCAGGCTGTCCAAAGAGAGAGCTGACAGCAGACCAGTCTCACCATCCATGGAGAGGGTATTGCAAGCAAGATAGCAAAAGCTAACATTTGAGAACTTGGCATGTGCTAGGCGCTGTTCCAAGTTCTTTCCTTGTATTATCTTGTTTAATTCCCAAAACAATCCGTATGAGGTGGGTACTGTTGTGCCCAGTGATAAATTAGAAACTGAGATGCAGAAGAGTTGGGTTAACTCGAACCAATATCTCTACATCTAGCAGGTGGTGGAGCCACGATCTGAATCTAGTTGCAGAGCCTACCCCCTCACTCTAGGCTCTGTTTCTGTTTTTTTTTTAGGATTCCAGGGAAGGATGCCCTGCCCCTGGGTCCTGGAGTAGGGAGTAAGGAGTGCTTCCCAGAAGGAGACTTCCTGTGTACATGGGTAGTCCGAATGAGTTCTGCCTGTTGTCAGCATGTCTGCCTCTGTACCTCAGGGAATCACCTGCATTAACTTAGTCACTGCTGGACATTTGTCCTTGTGAGCTTTGCCACCTCAGGCTACATGTGACTACACAGTTTACAGCCAGAAGCCAGGGTGAGACTCTGGAGATTTTCTCTCTTCCCTCTGCATTCATAGGCCTCTATAGAACAACTTCGTAGAATAGCTCTTCTTTTTATCTTCATTGTTTACTCCTCTAATTGAAGCCTTTGAAGGGAACTCTTTAAAGCTTAAGGTGACCATATTTCAGACCAGCTGCAAGACTTGGGAAACTTTTAGTTACAAGTAACAGGAACTCCTATTTGAATTGACTCTACAATCAAGAGGGTGTGTTGGTTCACATAATGGGGCAGTCCAGGGGAGGTACGGCTCCAGGACTGTCTTACCATCTTGCCTCTCAGTGCTGTTTTCAGGCTGGATACCTTGTGGTCATAGGGTGGTAGCCAGTATCATTTAAGATTCCATACTGCTTCAGTCAAATCTAACAAGAGAGTAAAAACATATCCTTTTTATAAATGTTGGACCAGAATCCCACATGTGGGTCAGATCAGTCCATTCTCATCCCTGCCTTAGGAAGTTGGCCAGGCTCAGATTATCTAAGCCTAAAATTGTGACCAGGGCTATGGGATTACTCTTACTGATTTAACTGAGTGTGGAGTCAATCCTGTTCAAAGCCCTTACACGCTGCCCAGTAAAGGAGGGGTAGAAAAGATTCTGGGAGATAGGTATCTCCTATACCCAGCAGGCGCAAGGTGAGAAAAGAAACCTGCAGAGCCAGGAAACCAGGTGGTGGTGGTGTTGAACTGCAAAGCAGATCCATGCCCTGTTTCCCATTTCAGGGACCGTGCACAGGGCCCAAGTCCTCAGAGGTCTGAGTTCTCCTTTTCCGTTTAGCAATCTACATGATCTTGCAGCTTCTCTGAATTTCACTTCCTCCTCTGTTGAGTGGTAATAATACTAAGGTATAGCTGCATTTTATGCAAAATTATCAGTTTGAAGTTGTATGATATAAAAAGTCTTATGTGCAAAATTTGAATTAATGCAAATCCTAAGAAACTGAGAAAATTCATTAGCCATGTGATTTCAAAGCTAGTAGGCCAATGAAAGTGTTCATTATGTCTTCATTTTATGGGAATGTTCGTTATGAATTATGTGACTTTGAATAATGTGGGGACTTCAGGAATCCCTTGTATGGAATGGACCGCCCCATTCTTCTTTTATTGCCTTTTGGGTTCTGTAAAGGATGTGATGCTGTTTTATAAAATGTAAAATCAGGGGTGCCTGGGTGGCTCAGTTGTTAAGTGTTTGCCTTTGGCTCAGGTCATGATCCCAGGGTCCTGGGATCGAGCCCCGCATCAGGCTCCCTGCTCAGCGGGGAGCCTGCTTCTCCCTCTCCCACTTCCCCTACTTGTGTTCCCTCTTTCGCTGTGTCTCTCTCTGTCAAATAAATAAATAAAATCTTAAAAAATAAAATAAAATGTAAAATGAAAAAAGACCAAAAAAACCTCCCATACTTAGATGATAACTGGGTATGCCCTGGTACTTGGCAGTTTATACCCTACATCTTGACCTCTCAAGGATCCAGGACCAAGGTGATCTCTCTTCTTCAGCCACTTCTACTGATTGGGTTAATGCTGTTAGCCTTTTGGTAAACTAATGGATATATATAGTTACTTTAATTTGCAGGTCATTAAAACCTGAGTTTACAAATCAAAAACTGGATTGGGCAGCAGTTTCTATATGTTTGTGTGTGACGATATATCAACTACTTTTTTTTAGAGAGATTTAAAAAAAAGTATTTATTTTTTGTTTGTCAGAGAGCAAGAGAGAGCGAGTGAGCGAGAGAGAGCACAAGCAGAGGGAGTGGCAAGCAGAGGCAGAAGCGGGGCTCCCTGCTGAGCAAGGAGCCTGATGCGGGAAAATATATCAACTTCTATTATTCCTTTACTCAGATGCTTCCAGTGGCCTCCTAAGTCACTCGTAGTAAAGGCCAACTTCCTTACAGGGCCCTACATGATCTGCTTCTAGCCACATCATCTCTCCCTCAACCGAATTCTAATTTC
This sequence comes from Leptonychotes weddellii, assembly GCF_054177405.1. Taxonomy (NCBI): domain Eukaryota; kingdom Metazoa; phylum Chordata; class Mammalia; order Carnivora; family Phocidae; genus Leptonychotes; species Leptonychotes weddellii. Next base: position 20,591,217 of record NC_138378.1, on the reverse strand, counting down.
AGTTCCAGTGGAGACATGCAGGCCTCCTTGCTATTTATTGATTTCAAATTCCAATTGTTCATTGCTAATATATAGGAAAGTAGTGGACTTTTGTATATTAACCTTGTTTCTTTGCAACCTTGCTATAATCACTATTTCCAGCAGGTTTTTTGTTCGTTTGTTTTTGGCCAATTCTTTGGGATTTTCTACATCGACAGTCCTGTCTCTGCAAACAAAGATAGTTTTATTTCTTCCTTTCTAATGTGTGTAAGGAGCCAGCACGAGAGCGGGGGGAGGGCAGAGTGGGAGGGAGAGAAAATCCTCAAGCCGACTAGGCGCTGAGAGTGGAGCCCAACTTGGGGCTTGATTCCATGACCACAAAATCAAGAGTTGGACGCTTAATCGACTGAGCCACCCAGGCGCCCCATGAGTTGTGTTTTTATATCCGAGGAAAACTGTTCTCAGGATCAGAGGAAAGTAGGTATTGTTGATAGCTTTTGTAAGATTCAGGAGGCATTTGACTGTGTTTTGCTAATCAACTGTATGACCTTGGCAGGTCAACTTACTTCTTTGGACGTTGGTTTCTTGATCTTAAATTGAGTATTTTTGTAAATTAGACTAAGGTATTTTCTAGAGTTCTTGTTCGTTGAACTTTGTTCTTAGTTGTGGAGTACTTTAACTGGGAGGGAACTTAGAGACCCTTAAATCCTGTGTTCTTTAGCCAGTTGATTAACTTCTGTCTGTAGAGCCCAGACTTGCCGGCTAGGAGGGCAGCCCACTATCCTCTCTGATGGTTCCTGGATGCCCATTTGGGAGAGGGGCCTGGGCTGCGGTGTTGACATGGTGATGAAGAGCCAGATGAACCTGTTTTCAGATATCTGTTTGATGTCAGGCAGGTCCTTCACCTCACCGAGCTTTACTTCTGTAAAATCTGTAAAATGAAAAATGAAAATGATATACACAGGTTGTTGTTAGGATTAAATGAGATGTTTGTGGTTTCTTTGCACACAAGTGCTTAGTTAAAATCAGTTGAATCTGATTGTTTACCTTACCCCATAACTGCTTTGTGATCATCTTGATTCCACATCAGAATCACTTGGAGAGTGTTTTTGATGCCCTTGGAAACATGCTAAGTGAAAGAAGCCAGACATAGGAGGTCACATATTGTGTGATTGCATTTATATGAAATGTCCGGAGTAGATACATCTGTAGCCACAGATGCGGAATGGTGCTCACCAGGGGTTGAGGGCCTGGGGAGAAACTGCTTAGTGGTAAAGAATTTTCCTTAGGAGTGATGGGAATGTTTTGCAGCTGGGTAGAGCTGGTTGCACAACATGGTGAATGTACTACATACCACTGGATTTTTTTTTTTTTTTTGCAGCTTTATTGAAGCTTAATTGTGCAGAGAACTCCCTGTATTTAAATTGTATAATTTGAAGAGCAACCCAGTCAAGATAGTAAACACATCTTTTGCCTCCCAGACTTTCCCTATGCCTCTTTTTAATTCCTCCTTTCTACTCCTCCCTTCCTCTCATCGGGCACTGTTTTTTAATTTTAATTTTAATTTATTTTTTTTAAGATTTTATTTATTTATTTGACAGAGAGAGCACAAGCAGGTGGAATAGCAGGCAGAGGGAAAGGGAGAAGCAGGCTCCCCACTGAGCAAGGAGCCCAATGTGGGGCTCGATCCCAGGACTCTGGGATTATGACCTGAGCTGAAGCCAGTCGCCCAACCAACTGAGCTGCCCAGGCGCCCCTTGGGCGCTGACATAGACTACTTTTCATCTAGAATTTTATACAAATGGAATCATGCAGATACTAGATTTTATCTGGCTCCTTTCACTTAGCATACTTATCTTGAGATTCACTTAGGTTGCTGCACATACTAATACTTCATGCTTTTATTGCTGAAAAGTATTCCATTGTGTGAACACACCACAAGTGATTCATTCACTTGCTGATGGACATTTGGGCATTTTTTACTTTGTGTGATTACAATTACAGCTTCAGTGGACGTTCATGTACATGTCTCTGTGTGGACACGGTATCCCTTCTCTTGAGTAAATATCTAGGAGTAGAGTGGTTAGGTCCTAGGATATGTGTGCTTAAACCCTTCTTGACATCTACAGAGTAAGGCTTGATCAATTATATGAAATGCTATGGACACATTTGATAAGCAAAACAACTGGATTTTTGCAATGGTAAGGCTGTTGTTAACTTTGAAAACTGAAAACAGTCTCAGAGTGGTAGGTGGGAAGATTTTTAGAATGGAATTAGGAAAAACTGAAGTGAGAAGTTTGGACAGGGTTTGTTGATGACTTGAGTTTGCTGTGAAGAGTAGCAGAGAATGAAGCTGTGGTATTTGGAAGGTGTGTATTGTTCATTTTTAAATGGGTAATTTTATGTTATGTGAATTGTACTTCAATTATAAAAAAAAAGAAACAACATCTTGACATGCAGGTCACACCATAAGCCACATAAATCAGCATCTCTATGGGTGGGACCTGGGCACTCACTTTTTAAAAATCTCACCCGGTGATTGTAGTATGTAGCCAGTGAGGAGTGATCTAAGTAGGGTTGGCAAACTTAATCTGTAGAGGGCCAGACAAATATTTTCAGCTTTGAGGGCCATAAAGTCTCCATCTTCACTCCTCAACTCTGCTGTTGAAGCATGAAAGCAGCCATCATCAATATATAACGAATGAGCATGGTGTGTTTCAATAAAACAAAATAACAGGCAATGGGCCAGAGTTTGCCCACCATCGTTGGTCTAAAGGCTAGATGATGGAGAAGGGGTTCCAGAACCTTGAGGAGGATAGAAGGTAACCTCGTAGGCAGAACCAGATCCAGAACTCTGTTCCTTTGCCCATTTTAGTTTTTCACATTGAACATACTTGAGAATGAACATCTTAGTGATGGAAACAAGATGTTAGAAAGTCAAGACTTACACTTATTTTTAATTCCAGCTGCAAAAGATAAGGAAAAGAATAAAGAGAAGAAATTCAAAGAGTTTGTGAGAGTGAAGCCAAAGAAAAAAAAGAAAAAGAAAAAGAAAACCAAACCTGGTAATTTTCCCCTGGGGTGTTTCACTTGGGTTTCCTACCATGGGTTGGGGAGGGGTTGCTTTGTCTCCTGGCCTCTGAACTTGCACTGAGGAGAGGAGGGGCCAGCAGGCCTTTAAGGGAGCTTGTGGGCTCAGCCTGGCATGGACCTTGGCAGGGGAGGAGTCTGTTCATCCTGGGTGTTACAAGGCCACATTGGCATTTAGGAAGATCTTTCTTTCTGCATTGGCCAGTGTGCCCTGTCATAGGGTAGTGCATGTGAAAGCATTATAATAAGAGAGGATATGCAGGTGAATGATTGTATTTGTTTGCACACACAACTCTTTTTTTTTTTTAAGATTTATTTAATTTATTTATTTTTAAAGATTTTATTTATTTATTTGACAGAGAGAGACACAGCGAGAGAGGGAACAGAAGCAGTGGGAGTAGGAGAGGGAGAAGCAGGCTTCCCGCTGAGCAGGGAGCCCGATGCGGGGCTCGATCCCA
>NC_138378.1:20495048-20587190 GCF_054177405.1 Leptonychotes weddellii | reverse complement strand
TATTCTAAGATTTCTTGATTATTTGTTTTCCTCAAATATTTCTTTTGACTTTGGCCTTTAATGTTCCTGTTCTTGACTTTGCAAACTGACTCTTCTAAATTCCTATCTTTTTTTTTTTTTAAGATTTTATTTATTTATTTGACAGAGGCACAGTGAGAGAGGGAACACAAGCAGGGGGAGTGGGAGAGGGAGAAGCAGGCTTCTCACGGAGCAGGGAGCCCGATGCGGGGCTTGATCCCAGGTCCCTGGGACCATGACATGAACTGAAGGCAGACGCTTAACGACTGAGCCACCCAGGCGCCCCAGGGACAGAGATTCTTAAGCAGACTCCGCACTGAGTGCAGAGCCCAACGTGAGGCTCAATCTCATGACCCTAAGATCACAACCTGAGCTGAAACCGAGAGTCGAATGCTTAACTGCACCACCCGGGTGCCCCTACACACAACTCTTAAACACGTATCTCTGAACCCTTTCAATAAAGGATTTACTTCTTGAAGGGTGTGTGTCTAGCTCCTACAAAGATGTTAAGAAAATAAGTGTTCCAACCTTGGGAGACCAAGGGATGCCATGTTTTATTCTTAATATATCTTTTGGCTTAGAAAAACAATCTTATCAGAAAAAAAGGGGAGAAGGGTGATAATTGAGGAGGAAGCTTTTGGTTTTGAGGTTCTTGGAGGTAGCTAGAAGTTTTAATCCCCAAATCTGTCCTCCACACCGCTTTGTACTGACTTGCTCCTCTGCCATGGAGTTGTTTGAACAGTGGGGCTGTTGGTTGCGTGGGATTGATTCTGGAATGCCCTGATGATATGTGGGGGTGCTGATTCCTTTTTGATCCTATCTTCCAGAATGCCCTTGCAGTGAGGAGATCAGTGATACCTCTCAGGAACCATCTCCACCCAAGGCATTTGCTGTCACCAGGTGTGGGTCCTCACATAAGCCTGGGGTCCATATGAGCCCACAGCTCCATGGCTCGGAATCTGGAAACCATAAAGGGAAAGTGAAAGTATCCGGTAAGGAGACTGTCGGCTGACTTGATCATTTATATAGCGTTATAGTCAGAGAAGGCTGGATTTATGTTGACACTGTGACTCACTCCCCAGGCCCTCTGCAAGTACAGTCTGTTATATTTTCAAAAGAAAGAAGTACATCATATAAAACAAAGGCTATTAGCTGTGCCTTTCCTGAACTTTCCTTCTCTCCAACTTTGGCTTTAGTTGAATGCCTCTTAGGTACCTCCAGGCCATTATATCTATAACCCCCAAAATCCATTATACCCCATCCTCTTGCATACCTGCCCTTCTCATTGCTCCATTTTTTATTGATGGACTCTGCATCTAATCTGGTTGCTTGGGGAAATCTGAGTCAACCTTGAAGGTGCTTCTTTTCCAGCAATTTAGAGGGTGATTGTGAGTTTGGAAGGATTTAATAAGTATATGGAAAGTACTTACAACAGTGGTACAAAATACGTGATCAGTAAAGGTTAGCTGTAATTATAACTAATCAGGCACCAACATCTAGTGATTCTAGTTCTGATTATCCCTGGAATCTGCCCCTTCTTCATTTTCTGCTGTCGACAGAGTTTTAAAGGTGGCTCTGAATGTAGACTTGACAGTAAGCCAGATCCTGGCTGGAAGGGATGAGGTTGAGGAACATGTTTGAGTCATTAGGATGATGATCTGTGTAGTTCATGGGGAGTTGCAGCCTCTCTGCCAGTGAGCTCCGTGACCTTGAGCTGCCACTTACTTTGGGCTTCACTCTCAGTAAAATGAGGAATGGAGTTCGGTTCATCAGCAGGCAGCATACGTCATTTGGGCTGTTGCTAGATGAGAGGCCCAAGGGACAGATTGGAGTTCCTGTTTCCCAGCTCTGTGAAAATTCATAGAGGAGTGGGGCTGTACGGTCACTTCCACTCTTGACATTCTAAGTTTTTGAAAATTTTATAACTATAATTTAAAATAGTGACTGTTGTTTTTCCTTTCCTCTCAGAGGAGGATAATCTGAGTGAGTCCTCTTCTGAGAGCTTTCTTTGGAGCGATGAGGAATATGGTCAAGATATTGATGTGACCACCAACCCAGATGAGGAACTCGATGGGGACGACCGCTATGATTTTGAAGTGGTCCGCTGCATCTGTGAGGTTCAGGAGGAAAATGACTTCATGATTCAGGTAGGTAGAGCTTCCAGGAGACAGGCATAGAGAAACACAAACTGGTCCTTGGAGGGAATTTTGAGGGACTGCAGTTTGAGTACAGCAAACATAGAATCATGTTAGAAGCCCCAGCCAGATAGGCAGTATTAGCAGCAGCACATTGAGCTTACTTTTTAGTTCAGCTTCCTCTGAATCTCAGGCTGGTGTAAATAGCCTATTAATAGAATGAGAGAGGACTTGAAACATCACTGAGTCTAAAAGTCTCATGCTCTGCTTGGGGCAGCTGGGACCCACAAATGGGAAGGGCCTTGCCTGTGGTCACACAGTGAGGAGTTGAACATCAGGGATCCGAATCTCTGGAGTGGCAGTTGAATCTTCCTGTGGTCCCTTGCTTTCTCTCTGATGTAAAATTTCTATATGGCCTTATGAAATGGAGGCCAGTTTCATAAGTTGTCTGTTTCTTGTTCTTTATTTTCCTGACATTTGTATCTGTCATCTCCATCTCTGGGATGTGCCTGTGGGGTAGGCCTCCCTGCCTGCTGGGGGAGAGCGTCACTGGCCAGCACCTGCTTGCCTCTGGCCCTTTTCTTGCTCTTAATGACAGTTCTGGTGAGGTGGCTGCTGGCTGGCTGACTCCAGAGGCTGTCATAAATACCCTGCTTGTCTAGGCAGCTGCCCGGAATGTCCAGGGCACCTGAGTTTTTCAAGTAAGTCATGGTTATATTGGTTAGGATTCTTTGGGAATTTCTTTGTTTTTCAGTAGCCTTCGTGGTAACCTCAGGGAATTCAGAGTACATAAATGGTCTCAAATAGTACCTGATATTTATGACCTTTAGTAAGCTTTAGGTCAGTGGTTTTCAAACCTTTTCAACATCAAAACCCATTTTTCTAATGGATTCTTTCATAGAACCACAAAATATATCACAAGTTTAAAAGCAGTAGTTTTGAAAGTTCAAAATAGATCTTCACTTTTGAGTTCAGAAATGTGAATGATGTGCTTTTTCCCATGAAGTCTGACACACAGGGTTGTGCACGACAGTTGCCAACTTGAAGCATTTCAGTGACTCGATAGTTTTTATCTTTTTGTGAGACGTGGCCATTTCTATGGGTGACTTTTCCTAAATAGCATGCTGTGTGGTCACTGATTAATCAGAGATGGGAGGAAAGCTTTGTTCCGAGTATAGCACAATACTGACCTAGCCTAGCAGTACAGTTATGTGTACTGGTAGGTTGTGTTGTCTTTAAGTTTGGGACACATTTGAGTGTGCATTTTTTGTTTTAATTTTAAAACATTGTCTTATTTTTAAAAAGATACCCATTTGCAGAACCTCTGAAGCTCAGTGGACTACAATTTGGAAACTCTTATACAACATGGAAACTATCATTTAAGTAGAATTTTTTTTAAGTTTTTTTTTTTTTTTTTAAGATTTTATTTATTTATTTGAGAGAGAGAGAATGAGATAGAGCATGAGGGGGGGGGCAGAGGGAGAAGCAGACTCCCTGCCGAGCAGGGAGCCCAATGTGGGACTCGATCCCGGGACTCCAGGATCATGACCTGAGCCGAAGGCAGTCGCTTAACCAACTGAGCCACCCAGGCGCCCCTTAAGTTTGGTTTTTAAAAGGATGTTGAAGATGGTTAGTTTTTATCCTGTCTCTCTGGGCGTGTGGTCAGTTCTGGCCTTGGAAGCCTGATTTGGTCTTCATTGGTCCATAGAAATCTTTAGTGGGTGAGTAATGAAGGCCCTTCTTGGCAGGGCTGTTCCAGCTAATCAGTAGAGGAGACCCAGTTCTGATCCACTGTACTTTTCCCATTGACTTTTCTATAAGTAGCAAGGATGATGGGGTGTTCAGGGAGGAAGAGCTCGATTTGGTATTATGTGCTCTATGAGGAAACTTAACTTTGGAGCTGTTGAGGCCATACCGGCTGTAACAGGAGAGTCAGGAACTGACTTTCATCTCCAGCTTCCTAGGCTCTGCATGGCCTTCCCCTAGCTTAGCTCAGCTCAACGCTTGTGGCTTCCTGTGGTATTGTGGTGATGATGAGCTCACTTCAGAACACTTCGTGTTTTGCTGTAGAAGACTTTTCTCTGCTGTCCACTTGCTGTCCAGCTGGCTTTGTGGTATAGAGGGACAGTTTTTTACTTTCCCTGTCATTATGAGCAATGTACCTTTTCCACTCAGTAACTTTAGCAAAAGGCATACATTTGGAGGGAGCTCTGGAACAAATGAAATTTAAACTTTCTAAATGTATTCATCATCTAGTTTTTTTTTTTTTTAAAGATTTTTTTTTATTTATTTGACAGAGAGAGACAGCGAGAGCAGGAACACAAGCAGGGGGAGTGGGAGAGGGAGAAGCAGGCTTCCTGCCGAGCAGGGAGCCCGATGCGGGACTCGATCTCAGGACCCTGGGATCATGACCTGAGCTGAAGGCAGATGCTTAACGACTGAGCCACCCAGGCGCCCTCATCATCTAGTTTTAAATGTATTCATCATCTAGGAAGATCCAATGATTATTTTTTAAATAAATTTTTTTACTTACATTGGTAATTTGCACTACCCTAGAATACATTTAGAGTTTGTTTCCTAGAAGGTGCATATATTACTTTAGAGGAGTAATTTTCTCTGATCATTTTCATTATTTGATTGGTATTAACATTACTCAAGTAAATTATTATTTGATTTTATTTACCAGTGCTAATAATTTAAATCATTGGGAGGTTAAAATCTTACTTAATAATCATGAATATTTGAGAAATCTGGGTGCCACATAAAAATGAACCTCAGGAAATCCATTTGATATTTAAATTATTTTAATTTTCTAGGGCAGGTTTGGGCAAACTTTTTCTTAAAGGACTAGATGATAAATATTGTAGGCTTTGAGGGCCATGTGTTCTTTATTGCAGCTATTCAGCTTAGCCCCAATCAGCCATAGGCATTACGTAATAAATGAGCATGGATGTGTTCATATGATACTTTACTTATAAAAACAGGACTTGAACTGAATTTAGCCTCTTGGCTGTAGTTTGCTTTAGACTAACAAATACGTATTAGGTGCCAAACCCAGTAAAAGTTGTGTAACAGTTTTTTTTTTTTAAGATTTTATTTATTTATTTGAGAGAGAGAGAATGAGAGGGAGTGCAGGAGAAGGAGTAGGGTCAGAGGGAGAAGCAGACTCCCCGCTGAGCAGGGAGCCTGATGTGGAACTCGATCCTGGGACTCCAGGATCATGACCTGAGCCTAAGGCAGTTGCTTAACCAACTGAGCCACCCAGGCGCCCCTGTGTAGCAGTTTTAACCAGAAGTCCATTTTAAAAGCTTTGTTTGTTTTAAAATTTGTATTGTTTGTTTGTTGCTAGCTAGAGCATTCATGTAGTTCAAAGTCCAAAAAGTATACCTAGGTATAGAGAAAAAAATCTGACCCCACCTCCCCTTCATGGGAAGTACCCTTTATCAGCTTCTTGTGTAGCATTCTGGAAACACTCTGTGGCTAACAAATACATTCTCTTACTCCCCCCTGCCCTTTTTTATTTCGTGGTAAAAAAAAACATAAAATTTTACCATTTTTAAGTGTGTGTGGCATTAGATGAGTACATTTATATTGCTGTGCAACCATCTTTTTTTTTTAACACAATGTTACTTTATATGTAGTATTTTCAATATCTTTTCTCATTTAACAATAGATAAGTTCAAGCCCATTTCATTTTCAAACATAAAAAAGCTTTTGGCTCAGTCGTTAAGCTCTGCCTTCGCCTCAGGTCATGGTCCCAGGGTCCTGGGATCGAGCCCCGCATCCGGCTCCCTGCTCAGCCAGGAGCCTGCTTCTCCCTCTCTCACTCCTCCGCTTGTGTTCCCTCTCTAGCTGTCTCTCTCTCTCTGTCAAATAAATAAATAAAATCTTAAAAAAAAATAAAAAATAAAAAAGCTTCTTAATATATTCTTTTTAATGGCTGCATAATGGATGGATCATAATTTATTTAACCCCTTCCCATGTTGATGACATTTAGATTGTTTCTAACTTTAACAATAATGTAATGAGTAATTTTGTGTAAGTACACCTGTTGGGCCAAGTTTTGGAAGTAGAATTCCTGGGCCACAGGTTATGTGCATTTGTAATTTTGATAAATATTTTTGTCATAGCAATATTGTATAAACTTGCCCTGGAGCCTGTCCCAGTGAACATTCTTAGGAGCACCCTTTTCAGTATAGGATATTATCGAACTTTATCTTTGCTTTGCTCTTCAGGTAAGTGAGAAAAAGGGGTGCCTGGGTAGCTCAGTCCATTGAGTGTCTGACTCTTGATTTCAGCTCAGTTCATGATCTCAGGGTCGTGAGATTGAGCCCCTGGTCAGGCTCCACGCTCAGCACGGAGTCTGCTTGAGATTTTTCTCACTCTCCCTCTCCTTCTGCTCTTCCCCCTGCTGGCATGCATGTTCTCTCTCTCTCTCAAATAAAACAAATCTTAAAAAAAAAAGATAAGTGAAAAAATAGTCTATTGGTATAGCCATTTTGTAATTTTTTTAAAAAGGTATTTATTTATTTGAGAGAGAGCAAGAATGAGCATGAACGGGGGGAGGGACACAGGGAGAAGGAGTAGCAGACTCCCGGCTGAGAGGGGAGCCTGACGCGGGGTTCGATCCCAGGACCCTGGTGAAGGCAGATGCTTAACTGACTGAGCCACCCCGGCGCCCCTGTAATTTATTTTTAAATAAATCTTTAAAAAATTTCATACTTGGGGCACCTGGGTGGCTCAGTTGGTTAAGCGACTGCCTTCGGCTCAGGTCATGATCCTGGAGTCCCGGGATCGAGTCCCGCATCGGGCTCCCTGCTCAGCGGGGAGTCTGCTTCTCCCTCTGACCCTCCCCCCTCTCATGTGCTCTCTCTCATTCTCTCTCTCTCAAATAAATAAATAAAATCTTTAAAAAAAAAAATTTCATACTTGTAGCATTTGGAAAATGCAGAAAATCACAAAGAAGAAAACAATTACCCAGAGATAAGCATTGTTAATATTCTAGAATACACATACACATGTATATATAAATGAAAATTATGCTCTGTAAATAATTTTTCATGAGAATAACACTTTTAGGATAAAAGCATATGTTTATTATCAAAACTTCAGGCAGTACATAAATGTATAAAGAATTACTTGATATTTATATGTAATCCCCAAACCTAGAAATACTAATGTGTATGCATATTATTAGTCTGGTTGATTTCACAGTAATTATATTAATTCAAGTAACTATTCATTAATTCTTTTAGTGGGTGATTTGAACATCTTTTTAAGAATTAGATATTTTCCGGGGCACCTGGGTGGCTCAGCCATTAAGCGTCTGCCTTCGGCTCAGGTCATGATCCCAGGGTCCTGGGATCGAGCCCCGCGTCGGGCTCCCTGCTCCGCGGGAAGCCTGCTTCTCTCTCTCTCCCACTCCCCCTGCTTGTGTTCCCTCTCTCGCTGTGTCTCTCTCTGTCAAATGAATAAATAAAATCTTTAAAAAAAAAAAAAAAAGAATTAGATATTTTCCTTGACCTGTGTGTTCATGTGCTTTATCCATTTTTCTACTGGATGGTCATTTTCCTACTCATTTGTAGAGGCTTTTTTAGACCTTGTTTTGTATTGGCTGCAAGAACAGTTACAACTACTTGTACCCACTTTGTCATCTGTCTTTTGACTTTCAGATTTTTTGTTTGTTTTTATGAGTCAACTATATCAAACTTTTCTTTAATGAATTCTGAAATTTGGATAACAATTGCTTCCTTATTGGAAGTTAATAAAAGTTTATAGAAAAACAGAATTCTGTCATGGTTGATTCTGGTACTTTTGAAGTTTCACTTATTCTTCTTAAAGCGATGTAAATATTTGATCCACCTGGAATTTATCCTGGTATAAGGTGTGAGGGCCATGGCTACCCAGTTGTCCCAACACCATGCCCCATTACCAAAATGTCACCTTTGTTTATTTTATTTCCATATGTATTTGGATCGCTTTTTGGATTCTCCTTTTCCATCTATTTGCTTATACAATTCTAATTATTTTACCTTTATAATATTTTTAAAATATCTTATAGGGCTAGTACCCCCTTTTGTTCTTTTTTACAAATTTCCTGGCTGTTAATTTTAGGATCAGCTTATCCAGTTCTACAGCTATTAATTTATTATTTTTTTGGTACTACATTATTTTTATAAATTTACCTAAGGAGAAAGGACTTCCTTATGATTAAGACTGTTGCTATCCAGGAATAAGATATTCCTTACCATTGGCTTAAGTCTTTGTGTCCTTTAAATAGTATTTTAAAATTTTCTTCACAGAGATCTTGCATGTTTTATTCTTAGATATTCTATTCTTAGATAGTCTTAGGTTTATTAGATATTTTATGTTTTCAGTTATTATTCGTGTTCATTTCTAAATTTAAACTTTTAAAAATGAATAATGTTTTTTAGCCAAACCCATGCGAAAAAAGTTATTTTGAAGTTTTCAACTTAGCTGTATTTGATTGAATTTTAGTGAATCCCAGTTCTCAAGAAATTTCAAAAGTTATTGGTGAGACAGACTTTCATTCTTAATTCTGTTTTTCTGCAACTAATTCTTTGTTATTGTGCAGCCTTTACTTTCCCCCTGAGCCTTAGTTTCTTCATCTGTAAATTAAAGAATCTGGATCGGATCTTAGCTAAAGTCTGTCTTCCAGCTTTGCCTCTGTTGATTCTGATGCAGTTAGCTTCCTAGAGGATTCATATCTGCCCAGGAAAGCCCTCTTGATGCTAGGGCCTGTCTGGCTCCAGACAGCCGAGGACTGTCTGAGCTTTGGACCTTAGTCCCTTGTGGCCAGGCTGGTGGCCCACCCTCAAAGGCCATGCTGGGAAGGAAGCTCATTGTCCACCCTCCAGAGCTATCCATTTGGTTGCATAGTTAAAGGCTTAGGGTCCTGGTTTGAGATGCCATGAAGTGTCCTAGTATCTCATTTGGCATCGTTTTTGTTTTTTTTTTAATTTATTTATTTGAGAGAGAGAGAATGAGAAAGAGCACATGAGAGAGGGGAGGGTCAGAGGGAGAAGCAGACTCCCTGCCGAGCAGGAAGCCCGATGCGGGACTCGATCCAGGGACTCCAGGATCATGACCTGAGCCGAAGGCAGTCGCTTAACCAACTGAGCCACCCAGGCGCCCCTGGCATCGTTTTTTCTTTCCATTCTCTCCAGACCCTTAGCCCTCAGGCTTACTATCCTCAGGCCATCCACACAACTTCTGTGCTGCCCTCACTGTCTCCTCCTTTCTTTCCCTCTCTCCTTCTGTCCCTCCTTCTCCCCATTCTCCCTCTACCCCCTTATCCAGGTAAGGCAGTGGAGCCTCAGGGTAAAAGAACTACTAGCTTTACCATTACACAGGCCTGTGTTCTGATCCACTGTTGCCTCTCTTCAGCTGTGTGACCTTTGGTAAGATTTAGAGAGAATAAACTCCAAGTGCTAGCATGTGATTATTCCAGGAGGTATCAAAGTAAATCAGGTTGCCCAGTTGTAGTGGTAATAGGTGCATGAAGGCTGTGTGCTGGGCTCTTTGATGGACGTTTTTATATGTGACCCCGTGATTGCTCACAAACAGCCCCCATGGTCAGTAGGAAGAGTACCCCATTTTGCAAGTGGGGAAGACTGAAGCCCAGGGAGGAGGAGTGACCTGTGCACGGTCACACAGCTAATGAATGTCTGAGCTAGAATTCAGACTTAGGTTTTAGTCATTCCAGGTTAATCTTCCTCTAAGGACTTGAACATTTTTCTCTCTGTTCTCATAAAGTGATCAGAAAAGTTAAAGCCTCTAGAAACGGGAGTGAAAATAGTCATTTTTCTGAGATCAGCACTGTTTTTATAGATCTAAATGGTCTTCATCTGTGCTGTCCGGTGCAATTGCCACTAGCTTCATGTGGCTTTTGAGCACTTAAGATGTGGCTGATAGGACTAAGGAGCTGAATTTTAACTTAATTTGTTAATTTAAATGTAAAGAGCCACAGGTGGCTGGTGGCCGCCTTCGTGGCCAGCACACTTGTAGATGAGGGGTTGCAGCTCAGCTCCTGAGCAGGTCGTTTGGGAGTACTCTCCCTCCCCTTTCCTTCTCCCTCCCACTGCCCCTGCCCCCCACAGTGGGTCTTGCTTCTGGATGGAGGATACCTTCTGAGTTTAATTTTTATTGCTTCTCTAATTCTAACAGTGTGAAGAGTGCCAGTGCTGGCAGCATGGGGTCTGCATGGGATTACTGGAAGAGAATGTGCCTGAGAAATACACCTGTTATGTTTGCCAAGACCCTCCAGGTAGAGATTTCTGGAGTCAGGGATATTAACAGTATGTCACCTTTTCCACAGCTGGCCATGAAGCAGCCTCGCTGTCTGTGGTCTTGAGACTTATTTCTTTGACATTGGCTAGACTGACTCTTCCTTGTCCCTGTTGCTAGCTCACCTGGTAGACTGCTGTCCTGAACTTAGCAGTAAGAGAGCATGTGGAAAGCCTGGCCTTGAGCTAGAATTACCTTTTTTTTTTTTTTAAAGATTTTATTTATTTGACAGAGAGAACACAGTGAGAGAGGGAACACAAGCAGGGGGAGTGGGAGAGGGAGAAGCAGACTTCCCGCTGAGCAGGGAGCCTGATGCGGGGCTCGATCCCAGGACCCTGGGATCACGACCTGAGCCGAAGGCAGACGCTTAACGACTGAGCCACCCAGGCGCCCCTAGAATTACTTTTTTATTGTAGTAAAAATCATGTAATATGAGATCTACCCTCTTAACCAATTTTTAAGTGTACAGTACAGTATTGTTTATAAACTATAAACACAATGTTGTACAGCAGATCTCTAGAACTTTTTCATCTTGCATGACTGAAACTATAAAAACTGGAATGCTTTACAGATTTGCATGTCATCCTTTCCTTGCTTAGGGGCCATGCCAGTCTTCTCTGTATTGAGCTAGTTTTAGAATATGTGCTGCTGGAGCAAGCACCTTTTCCTTTTATTGAGGGTTCATGAAGATGTGGGCTGTCTTGGCTTTTTGGGGCTGTTGAAGGATTAGGAACCTGCCTCTGCTCCCTCTGGTGGCACCTGCCCTCCATTGCATCATTGCCACCTGGAAGAGAGATAAGCCCTTGAGGGGAAGGGGAAAGGTGTAGTTGATAGGGCTTGATTGCTACCCAAACCAGCGAATTAATTCCTTAACAGGATCATTTAGTTTCATTGTTCCATGGCTGGCTCGGCTGGCCTGTGGCTCTTGGGTTCCCTTTTCCAGAAGTCTTACATATCTCTGGTTCTTGTCTTGGTGTCAATGGGATGGTGATATCTTTTCCCTTCACCACCTGTAAGGTTTCTCCCCTTGGCTCCAGTTCCATGATCCCAAGGTTAGGCAAGGCTAGACAATGCTTAAGTGCCTCTACTTCTGTTGATTCTTTTTGTCCTATGAGGTAGGCCTGGCAGGAGCTCTTATTCCCATTTTTGCTTATGAGGAAGAAATTGATGCCCAGGGACATAAATGACTTTCCCAATCTCGTAAAGCAAATTGGAATTAGAACTGACTTGTGGGGTCAGATCTTGATTTTGCTGGTTGTGTAGGGAGGGGCTAGTCACCGTAGTTTGTGTTTTAGAAGTGTGTCCCCTTGGGACCTGATGACCTCTGTTGTGACACTCCTTGTGCTAGATTAGTCCATAGATGGAGAGGAATCTGCCTGTTTGTCCCTTTATCCCCAGGAAAGAATATGGTCAGAAGATTAGTCTGTGAATCATAGATTATTAATGGGCAGGATCTGAGAGACCACTTAGTTCAGCCCTGACATTTGATAGGTGAGCAAATATAGGCCTAGAAGGGACATGACGGGGCTAAGACCAGTCAGCAAGTTAGTGCCAGATAGGAGATGAGAACCACGGTCTTTGACCTTTGTTTCATAAAACAAGTGGCACTGCTCTGAATCCTCCTGCTCAGGTCCCTTGTGCAGCAGCTGCCTCTGAGACGCTGCACATAATCCCTAGGGCTCCTTAGCGCTGCTTCAGAATCTCCTTTGTCCACTTTACTATCTCTCACTCCTCCCCTCCCTCCACTCTTCCCTTTTTACAGATCATGCACGCCATCTTCATTGACTCCTCTGCATTTGCTGAACTTTTACAACTCTAATTGCCAGCGCTGTAAATAGACTCCTCCTTGAATCGAGTGCTCCATGTCTTTTACATTTATATTTATAGCCTGTGTTTGACTCTGCAGTGTCTTGGACTGGAAGTTTAACCTAACAGATTTATTCTTTAAAGGTTAAAGATGTTTTTTATAGAATCGAGGTATATCCCTACCATGTGTTTTAGTAAAGCCAGAAAGAGCCGAAGGACCTTGATAGGGATTATATGGGTCATTTCAGGGTTTTTATAGATATTGGGAAGTAAACGCTTGTCTGGTTGAAAATTGTTCCTTGGGCTTTTGGAGCAGGAAATACTGCCGAGTCACATGTAGTTGTTTTCAGTTCTTCCTAAGGATCCCTGTAATGAGCAAGACCACTGAAACCATCCAATTCATCTGTCATTATACTAGATGAGAAATGGAGGTTCAGAGAAGGGAGGGTGCCTGTTTATATTTAGTAAGGTGGTAGGTGACAGTTGGAAGGGCGACTTGGAGCTTCTTTCCACTTGATAAATCCATTCAAGATGTCTTTTGCCATATGCTGGGGATACAACCATGAACAAGATGGTTCCTATTATTCTTGCTCTTAGTGGAGTCAGGGCCAGAAACAGATGTCAAAATAAGTCAAATAAGCAAGAAGATGTTAGATAGGGATGAATGCTTTGGCGTGGGGGAGGTTAGCAACCAGATAGGGAAGGAGTTAGGAGGCATTGAAGAGGCTTTCTTACTTTGAAGGTAACAAAAGGCCCATCTGAGGAATTGGAAGGTGCCGGTCCTTCAGGGGCCTTGGAAAATAATGCTCCAGACAGAGAGGATGCTAGAGCAGAGATCCTAAGACCAAAAAGATGGATGTGTTCCAGAAACTGAAAGGAGGCCACTGCAAGGGCTGTACAGGTGGGGCAAGGAGGGCAAGAAGGACTGGGTGCAGTTGACTCACTAGGCCAGTGTTAGGGCTTTGGCTTTTTTTTTTTTTTTTTTTTCTGTATGCAGTAGGAAGTCATTGAAGGTTTTAAACAGGAGATGTAATGATGTGATTTAAATTTAGAGAGATACCTAGGTTCCCACTCCACCTCTGGCCTGTGCTAGGAGATCAGGAAATTTACATGTCTTACTTCCTTATTCCCAATCCCTAGAAGGGAGCCCAGGATATAGTAGGTGCCAAGTAAATGTTTATTGGATGAATAAATAAAATGAACACACCAATCCATCCTTCCAGTAATTTATGTGATAACTGTGCAATGATACAATGGTCTGGGTTTCCTTCAGGCCGAGTATTAACTCTCTCATTGTCACTGCTTTAGGTCAGAGGCCTGGTTTCAAGTACTGGTATGACAAGGAGTGGTTGAGCAGGGGACATATGCATGGCCTGGCCTTTTTAGAAGAGAACTACTCCCACCAGAATGCCAAGAAGATTGTGGCCACCCACCAGCTTCTTGGAGATGTGCAGAGAGTGATCGAGGTTCTCCATGGCCTGCAGCTCAAGATGAGCATCTTGCAGTAAGTGTGGCATGTGTAGCTTTGGGGATGAGTCTGATTTGAGATGGTCTGGGTGGGGGGGGGTGGGGAGGCAGGATAAATTTGAGATTGGAAAGCCACAATATCAGTGATAAGACCATTGAGTTTGAGACCTTTACCACATCTCAGCCTTTTGGCTAAGGTCAAGTGTAGTGTCTGTTCTTAGCAGTTTAATATCTGATATGTCCTCTATCCAAGGACAATATATTAAATGGATTTTGGAACTAGTAGATGGAATAGGAGCTTGCTCTGACCACTCAACGCATTGACCTGGTATTGCAGTACTTCCAGGAATGGTGCACCCCCTCGGCGGGGAGAGGGGAATATGTCAGTTACACAATAAACATTCTTTTTAAAAAAAACAACCTTATTCAGGTAGAATTTATATATAATTAAGTTTGCTCATTTTACAGGTTCATTGAGTTTTGACAGATATATTCACCCTTGCAACCGCCACCATAATCAAAATATGGTGTATGTTTTTATAGTTTAGTTTGTTTACTGTTTTGGTATACAGTTCTGAATTATTTTTATTGTGGTAAAATATGCGCAATATAAAATTTATGTTTTATAAATTTATGAACAGTCTTAACTTATTTTTTATTTTATTTTATTATTTTTTAAAGATTTTATTTATTTATTTGACAGAGAGAGAGAGAGCACAAGTAGGCAGAGCGGCAGGCAGAGGGAAAGGGAGAAGCAGGCTCTCTGCTGAGCAGGGAGCCAGACATGGGGCTCGATCCCAGGACCGTGGGATCATGACCTGAGCTGAAGGCAGACGCTTCACTGACTGAGACACTCAGGCACCCCCCCCTTAACTGTTTTTAATATATAGTTCAGTAGTGTTAAGTACATTCACCTTGTTGAAACCATTCTCCATAACTCTTCATCTTGCAAAATTGCAACTCTGTATCTGTTAAACAACTTCTCTCCACTTTGCCTCTTCCCCGCCCATGGCCACCATCATTCTGCGTGTTTCTGTGAATCTGACTACTCTAGATACCTCATATAAATGGGATCCCACAGTATTTGTCTTTTTTGTGACTAGCTCATTTCACTTAGCACGGTGTCTTCAAAAGTTCATCTATATTGTAGTCTGTATCAGAATTTCCTTCCTTTTTAAAGGCTGAATAATATTCCGTCGTAGGTAATGTTGGATTTTGTTTATCCATTCATCCTTAACACCCTTGACCGGTAAACAAAGTAAAATTGAAAACTGCTGGAAGAGATAATATGGCAGGCCCGCTCTCTAGCATAGTGGTTGCTCAGTAAGTCTTTTCTCTTCGTGGTTTGCTCATGCAAAGTTTTAGGTGTTCTGGAACTGGACTTCTGGCTTTTAGTGGCTAGAAGTTTGAGGAGTGAAATTGAGTGTGAATTCCCCTTCTGTGGTTGCATTCTGTGTGTCAGATGACCCACTTTCATATAAGCTCTGAGAAAGACATGTAGCTCTCTTTGGGGTCTCTTGGCTTTAATAACCAGACGGCGTTTCTTTCTTCTTACTGAAATGCCACTGCTCCTGGCCTTATCCTATATTTTGGAACCTTGTCCCTTCTGAATTCCCATTTAGATCCTTCATCTTTATAGCAGTGACTTTGTACTGGAATTAAACCTGACTTCTAGCAATTCAGAAGAGGGCATAGGGAGATCTTGTTCATCATTATATGTGGAGAAGAGACCCTGGGCGGAGGGAGTGTAGTCCCAGTATGTCTGTGTACACATGGATAGTCCCTGCTATCACAAACTCTGGGGCCTCATTCTCAGAAATACTGTTTCTAAGTGGCCTGGTGGATTTATTTTCAAAGGCAAATAATAAACCTGGGAGTAACCTCAGAGCATCTGTTGTCATTTAAAAAGTAGCATGCATGTCTGTACCTTCCTTCTTCATGATTGACAGGGTGTACAAAAAAGGCCAGGGAAGGTTTTTGTGTGTGTGTGTGGAGTAGTAGCTGGGGCTTCAGGTCTTACCTGGAAGGGCAAAAATTCTAGGAAGGGGAAAGCAAAGACATGATTTTCATGCAAGAGAAGGTCCATACTGTGGCTTACACACTCCAGTTAACAGATTTCAGACTGCAGTAAACCTGAATGTTAATGATGACTCTCATTTCCCCTGATGCAGTTATGATTTCAGAGGTGTGTCTGTCATCTTGGATTCCTGGGACAGGCTGTGATACCCTGCTGGCACTGGTCCAGGGACCTAGGCTCCTTTGATACTCGTTTCCTGTCCTTCTCCAGTGAATAGGGGGGGTTTTGGTGATTGTTGGAGGTAGAGCTGAGAAAGGACACTTGTAGCCCCTTGGGAGCATAATTTTAGGTTCTGTAGGATCACTCCATGCTTTCATATGTATGGCCTATTCCATTTGTGCAGGAATTCAGTCAAGTGTGTGTAGAGGGGTACCCATACATGGGAGTTGCTGGTGAGTTAAGCTGTGCTTTCCTGCTGATCTGGTTTCAGTGTTTTTCAGCTGGGGGCTGGGAAGGTACTGTTGACTGTATCGTGGGATGATTCTTTATCCCAATCATGTGTGATTGTTCCAAGCATTATAGGATGTTAGGCATCCTTGGATTCAGTGAACTAAATGGCAGTAGTACCTGTCAGTCATTGTGGCAGTTAGAAAGGTCATGCAACACATTTCTGCCCATTTCTGAACCAAATGTGAGTAGCACCTGTCTGTTTATTTCCAAACGCCCCCTAGAGGGCACTGCCCTCCCAGCTAGGATCTCTGGTAACGATGGGCCATACTTGAGAAGCCCACTGTTTTTTTTTCCTTCCCTCCCTCCCTTTTTTCCTTCTTTTCATTTAATGATCAAAGGTAATAGTGGAAGTTCTGGGTAGTAAAGAAGAGTTAAAAGGTGAAGTTTATCTAGAGTAGTGGCTTTTAAACTTAATAAAATTTTTATTCCACAGTAAGAAATATGTTTTATATTTCTCACATATATAAAACTGAAACTAAAATTTCACAGAACACCTGCTGTTACTTAGAATGGTACATTATGATATTTTCTATTCTGTTTTCCTTTTTCTATAGTTGATTATGCTGCTCGCTTCGACAGCACTTAGACTAAAATTGGAACGATGCAGAGAAGGTTAGCATGGGTCTTGCGCAAGGATGACACGCAAATTTGTGGAGCCTTACAATTGATTATTATCCAGTAGATTAATTTAATGATCCTCCATTGGGTCAAAACTCAAACAGGGAATGATTCTGGGAGACTAAAGTACTAACACAGAGTTTTATGTGCACATATGTGCAGGCAGAGCTTTCAACAGATTCTCAAAGGAAAGGAGTCTGTGGCTCAAAAAAGGATTAGAATCCCTGTTCTTTAATAACAAAGTTTTCTCCTTGGAATGGTGAGAGTAAAAGATTTTAGAAGAATTTTTTAAAAACTATTAATGGCTTATATGTAGATGATTTTGATTCCTGCCCCCTCGACCCATTGTCACTGCATTTTTTTTTTTTAAGATTTTATTTATTTATTCATAAGAGACAGAGAGAGAGAGAGAGGCAGAGGGAGAAGCAGGCTCCCCGCCGAGCAGGGAGCCCGATGCGGGACTCGATCCCAGGACCCTGGGATCATGACCTGAGCCGAACGCAGACGCTTAACCATCTGAGCCACCCAGGCACCCTGTCACTGCATTTTTTAAAAGATTTTATTCATTAGAGAGAACGAGAGGGGGGAGGGGCAGAGGAAGAGGGACAAGCAGACTCGATGCTGGACTCGGGGATCATGACCTGAGCCAAAATCAGACACTTAACCGACTGAGCCATCCAGGTGCCCCCATCATTGCATTTTGTAACTGAAAGCTATTGCATGCCAGGATTATCATGCCTGCTTATTAGGTTATTGTTAGTAACTCACATTTGAAGAGTACTTTGCTGCCAACAAAGTACTTTATTTGAATTAATTCACTTAATCTTTATCAAACTCTTTGGCTAATGGCAGACAGATGGTTAGCCCAGTTTTGCAGAGGAGGGAATGGGAATGAGTCTGGCTGAGTGACTCATTATAGCTGTTCTACTAATCAGTGGCTGAATTGAAATGCAGTCAGGTCTTCTGACTCCAAGTCCAGTCTCACTCACCATGAGTGTTCACAGTGGGAGCTTGCCTACAGGTGGGCTCCTCAGAGACTGTGGATTTATGTTCCCTTTTGCTTGGTAAATGGTGGCTGGTAGCCAGATGGCCCAAGTGGGGAGTTCCTCTTCCTTTTGGGAGAATGGGAATTGAGACACCAGTGGTCCCAGTTGCTCCAAAGCCCTTTGTATGTTTGCCCTCCCAACAGAAGCAGGGAGCATCCTGATCTGCAGCTGTGGTGTCAGCCTTGGAAACAGCACTCAGGAGAGGGGAGATCTCATTCGAAACACATCCACGTCACTGAAGCCAAGAGCAAAGAGGAAGTCCCAAGCTATAGAACTTTGAACGGGGCGGTGGAGAAGCCCTTGCCCCTGCCCCTACCCCGGTCTGTGGAGGAGTCCTATATCACCAGCGAGCACTGCTATCAGAAGCCCCGCGCCTATTACCCTGCTGTGGAGCAGAAGCTGGTGGTGGAGACCCGGGGCTCTGCCCTTGATGATGCGGTCAACCCCCTCCATGAGAATGGTGATGGTTCTCTCTCTCCACGTTTGGGCTGGCCTCTAGACCAAGACAGGAGTAGGGGGGACAATGGCTCCAAATCCAGCTCCCTAAAGGTATGTGGCTCACTTGTCCTTGTTCTTCACTTAGTGTTTGAGTGCTTGGGCTCTCCCTGTAGGGTTCTGTGGAAGACGTTTACTTACTGTAAAATTGTATTTAAATGTGCTTATCATAGGTGTTTTTTGGTGGGTTAAAGTGGGTGCAAAGTCAGGAGAGCCCGATGAAACCAGAGATCCTGGTTACAGGAAATGCCCACAAAATGACAGTCACTGGAGGTGGGAGGTGGGGAGGTGGGAAGAAGTGAGGAGAAAAGTGGTGATTGGCACTTGATAAATGGAAGTGAAGTAGGAAAATGGGTTTTTTCTTTAACAGGGTTCATGTTGTAATTGCACCTAGCTGCTAATTCTTAGCATGAGACAAGAATGAGTGAAGTGTTTTGTTAGACATAAGGTTTTCAATACAATTCTATGATAGCTTTACTTTGACTTTTAACTTTGCAGCCCTGACATAAGAACAGTCCATTTTGTCAGAATATTTGCTGGTTATCAGCTTTCCCAAGAACAGCTCTCAATTTTTTGTTATTCAAATCATGCTCTTCTAGAGCCTCTTTGTGTCATTTTCCTGCCAATGTTGTCATCTTTAATGTTCACTGGTGTCATTCTGTCCTGTCCTCAGTTGGTCAGTGAGGCTTTTTGTAACTGGAGAGTTTCTTCACCCTGGTTATCCTTCCTTTCAAACTTTACCCTGTGGTTGGCATCACCAGCATTACATATGTTACTGCATATTGCCGAGTGGGACATCCTAGATTATAAGCCCCTCATGGATGGGCCTTGTGCCCTTGCCAGTGTCTAAACAGTGCTAGTCGAGGTTGGTGAGGTTGGTTTTGGAGACAGACCCAGTTTCAAGTCTGGGCTTAGCCACTTACTATGTGATGCTGAGCAGGTCACTTCATCTCCTTAGATGTGTCTCTTCACCTCCCTGTGGGAGGGGCCAGTGCCCGTGCCCTCTAGTTATTATGCATTGTGTCTGTGAAGAGCTCTCAGCACAGAGCTTTGTGCGGTCAGCTCTAATAAATATTAGCTTGACCCTATTTCATTTCAAATGAAGGAAGGAAGGAAGGAAAGGTTGAGATCCAAACCGTAGAAAAGGGTTGTGATCCTACAAACTAGGCAGATTCCCTAGAGGCATCTGCCACATGTTAAAAAATCAGAAAATACTGGGCCTAAACAAGTCAGCTAGGATTAAAAATATCTTTCATTCCTGGCAAGCTGACCATAGGCCAACACAGTGTTTTATAACCTTATCCTATTTCATTCTCATGAACCTGTAAGATAGGTTTTACTACTTGCCTCAGAGGCTCAGAAGGAAAAATAACTAATCCAGGCTCACACATTCAGCAAGACAAGGAGCTTGGACTTGAAACTAGTTCGTCTGACTCCTGCTAAGTAACATACTAACCCCTGTCTGTGCCCATCCTGCTCTATTCTGATCTCCGGGCTCTAGAAGCCATTCTGTGGGGTCTGCTTCAGGCCTGGGGCATTGGGCCAGTCACTGGGAAGCAGCTCTGAGGCCTGCGCTGCCCTGAGGTGTTTGTGATTGCCACACCAAGCATTCCTCTGCCAGGTGTCCAAGACAGGAAGAGAGGGGGATAGAGGTTTGGAATATTCAAACTGCAACTGATTTTTCAGATGGTTGCAAACTCTGGCTGGTTGGAGAAGGGGCTGGGAGCTGTCTCCACTCAGTAACTTAAATGCCATTGCATTCCTAGGTGAGGGAATATGTCTCCAAAAAGGTCCTACCCGAGGAAGCCCCCACTCGGAAGCTGCTGGACAGAAGCGGAGAGGGGCTGCTGAGCTCCCAGCACCAGTGGCAGTTTAACCTGCTGACCCACGTGGAATCTCTTCAGGACGAAGTCACACATAGGATGGACTCCATTGAGAAAGAGCTGGATGGTAGGGCTCCTTCTCTGGCTCTCCACAGATAGCTGTATTCTTGCCTCCTTTCTTTTCAGTCTCATCAACTCCCATTCTCCCTCTAGATGGGCAAGCTTTACTTTTAGTATTTATCTGGCACTTTTAAGGTCTGTGTGATGTCAGGAGTCCTCCCTCACTTACCTAGTGCCTTCTGCAAAGCGGAGTGCAGAAGTATAACTAGAATCTGTCTGCAGGCAGTGTGTGCGACCTGAGCAACTTTGCTAACCAAGTTCTGTGGGGGATTTCAACTTTGACTTAATAGAGTTTTTTGGATGTCTTTGAGGATTAATCTGAAGAAAGCTTTTATTTCGGCCTTCTCTTCTTTATCAGTAGAGGTTTCAGAACTTGACTGAGTCATTTGGGTAACCCTGGGTATTTCCAGGTGTTAGTGGTAACAGATGGGCCTGATAAACATGCTCAAGTTCAGTCTCTTTTGATCCCTAGGAAGTTGTCAGTTTGATTTTTGAAGACAGAATTCCTTCTTGATTTTTCACTTATTTCTTAATTTTTTGTTTTCATTCTTAAAAAGGAGCCAAATTGAAAAGTAAATATTCCATTGGCGGATTCTGAGTATAGTCAGGCTACCATTGCTGTAATTGGGGATATAAAGCTACTTGTGCATGAAATAACTCAGAAAGATGCCATGCGTTATACAAGCTAGAGTCATGAGGTGTGACCAGGGCAAGTGTATGGCCGAGGCGCTGCCAAAGGTGAAGTGTGGCAGGGGAAATGGTAACTGGAAGGCTTCCTGGAACCCCTGGGTCTGAAGCCGAGCCTTGAGGAAAGTGAGGTTTTCTGAGGGAGAGGGGGTGACTTGGTAGGTGATAAAAGGGCTGGCTTGACTGGGAAAGGGTTGTCCTATTGGAGAAAAGTGAGAGAAGGACCTCTATGCCCTCATGCTTCTGTCCTGCCCTTGAGGCAAACCTGAGGAACGGGGAATGGGAGACTAATTCAGGGTCCATTCTAAGGGCACTTCTGGAAGGGGGAGTGTTTCTGTCTCTTTTACTCCTGAAAGGTTTCCTTGGGCTCCTTAGAATGGTAACTGATTCCACTGTCTGAAAACCCTGCTATTCTCTAGCTGAAAGAGGATTGAATGCCAGACTGGAAATTATGGATTTTGAGAGAATAGCAGTAGGAGTAGGAGAAGGAGAGAGGAGCAGTAGGAGCAGTAGGATTTTGAGAGAATAGCAGTAGGAGAATAGCAGTAGGAGAGAATAGCAGTAGGCTCTGGGTTCCTAGAGTAGGCTTAGCACCGTGGAAACAGGGAGGGTGTTCTTTTGTTGCCAAAGGAGCCTGCCCTTAGGGGAGACATCACTGTTTCCCCACTTCTTACTGACTTGCCACTCCTGTTCAGTCTCATGGCCAGTGTGGTGAGGAGGATAAGTCTGGGCTCCCTTCTCCGGCCTTCCTGAGGGCCTCTTATGTGTCCTGCTGATCTGGGGTCACGTACTCTGTTTGTGTTCTGATACTCCAGGCCCTGAAGTGTGAAAATCAATTATAAATCATAGAGATTTTATTCAGATAAACAGATTTTTCCATTGTATTTAATTAGGATTTATCAGAATCCCATTTTATTTCAACCATAGTAGGGAGTGAACTCTTGAGTTCATCCAAATACCATTAAGATAAACTGAGCTTTTATAAGAATTTGGATATAGTATTCCTTTTAAGAAATAGCCTAATAAATATTCTATTGACTGATTTATATTTTAAAAGTTATTGTTTTAATATTAACCATAATTTAATAATTTATGTAGTTGTATGAACAGTTGTAAAACTAAAATAAAAAGATTTTTTAAAGATTATTTATTTATTTATTTGACAGAGAGAGACACAGAGAGAGAGGGAAAACAAGCAGGGGGAGTAGGAGAGGGAGAAGCAGGCTTCCTGCTGAGCAGGGAGCCCAACGCGGGGCTCAATCCCAGGACCCTGAGATCATGACCTGAGCCGAAGGCAGATACTTAACCGACTGAGCCACCCAGGCGCCCAAGAAAAAGATTTTTTTAAAAATTATTTTAAAAGATTTTATTTATTTGTCAGAGAGAGAGCTCACAAGCTGGGGGAGCGGCAGGCAGAGGGAGAAGCAGGCTCCCCATTGAGCAGGGGAGTCCGATGCCGGACTCAGTCCCAGGACCCTGAGATCATGACCTGAGCCAAAGGCAGATGCTCAACCGACTGAGCCACATAGGCGCCCAAGACAAAAGATTTTTAATGACTATGAAAATATTGAATCTTTTAGCATCAGAAATACTATTTTAAGAAAAAAATGTTACTTTACTGAGCATTGGCCTCTATCTAGATGGTCTGGGAGAGTATATGAAATGGAACCTCACCTTTGTGACCTTCTGTCTTGCTTACTATCATTATACTGCTGAGAAGCTGTTGAGCTTCCTTAAAAGAGAAACTTGGGGTGATGATCCAGCACATGGTATGGAGAGAAGGCTGGCCTGCTGGATGCTGGGGAGTCCAGAGGAGATGCTATTGGCTTTCACAGTTCAGGGTCGTCTTCAGTCCTGGAGATCTAGAGAGAAGGCTTCCACCTTAGGGGCTCCAAACACTCCTCTTAACCAAGCTCAGAGACTACCAAGTAACCTAGACTCTTCTAGGCTGCACACTGGTGCTCTTTCTCCCTGTGCATGCCTCCTGGGTCACCATAGTGTTGGGTGGTGTCTTTGGTGAGCCTGGAACCAGATCAGAAGTAGTTACAATGACCATAAGAGGGGCCTCTCAGCAACTGTAGGATCATCTTGTCAAGGACAGATGGACTGACATTCTGTCTGTGTTTTGGAAATGACCTAGCCAGTCCTGACTGCCTCTTTTCTTTTTTTTAAGATTTTTATTATTTATTTGAGAGAAAGAGAGCATGAGTGGTGGGGCTGGGCAGAGGGAGAAGTAGACTCCCCACTGTGCAGCTAGCCAGACTCGAGGCTCCATCCCAGGACCCTCGGATCATGACGTGAGCTGAAGGCAGATGCTTAACCTACTGAGCCACCCAGGTGCTGCCCCTGACTACCTCTTTTCTACACTCATCCAGATGGGCTCTTCCAGCATTGCTTTCAGGCCTCTTCTCCATTTATTCTTGTGCCCTTTTGCTGAGCAGTCTCTTGTCTCCTAGTTTTTTTCCTTAAAGAATAATTGATGTATTGAAAATGGTCACTGGGGAGTTTATCTTGCTCAGCAGGCCACTAGAACTCTCCTGTGACTTTGATCCTTTACTCTTGGCTTTCAAGTTCAGGTCTGAGAAGGCAATCTTATTTTTCTTATTTTCAAGTCCTTGTACTGGTTGGCATGAGGAGGGGCTGTTTCTCCTCCTTGGAACCCCCACGTACCAACAAGAAATCAGAGGGAGGTAGGCGAGTTTTGGAGCCCGAGCAGTCAGTGGGCACTTTGCTAGGCCACTCCCACATTTTCTCACTGCCTCTGTCGAGTGCCTGCTATGTTTCAGACACAGTTGAGTGTTTAGGGATATCATGGTAAGCAAGGCAGACTTGGCTTCTGCCCTTATGGAACTTGATCTTGAGGTAGAGACAGGTATTAATTAAATTATCCCATTATATATAATTATAAACCATGGTAAGTGCTCCAAAGGAGGAAAGATTTGATCACAAAGCACCCTTAATTTAACACAGCTACGTGATTTAGGGTGTAGAGTTGGGGAGGGCTTCTCTGGGAAGTAACTTACAGGGAACAAAGGATTTTGGAAGGTGGGAAGGAAGGTGGAAGGCTGGATCTGAGGAGGGAAAAGGATTATGTGTGAGGCTGTAAGCTCTTTGAGGAACAGGCACTGAGTGGGTCTTCCTCTTTCTGCACCTTCAGCTCAAGGGTCCAGAAGGTGCTCAGTACAGGTTGGCTCATGAACTAGAAAGGCTACAGGCAGGCTGGGGTGAGCACGGGCCTCCCTGGAGGGGCTGGCTCTTGTCAAAAGATGCAGGGTTCCAAAATGGCCCCTCCCCAGATGCCAGAGCTTCAGGGAGTGGCTTGGGAAGAAAAAACATCTTCTATAGAGAAATCCCTGCTCTCAGAGATAAGGCAGTTTTTTAGATATTGAACCAATATTAATCAAGGATGTTAGTACCTGGACATCTTACATTAAATACTTAGAAAATAAAGTCAGAGTATTCAGTGTTACTGATGATAGGAATATGAAGCAAATCAGACTTTATAGTGATAAAAATAGACCTTTTCAATCCCTTTAGATTCTCATTTTTCTTAATAGGAGGCTAAAACACAAGGCTCTCTGATTTCCAACAAAGGAAAACCTTATAAAGACTAGGGAGTGGGCCCTGGGTGGCTCAGTTGGTTAAGCATCTGCCTTCAGCTCCGGTCATGATCCCGGGGTCCTGGGATTGAGTCCCGTGTCAGGCTCCCTGCTCAGCCGGAAGTCTGCTTCTCCCTCTCCCAGTGCTCCTCCTCCCTACTTGTGCTCTCTCTCTCTCAAATAAATAAAAATCTTAAAAAAAAGAATGGAAGAATTAAAAAAGACTGGGGAGTAACACTGAGGAAGATGGGTTCTTCAAAGCCTTCTAGACTGTAGAGCTGCACTAATACAGTAATCACTAGCTTATATGTGGCTCTTTTTAAGATTTTATTTATTTATTTGAGAGAGAGAGAGCACAAGCAGGGGGAGCTGCAGGCAGAGGGAGAGGGAGAAGCAGGCTCCCCTCTGAGCAGGGAGGCCAGCGCGCAGCCTGATCCCAGGACCCCAGGATCATGACCTGAGCCGAAGGCAGATGCTCAACCACCTGAGCCACCAGGCGCCCCTGTGTGTGGCTCTTTAATGAATTAAAATTGAATAAAATTTGAGTTCAGTTCCTTAGTCATACTAGCTACATTTTAAGTGCTCAGTTAGCTACATGTGGCTAGTGGCTCCTGTATAGACAACACAGACGTAGGCCATTTCCACTGCAGAAAGTTCTGTTGGACTGTGCTCCTCTAAAGCATTTGAGCCTTGTCCTAGGGGGAATACTTTGTAGAGAGGGTGATGAGTCAGTGTTGCCTGAGTGCCCCCCCCCCTTCTCGCCTGACCTTGTGGGGATAGATGGGAGAAGATGCTGAAATTCTTGCTGATGTTCTCACAGATGAAGTGTTAGGAGCTCACTGGGTCTCCTCTCTCTTCTGCCTACAGTGTTGGAGAGCTGGCTGGACTACACTGGGGAATTGGAGCCCCCGGAGCCACTGGCCAGGCTTCCGCAGCTCAAGCATTGCATCAAGCAGCTGCTGATGGACCTGGGCAAGGTGCAGCAGATTGCACTCTGCTGCTCAACATGAAACTGGGCACCCAGAACTAGTGGGGGCACAATCCTGGGGCACCTGCAGGAGGAGCTTTGCATATTTAAATAAATAAACCTAGCATGCCGAATGCACGTGACACCGACTGACTTCAGGGATCTGGGCAGGGGGTGTGATAGACATTGGACAAAGGGGCCATTTTGGCTGCTGGAGGGCAGGGCACTCTGATCTTGAAGCCTACCAAGAAGGTAGCAAATAGACTCTTGGGATTCCCTTCTTCTGTGCACATCGTTGAATGGAGAGTGAGTCTTTTTGCACAAACTTGACTTGAAATTGTGCCACCGATAAATGGAATGAGAGCCAAAAAAGTTTAGTCGGAAACAGTTGTAAATTCAACTTGCAGCTTATTTAATTGACTTTTTTGTCAGGGTGGGGCACATGCCAAGCCTTCTTGTTTCTGCCTGGCATGGATTTAGGCAGCAGGCACCATTTTCATTTTTCCAGCTTCGTGAGGATGTTGTGACTTCACATTCTGTGGAGGTTGGGAAGGAGCAGAGGCCTTGGCTGCCCTGCCTTCTCCTTAGGACTCTTCACTTTTCTCACCACCTGTCTTGCATGACTTCATGGTACCGGGGACAAGTTTTGTATGCTTTTACCCCAGAGTTGGCTGGGTTGTGTCTTTTGTAGCAGAGCCCGAACAGCCTGTGGAGGAACTAGAATCTCACAGTAATAAGAATCTAGGAGGATTTCCAAACTGAAGCAGGCAGGGTCTGGAACCCAAAGGACAGCGTTTTCTACCCACTTCTTAATATTGACAGCTTCCCGGTTCTATTTAATGTCCAAAAAATGTTTCCCCAAATTTTGAACTCTTTCACTGTAAAGATTTGTTAAAAAGAATGTGGTTTGGAGGATTACCTTATTTTCTATTGTTGTAAACAAACTTCAGATTCTACATGTGCTGTTTTTCTCCTTCCCAGAAGGGTGTATGTTCAGTAGTTGGCATTTTCAAAATTGTTTTAATATACTTTAACACTTTAGATTCCCTGTTTGTATTATTTTGTGAGGTCAAGGTGATAATGCTGCTTAAGGTCCAGGTACAATTTGTACCTTTTAAGACATTTGTTACTCTTGCAGGTTACATGTGTAATTGCTATATTGTTTTTCTTTGCTAGACAAAGTTAAAGAAAATGTTCCATGCTTTGAGGAGTGACCCGTTTCACCATTTAGTTTTCTTATCACTAAAGGCAAAAATCAAAGCACACTTGTCCATTAACACTCACAAGTTAATTATGGGTTTATGAATCTGTAATGTTATATGCTGCAAATATTTACTATGTAAACGTGAAGTAGCCAATATCTCTATAGCAATGACAGTATCTCCAGCGCCATTTGGAATGATTAGGCCTTGAAGGCACACAGGTTCATTGTGGTCTTGAAGGCCTCTGTACCAAAATCTGTTTCAGGGAATGCTCTGTCCAGTGATTTCTTCACCATTTGATATAAAATGAATTTAGGGCCAGTTGACCTGCTGTAGCTTATCCATCAGAGGAAGACATGTGGCTGTGACATCTGTAGTAAAGCTGACGCAGTTCCTCTCCAAGAGGCTCTTTCCCATTGCTAACGTTGGCATTTCTGGTGTGGGAAGAAATGTCTAAGGAGTGTGCATGGCATCTATGTTTTGCGCAATTTATGACAGCCACATTATAAGAATGGTGTATTTGTCTGAAAAGGGATGAAACAGGATGATTTTCTGTAGCCACAACTGTGAGGTATGATGACTGTTGTATTACTAGATTACTGATTTTTCTTTTCTCAGATACATTCGAGCATCACATCTGGGGAAGCTACTACAACTTTAAGGGAGTCAATGTCATGTCTTTCTCAAAGGTGGAAGCAGAAACTGAATTACCCTAATTCTGCCAAGTGGCCATTATTGGGTTTATTGTGTATAAAGGAAATAATCCCATTTCACTCATTGTGACTTTTGTCTTTAGGGAAGCAGGGATGAGTCCCAAGTTCTGATAACCTCAGTGTGCTTCTCTAATTTAAAGCCATGTTTAGGGGCTCCATCCCCAATTCCTGGGTCAGGCTGAATTAACCCCAAGTTGGAGCACTGGAAACTGTTATTTGCAAAGATTACTGTTACCATTTAGAAATATGTACACTACCTAAGTTTTCTTTTGAGAAAAACTATCCACCTATAAAAAATTGCCTTGACAAAAACAGTTCTGGTTTGACTAATCATTTTGTTTCTTTAAATGAGTGTTATGCAAGGTGGACCCTTGATGAGCCAACATTGCACTGTGGATACATGTCTATGTTTACGCGCTATTAGAACAGAAGGCGCTGTATATAGAAATGTTGCTTTGAAGCAATATTTGCAAAACATGCAAACTTCTGTATCTGTATTTGGAAAAAATAAAACAGGTTTTTGTTGCTATGTTTCAATCATGTTATTATAAAGTTCTGTACCCTATTTTTAATATGCATTACATAATTTTCTATAAACATCTTTTAGAGGAAGACTTACATTGTAAACAGATAGATGTATCTTCTGCAGGGAAGCAGATGCAAGCTCAAGATTCTAAATCCCAAGAAAGTATGCAAAATAATTTTGAATTCATCTAAGGGTCTTTAATATGTGAATGTAAAATGTCCCACATTGTCCTCTAACCCAGTCTGGCTTGTGCTTTGTGGTGTGAGCTGCAGGCTTATTAGATTTCAGTTGTTGAGAGCAGTGAAGTGAAGATAGGTCTGGCCTTCCTCATATTAAGAGATGGCACCCATTGCAATTAGGACCCTTCTGAGACCAATCCAAATTGCCTATGGACCCCAATTAGTTCCTTCCTGGGTGGACAGAAGACTTAGGGAAAAATAGGCTTTAAGATTTCATAACAGAGCTTCCCTATTACTTGCCAAATTCCTTCTTCTCTTTCTAAACAATTATGCTTATTAAAAAAGTATAGCTAGAGAGAATTAGAGTGGCTCCAGCAATGTAATAATTCATTAGTTCATGCCAGTTCTACTTAAATTCTAGGGGCCTAAAATATGACAAGAAAGGTGAGTTTGGAGGCTTAAACCAGAGCTCACAAGGAGCTCTCCCTAAGGAACTGCACTAAAACACTAAAATAGCCCACAGGCGTAGGTCTTTTGGGAAGCCTGTGCCCAAAGGGCAGGTTGGTGTAACAAGTTAGTGGCCCAATTGGTATAGAGGTAGCCAGTTGAGTAAGCACTTTAGTAGAGTCGGATAATTACCTGCCACAACCACTATCCACTACCTTTTTAGGTGGAAAAGCAATTTCATATTCTAGTGAGAGGTAGGGGCCAATATAGAACCACGGCTGCTAAAACCTTCTTTACGGAGACCCCAACTAAACAATGGAATCCCAAGTGGGGTCCTGTGGAGCGAGGAGAGAAATTTCCCAGATGTGGAGGCCCAGGCCTAGCCAATACGCTAATGATCCCACAAAAGCCAATAAATGCCAAGTGAATAGGGAACAAAGGCTTTATTCTCATGGGCTCCCAACTTGGTTTCGCCACCAGCCAAAAAGGAGGTTGGAAGGAGAGGCTCGGGAGAATAAACCTAGTAAAGAACGAACGAAAGGGACACATCAGACGACTGGAGCTGCCAAAAACTCGGTTTTCATCAACGCGGAATGGAGAGCCAGGCTCAGGCCCCCAGACCCGATCGTGGCCGCAGTCCATAAAACGCCCGAGCCCGGTCGCCCGCAGCTCCACAGCTCAGCCCGTGATGCGCACATCCGTGCGGCGGCGAAGCCGCCGGGCCCGTGCCGCCTCCGGCAGGATGGCGAGCAGCTGCTCCTGCACCAGCATCTCCACGATCTGCTCCTTTGTGCGGATGTCGGGTCGCAGCCACTGGCGGGAGAGCTCCCGCAGCTGACGGAACGCCTCCCGCGGGCCTGCGGCGTCCTGGTAGCGGAACTGTCGGAAACGCTGGCGGAACGTCTCCGGGCCGGGTCGGGAGCCGCCAGGGTGTGGAGGGGAGCGCGGAGCAGCTTCGGCAAACGGCGGGGCGCCCTGGGCTGGGGGAGGCAACTCCAAGGCCGCGGAGGCCGCCTCAGGAGGCGTAGGAATCGCTTCGGGGACCGCGGCGTTGGGGCTGGAGGGCTCGGGGGCAGGCGGTGGGGCCTCAGGGGTCGACGAGGAGCCCGCAGAGTTACGCTCCGGGCCTGAGCTCAGGCCGGCTCCTTCCTCCTTCTCTGGCGGCAGCGCGAGGCCCCCAGCAGCCACCAAGCTCGGCTCAGTCTCCGCCATGACTCCAAGCTCCGGACGTCACTCTTTGTCTAGCAGCCGTGGGCTCAGCACTGCGTCTGCGCGGGGGCGGGCTGAAAGAGGGAGACGTTTGGTGTGTAAGGGCCGAGCCCGCGCGGCCTCCGGGGAGGCGGATGGGGGCTGGCTGACAGCCAACCGAACTCGACCGCACCGTCAAAGCGCCCGAGGGGACCGAAAGCGGAAGTCCCTTCTAGCTTCTATGATGAGCTCGGTGCCAGAGCGCCCGGAAGCCGAGTCCCGGCTCCCGGAAGCGGCGCCCCCCCGCGTTAGCGAGTCACGTCGGGAGGCGGCTGTGACTGAGGGGCCGGGGTGGACCTATCCAAGCGTGCGCAGGGCTCGTCTTCGCGATGTCGCCTCCCAGCACCAGTTCGAGGAATCGGAGTCCGAGGAGGAGGGGGAGGAAGAAGAGGAGGAGGAGCTGGAGGAGGAGGAGTCCAGAGGGGTCTTTACCCGCTATAAGCTCTTCGGCCCGCAGGTGATTTGCACTTCCCGCTGCGTGCACACCTCTTTATCATACGGCGAACCACGGTTTCGCTGGGGCTGGCGCCCGGCCGGTGGCGGGAGCGGGGCGGCGGGACGGAGATCGGCACGAGGGGAGCCTCCGACCCGGGGAAGTCCTCTTTTCCGTCAAAAGAGGAGGGCAGTGGCACTCGTCTTGTTGCGAGGATGACAAAATACAACGTGTGAAGATCCCCAACACGCATAGTAAGACTCTCCCCTCCCATGGCACAAAGTATATGCTCAAGAACTGTGTGCCATTATTATATTTTGCGTGTCCTTTGAAACCAAGGGACAGGTGCCTCTGTGGGTTCTGCTTTTAACATTAAGATTAGACTGTGAATGCCTTGCCCCATATGCATGGGCTTACTGAGCCCTTGAAATGTGGCTAGTCGGATTTGGGATGTGCTGTAATGTAAAATACACTCAAGATTTAGTACAACAAAGAGTAAAATATCTCAATATTTTTTATATTGATTACATGTTAGATTGATAATATTTTGCATATGTTGGGTCAAATAAAGTGTATTATTAAAATTAGCCTGTGTCATTTTACTTTTTAAATGTGGCTACTAGACAAATTTAAATTATATGTATGGTTTGCATTATATTTCTGTTAAGCAGCCTTGTGCTACCGTTTTTGGAGTCAGGCTGCCTTGGTGGAATCCCCATTTCAGGGTTTATTTGCCTTAGGCCAGACATGTTGAGAGGATTAAATCAGCAAAGCCCTTTGAAAGAAAGGGCTATGTTTGCTATTGTCTTCATTATGTAAATTGCTATTTCTGAGCTGCAGGGTTTTTTTTTTAATCTGTAAAATGTGAAAGTAATACAACTTACCTCATAGAAGTTAAGAGAATTCAGCAAGATGATGCAGATAAAAGCATGTAGCTCTGATAACCCTTCAGTGATATATTCTGTTTGACGGCTGACTCAAATTATGTTTTGTATCGCCATTTTATGGATAGGGAAACTAAGACCCAGAGAGAGGGGACCCATATGAAAGGTTTTGTCTGAGCTCTGTGCAGAAGGAGTGGGTCTGTTTAACAACTTGCAATACACCAGCAGCCCTCATATAAAACTTGCCCCCCCATAGGATGTGCTCTCTTGGATGGGTAGAAGTGGATCCTCACAGAACATTTTTCACAGCTTGAAAACCTTGAAAGTCATTGCAGTGGGTCTTGAATATTTTTTTAGTTATTGACACTTAAAATTGGGAGATTTCACATGCGAAACTGGATTTCCAGCTTTTCTTGAAAAAGTAGATGAGCTGACCACATTGGACCCACCCACATTCCTGCCAAGCAACAATTAATTAGCTGGAGCTGAGTCGAGTCTCCTTTTAGACAAGATGCTCTGTCCCAGATGGCCTCAATCCCCACCACTCCCTTTTGTCTCAGAAACAGAATGCTGTTTACATTTACTATTGCTCTCAGGTTGTTGTTTTCCTTAGAGCTGATATTTTTCTTTATTTCCAGAGGTGGGAAAACAGGTGCCTAGAGTTTGTTATACCTACTAGCTTCAAACCTTTACTTCCTCTGCTTTGCCTCTTGGCATTTTGATTCACTGCCCTGAGTGAACCAACAGTCCTATTCCCTGGGTGGTAACAGGCAGTCAGAAACCTGGGTTTAAGGGAGCACATCAAACCTTGCTGCAAGGACGAAGGGTCATGGAAGGCTTTACTGGGAGACTTCAAGCTGATACTCAAGAAGAAAAAGGGTAGATTTAGGGGCATTCCAGGTAGAAGGCATTGCCTATGCCAAGGCACAGAGTGAATGGGAGCAAAACTTTGTGGAAACTGCAGACTAAAAGGGGGGGGTGGCCAGGGTCTGGGAAAGGGATGAAAGCTGAGGTTGGAAGGTCATTTGGAAGTTAAATCATAGACTGCCTAGAATTCCATGTTGAAAAATGTAATCCTTGTTCTGTCAGGGAAGGGAATGAACTCTTGTGGTCCATGGAATCACAGAATGTTAGATCTCTAGTCCATTTCTCGCATCCCTATTAGAATCATAGAATATTAGAAATCGAGAGATCTTGGAGATCTATTAGAATTGGGGAATGTTAGAATGGAAGGGACCATTGACATTAAATCCAAAAATTAGATGCAGTTATTCTAAACTCTATGGGTGAGCAAATCCCCAGAATCTAAAAAAAAAAAAAGTTAAAATACCTCTTCTGGAATTATCCTACATACTTATGCATATGATTTCAGGTGATTCCCAGGTATCCTTGAACCCATCCACAGGACCCAGGTTAAGTTTAAAATATATTTATATGTATTCCATTCTCCCGAATTTTGCAGGTTAGGAAGTCAGCACACCAAGAGGAAATGGACTGGTCCAAACTAAAACACCTAGTAAGTGGTTCCATGAGGACAGAATTCTTTTGACTTGTAGTCCAATGTTCTTATCATATTAGGCCTTTTCATTAGCACTAGGTTGGGAGCTCACTTCGGAAGGGATCATAAATCATGCATCTCCTATCACTTAGTTTCCAACATAAGATTCCCAGTTGGACTCTCCGTAAATGTTGAATCAAGGGAAAAAGGACAAGTAGTGGGTTTCATCTATGAAGGGGAGCTCTAATATGATTCCCATACTCTTTCAGAGACTTTGGTGTCTTTTAATGGCATACTGTTGGGGGTTGTGGTATAGAAGCCTCGATACTTTTTTTTTTAAGGCTTTTTATTTGGAAATAATTATGGCTTCATAGAAAGTTGCAAAAATAGTACAGAGAGGTCTTATGCACTTTTCACCCAGTTTTCCCCAGTGGTGATATCTTGCACAATCATAGTACAATATCAACATCAGAAGATTGACAATGATACAATCCACAGAGTTTATTCAGATTTTACCAGTTTTTTTTTTAATATATATATTTTTAAAGATTTTATTTATTTATTTGAGACAGAAGGAGAGAGAGCACATGAGAGGGGGGAGGGTCAGAGGGAGAAGCAGGCTCCCTGCCGAGCAGGGAGCCCGATGCGGGACTCGATCCAGGGACTCCAGGATCATGACCTGAGCCGAACACAGTCGCTTAACCGACTGAGCCACCCAGGCGCCCTCAGATTTTACCAGTTTTATAAGCGCTTATTTGTGTATGTGTATAGGCCTATGCAGTTTTATCACGTGTAGATTCATGTACCTGTGCCACAATATCTAGAAATGTTTGATGACCACTAAGATCCTTTAACTGAACTAAAGTGATTTTGATCCTTGGTGAATTACAGATAGAAACTATACCACATAGAGTGCTCTCACAAAGTAAACTGTATTTGCAGCAAATAAGGAGATCGCGGGTAATAACTTCCAAAGCTGTGACTCTGAGCAAGGGTGAATGGATTCCTTTTATTTAGGTAAAGTAGGATGAATATTTAGATAGGAAAGCCTTGTCATCATATGTAGAGGTGGGCATAAAGTCATGCATGCACCTTAAGGAAACATGCCTATGCGTGTATTGTGCATTATGTAAATGAGGTTTGTGCTCCTCCTTGAGTGCAGATTTTAGTATTATAATGAGGTAAAGGTAACAATTGGTCATTCCATGGCCCATCTGCGCATGCGTGAGTCAGGGGTTGAGTTCAAACTGAACTGGGTGGTCTGGGCCAGCTGCAGCATTTTGTCCAGGCAGTCCTTACTGCTTGAGGGTTTTCAGTTTCCATCACAGGATGCTCTGCCCATTGGGTCTTTTGCCTGAGTTAAAGAGATAAGCTGGAAAGAAGAGCTTAAGGAAAAATGTGGGACAGAGGTTGGTGAGTACAAGCAGGTAGGCAGCAAAGGTCAGGTCTTGAGGTCTAGTTCTGACAGTCCCTCATGCTACCGCTTTATAATTACACCCATCCCTCTCCCCTACCCCCCATCTCTAGCCGCAGGCAACCACTAATCTGTTCTCCATCTCTATAATTGTTTCATTTCAAAAATGTTATATAAATGGAATCATACAGTGTGTAACCATTTGGGACTGGCTTTCTTCACTCAGAATAATTCCCTGGAGAGTCATCTAGGTTTTATATGTTTCATAGTTTGTTCATTTTTATTGCTGAGTAATAAGCCATGGTGTGGATATGCCATGGTTTGCTTAGTCACTGGTTGAAGGACATTTGAGTTATTTCCAATTTCAGGCTATTCCAAAATGAAGCTGCTATGAATTCTTTTATCCTATGGCTTTAGATAAGTCCGACTCTTTCTGAGCCTGGAGGTAGTAACTACCACACAGAATGGCTCTGAAGAGTCAAAGAGGAAATATATGTACAGGAACTGGTACCAGGTCTGATATTATTTAGATGCTCTTTAATTTCTTACCTCAATGTTTTATTGTTTTCAGCATACAGCATCTGCATATATTATATTTATACCTAAGTATTTCATGTTTTTAGTGCTACTATAAATGGTGTCGTTTGAAAATTTTCAGTTTCTAATTGTTCAATGGTATATAAAAATACAATTGATTCTTGTCTAATGACTTGTATCCTGTGACTTCATTAAACCATGAAACTCACCCCCATTGGGGCTGTTTTTTCATTTTTACTACCTGCCCCCCACCCCAGCACACTTGCCATTAATTACTTGTAAGAGTCCCAAGTTGTGTTTTGTCCGAAGTTTTTGGTTACAATGGACAGGGGAGAGCGCCTGTAATGGGGTTACTACATCTTGGTTGCCACTGGAATTATTTATTCTGATGCCCAAATTACCCTATATTTGACTAGTAAGAACGCCTTCAGGCTGACTTCTATCATTTTTTGAAAATTTCCATACTTTTCAGCACATCTTGTACCTTCCCTATCCCAGCTCTGGAATCAGCCATTTCTCCAAGAAACCCTTGTTCTTTTAGTGGAGAATGGTGTTTAGAAACCAAGATTTGGGCACTGGGTTTGTTCATTGCTGTTGGAATAATCACTGCTCCTAGGCTCCCTCATGAACAGAGTGAGGAAAAGTACCGGGAAAGTTAGTAAAGGAAACCTCAACTAAAGTTGGGTTTGGGAAGACTTATAGGGGGAGCTCTCACGCAACCACTTGTGGCCAGTTACCCCAAAAAAGAGGAGGAGAGGTACCTTGCATCTCCAACAGGAAGGGGTTACTACTTCACCACTCTGGCAAAAAGAAGATATTCTTCTGACCTAGCAACAAGCCTGGCCAATGGGAAGTGCTCTGGTTCAGCCAATGAGAAGCCATCATCCCAAACTCTTAACTTTCCTCTGAGGAACCTTCATGCTTCCTTTACTAGTGACTTCCTCGTCCTACAGTCCTCTCTATGAAAGCCTCCCATTTTGCATAACTCTTCAGAGTATTTCTGCTTGCTAGATGAGGTGTTGCATGATTTATGAATTGTTTGATAAAACCAATTAGATCTTCAAATTTACTCAGTTTTTAAATTTACTCAAATTTACTCAAATTTTAACTATATATCTATTTATTTATGCATCTGTTTCTATATCTGTCTACATATATATTGAAATCCAGGTGTTCACACCAACACCTTCAACTCAAGTTCAACACCATGGGGTTTATTCTAGTTTTTGCCCTTTCCATTCATTTAATTCTCTTTTTCAACAGAGAGAAACCTGGCTCTCATGATCTTTTTTGACCATTCCTCCTATGAGTAACTAGTCTCCTGTTGTTGCTTCCATCTCCCATCATCCTTACCCTGCCCAGGGCTCCAGGGCTACCGGCTCGCCAACCACAGCCTCCTCCACCCCCAGGCAGATGCCTACCATGGCTGGTACCATCTAATGGCTTCTGGATGATCATTTAAGAATGGAGGAGGAAGGGGAACATTCTTTTTTTTTTTTTTTAACTTAAAGAAAAATTGTGGTGAAATCTACAAAACAAAATTTACCATTTAAACCATCTTTAGGTGTATAGTTCAGTGGCATTTAAGTACATACACATTGTTGTGTAACTGTCACTACCATCTGTTGCCAGCAAATTTTCATCTTCCCCAACTGAAACTCTGTACCCATTAAATAATAACTCCCCATTCACCCCTCTTCCCAGTCCCCTGCAACCACCAGTCTATTTTCTGTCTCTATGAATTTGTAGGAACCTCATACAAAGGGAATCCTACAATATTTGTCCTTTTGTGTCTGGCTTGTTTCCAAGTTCGAATATTTCCAAGTTTCATCAACATTATAGCATGTATCAGAATTTCCTTCCTTTTTTTTTTTTTAAAGATTTTTTATTTATTTATTTGAGAGAGAGAGAATGAGAGAGAGCAAGCACATGAGAGAGGGGAGGGTCAGAGAGAGAGGCAGACTCCCTGCCGAGCAGGGAGCCCGATGCGGGACTCGATCCAGGGACTCCAGGATCATGACCTGAGCCGAAGGCAGTCGCTTAACCAACTGAGCCACCCAGGCGCCCCGAATTTCCTTCCTTTTTAAGGCTAACATTCCATTATATATAGATAGCACATTTTGCTTATTCATTTGTCAATGGACATTTGGGTTTTTCTACCTTTTGACTATTGCAAATAATACTGCTGTGAACATTGGTATACAGATATCTTTTGGAGTCTCTGCTGTTAATTCCTCCGAGTATATACCCAGAAGTAGAATTGTTGGATCATAGGGTGATGCTTTACTTAAATTTTTGAGCAACTGCCATGCTATTTTCCACAGTGGCTCCACCATTTTACATTTACACCAGCAACGCACTTGGGTTCCAGTTTCTCCCCATCCTTGCCAGCAGTTGTTATTTTGCATTATTTTCTCAATGGGAGATGTTAAATAGAAAATTTTAAGGTAAGTTATGAGTAGACAGGATATTCATATTTTCAACAGATCTAGTAATCTTATCATTTCATTTACACTCACCACACACTACATGCATCATTCCAGGAGGCCGGCTGTGATCATGGTGAAGAGAAAGCAGGTTCAGCTAATGAGGTGGTTTGGATACAAGGGCCCCAGGATGTTCCTTGTGTGTGTGTGTGTGTGTGTATGTGTGTTTTGTTTTTTTAAAATCTTTCATTACAAAGTCTAAGAAGCTTGCTCTGGTCTCTCTACTGACTTTATTTCTTTTTGGTAACCTATTTTATCAAATATGTTTGATCTTGGGGTAAAGGTCTTTTATCTTTTGATGTCTTGATAAGCTGCAGATACTGGTCTAGGGTGCTTAATCTAGCCAGATTACGTTTGTAATTAACTCAGTTATTACTAATTATTGTTCCTGATAAACCAATGTAAATTCAAAAGCCTGGGTACTTTATAATCCTTTTGTCATTTTCTCCTTTCACTTATTTCTATTCAATTGCAACCCTCCTAGTTCCTAGAACTCAGTGAACCTGTTTTGATTGTGGTGCTCTCCTAGTAGCTGTGTCCCTCATTGCACTGCATTGATTTTGCTTAATTACTTAGAAATTGATGCATTTAGGGATGCCTGGCTGGCTCAGTCAGTAGAGCATGTGATGCATGATCTTGGGGCCATGAGTTCAAGCCCCACACTGGGGGTAGAGTTTACTTAAATAAAAAAAAATTAAAAATTGATGCATTCATTTTAACAGGT
Organism: Leptonychotes weddellii; assembly: GCF_054177405.1. NCBI lineage: Eukaryota > Metazoa > Chordata > Mammalia > Carnivora > Phocidae > Leptonychotes > Leptonychotes weddellii. The sequence goes on along the minus strand of NC_138378.1, from coordinate 20,549,284 downwards.
GAGATATATTATATATATATGCATATATATATATGTGCCTAGTACAAAATTCGAAGTCAAGAAAGAGTAATTGTTATACTTCTCCTTCTTTTTAATCCTTCTATCCAGTTTTCATGATTATTGTTAGTTCCCTTTATATCTTTTAAATAGGCTTATACATCTTTTTCTTGGTTTATCAGGTTTAAAATGTGTCTGAAGATTTACAGCTATAGGGAACTTGGCAGGCTCAGTCGGTAGAGCATGCAACTCTTGATCTTGGGGTTGTAGGTTTGAGCCCCACGTTGGGTGTAGAGATTACTTAAAAGTAAATTTTTTTTAAGATTTTATTTATTTGTTTGAGAGAGAGAGTGCATGAGTGGAGGGAGGGGCAGACGGAAGGGGAGCAGCAGATTCTCCCGCTGAGCAGGGAGCTGGACTTGGGGCTCAATCCCAGGACCCCGTGATCATGACCCAAGCCGAAGGCAGACGCTTAACTGAGCCATCTAGGCGCCCCACTTAAAAATAAAATCTTAAGGGCGCCTGGGGGGCTCAGTTGGTTAAGCGACTGCCTTCGGCTCGGGTCATGATCCTGGAGTCCCTGGATCGAGTCCCGCATCGGGCTCCCTGCTCGGCGGGGAGTCTGCTTCTCCCTCTGACCCTCCCCCCTCTCATGTGCTTGCTCTCTCTCATTCTCTCTCTCTCAAATAAATAAATAAAATCTTAAAAAAAATAAAATAAAATCTTAAAAAAAAAAAAAAGATTTACACCTCTAAAGTTGAAGAAACCCATGTACTTAGCCCACTCTCTCTCCCTCTGTGTTTCCATACCTGTTAGTTGGATTATTTCTTCGTTCCTTTTTAAGTTTTCACTGACAACTCCCTCACTTGCTTTTTGCAATCCTGACCTCTGTGTTCAGCAAGGCTGGCTTCCTTTTTGATGTTTCTGAAATGATCTTCAGTTCTGAGGTGTTTTTGTTTTGTTTTTTTAAAAACACAGAAACAAAAAAACCCCACTTCTTTCCTGAGCTCTGCCAGTGTCATCTCCTTCAGTTGCTTCATCATCTCTTTGAACTATTGCATCTTTGCTTTGAACTCTTGTTTTGAAATGTATTAAGCCCTTTGAGTTCTTTGTGTTTCCTGATTATCATGTTTCATGTTAATTTTTTTTTTTCTGTGAGTGCCTTTCATCTGCCATTTGTTTTTTCTGGTCCCTGCTTCCCCCCCTCCCCTCCCCCCCCCACTTTTCTGTAATATATGGGTCTGGTGCTATTTATTTTTTATTATAAATCCCCTTTAAATGAAGTGAGTTCTTTCTGGACCAGCTATTTGCTGGAGGTGTGCATGGAGAAGGGACTAGAGTAGAATTCTGGGCTGGCCGGAAGTCTCCGAGGTCATCAGCACAGCTCCTTCTGACAAAGGTTTTGTGTGAGCAAATTGGCTTAGTTCTTTCCTCCTCCTGGCAGATGGAGCTTGGCAGCTGCAGGGCCACAAGCATGGCAGTCAGTGCGTTTCCCTGGCCAGCCCTCGTGCCCTGCTTCTCCTTGGTGCCAGAGGCACCAGGGAAGCTCTCAGAGCCCAGCCCTTCTGATCCCAGTGCTCTACAGAAGGGGCTGTTGGTTCTGCCTTCCAATGTGCCCCCTTTTGGGGGAGAATTTGGAACTCTGCCAGTTCTCCCTGAGACCTGCAGCCCCAGGCCTTCTCTGTTGGCTTTAACCCTCTGACTTGCCATTTCTGCACAGGCCAGCAAGACAGCGTCCTACTCTAAGGACTTTGCTGAGAGCTTTCTCTGGCCACTGGGTTGCTCAGTCCAGAAAAGTTGGCCCGTGAATGCCTCCGGGGGTAGCCCTTAACCAATGGGACAGCTTTGAGCATGCTTTGTGCAGTCTTATTAAGGTCCCAGCACAGTGGAGTCCCAGTGGTCCCCAAGAGTGACCTGTTCATTAATGTGGCCCTCTCAAAAAAAGTTTTTAATTTTTTTAAAAAGTTTGTTTGTTTGTTTGTTTGTTTAAGTAATCTCTACACCCAATGTGGGGCTCGAACTCACCACCCCAAGATCAAGAGTTGCATGCTTTTCTGACTGAGCCAGCCAGAGGCTCCAAAATGATTTCTTTTTTTAAAATATTTTTTTCTTTTATTTTTAAGTAATCGCTACAATGCTCTACCAACTGAGCCAACCAGGGGCCCCGATGATTTTTTTTTTTTAAGATTTATTTATTTATTTGCGGGGGTGGTGGGAGGGGAGGAGCAGAGGGAGAGGGAGAGAGAAACCCAAGCAGACTCCACACTGAGTGCGGAGCCAAGGTGGGGCTTGATCCCATGACCCTGAGTCAAAACCAAGAGTCAGCCACTAAACTGACTGCATCCCCTAGACGTGCCCCCCAATGATGTTTTTAAATGTACTATTGAGGGGCGCCTGGGTGGCTTAGTCATTAAGCATCTGCCTTTGGCTAGGGTCGTGATCCCGGGGTCCTGGGATCCAGCCCCGCATCGGGCTCCCTGCTCAGTGGGAGAGTCTCCTTCTCCCTCTCCCACTCCCCCTGCTTGTGGTCCCTCTCTCGCTGTCTCTCTCTCTGTTAAATAAATAAATAAAATCTTAAAAAAAAAATGTACTATTGAATTCTGTTTGCGTATATTTAAAGACTTTAAAAACGATATTTATAAATGAGATGAACCTCTAGCTTTCTCTTCAGGACCCAGTACTATTTTCTTTCTTGGTGATGGTGGAGGTGGTGAGAGAGTTCTTTTACAACTTCCTCTATTTCTTCTATGAAAATTAGTCCATTTATATGGCTTATATCAGGGTCACTTGGGTAAATTATTTTCCTAGAAAATTGCCCCCAAAATCCTAGTATTTAAGTGTTGACTACTAATTCAAAAAAATTTTTCAAGATTTTTTTTTTACTTTTTAAGTAATCTCTACACTCAACATGGGGCTCGAACTCCCAACCCCAAGATCAAGAGTAGCATGCTGTACTGACTGAGTCAGCCACATACCCCAACTAATTCAAATTTTTAAAAAAACTGTCAAAACATGCCAGCAGGCTAGATATGGCCTGTGGACCACAATTTTGCAACCACTGATTATATAATCAAAGGATTTTTAGGCCTGAAAGAGGCTATGTAGATCCTATACTGGGAGTTGCAAGTAGGTAACATGCCTGGCAGGTAACATGATTCTCTGAGGTGAAGACCTTGGTGAATTAGAGAACCCATTCCCCAACTAAAGATAACCAAGTTAAATTTTAACAATATATTTTTTTTTAAGATTTTATTTATTTATTTGAGAGAGAGAGAGCACATGAGAGGGGAGAGGGTCAGAGGGAGAAGCAGACTCCCTGCCGAGCAGGGAGCCCGACGCGGGACTCGATCCCGGGACTCCAGGATCATGACCTGAGCCGAAGGCAGTCGCCCAACCAACTGAGCCACCCAGGCACCCAAGTTTTAACAATATTTTAACCAGAACACCATGTGGGTCAAATAAAGCAGTCTGCAAACTCAACTTGGCCCATGGATGGCTGGTTTGTGACCTCTGCCTGCACAACCTCACTTCCTGCTGTGCATCCTGAGTATCTCATATTCCAGCCACATCTCGTGCTCTCTGATCAGGCCCTGCCCTTTCTTCATTTATCTTTATAGCTTTATTTTAGTATAACTTTCTCTTATGGCTGTGGTTCCCATCCCCACCATATTGTGAACTCCTTGTGAGCAGAGACCGTGTTTTACTCACCTTTTCCTGCTTTGCGTGTAGTTGGAGTTCTATAAATGTTTGTTGTATAACTCTTATAATTAGCAAAACAATAAGGATCTTATCTTGAAAAGAAATTATTTGGGGTTCCTGGGTGCCTCAGTCAGTTAAGTGTCCGAATCTTGATTTCTGCTCAGGTCATGATCTCAGGGTCCTGGGATTGAGCCCTGAGTTGGGCTCTGTGCTTAGGGGGTGTCTGCTTGAGATTCTCTCCCTCTCCCTCGGCCCCTCCCCCTGCTCATGCTTTCTCTCTCAAATAAATAAATAAATCCTTTAAAAAAAAGGAAAAAAGGGGTGCCTTTTTTCAGCCATTAAGTGTCTGCCTTCCGCTTAGCTCATGATCCCAGAGTCCTGGGATCAAGCCCCGCGTCCGGCTCCCTGCTCAGCGGGAAGTCTGCTTCTCCCTCTCCCACACTCTCTGCTTGTGTTCTTTCTCTTGCTGTCTCTCTCTCTGTCAAAAAATAAATAAAATCTTTTTAAAAATTTTTTTAAAAAGGAAAAGAAAAGAAATTATTTGTTGAGTTGGCTCTAACTCAGTTTTTTTTTTTTTAAAGATTTTATTTGTTTATTTATTTGACAGAGAGAGAGATAGAGACCACAAGTATGCAGAGTGGTAGTTAGAGGGAGAGGGAGAAGTAGCCTCCCTGCTGAGTAGAGAGCCTATTGCGGGGCTTGATCCCAGGACCCTGGGATCATGACCTGAGCCGAAAGCAGCTGCTTAACCGACTGAGCCACCCAGGCACCCCTCTAACTCAGTTTTTTTTTTGTTTTTTGTTTTTTTTTAAAGATTTTATTTATTTATTTGAGAGAGAGAGAATGAGAGACAGAGAGCATGAGAGGGAGGAGGGTCAGAGGGAGAAGCAGACTCCCTGCCGAGCAGGGAGCCCGATGCGGGACTCGATCCAGGGACTCCAGGATCATGACCTGAGCCGAAGGCAGTTGCTTAACCAACTGAGCCACCCAGGCGCCCCTTCTAACTCAGTTTTAAAAGGAGGAAAGTGAGGCCCAGTGTGGTTAAGGTAATTTACCCAAGATCACATAAGACTAGGACCAATGCCCTTTCTGACATTCTACTCTACAACAGTTCAATTTAAGATTAGAAACTGGGATAGTGGGACGCCAGGGTGGCTCGGTTATTAAGCGTCTGCCTTCGGCTCAGGTCATGATCCCGGGGTCCTGGGATCAAGCCCTGCATTGGACTCCCTGCTCAGCAGGAAGCCTGCTTCTTCCTCTCCCACTCCCCCGGCTTGTGTTCCCTGTCTCGCTATGTCTCTCTCTGTCAAATAAATAAAATCTTAAAAAAAAAACCAAAAACCACTGGGACAGAAATGACACTTCTTTAATTTATTTTTTTTAAAGATTTTATTTATTTGAGGGAGAGCGAGCACGAGCATGGGGGAGGGGCAGAGGGAGAGGGAAAAGCAGACTCCCCATTGAGCAGGGAGCCTGATGCAGGACTCGATCCCAGGACCCTGGGATCATGACCTGGGCTGAAGGCAGACACTTAACTGACTGAGCCACTCAGGAGCCCAACACTCCCTTAATTTCTAGAACTGACTTTAATGTCTGACTCTGAGTCCCCACCCTGCCTCCTAATAGACAACTTAGATGTCTTCAGGTAAATTGAGATCCAATCCAGTAATTTTGAGGGGATGTAATTTCAGGCTGATTGACTCATCTTAGGCCAGTTCAGAGTTCTCCAAAGTTCCTGCCTCTTTCTCCCCAACACTGATCCAATACCTACGGAAATTATACAACCACCACTGGCAAAAGGGGAGGTGGGGAGTGTCTACTTTCAGTGTCTCATCAGGGTCTTGGCCCTACTTACTGGCATCCTCCGATGCCCCTTGTTAGTCTGGGTACTATCCATGTCACTTGCATCTCAGGCAGCTCAGAGGACTGATCGGATACCTCCCTGTCCATAGCCACCTCCCACCATCTTTCTTGCCTTCCCTGTCCCTAGTTTGTTTCAGAAACTCCCTAAACTTTTGTATTTCCTTCCTTAAGACCAGGTCTGTGGTAGAGGAGGCAAAAACTCCACACTGCTGCTCTCTCTTTTTCTCTGAAACTTTCTCTTACTCTGTTTCTCCCTGAGTTCTTTGCATCTTTTCCCAAGGCAAGGGAGGAAGAAAACCCAATTCTGTCTCTTCTCATCTCTGTAAGTGGTTAGTGTCTCACTCTAGGAGTGGTGGCCTTTGAATTTAGTAATTCAGAGCTTGGGTCTTCCCTGTTGTCTGGCTGTCTTCACTGTGTTCAGTGTCCTTCCATTTGGCTGTCAGTTGGGAGAGGGTTGGCAGATAGGCCTAGCTGGATAGGAATGGCAAATCAGGCAATACTTGAAATCATAGTTTTTTATTGAAGATTCTCATACAAGAGCAAATTGCGGTCATCAACTGCCATCTTTAATCTAGTAGACAGCAGTACTTTAGATCCTATATTCTTCTCTACCTTTGGAAGGATCTCAGGGTCTCTGAGTTCTAGTCACCGAGTTCCTTTCAACATTTGGCACCCCATTTAACTGAGGACTTCTGATTTTCTGAGTGTTCCTGATTTGCTGATTTAACAAGATTTATAGGACAGCGTCATGCACCCACACTTCAGGGTCTCCAAGTTCTAAGCCTTGGAGAGCCCCCTAGGCTGAGGTGTTAGGTGCTCCTGCCCCCTACTTTAAGATGGCTTCATGACTAGCAATCAGTTAGCTACTTGGAGTCTCATTCTTATGTATGGAGTGGACCCTCACCTTGTGGTAGTTGTGAGGATTAACTAAGATAATGCCTATGAGCCTATGAGTGCTCAATAAATGTTAGACTCCCGGATTCCAATTCCTTCCCTGCCTTCTCTTCCAGAATCCTCCATTGTGATATAAGGAGATTGTTCTGAGAATGAGATTTTCTCAGAACAAGGCTTCCAGAAGCTGTTGGTAGGGTATGAGGAGTGGAGAGAAACTCCTACCTTGCCACCGAGGGAAGCTATTTGTTTCTAATATAAGTGGATGCTTTGGGAAGGATTTGTGGTCCTACCCTTGAAAGGCAAAGGGGCTAGTTGTGCCATTTGCCAGCTCAGGAACCATGAGGAGATATATGGTGTCTTATTCGTGGCAGATCCTGAAGAAGGAACTGGTGAGGATGTCAAGGGTCCTGGGAGGGAAGAGTGGTATTTTGAGGAAAGGAGGATAGGTGTAAGAGGGGGGTCTATCTTTTGGAGTCACAGCATGGCACAAAGGATAGAGTCCAGGTTACGCTTCAGAAAGACTGAATTCTGACCCATTTCCTGTAGACTGCTATCCCCTTGACAGTGGGCATGTCACAGGCTACACTCTGAGCCCCTAAGAACTGCTCTGTACCCACCCTTTCTGCTGCTGTCATGAGATCCAGAGGGAATAAGGCCTGGCAGCAGGACAGAGTGATAGGTTGAGCCTATGGATTCTGGAGCCAGACAGCCTGGGTTCAAATCCCTATCACCTATTAGTCCTATGACTAATATTAGTATTAGGCAAGTTACTTGATTTGCTGTGCCTATTTTCCCCTCTCTGAAGGGTGATGATAGTATTAGCATTGATTGCATTGATTTATTGTTGACGATGAAATGAGTTGATACATCTAAAGGGCTTAGAATCGTGCCTGGTGGAAAATTAGTATTTGATAAGTATTAATTTTATTAATAAAGCCTTTCCCTGTATTTCCTTCAGATATAAATGTTTTTAAAGAAGATGTTATAGGTACTGGTGAAGCTCCTCATCATCCCATTCCCTTCTTCCTCACTGGGGACCACTTTCCTGAGGTTGATGTGTACTATCTAGATTTTATTTTCTTATTTTTTATTTTTTTTAAGATTTTATTTTTATTTTTCGACAGAGAGAGAGAGAGCGAGAGAGAGAACACAAGCAGGGGGAGTGGGAGAAGCAGGCTTCCCGCCGAGCAGGGAGCCCGATGTGGGACTCGATCCCAGGACCCTGAGATCATGACCTGAGCCGAAGGCAGACACTTAAGGACTGAGCCACCTAGGCGCCCTGTACTGTCTATATTTTAAAATTTTATTACATGTGTATGTATTTATAAGTAGCATAGTATGTAACACATTTTATTTTAAGATTTTATTTATTTATTTGACAGAGAGAGACATAGCCAAAGAGGGAACACAAGCAGGGGGAGTGGGAGAGGGAGAAGCAGGCTTACCGCGGAGCAGGGAGCTCAATGCGGGGCTCGATCCCAGGACCCTGGGATCATGACCTGAGCCGAAGGCAGACACTTGACGACTGAGCCACCCAGGCGCCCCTATGTAACACATTTTTAAAAATGGTGTCCTTTTTCAACCTTTTTTCTACTCAAAATTGTGTGAGCTTTACCCACACTGACATACACAGCTCTAGGGCTAGTTCAGTCCTGGGACTGTACAGTAATGCCTTGATACATTTCCCTACTGATGGACACTTCAGTTGTTTTCAGCTTTTCCCATGGGAAATGTCTTCCAGTTCCCGAATCCGATAAGTGTAAAATGGTATCTTGTTGTCGCTTTAATTTGCATTTCCGTTATCGCTAGTGATGTTCAGAATCTTTTCATTATTTATAGGTGATTTGGGTTTTCCCTTTGAATTACCTGTTCATATCCTTTGCTCATTTTTTGGGGGGGGGGTTATTTGTATTTTTCCCTTGATTTGTAGAATTTTTAAAAATTAAAAAAATTTTAAAACAGTTTTGGATAGTGGTTTTTTGTAATAGCTATTCTTTCTAATTTTGGGTAGGAATCCTTTGTTGATTCTGTTCCTGGCAAATGTATTCTTCCAGTCTTCAGTTTGTGTTTTTCATTTTATTTTTGATCTCCTGATTAACAGAAGTTAATAAAAGTTTTTAGCTTTTGCATTTGTTTCATTATGGAAATTTTCAAACATACAAGTTGAAATATAATGATCACTCCTTAGATCTAACAGTCAGCATTTTGCCACATTGGCTTTACGTATTTGTGTGTGTGCTTGTTGAATCATGTGAGAGTAAGTTGCATTTTTTTTTTTCAAAGATTTTACTTATTTGAGAGAGAGAGAGCATGAGAGCACAAGCCGGGGAGAGGGAGAAGCAGGCTCCCTGCCGAGGACTCAATCCCAAGACCCTGGGATTATGACCTGAGTCTCAGACGCTTAACCCATTGAGCCACCCAGCCGCCCCTAAGTTGCATTTTTTATGACACTTCTTAAAAATAAGGACATGATTTGGTGCCTGGGTGGCTCAGTCGTTAAGCGTCTGCCTTCAGCTCAGGTCATGAACCCAGGGTCCTGGGATCGAGTCCCACATCGGGCTCCCTGCTCGGCAGGAAGCCTGCTTCTCCCTCTCCCACTCCCCCTGCTTGTGTTCCTGCTCTCGCTCTCTCTCTCTCTGTCAAATAAATAAAATCTTAAAAAAAAAAAATAAGGACATGATTACAACATCACTATAAGATTAAGAAAATTAACACTAATATCCCTGATATCATCTAATCTCCAGGCATATTCAACTTCCTTATTTGTCCCTAAATAATGGCTTTTACAGCTTGTTATTATGAATCAGGATCCAAAGGTTCATATTTTGCATTTATTTGTATGTCTCTTAAGAAACTGGGTTAGTTGGGGGCGTCTGGGTGGCTCAGTCATTAAGCATCTGCCTTTGGCTCAGGTTATGATCCCGGGGTCCTGGGATCGAGCCCCACATCGGGCTCCCTGCTCAGAGGGAAGCCTGCTTCTCTCTCTCCCACTCCCCCTGCTTGTGTTCCCTCTCTCTCAAATAAATAAATAAAAAACTAAAAAAAAAAAGAAAGAAACTGGGTTAGTTGACTTGTAGATAGTTTCACATTCTGGATTTGTCTCTTTGGTGTTGAACTTGTTTCCCTATTCCCTGTATTTACTTGACTGGCAGAGGGTGACTGCCCTTACTGCCAAATTCATACTGGGATAGAGAGTCTGATTTGTTCTCAGTTCCAATTCCAAATCCCAGGGTCAAAGTTTGCCTGGGATCAGATGGCCCAGCTTGGACGAGTGGTTATATTAGTTTCCTATTGCTGCTGTAACATATCATACAATTTCGTGGCTTAAGACAAATGATATTATCTTATGTAGGCTAGAAGTCTGGCTCGGGTCTCCCTGGGCTAAAATCCAGGTGTCAGCAGGACCGCATTCCTTTCTTGAGGGTCTAGGGAAGAATCCCATTTCCTGGACTTCTCTAGCTTCTAGAGACCACTCACATCCCTTGGCTCGTGGCCCCTGTCCTCTGTCTTCAAAGGCAGCAATGTTGCCTCTGCTTGGCTGTTCTTCTGTCAGATCCATCTGATTCCAAAATCCAGGCTCTTTGCATCACCTCTTGCTGCCTGCTGTCGCTTGGTGCTGTTTTCTGGACCGAAGTGAAGGACTTGGTATTTAACTAGAGCTGTGCTGGAGAATGTTTTAACAACCGGCTCCTGGTGAGGGAGGTTTGTAGTAGTTGCCAGTTTCTGCGGCATAAATACTCCCAGCTGTGGCCATTTTCAGGCTACCAACACGATTTCAACAGGCCTGAAGACTTCCTGAAAATGTAACCATGTTTCCAGCACAGAACCCTGCATTTAATCCTATCCCATTTCACCTTGTTGGCGCCATCCAGCCTGCTGGTGGCTGTCAAAAACAGATGGTTTCTACTGATCTAATTTGTTTTGTTTCCACAGGGGCTGTACCAGCTCACCATGGATATCATTGTGATGATCCGAGTGTGTAAAATGTTCCGCCAGGGCCTCAGGGGATTCCGGGAATATCAGATCATCGAGACTGCTCACAGAAAGCACCCTATCTTTTCCTTCTGGGATGTAAGCAGCTGGCCTTAGCAGGATTGTGAGGTTTTAAAGGGGGTCCGATAAATAGCACCTCACTTCCCAGGCCATATTCTGAACCAACAGAGAGAAGACAAAGGGTAAAGCAGATGGGAGACCTAACTGTCACTTTTGCTAATGATGAGACTTTTATTGGAGGATGACTAAGACTAAGACTAAACCCCAGAATTAGATAGCCTTACATGTCCGGTCATGGGCAGTGCTGGACCAAGGCAGGCCTCCACTGCGGGAGCAGGGTCTCCTGCCCTAAACTCAGCAGAGGAGGGCAGAGCAGAATGTGGGCTCAGAGAGATGGAGAAGGAATGATCTCACCCAGTTTTTCCTTCCAAATTCACCAAGGAGTTTAAGTCGCTCCTTCTCAATATGGAAGGAGAGGGGCTAGTAGTGTTCTACCAGTACAACTCCCTCCATGTGGAAAGAAACACCAGGAGTAGGGAAGAAACCATCTCCATTCCAACAGGGATCAAAAGAGCCAGAGAAATCCAGAAGTCTCATTAGAATCAGGGTTTTCTGAATGCCCACCACTGTTCATCTCTACCTTCTTTTCTGTCCCCTCCACTTAAACAAAGGAACACATGCAGGGCCCTGCTCACTCCGGAGACCATGCTTTCTAGATTTTCTAGAAGGTCCCCATTTCAAATATTTTGTCCTAGTGGTAGATCATGTACCCTTTTTAGCTCAGAAAAGTTGATCACCATTCTGTTAACCTGTTCTGGATCCACAAAGGCATCTTCATTACTATTCAGGGCCCCAATGTTTCTCCCAATCTCTGGACAAACCCTGCCCATTTTCCTGTTGTGCCCAGAGTGACTAGATTCAGTCCTGCCTCCCAACTGCACAGGATTCACTCCAAGAAATTGCCCCAAATGATTTCTGAAGGAGAGGGGTATGGGCAGTGCTGATGGGGAAAGAAAGGCCATCTTAGATCAGTCTCTAAGGGGCCATCAGGTGTAACTGTGTGTGTGTCGCTGAGTTTAAGATGTAGCAGGGAGTAGGGGCCTGTGGGTCTGCAGAAAAGAAGAGCATGTCCCACCTGAAGACATTCAAATTCATATATTTTAAAGACATTATGCTGGCCAAACCAAATGAATCTACAGCCAGATTCTGCCCTGTGGATGGACCATGAGTTGGGAAGGGATGGAGTGGAAGAATAAGAGACTGAGGTTCGCTGTCAGGAAGGACATTCTGACTCAGAGTATCATCATGCAGTGGTAAAGCAATGGGCCCTGGGATCCAGGAGTCTTTGGTTACCAGAAGACATGGGCCGGTGCCTGGGCACTTGGAAGCTGAAGACCAAAATCAGCCTTGTCATCAGGGGAGTGTGAGGCTAAAACTTAATGACATTGCCTGGGCAGAGTGGACTTGAGCAGAGCAGAAGTCTCTTAATGGCAGCCTGAGGGGGTCCTAGGGCCACTGGGCAGAGAGCGAGGGGGCTGGAGAGTGGGGTCAGGTAAAGAGAGCCGTGGACCAGTTTTCATTAGAGCTTGTGAATCTGGATCTTTCCAAGCACCACTGCTTTCTTTCACTGGCCTTCTTGAGAAGCACCACACAGGTACACAAGCTATAAATGGGGCTCTGGGGTGGGAAGGACCTGCGGTATACCTAGAGAGATGGGGGCGTGTGTCTTGGTTTGGCCCAGGTGGTGGTCAGGGCCTTGTTTGTCCCTTTCATTCCCCCTTCCTTCTCCCACATATCTTCCCCCTCTCTCTGCCTCTTCCCCTACTCTTTCCACATAGGAAACTTTGGGGCCCTGAATAGTAATGAAGATGGCTTTGGGGATCCACCTAGGAGATAGAGTTGGATTAGTTCATTCCTAAGACCTCTTACACTTCTTTATTCTGGCCATACTCTAGGAGAGGACTGATTACTCAGTGTGTGATCCTTGTGTAGGTTCCTTCACCTGCCTCGAGTCCAAAAGGGGGCTCCGTAATACCTGCTTTGTCCTGAGGATGAAATGGAGTAAGGAAGATGAGCATGCCTGGTTCCTGATAGGCACTTAACGAAGGCTGGCTTCATTGATGCCTCCATTTTGTCCCTTTCTGTCCCTCTCCACTTGCCCATTTGTTTGCTTCTTTCCCCTCTTCCTTTTCTCTCTCCATCCTTCCTATCTTTACCCTCACCCCTCCACATCTCTCTCTGTTTCAACAATGACACGTTGTTAATGCTGGGCCAGAGGCTGGGGCTGAGTCGGGGCTTTTGAGCAGAGGTCTACATGAGAGGACTACCTGGTAGAAGGGTTCCTGTGGCTTCCTGCCTACCACAGGGATGGGGACAGGAAGGTTTCAGTGCAAAATTCTAGGAGTGGTCTTGCTGATTCTCTTTCTTCTCCCCCATTCCTTTTTACCCGCCCCCCCCCAGAAAAGGAAACAAGGCCGAATCACATTTGATACTATGGACTTCGTTGCAGAGGAGGTATGCATAACTCTGACCTTGCTGCTGGGAATTTTCTTCTGCATCATGGCCTGGAAAAGGCACTGGGCTGGGTATCAGGACAGCTGGGTCCAGTCCGGGTTCTGGCACCAAGCCATTGTATCATCCTGAGCTAGCCACTTAGTTTCCTCATTTATGAAATAGCTGATTTCAGTGATCCCAAGATTCCAGTCCTGACATTCTGAGGCTGTGAGCCCCCCTGAACCCACTGTCGCCTTAGAGCTGGACAGAACCAGCAGGGAGAGCTCCTGTACTTGGACCCATGGACAAGGAGCAAAAGGCAAAGTAGAGGCTGTGAGAGCTCTAGACACAGGAGAAATAATCAGGGTGGTGGGAAAAGCCCGGGCTTATGTGTGAATTCTGGCTCTGCCTGAGCCCTCTGAGAGACATTGGGCACACCAACCCCCCCGCCCCCCCACCGCCCTGTGGCTGCCAGACGGCCATTCTGGCGAAGGAATGCTTCATATCTTTGGACTGTGTGACTTGTTCTCTAAATTTCAAGAATTGTTGTTATTTTCCCGGCTTCTTCCCACCAAATCTTGGATACTAAATTAAAATTTAATTTAAAAAAATTTTTTAAAAGATTTTATTTATTTTTTCGAGAGAGTGAGAGAGACAGCCAGCACAAGCCGGGGGGGGGCGGTGGTGGTTAGGGGCAGAGAGAGAAGCAGACTCTCCACTGAGCAGGGAGCCCGATGTGGGACTTGATTCTAGGACCCTGGGATCATGACCTGAGCCAAAGGCAGACGCTTAACCGACTGAGCCAGCCAGGTGCCCCAAAATTTAATTTAAATTTTAAAGGCGCCTACCTATTTATAGGAAATATTTGAAGGTCTTACCAGCTCTAGGCTTAGATCTGTGTCTGCTTGTGGAGATTCTAGGTGGTGTAACTGCCCTTAAGTAGGAGTTAAGGTGGGGAAAGTTACCTGGGAAGTTAAATAACAGAGTCAGTTCCGTAGGAATCCAGAGAAGGGAGTCTCTAGGGGTTGGGGGTGGTGAGAGAGATTTCCTAAAAGAATTAGGACCTCTAGTGGGCCCAGGGAATCAGTTTTGTTCATAGAAACCAGAGTCATCTGTGGTTTGTCCTAAATGGACCCTGTGATAGAAATCCCAATGGGTTATTGATAACAAGAGAGGGTTAAGTAGGAAAAAGATTGGATTCAGACCTTAAAAATGGCCAACACAGGGCACCTATGGCTCAATAGGTTGAACATCTGACCTGAACTCAGTTCAGGCCTTCATCTCAGGGTCATGAGTTCAAGCTCCACTTTGGGCTCCACGCTGGGCATGGAGCCTACTTAATTAAAAAAAAAAAAAAAAAAGTCAATGCTTCCATAGTCTGGGCTGGGAGCCAGGCCCATTGTAAGCCCTTTATATGTATTAGCTCTGCTATTTATACATTCAGGTTCTGCTGCTCTCAGATAGGGAAACTGAGGCTCAGGGAGAAGTGACTTGTCCCAGGGCACACAGGTAGGAAGGTACCTGGTACCAGAGCCTATGCATTATTTTGTTTTATTTTTTTTAAGGTTTTATTTATCTATTTGAGAGAGAGAGAGTGAGAGAGAGCATGAACAGGGGGGAGGGGCAGAGGGAGAAGCAGACTCCCTGCTGCGCAGGGAGCCTGACTTGGGGCTCGATTCCAGGACCCCAGGATCATGACCTGAGCTGAAGACAGATGCTTAACCAACTGAGCCACCCAGGCGCCCAGAGTGTGTGCATTATTAATCACTGAGCAATACTGCCCTTCTGAGTGAACATGCAAGGCTTCAGATCTGTTGTCCAGAATTTCTCATCATGTCCCACTTTGTTTTGCTTCTGTGACAACTACTGTTATGTAAAATTAGCCAGCATTCATTCATTCTTTCCATAAATTTTTATTTTGTTGAGTGCCCATTACATGTGAGGTTATTCTAGAGTGGGGTAAATAAGATAGATGAAGCCACTATTGTGTTTATATTGGGGCTTATATTCTAGAACACCTTTGTCCAATGAACTTTTTGAGGTAATGGAAATGTTCAGTTGTCTGTGTTGTCCATAGTAGCCAACAGACACATGTTGCACTTGTGGCTAGTGTGACTGAAGAACTTTTTTTCCTTTTTTTTTTTTTAAGATTTTATTTATTTATTTGACAGAGAGACACAGCAAGAGAGAGAACACAAGCAGGGGGAGTGGGAGAGGGAGAAGCAGGCTTCCTGCTGAGCAGAAAGCCCGATGCGGGGCTCGATCCCAGGACTCTGGGATCAAGACCTGAGCCCAAGGCAGACACTTAATGACTGAGCCACCCAGGCGCCCCAGGAACTTATTTATTTATTTATTTTTTTAGACAGAGAACACAAGCTGGGTGAATGGCAGGCAGAGGGAGAGGGAGAAGCAGGCTCCCCGCAGAGCAGGGAGCCCAATGCGGGGCTTGATCCCAGGACCCTGAGATCACGACCTGAGCCGAAGGCAGACGCTTAACCAAATGAGCCACCCAGGTGCCCCGGAACTTATTTTTTATCAAATTTAATTTAAATTTCAATAGCCACATGTGGCTAATGGCTGCCATATTGGAAATGCATTTCTAGAGTGAGTGAGAGAGAGAGAGGTGTGTGTGTGTGTAGGCTGGGGAAATGATAGATAATATACACATTAACAAAAAAGAGGGGCGCCTGGGTGGCTCAGTCAGTTAAGCATCTGTCTTCGGCTCAGGTCATGATCTCAGGGTCCTGGGAGGGAGTCCCAAGTGGAGCTCCCTGCTCAGCGGGGAGTCTGCTTCTCACTCTCCAACTGCCCTACCCCCCCACTCACTCATATGTGTGTGTGTGTGTGTGTGTGCTCTCTCTCTCTCTCAAATAAATAAGTAAAATCTTTTTTTTTTAAAAGAATTTATTTATTTATTTGACAGAGAGAGACACAGCGAGAGAGGGAACTCAAGCAGGGGGAGTGGGAGAGAGAGAAGCAGGCTTCCTGAGGAGCGGGGAGCCCGATGTGGAGCTCGATCCCAGGACCCTGGGATCATGATCTGAGCTGAAGGCAGACACTTAATGACTGAGCCATCCAGGCGCCCTAAATAAGTAAAATTTTTTTTTTTAATTTATTTGACAGAGAGAGACACAGCGAGAGAGGGAACACAAGCAGGGGGAGTGGGAGAGGGAGAAGCAGGCTTCCCGCTGAGCAGAGAGCCCGATGTGGGGCTCGATCCCAGGACCCTGGGATCATGACCTGAGCCAAAGGCAGACGCTTAACAACTGAGCCACTCAGGTGCCCCTAAATAAGTAAAATCTTAAAAAAAAAAAAAAAAAAAGAATAAGGTCTTTTCAGAAAGTATGAATTGCTTTAGGAAAAATGATTCAGAGACTACAGACTGCTGGGAAGGGGGCCTACTATTTTGGGTCAAATGATCCAGTAGGGACTCCCTGAGAATGTGGGAACATAGGAGCTTAGAACTGAATGAAGAGGAGGAAGCAGCCATATCCATGTGAAAATGCAGGGGAAGAACATTCCAGGCAGAGGAAACAGCCCAAGCGAAGACTGCAGGACAGAAGTGAGCTTGGCACCTGCAAGAGATGGGTAGAAGGTTAGAGACTAGAGAATGAAGGAGAGAGGCAGGAGGTAGGGTCGTGTAGGGTAGGGAGGAAAGGAGTCAGACCATGTGGGGCCCCTAGGCTGGGGTACAGAGTTAAGATTTTATCCTAAGTGAGATGGGCAGCCAGTAAGGGTGTTAACAACTCAAGTACCATTTTCCCAGCAGGTGGGAGTGGTGGCTGAATGGATGGATCTGTCTGCCCACTTGTGCATGAGTCCTGGTTCACCAGGACCTGGTTTCTGTAGGTTCTCTTTATTTCTTAGTGTCCTGTAGCGTGCCAAGATATAGGCTGAGGCAAGGGAGGTCTCCCCTGACTGCAGTGAACATATGCTGAGGGGCCCCTGGAGCCCAGGGAGCCCCCTATTGACTCGGGGTGGTCAGTGAACGGCAAAGGCAGTATTGTCAGGAGTTGGGGATGAGGGTCTTGGCACGTAGCAGATCTAGGTTATCATCCTGCCAGAGGGTCTTCATCTGTCAAACGGGAATCATAATTGTGCCTCACTGCTCGGGCTGGGCAAAGATGCAGTGAGATGGTGTGTGTAGATGCAGTGAGATGGTGTGTGCAGATGCAGTGAGATGGTGTGTGCAGATGCAGTGAGATGGTGTGTGCAGATGCAGTGAGATGGTGCGCATCCTAATGCCAGGTGTGCAGTAAGTGCTCAGTACATGTCAGCCACTATTGTACGGGGAGTGGCCCCTGGGGGAAACTGCTGGGTCTTGTGTGTCACTCTGGTCCTCTCTCCCCAGGGTCACTTTCCTCCAAAAGCCATGCACATCGCACAGAAGCTGCCTTCCTGGAGGACAGAGCCCGAGATCCAGGCCCTCCGTAACCTCCTGCAGGTCCTGGGCAGCTACCGCAACTACTCAGAGCCCCTGCAGCTGCTCCTGGCCAGAGTCATGCGCTTTGAACGGTCAGTGAGGGGCACACCCCTTGGCACCTGAGCTGGGACGGGCTGGACAGGAAGAGCCTGCCTGATGAGGCTGTGGCAGGTCTGCTGGTGTCTCCGTGGCGCATCAGCCGTGAAAAGCTATCTGTCTGTTCACTCGAGTGCTTCTTGTTATGCTTGTAGAACACTTGATGTCCTTCATTTATTGCTAGTCTCCCCAGGATTTAGGAGCCACTGGATCTGGAAAGGCTCTGATAGGAGCCTCAGAAAGGATCTGGTCCAATTCCCTCCTTTTTCAGATGAGGAAGCAGAGGCTCAGAGGGTACGAATGACTCATACTCTGTCACCCAAGTAATGGGGGGTAGAGCTGAGACTCACATCCAAGCCTGAAAAGCCACAGTGGGTCACGGGTGATTGTACTATGTCCAGATAGGAACTAGAGCAAGGGTCTGTGAGCTTGGATAAAAAAAAACTTCACATCTGTTTTCGTTAACCTCTAACTAAAATTTATCATTTCCTTTAATTGCAGATGTAGGTAATGAACCAGTATTAGCTATTCCTGTGACTTTTTCACCAAAGGAAATCACCAAGATTACACATTCATGTTGTTGCACGTTTTTCAAAAAATAATTTATATTCATCACAGCTTTGAAATTATGGTAGTAATTAGATCTGCTGCTAGATCTTGTTATTCAGTGCCTTAATAAAGATGTACATATATTGCTATACCACAATTGGGTTTTTTTTTTCTAAAGACTTATTTATTGGGGCACCTGGGTAGCTCAGATGGTTAAGCATCTGCCTTCAGCTCAGGTCATGATCCCAGGGTCTGGGATCGAGCCCCGCATTGGGCTCCCTGCTCAGTGGGGAGCCTGTTTCTCCCTCTCCTTCTGCTGCTCCCCCTGCTTGTGCTCTCTCTCTGTATCTCTCTGTCTCAAATGAATAAATAAAATCTTAAAAAAAAAATAAAGACATTTATTTATTTTACAGAGAGAGAGTGTGTGAGCATGAGGGGGCATGAGAGGGCAAAGGGGGAAGGGGCAGAGGGAGAGAATCTGAAGTAGATTCCCCGCTGAGCACAGAGCTCGGTCAGTTAAGAGTCTGACTCCTGATTTTGGCTCAGGTCATGATCTCAGAGTCAGACTCTTAACTGACTGAGCCACCCAGGTGCCCTCACAGTTTGGGTTTTAAAAGGCAATTATTAGCTGTTTCTGCTGTATTTTATTTTATATATATAGTTATTTATTGAAAAAACATTTTTTAAAGGATTTTTATTTATTTATTTGAGAGAGAGAATATGAGCAGGGGGGAGGAGCAGAGGGAGTGGGAGAAGCAGACTCCCTGCTGAGTGGGGAGCCCCATGCAGGGCTTGATCCCAGGACCCTGAGATCATGACCTGAGCGGAAAGAAGATGCTTGACTGATTGAGCCACCCAAGCACCCCTATTTTATATATTTAAAACATTATTCTGTGAAGGCTTCACTAGATTGTCAAAGGGTCCATGACACAAAAAGCACCACATAAATACCTTGTACTAGAGAAGTCTAAGATGTGTGTGTGGAAATATTGCCATTTCTTGGACATTTAGGTGGCTTAAGAAAGGCAGCCTAGCAGAATATTTGAGGTAAGGCCTATCTTGAAAATCTAGGCTGTAAGGACACTATTGGTCTGTGCCACTTCAAGGAGGTCCCAGATCCCATAATCACAACTAGCTATAGATTAAGGCCTGTTACGACCTGTGCAGGATCTGTTTAAAGGCAGTAAGCCCAAGAGAGGAGGGAACCCTCCAGCTGGCTTGGCCAAAGGAGATTTACAGAAGAGGTGGCATTGGAGTGCGTATATATGACAAGTGGAAGTGTAGACAAGAACATTCCAGGTAGAGGGAACTATCTGCTTTGTGTCTAGCCCAGTAAAGAAGAGCAAGTCACCGCCGTCTTAAAGTAAGATTCCATAGCAGGCAGGATGGTGACAAGCAAAGAAAAAGAATCACTGGGGTAGAAGCTCTGGAATGTGATGCTGCATCTGCCACTCTGAGGTGTGACCTCAGGCAAGCCACTTAACCTTGCTGGGTCTCAGTATCCTCATTACATGGATGAGGATACTGATACAGGTTTTATGGGTTTGTGTGAAGATGAAGGGGTGGTGATTGTTAAAGCCCTCTTCAGCTAGTTGATTATTTCTGGGACTGGAAATGAGCAGATTACACAGGATTCTTTCAGTCACAAGGGACAGAAAACCTAGCTGTAGGGAATGCAAGAGTGGCCCAAGTATCTGAAAAGTCCTGGGATAGTTTTCCAGCTTCCGGCTCAGCTGGATTCAGGGGACTCAGTGTCCCCAGGAACCCAGTATCTGTCTGTCTCTCTCCACCTCCTCACACTCCATTCTCATAAACCACCTTCTCCGCCAGACTCTCCCTCTCATGGCAGCAAGATGACGGATTGCCTGAGAGTCAAGAAAAGGTGTTTCCCCCAAAGTAAAGTCAGGGTGCAGCTGGTGGAAAAGGTGACCCGACGCTTGACAACAAAAGCCACAGATGTCTGCTACAGGAGATTTGGGGTCTAGTGCAGACTCAGATGTGACTCACTGTGTGCCTTCAGCAAGCCTGGGGCTCCTTAGCTCCCACTTCGCTCATCTCAGCCATGTGGATTCAGCTAGACGGTTCCTGAGGGTCTTTCCAGCTCCAGCTCCAGGAGTCTGGACTTGGATGAGCCCTAGCTATGCTCCCCAAAGTCTCATTTCCCAGTTGAATGTGCCTGTCTTCTCCCATCTAGTCATTGTCATCTGGGCCATCTCCTCTTTCCAGACTTTTGTGTTTCCCATTACCTTCTGGGTAAAATCCAAAGTTAGCCCAGTGTTTGAAGTGTCTTGTGATTGGACCTAGCCAAATTTCTCTCCCACTACCCCACTGACCTCCCTGTCTTCCATTTTCCTTTCTAATGGAGCTTACTGCTATTCCTTTGAAGGCACCATCCTTCCAGGCGCCTCTGCCTTTGGACTTGGTGGTCCCTCTGCCTGGAACACTCTTCCATCTCTCTGTCTACTTGGAAGACTCCAGACACTATCCTGGAGCCTGCTCTGCCTTTCCTAAGCTGGTTAAGTGCCCTTTCTCCATGCTTCTGAATTCACCTGTGCTTCCCTCTCTTAAAGCATTTTTAAACCTTATTTAGTCCCTGTACTTGACCATAATTTTCAGGACAAAATCTGTCCTTTCTCGCTCTGCCTGATAGACACAGTTGGTATTTATTTAACTTATTGAACGAAGGAAGGAAACAAATGAATATTGAAAGAAGTGAAATTTGAACTTACATTTGAAGTGCAGAAATCTTCCTCCCTTGGAGCTAAAGAACTAACTCCCAGTTTGCTCTGGACCTGGGCACCTCTACCCTAACGGTTCCCAATTATGTAGTGAGCTCTCAGGGATTAGAAGACCATTTATCTATTTTTTTTTCTAGGCATGTTCATCTGTATTTTACAGACAAGAGACCCTGAGGGTCAGAGAGAGAATATGAGTGCCCACTGCCATGCAGCTTGCGGCAGAATCAGGACTTGGATCCTGGTCTCCATCATTTAGCTACTGAGCCATTACTTCCAGGATTTGGTCATTCATTTACTCAGCTGCTGTTCACTGAGCATGTTCTGTGTGCCGACGCAGACCGACGAAGGCTCTGCTCTCAGGAAGCCTCAGTCTGATGGAGGCGGGCAACTAGGGGGATGTTAGTGAAGACGTCGAGCTTGATGGGGCTGGGGCTGGGCTGTTGTGAGGTCCCTTCTCGTCCCAGTCTGTGCCTTCATGCTCCAGAGCAGAGAGCACAGCAGTGCCCTGCTGCTACCAGACCTGCTGGCCTCGGTCTTTCCTCAGGTTTGGTCGCAGGCGCGTGATCATCAAGAAGGGGCAGAGGGGCAACAGCTTTTATTTCATCTACCTGGGCACCGTCGCAGTGACTGAGGATGATGATGGCAGCAGCGCCTTCCTGGACACCCACCCCGTATTGTTGCACAAGGGCGACTGTTTTGGGGTAAGCGTGGGGCAAGGTCTGCTTTGCTGGGGGCAGCGGTGGGGGCTTGACAGGGCTCTGGCTAGAACAGCCAGGCCCAGTCCTGCCTTCTCCTGTGGGTAAGTCAATGCCCTGGGTCCTAGCACCCTTTCCTGTCACAGGCCAATTGACTGGACCAGCCCGTGTCCAAGGCTGGCTCCTCGGTCTGTGATGTTTAAGGAACGTGTTCCCTGTATAACCCCTGCAGAGATGCAGTGACCCCTCAGTGAGGCCCCTCCGGCTTCCTCTCTCTGGTCTGGTCAAGCCTGTTGCCTGTTTTTTCCACAAGCAGCATATTAAGAGGGAGGGGATGGGCCCCCAGAGATGGGGAATGAGCAGGAGCACAGGGCCAGCCGGGGAGTCTGCAGTCTGGGGAGTAGAGATTTCTGGGGGCTGATGGAAGCAGGAAAAAGGTGGGCAAGGCTGCGAGCAGAAAGCTAGAGGTAGCCTCTCACTTGCCTTTGCCCGTGTGCACCCAACAGGAATTGGGCGTTCTGACTCCATCACTAAGGAGGGCCACTGTGGTCTGTATGGAAGAAACAGAATTCCTGGTTGTCGACAGAGAAGATTTCCTTGCGAATAAGCTGGACCAGGAATTCCAAAAGGATGCTCAGCATCGATTTGAATTTTTTAGGTACCTTCCATCATCAGCCAACATCTCCCCTCTGTGTGTTTATTAGGCGCCTGACTGTCGTAAGCCCAGTGGGAAACGGTAGGTCCTGCTCTCTCTGCCTGGAATGCTCTTGAGACGGGAGACACCTCCCACCTGACTTCTTCGTCTAGCAAACTCCTACTCGACCCTCAGGTCTCAGCTCAAACATCCCTTCCTTGTGGGATGGTGCTAATAGAATAGCTAACATGTACTCAGCCCTTTGTACCAGGGTTCTTAACTTCTCTCATTCAATCCCGTGACATTGTTTCTCTTGCTCTGTCTAGTTGACAGGTAAGGAAATCTAACCTCGGGGTGGTGATGTACCCAGAATGTTAAATTCAGAAGTCTCTGGGCTTCACCGCCCCACCTCACTAACCAACCCCATCACTCCAGAATAGAGAGAGTGCCCCCCCAATGCTTCTATCACACCCCATGTTTCTTTAAAGTCCCAGCCAAACTGTGATTCTTGATTACATAGTACCTTCTTTACAGTTTATTTGTCCGTCAGACAGGAAGCACTTATGGTCGTGAGGGCAGAGTGGCCCTTTCGCCATGGTACTCCCCGCATCGTCATGGTGCCAGGCACATGCAGGTGCTCATTGTATCCTTTTGAGTTACTCACCTTTAGGAAAAGAATGGAAATCGGATGAAGTATCTGCACCGGCCCTGAAAATACAGGTTGTAGGGCTGTGCAGTTCTAGAGCAATGTGGTGGCAGAGCACTACCCTGTAGGGTAAGGGAGAGTGGAGAGAGTAGGAGCTGTGAGAGGGGACTGGGGCCTGCAAAGGGAGGACTTAGTCCTGCAGGGGGGAGCACTTCCTGTTTTCACACAGTGGAAAATTGGGGCTGAGCTGCAAGCTTAGCTCTTGGGCTTATCAACTGTGTGACCCTAGATGGGTCACCTCCCTTCTCTGAGTTGAGTCTCCTGCTCTGTAAAGTGGGGATAATGATTCATCTCTCCCAAATCATTGTAAGGAGTGAATGAGATAATCCCGGGAAGTGTGTGGCCCAGTGGTGTTGCCTCTGTGGTGACCCTGCTTTCCCTTCCTGTGTCTCCAGACCCTCCTCCTTTGGACATGGCACCGACCTTGTTCCCCCTTAGTGCCCTGGACGGAGCTCAGTGCCCTGTGTCACCCGAGTTCTGGGCTCCGTGATCTATGGGAGCTGAGAAAATATGAGATGATTGTTAGCAGCCCTGTGGGGCTGCATGTGAGGGAAGGCAAGCCACTGACTGGTGGCGCCTCAGCTCAGGGGAAGGGGTGGGCACTGCGGGGTGGGCCTTCAGTCATAGGGAACAAAGGCAAAAAGAGGGGAGTCCAGATGTCCCCCATTCATCAGGCACAGGCCCGAGTCTTTGAAGCTAACAGGCTGGAGGAGGCTGGAGTGAGCTGCCCAAACCAAAGGGAGGGGCAGGACAGCTGGGCTGGGGGACAGAAGAGCAGGTGAGTTGAAGTGAGGAACTCTCAGAGTTGCTTGGAATGAGACTAGCCTAGTGAGCACAGGGTTGAGGGATGGAGCCAGGAAGAAGCCCCTGGAGGGCAGAGTGGAAGTGAGAGGTGCATAGCACTAGACTGAGGAGCAGCAGGGCGGGGTGTGCTGGAGGGGGTGCCACAGGCCAGGTGAGGCAACTGGAGGTGAGTAAAATCCTCCACCTCAGGCATTTGCAAGAGCAAGACGACACGTTCCCTTTCTGGAAATTGCTGAGAGCTGAGCACCTTCTGTGATGGAGGGCGATGAATTCTAACAGGATTTTCCCCTCAGGAAGATGGATCTGTTTGAGTCGTTGTCTGATGAGAAGCTCTGGAAGCTCGTAACCCTGGGGAAGGTGGAGAAGTTCTCGTATGGGCAGCTGATCTCAAAAGACTTTGTAGAATCATCCTCTATCATGTTTGTCAGCAAGGTGAGAGGCCCTGGATGGGGCGGGGTGGAAGCCGGGAAGGCACGCCTAGCATAATGTCCTGTGGCCACGCAGGCGGGGCTGAGCCCTGTTTTGCAGCACTTCCTTTTCTGAGCGTCCGTGTTCCAGATGTAAAAGGCATACCACGCAATTTGGCCTCCCTCCCTCAGAGGGTTGCCGTGAACTTTGAGATACATTGTTAATTAGAAAGAGGGCCACGGGGGTACCCCCTCCTTGAGCTCATATACATGCTTATTTACATACAGATACATATTTAAATTATACATTTGGCCCTTGAGTCTTAATGATGCCAGATCAGTTTTTAAAATTATAATCTTTTTTTTTTTTTAAAGATTTTTATTTATTTATTTGACACAGAGAGAGATAGCGAGAGCAGGAACACAAGCAGGGGGAGTGGGAGAGGGAGAAGCAGGCTTCCTGCCGAGCAGGGAGCCCGATGTGGGACTCGATCCCAGGACCCTGGGATCATGACCTGAGCCGAAGGCAGACGCTTAACGACTGAGCCACCCAGGCGCCCTAAAATTATAATCTTAAGGGTTGCCTAGGTGGCTCAGTCGGTTAGGCGTCTGCCTTTGGCTCAGGTCATGATCTCAGGGTCCTGGGATCCAGTCCCTCACTGGGCTCCCTGATCAGTGAAGAGTCTGCTTCTCCCTCTCCCCTGCCCCTCCCCCTGCTTGTGCTCTCTCTCCCTCAAATAAATAAATAAAATCTTAAAAAAAATAAAATAAAATTACAATCTTTAAATTATAGACATGATATGACCACATTATAAAACATAGTTCTGGAAAGAGGGAAGAAATCACCCATGAACTCATCGCCTCAGAATAGATTTTCAGAAGTGGAATTAATTGCTTGGGCGCCTGGGTAGCTCAGTCGGTTAAGCGTCTGCCTTTAGCTCAGGTCATGATCTCAGGGTCCTGGGATGGAGTCCTGCATCAGGCTCCCTGCTCAGCTTCTCCCTCTGCCCCTCCCCCTGCTTGTGCTCATGCTCTGTCTCTCAAAAATGAATAAAAAAAAGAAGCAGCAGAATTGCTTGGTATCACCATGTTTATGGATTTGGGAACAAGTTGCTGTCCAGAAGGACCCACTTTATCTAGCCTCCAGCAGTGTGCGCTTTGCCAGCGCCACACACCTCTGCCAGGCGCGCCTGTCATTCCCTCAAAATTTACCTAATTTCATAGATGCCAACTGCTACCTCATTGAGGATTTAATTTACATTTTTCCTCATTACCAGTGAGATGTTTGTTTACTATCCAAATTTCATCTTTTGTGAATTGTTTTATGTCCTTTGCCAACTTCTCTGTTGGTTGATAATGAAAAGAGAGTCTGACATTTATTGAGCACTTACCGTGTCCCAGGCTGTGTGCTCCATGTGCTTTGTGTCATTTCAGCCTCACAGAATCCCAGCTCAGGCCGGTACTGCCATTATTCCCATTTGACAGAGGTGAAAACTGAGGCACTAGGTTAAGCAGCTTTTCCAAGGTCACATAGTCGATGAGGGGCAGAAGCCGGATTCAGCTCAGGTCTGTCTGACTCCAAAGCTCTTCTCAGGGGCTGGGATTTGCGATTTGAGTCGACCTTTCTGTCCGTTGTGGACTCTGCTCAACCCCTATGTAGTTTTCATGATCATCATGAGAACCGCCATGTTTTTGAGACCCTTTGCCCCTGTTCCAGGGGTTCAGCTAGCGTTGTTAATTGTTTTGGTTTATTTGCACATGGTTCGAAATTTAAAAGGTTCAAAAGAGAAATGTCTCCCTCTCACCTCTTCCCCCTGCCACCCAGTGTTCCTCTCCGGGGACAGTCACTGTCACCGCTTTCTTCTGTGTCTGTCCTGCATCTGTTCTTTGTGTATAAAGGCAAATGCGTGTGTATGTTTTTTCCTTGTTTTCATAAATGGCGTCATGCTACGCAGGCTGTTCTGCACTTTGCTGTTTCAAGAGTATTTCTTTTCTTTTTTTTTTTTTTTTTAAGATTTTTTTTTTTTATTTATTTGAAAGAGAGACAATGAGAGACAGCATGAGAGGGAGGAGGGTCAGAGGGAGAAGCAGACTCCCCGCTGAGCAGGGAGCCCGATGCGGGACTCGATCCAGGGACTCCAGGATCATGACCTGAGCCGAAGGCAGTCGCCCAACCAACTGAGCCACCCAGGCGCCCTGTTTCAAGAGTATTTCTGTAGATTGTTCCATATCAGTCCATAAAGAACCCACTCTTTTTTTTTACCACTTGTGCAGTGTTTTACTATATGATTGTACTGGATTAACCAGGTCCCTATTGATGGATTGGTCGCCCCCATCTTTTGCTATTTCAAGCAGTGCTTTGATGAACTGTGTACATAGTACAATTTCACCATAAATCTTCGCCATAGCTCTATCAGGAAGATATTATTATTCCACGTTTACAGATGAGGAAGTTGAAGTTAAGACACCTTAGGAAAGGCCACCCATCTAGTAAGTGGCAGAGCCAGGATTCTGTCTCCAAACTTTTAGTATCTCCCATGTAGCTGTTGCTCCTATTAAGCCACCAAACATTTGTTGATTTTTTGCCAAGGTTGGTTCATGCTCTGGAGGGATCTGAGAATGGCAAAGACTGTTTCTCTCTCCTTATATCTCTCTTCCACTAGATTCTGAGCAGACACAAAGTTATCCAGGCCAGCTACCAAGTGATTAGTGCAAACTCTTTAAGTTTACAAGGATTTAGGAGGGAGACCTCTCCAAAGGCTGGGGGCTTTAAGGAAGGCTTCCTGGAAAAGGTGAGGAGTTGAGCCTTGAAGTGTTGGACCATTAGACAAAAGGAAGGGCAAGATTGGTTGCATGCTGGAGTTGGTTCTTACTGGCCTATGAGAGCTGATTAAGTTTTCAGGAATTTTGCAAGACAATAAACACAATAATTACTAAAAATTAAATTATATAAACCTATAGTTAAATATATTATATGGAAAACAAGGATAGCAAATAATGAAAATTCATCATTTCCTCATGACGTTACTGCATTTTACTATTATCTGTGCTCTGGAGTTTATTTATGTCCGTTTTATCTATCTGGTGGAAGTACTATCAATTGTGCACGTCTCTTCCCACCTCCACAGGCAGTGACTTCACGTTGGTAGCTGAAAATTGGCCCCAGTGGGACAGTGGAAATCAGCACTCTGAGTCAGGTTTTGATATATGGCTTTGCTGATTGTCTTAAGAAAGCTATAGAGAAACTGTTTATAATGCAGATTAAATTTGAAAGTGGGCTGGGTCTGTAGCCATCACATTGTAAAGAGAAGAAAATTACAGAAATGTTTTTCCAGTATTTAAACAGTATTCATCATAGATTCATCATAGAAGTTACATCACTGATGAACAAGCCAAGTTCCAATATACATAGTGCTAAAGCTAGAGGGGGTTTCGGTTAATGAATATAATTTATACAAGGGTGAGAAGTAGTTTGCCAGTAGATTACAAACCATACTTAATAATATTAAATTTATTGGGAGAAGAGTGGTTTGGATGCAACTTCATTTCTCCAATCATGGTTGAATTGTGACTATAGATTGGCCACGGTCATAAGAACTCAGCCAGAGTCTGCAACAGCATTCTGTGAGAATCACTTGGCTATATGGAACTTTCAGTAAGAGTATAGTTTGTTTTGTTTGTTGTGCAGCACACCCTTTGTAAGAGTAAGATTTATAGACGTGTATTCCTTTTCCCAGAGAGCCAGTTATTAAACTTAACAGGTGGGTGTTTGTGCTGTTATCCTGGGTTCGGTCCCAGAGAAGAGAGTCAAGACTAGCTAGCTGTAAGCAGAAAGGGAGTTATTGGAGGAGGCTGAATGGCTAACAGACTTACAGGTGATGGGGAGGCCCGAAGGAACAGACCTCAGACTGAAGGTGATCCCCAGATGACTCCAAGTCCGAGTCCAGACTGGACAGTCACAGGTGCTCCTGATCCTGCCAAGTTCAGGAAGCCGCGTCTATAGCCACTGCTTCCACGAGCACACTGGAGGTCCTGCCATCCAAAACCTGACCTTGCCCAAGTGCATCCAGGTAGGGGAACCCAAATCACCTCCTTAGCTGCCAGGGGGTTTGGGAGATGTTTGAGAGTATCTGGCTTCCAGGCTCTACCCTCTAAGGGACTGGATGCGCAGGATCTGACCCCGAGGATGGTGCGGATGAGGATGAGGCCCTTGGCAGCCACGGGGAATAGTGTGGCAAGTTTGGAGAATCCTGATGGCCATGTGAGGAGAGTGGGGAGAGCCTACCCTATACCATATAGCCAGGGAAGATTGGGGGAAGGGGTGGTAAGGGATCAGAATTCAAGACTTGCTTTAATCAGCATGATGATTACATCCTGACCAGCAGAAAGTTCTCAGTCTGTTTTAGCCTCCACTTCTTTGTCGGTAAAGTGGGACTACTTATCTCATAAAGTCTGGAAGGATGCGTCTAGCACAGACTTACTCAGTTCACATTCATCCTCAAATTCAGTGGTTCTGAGTGTTGTTGCTGGATCAGCAGCATCAGTCGGTTTCACCTGGGAACTCACTAAAAATACAGATTCTCAGGCCTACGCAAGAGCTGGTCAACATCCAAAACTGTTTGGATAAGCCTTCTAGGTGATTCTGATGCACACTAAAATTGGAGAACTCTGATTTAAAGGAAGAGTTTTTCAGATTTGAGTAAGCATAAAGAACACTTTAGGGGGCTTCTTAAAAAGGCAAATTTCTGCCTCACCCCAGAGTCTCATTCATTAACTCCGGCAATCTGCATTTGAATAAGCACAGCTGGTGAATCTAAGGCAGGCGCTCTCGAAGTTCTTTCTGAGAAAAATAATACAGATGTCACAAAGTGACAGCAGGTGTGTGTGGGGGGCATCCTGGCTAGTGCGTGAGTTGGATTTGTCCTTTACAGTGTTTTATTGAAAACTGATTTAATCGTTATTGTGAAGATTGTAAATAAAATTTTGGACTTCTGGCTTCTTTTGAATATTCAGAAGATCAGGCAACACCAGGCTGTATTGTGATGCAGCCCCCTCTGGCTGGAGTTGAAGAGCACCTGCCCCTTTTAAAGGGACTGCTTTTTTCTCCCATTTTTATTTCCCACCAGGCCGGCTACTGAAGTATTCATCTAAGGAGACTGGGTCTTTGGGCGCCTGGGTGGCTTAGTTGGTTAAGCAACTGCCTTCAGCTCAGGTCATGATGCTGGGGTCCTGGGATCGAGTCCCACATCGGGCTCCGCCCGCTCTGCGAAGATCCTGCTTCTCCCTCTCCCTCTGCTGCTCTTCCTGCTTGTGCAGTCTCTCTCAGTCAAATAAATAAAATCTTAAAATAAATAAATAAAGGAGACTGGGTCGTCCCGGCTCCTGTAGTTCATGGATGTGGCCACTAGAGGGCGATATAAGCAGCGAGTGGCCTGAGTGTCCTGGGGACCCGGGAGTTAGGGAAGGCAATTTCCCGGTGGCATAGGAAACATAGTTAATACCCACAATCAACTCATTTCGAGCAATTTATCATTTAGGGGCCCATGGTGAAATTGTTTTCTACAGAGATGTAGATGGGATTAAAGACCCACGAGAGACTTTCTGAGAGGAAAATGTTCACCTGTGTTCCTCTGGCACCGGGTTCCTTGTTGATAAATGTTGCATGAATGTTGACTAACCCTCCAAGCCCAACACCTGGCATAGAATAAGGACTTATTAAATGTTTGATCCTTTCTCCTTCCTCTTCAACAGTAAACGGTCTTGAACCTTAACTATAACATGTCTCTTATAGTTCCTACTAAAAAAGGGTAAGATTTTATAAAGATACAAAATAAATAAGAAAAAGTGGCATATCTTTCTTTCCTATCAGATTAGGAAAGATTAAAAGGACTGTGAAAGCTCAGTTTTCAATGTAACACAAAGATATAACAGGCTCTGTTATGCACTGCTGGAGAGAGTGTAAGCTAACATTTCTGGAAGGCAGTTGGGCAATGTGTATTGAAATTGAAAACATACATACCTATAGGAAACAATCCCAAGGGGATAGTCAAACATGGGTATTATATTAGGATAAACTAGGTTAAATACTGTAATTATAGGGGCGCCTGGGTGGCTCAGTCGTTAAGCATCTGCCTTCAGCTCAGGTCATGATCCCACGGTCCTGGGATCGAGCCCCGCGTGGGGCTCCCTGCTCGGCAGGGAGTCTGCTTCTCCCTCTCCCACTCCCCCTGCTTGTGTTCCCTCTCTCGCTGTGTCTCTCTCTGTCAGATAAATAAATAAAATCTTTAAAAAAATACTGCAATTATAAGCAATCCTCAAATCTCAGTGGATTAACTAACAAAGACGCAGTCCTTCATCCTACTACTTGATCACAGCAGATCAGCAGGAGGCCTTGCTTTTCATGGTCCCTCAGGGGACCCAGGCCACTGGAAACTATCTTCACCTATGCTTCCATGGTCAATAGGACAGGGGAAGGGAACGTTGAGAATCAAGCACTGGCTTTTAAAGTTCCCACTCAGATGATCAGAAGTCACTTTGCTAAGGAAAGTGGCCAAAGAAGGCCACATCTGATTCAAAGGGAAAATACAATCCTGCCTTATGCTTGGGGGGGTGGGGGGAGAACTTGAGTATTTGTGAACTGCCTTAATGACCACTCTAGGCATTAAGACATGTGTACAAGATTATCACTTAAAGTTGCTGTCATAGAAACCCAACTGCAGTGGCTTATTGAATAGTAATTTTGTCTTGCAACAGAGAGTCTAGAATTAAGCAATCCAGGGCTAGAAAGCTGTTGGAAGAAGTCTTCAAGACCCCAGTCCCCTTCTAGCTTCTCCCCTCATCATCCACAGCTTATAGCTTTCATCCTAGTGGTCACAACATGACTATTCCACCTCCGGCCATCGCATCGGAGTTTCAGGCAGAGGTAAAGGGGAAGGACAACCATATGTTTCCTGGGGGTTTTATCCATCAATCTTCCACTTATATGTCATGAGCTGGAAGTGGGTCACTGCCACCCCCACTGCAGGAGAGTTTAGGAAGGTGGTGAGTTTTATAAATGGGGTTTTGTTGTCCTGAACAAAATCGGAGTTATATAATGACAAATTAGAAACAACTGAATATTAAACTTCAAGAATATTTTCTTGGGGGTGTAACGTGTGCAGTAAAGAACTCAGATCTAAAATTTACAGCTTCATGAATTGTTACATAGGTACACACCTGTGTAAGCATCACCCAAATCAAGGTAGAGATCATTTCTAGCACCCCAGAAGGCTCCCTTGTACTCTCTCCCAGACAAAATTCACCCCCCCAAACCAAAGAGAGCCACTCTTCTGACTTTGTTAGAAGATTACTTTTGCCTATTCTTGCACTTCATATAAATGGAATCACACAGTATGTGCTCTTTGTGTCTGACTTCTTTGGATCAACTAGTTACGGCATACAGAGAATAATATGCAGTCATTAAAAACAATAATGTAGAACCATGTTACTTGGCGTGAAATGATGTCCTTGATGTATTATTGAGTTTTATTTTTTCATTTTTATTTTTTAAAGATTTTATTTATCAGAGAGAGAGAGAGCATGAGCAGGGGGAGGGGGAGAGGGAGAAGCAGACTCCCCGCTGAGCAAGGAGCCCGATTTGGGACTTGATCCTAGAACCCTGGGATCATGACCTGAGCTGAAGGCAGACGCTTAACCGACCGAGGCGCCCAGGTGTCCTTGTATTATTGAGTTTTTTAAAAAAAGGTCACAAGAATCTGTTTTACATAAAATGACTCATTTATGAAAAATTGTCTATGTTATATGTTTACAGAGAAAAGTTTGAAATAATAGTCACCAAAATGCTACTCCTTGTTATTTCTGGGTATTAGGATAAAGTAGTTTTAACTTTATGTCCTTCTGTTTGGTTTGAGTATCTTTTAAACTTTTAATTTTGGAATGTTTTAAAATTTATAGAAAAGTTGCAAGAACAGTACAAAGAACTCCTGTATAACCTTGATCCAGATTCACCAATTATTGACATTTTGCCACATTTGCTTCTATATATATACATTTCCCTGCCTGAATCATTTAAGAGTTAAATATCATTCATTATACTCACCCCTATATACTTAAGTGATTTTTTTTTTCTAAAGTCAGAAATTAACTGCAGAATAACTATCCAAATCAGGGAATTTAACATTGATGTAACATATAATCTGCAGTCCATAGTCCATTTCACCAGTTGTCCCAATAACATTCTCTATGATGATTTTTTCTCCCCATGCCAACATTTATTTAGTTCTCATGCCTATTTAGCTGTTTGAGCTTGTGATGAATAGATAACATTTGTGTTAAAAAAAAACAAAAAAAAAACAAAACCTGAAACCACTTGCATTAAGCCAGGTAAACTGGGGTAAGATGCAGTAGAGCGTATCTTCAAAGCCTGGCCTGCCCTGAGCCTCAGGGCTTAGCCTTTTTGTTTGTGTCCCTTGATGTTTCCAGGGCAGCTGTGAAGTGCTGCGTCTGATAGACCTCAGGACCTCGCCTTTCTACTACAAGTGGATCTGGCAGCATCTGGAGCTGATAGACAACAGACCTCTGAAGACCCACCTCAATGGTAACCGGCAGCCGCGCACAGTAGGGGGCGCCTGGGCCCTGTGGCTTCCAGTTCCCAGCCCATAGAATCTTAGACGTCTAGAGCTAGAAAGGCCCAGCAGGATGTCTGGTTTGATCCCCTCTTTTCGCAGCTGTGGAAACGTGGCCCACATGGCCCCACTGGGTGAGGCTCCTGCCCACCCTCCGGCTCTTCCTTTTTAGGCTTTCCCTTTGTTTCAGGTGCTCCTGGGGAGAGGGGTGGAAAGGAGCCTGGAGCTTGACAGAGCTGGGTTTGAATCTCCCTGGTTAGCTGGATGACTCACTGAGTACTTAAAGCCTCTGGGTCTGGCTTGTCACAGTAGCGTGGTGGCTGGGAGCACAGGCCCTGGAGCCAAACTGCTTGTGTTTGAATCCAGGGTCCCTCTCTTACTAGCTGTGTGATACTGGGCAAGTGACCGTGTCCCCATGCTATCAGTTCCCTCAGATAGTCCCTGCCTCGTGGACTTGTATGAAATGAAGCAAATGAATATATAAAGCTCTTAGAACACTAGCTGGATGCATCAGGCTATGGTAGGTGTTTGTTATCTTTATCCCACAGGTTATAAGGGGGGCTGAATCAGCTTGTGTGTGTACAGGCCTATACTCAGGTGCACAGGAAATAT
The DNA here is from genome assembly GCF_054177405.1 of Leptonychotes weddellii. Taxonomy (NCBI): domain Eukaryota; kingdom Metazoa; phylum Chordata; class Mammalia; order Carnivora; family Phocidae; genus Leptonychotes; species Leptonychotes weddellii. The sequence goes on along the minus strand of NC_138378.1, from coordinate 20,516,057 downwards.
CCCTTCTCTTCTCATGTCAGTTCTTTTTCTCTCTTTTCTGCTGCCAAGCCACCAAAGAAAAAGCTGCATCCCATATTTTTTAGCCAATTTTTTTTTCACTGTGGCAAAATACACATAGCATAAAATTTACTATCTTAACCATTTTTATACCTACAGTCCAGTGGTATTAAATATATTCATAATATTGGACAGCCATCAACACCATCCATTTCCTAATCTTTTTTTTCATTTTGTAAAATGGAAACTGTATCCCTATTAAACAGCAATTAGCCATTTCCTCCTCCCCCTAGCCCCTGGCAACCATCATGCTACTGTCTATCTTTATGATTTTGACTACTCTACGTCATATTATTGGAAGCATACAGTATTTGTCTTTTTGGGATTGGCTTATTTCACTTTGCATAATGTCCTCAAGGTTCATCATATTGTAGCGTGTGTCAGAATTTCCTTCCTTTTGAAGCCTGAATAATATTCCATTGTATGTACATATCACATTTTGTTTATCCATTCATCCATCGATGGACTCTTGAGAACTTCCACATTTTAGCTATAGTGACTACTATGAGCATGGGTGTATAGTTATCTCTTTGAGACCTGGTTTTCTTTGGAATATATACCCAGAAGTGGGTATATATTACTGGATCATATGGTAATTCTATTTTTAATTTTTTTAGGGAATTGCCATATCATTTTCCACAGGGTCTGTACCATTTTACATTCCCACCAACAGTGCACAAATGTTCCAGTCTTTCCCCATCCTCACCAGTGCTTGTTATATTCTGTTTGTTTGGTTTTTAAACATGATATTCATCCTAATGGGTAGGAGGTGGCATCTTATTGTAGTTTTGATTTGTATTTCCCTATGATTAGTGATGTTTAGCATCTTTTTATGTGCTTATTAGCCATTCACATGTTTTCTTTGGAGAAATGTCTATGCAAGTTCTTTGCCCGTTTTAAAATCTGGTTGTCTGTTTTTTTGTTAAGTTTTAGGAATTTTCTACATATTTTGGATGGTAATGCCTTACCAGATATATGATTTGCAAATATTTTATCTCATTCTGTGGGTTGCCTTTTTACTCTGTTGATAGTGTCTTTTGATGCACAAATTTTTTACATTTTCATGAAGTCCAATTTGTCCATTTTTTCTTTTGTTGCCTGTGCCTTTGGAAAATATACAAGAAATTACTGCCAGATCCAGTGTTGCGATGCTTTTGCCCTGTGTTTTCTTCTTTTTTTTTAAGTGGGCTCCATGCTGAGGGGGCCTTAAACTCAGGACTCTGAGATCAAGACCTGAGCTGAGATCAAGAGTTGGACACTTAACAGATGAGCCACCCAGGTGCCCCAAGGCCTGTGTTTTCTTCTAAGAGCTTTATAATTTTAGGACTTACACTTAAGTCTTTGATCCATTTTGAGTTAATTTTTATATGTGGTATGAGGTAAGGGTCTAACTTCATTCTTGTGCATGTGGATATTCAGTTTTCCCAGCACCATTTGTTGAAAACACTGTTCTTCTCCCATCGAAGTCTTAGCACCCTTGTCTAAAATCATTTGACCATATATCTGAGCGTTTATCTCTGGGCTCTTTATTTTATTTTTTTGGTCTATATGTCTGTCTGTTTTTTTTTTTTTTAAGATTTTAAAAATTTATTTGACAGAGAGAGACACAGCAAGAGAGGGAACACAGGCAGGGGGAGTGGGAGAGGGAGAAGCATGCTTCCCGCGGAGCAGGGAGCCCGATGCGGGGCTCGACCCCAGGACCCTGGGATCATGACCTGAGCCGAAGGCAGACGCTTAACGACTGAGCCACCCAGGCGCCCCTATATGTCTGTCTTTATGCCAATACTACACTGCTTTGATTACTGTAGTTTTGTAGTAAGTTTTGAAATCAGGAAGTGTGAGTCCTTTTGCTTTGTTCCTTTTCAAGATTGTTTTGGTTATCTGGTGTCCCTCGAGATTTCATATGAATTTAGGATGGATTTTCTATTTCTGCAAAAAAGTCAGTGGGATTTTGATAGGGATTGCATTGAATCCATAGCTCACTTTGAGTGGTGTTGACATCTTAACAGTACTGAGTCTTCCAGTCCATGAACATGGGATGTGTTTCCATTTATTATGCCTTGATCTTCAGAGTTCTTTCTTTGTGCAGCTCTCTGCCCTGTGAACTGTACTGCCTTGTCCTCTCCAGACTCTCAGTTCTGTCTCATCAATTCAGGGAAATTTCTGGGCTCCCCCTGTGTTCCCTCTCCCTGCAACATGGCTCAGAAAACCTCCAGGCAGTAAGCTGGGGCAATAGTAGGGCTTACCCCATTTGTTTTCTATCTTGCAGGGATGATTGTTCTTCATGGCCTGATGCCCAGTGCCTCATACATTTATCCCAGTTTTTTTAGTAGTTTTAGGTGGGAGGGTAAGTCTAGTCCCTGTTAGTCCATTTGGTTGGAAGCAGAAGTATAGATCTATGTTTCTTTTTCTTTCTTTTTTTAGATCTATGTTTCTTAGTAGCTGAGTTTTATCCTACTGTATGTATATACCATAATTAGCTCTAAAGCAATGACCTTTTACAGATATTTTGGGTTATTTCCAATTTTTCACTATTACCCTGCTGTGGTAAATTTCATGATGTGTTTATCTTTGTATACTTGTACAAGGAAACATTGGATAAATTCTTAGAATTATTGAATCAAGTAATCAATCCACTGCATGCTGGTCTTACACATTTAAAATATTGATAGATATTGACCAAAAAGCCTTCCAAAAAGGTTTACTTGGGGCTTTTTATTTTATTTTATTTTTTTAAAGTTTTTATTTATGTATTTGAGAGAGAGAGAACGAGAGACAGAGAGCAGGAGAGGGAGGAGGGTCAGAGGGAGGAGAAGCAGACTCCCCGCCGAGCAGGGAGCCCGATGCGGGACTCGATCCCGGGACTCCAGGATCATGACCTGAGCCGAAGGCAGACGCTTAACCATCTGAGCCACCCAGGCGCCCCACTTGGGGCTTTTTATATGTGCTGTGTTAATTTAGGCCTACTCTTTATAGATTTTGGATTTGGATTAACATTAATTTTAATAGTTGATTCGAACACTGGAGATCTATTTTTAAAAAAGATTTATTTATTTATGAGAGACAGAGAGAGAACATGCACCCACGGAGGGGAGGGGCCAAGGGAGAGGGAGAGACAGTCTTAAGCAGACTCCGTGCTGAGTGCGGAATCCGACGTGTGACTTGATCCCAGGACCTTGAGATCATGACCTGAGCTGAAATCAAGAGTCAGAGGCTTAACTGACTGAGCCACCCAGGTGCCCCTTAATCTGTAATTCTTATAATAATCCTATGAGGACATAATAAAATTAAAAAAAAAATCCTATGAGGGCTCCAGGAAATTACCTCGTCCAAGGTTCTATGGCTCATCATTCCTTTATCTCTTACTGTTGCCTCCGTCCTCAATCCCAGATGAATATGATCTGTTAGTGGAAAGTCATGAGCTTTAAATCAGGTAGACTTGAGTTAAATCCAAGCTTCAGCCGTTTCCTGGGTGACTTAAACTCTGCTGCTCATTTGATTTCTTAAATGGAGCCAGTGACACTTACGTGGATGTAACATATGTGAAGGCTCTGCTCCAGAGCAGAGGGACAATACATGGAAAGCACAGTGTTTTCTATTTTCCTTTATTTCCCCATGGGCCAGACTGGCCAGGCAGGTGAGTAGGGTATACCTTTCATCATCAGCACAGACCTCATATATGCAAAGACCCATTAATGTGTTTTTCTGTGCTTTCTCTAACAGAACCTTCTCCTGTGGAGAGATTTAAGGAATTTCAGATCAAATCATATCCTGTACAGGACTTTAGCTTTCTGAAACTTAAGCACCTCCAGAACTCCTGGGAGCCAAAGGGGACCAGCTTCAGTAGGAGGATTAACACCTCAGGGAATACTCTTCCAAAGATGTTGGGCCCGAAGATCAAGTAAGTTTAGCTCTTGGCAGATAGAAGCGTTCAGATTCTGGTTGAAAAGGGAGATATAACTTGAAAGGACAGAATGTCAGGGATACTGGAGAGGGGGCAGAGGTAGCAGGCACAGCTCAACCCCAAAGGTTGGGGTGTAGACAGAGGACAAACTCGAGAAGTCCTAGATCTGAGACCCAGGAGCAGCATTCTCTGCCTGTAACCCACAGAGACATTTTAGCTAGTCAGCTACTTCTTTTCTCAGGGAATCCATCTGAAGGAGGGGCAGATCTTCTGGCTCTGATACTCTGTTTGTCCCTGGATCTTTTTGACTCTGAGCCTCTTCAGAAAATTCTACCCATCTAAAGGAGGCAGGAGATAAGAGTCTGTGCTTTGGAGTCAGTTCAACCCAGGTTCAAGTGCTGCCTTGCCCACTTATTTTAGCTCTGTGTCCTTGCACCAGGGACTTGACCTCTCTAAGCTGTAGTTCCCTTGCCTGTAGATAATAGTAGTTAAGTCTTGGTGTTGTCTTAAGCCAGCAATTAAATGAGATAATGATAGTTATAGCTAACACGTGGAATACTCTATTCCTGGTCCTGGATTATCTAATTTAATCCTCACAGGAGTTCTATGAGGTAAGTACTGTTATCAGTCCCATTTTCAAGTGAGAGAACCAAGCTACAGAGAGAGATTAAGTTCCTTGTTTGAGGTCATACAGGTAGGAAGCGGCAAAGCCAGGATTCAAACCTGAGCAGCTTATTAGTGCTCAGTCTTTTTATTTGGTATGACTGTCACGGCTGGAATGAGAATGCACATTGAGGGCTGCGCTTTTGCCTCAACCCAGAGAGGCTGAGGAGCGGGAAAGGACACTCAGTGGTACCTGCCTAGAGGCAGCTCAATGCTGGACCCAGAGCAACATAACACCTCTTCCCCCCTCCCATTAAATGTAAAATCAAAATATCACAATGAGGAGCACCTGGGTGGCTCAGTTGGTTAAGTGTCCGCCTTTGGCTCAGGTCATGATCCTGGAGTCCTGGGATTGAGCCCTGCATTGGGCTTCCTGCTCAGTGGGGAGTCTGCTCTCTCTCTCTGCCCCTCACCCAGCTCGTGCTCTCTTTCTCTCTTAAATAAATAAATAAATAAATAAATAAATAAATAAATAAATAAATAAAATATATATCACAATGATACTAATAATAACATCAGTGTCACAATCTCCATGTTGCCCCAAGTACCACTGCACTCAAGTCCTTTGCCTATTAACATTTCTAGCCTGCTGGCCTCCATAAGGAGGATCCCATGACTTCTGAGTTGTTATTCCCTCTGATGGATATTCTTTCCAAGGGATCCAGTGCTTGAAGTCCCAGTCCCAGTTCTTCTGAAGGTAGGGATGGAACAGACCCAGGTTCTCTGCTGTAAGGAAGAAGAGACAGGTTGGACCCAGAAATGAAAAATAAAGACCATGCTGGGCATGTCCTGAGGGGTGAGAATTACAGGCTGCCTTGTTTATGTGTTGGGTGAGTTTATGAGTTGGGTGAATATATCAGCTATATTCTCAGCTGATAAATAATTTTTTCCCTGCCTCTAATCCAGATAGCATAGCCTGTCTCTTCCTTCTACCTCTCCTGAGACCAAAGAAAGCACAAGATCACCTGTGTAAAATTAATTCCAACATGAACAAAATACAGAATCTACAGGCTGCCCAAGGAAACCTGTCTTTTATTTATTTATTTTTTATTTTTATTTTTTTAAAGATTTTATTTATTTATTCATGAGAGACAGAGAGAGAGAGGCAGAGGGAGAAGCAGGCTCCCAAGGAGCAGAGAGCCCGATGCGGGACTCGATCCCAGGACCCTGGGATCATGACCTGAGCCGAAGGCAGACGCTTAACCATCTGAGCCACCCAGGCGCCCCCTGAAACCTGTCTTTTAAACAAATAAACAAACAAAGCCATTTCTTCTCTGCTTTTCTGCCAAGAAGGAGAGCCCCAACCTCTGCTGTGTCTCCAGGGGCACAGAGCTTACTCTAGCTCAAAGCAGTCTGTTCCATTATTGGACAGCTCTGACTTAGAAATGTCTTCCTCAGGTTGAGCATCTATCAGCCAGCCTGGACTTCTCATCCATCCGGTCTGGCTCAGCTGCATGAGATCATCAGCCCCTTCTTCCACATAACAGCCTTCAAGTGTTTAAAGGGGGTCCTATCTCTTTCTCTGCTAGCCTCCCCGCTATTAAACTTCTCCAGTTCCTGATATGATCTCTTCCAGAGCTTGATTTGAGTTTTCTCACTTTCCGGGGGCAGTGTGAGTTCTCCAGGGAGGTGAGGTCTCACTGTGCAGCAGAGTGGGGGCTGACTGTCCAGGGCCTCAGGAACTGGCTGTGTGACAAATGAGTTCTGTTTAACAAGCTGTCAAATTTCAGATCCAGGAATCCTCATTCGCTTGAATGTTCCATGATCAGTACCAAGTATGGTGATCTCCCTGAGGAGGCTGCAGTGGGCGCCTACATCAAGATCCACACTGTGGAGGAAGGAGAAACTGTGGTGAGTGTACAGAGAGCCTCGTTCATGATAGAGTGTGTAACATGGCAGGCTGGGAGTGTTAAGTAGTAACAGGAAAGGTTTAAAAACATCCCACTCTATATTTGGTGATATTAAGGAATATTATTGATTTTTTAAGATATGATAACAGTACCATGGTTATGTTTTTTTAAGAGTCCTTATATTTAGGAGATACATATCAAAATACAGATAAAATGATATGACATCTGGGACTTGCTTTAAAATAATCCAGGAACAAGGCAAGGATGTACCCTCTCACTACTCTTGTTCAACATTGTACTAGAAGACCTCGCTAGTGCCTTAAGACAAGAAAAGGAAATAAAACATTTGGGAAGAAAGAAATAAAGCTGTCTTGTTTGCAGTTGTTTGTCTATGTAGACAACTTCAAAGAATCAAAAAACAAAACAAAACAAAACCCTCCTGAAGTGAATAAATTATTATAGCAAGATCACAGGGTATAAGGCAATGAACATTGGAATTTGAGATAAAAACAATACCCTTTACAATAGCACCAAAAATGAAATGCTTAGGTATAAATCTAACAAAGTATGTTCAGGATCCACATGCAGAAAACTGATAATTATAATGAAAGAATTCACGGGGCCCCTGGGTGGCTCAGTCGGTTAAGCACCCGCCTTCCACTCAGGTCATGGTCTCAGGGTCCTGGGATGAAGCCCCACATCAGGCTCCCTGCTCAGCGGGGAATCTGCTTTTCCCTCTCCCTCTGCCCCTCCCCCATGCTTGCGTGGCTCTCTCTCTCAAATAAATAAATAAATAAATCTAAATAATTAAATAAATAATTTATAAAATAAAATAAATAAGTATAATAAATAAAATAAATCTTTATTTTATTTAAGTAAAAATAAAATAAAGGTTTTTTTTAAGATTTTCTTTATTTATTTGAGAGAGAGAATGAGATAGAGCATGAGAAGGGGGAGGGTCAGAGGGAGAAGCAGACTCCCTGCTGAGCAGGAAGCCCGATGCGGGACTCGATCCCGGGACTCCAGGATCATGACCTGAGCCGAAGGCAGTCGCTTAACCAACTGAGCCACGCAGGTGCCCTAAAATAAAATCTTTTAAAAAATTATAATAAAAGAATTCAAAGAAGACTTAAATAAATGGAGAAATATTCTATGTTAGATAGATGTTGATGGATTGGAAGATTCTATTGTTAACGTGTTAGTTCTTCCCAGCTTGATGTATAGATTCAACACAATCCCAGCCAAAATCCCAGAAAGTTATTTTGTGGATATTGACAAAGTGATTCTAAAATTTACATGGAAAAGCGAATATAAACCAACTGGTAAATCCAAATCAATAAGAAGAAATGAACTATCAAGCTAAGAAATGACATGGAGGAAACTTAAATGAATATTTTAAGTGAAAGAAGCCAATATGAAAAGATTAAGTATTGTATATTCCAATTATATGACATTCTGGAAAAGGCATAACTATAGAGATAGTGATCAGTGGTTGCCAGAGGTTTGGAGTTCAGGAGGAGGGATAAATGGTAAAGCACAGAGGATTTTTAGGAGAGTAAAATTATTCTGTATGATGCTGTAATGGAAGAGACAAACCCTTAAGCATTTGACAAGACTCACAGAACTTTATAGCACAAAGAATGAACCTTAATGTATGCAATTTGTAAAAAAAAAAAAAAAAAAGTCATTTAGGAGGCAGGGGATCCCAGGAGGGAATGCAGACTATGACAAGAGCATCTAATGATACTACAAATGTATGAAACGATCTCAGTGAAGAGGGTGGGAGAAAAAGGGCTGACCTATGTAACACTGGAGGCAGCTGGGGTCCCTGAGACTGAAAGCCGAAGGAACTGCCCATGAGCACTGTAGTCTAGCTGATAACGTCGTTACCCGTGGGTGTATGCTTAACAGTTCTGATACTGCAATACACGTGTACTGAAATGGATCAATTCAGTAAATGAATGGCAGGTGACGGCAACCAGGTTTCTCATCATTGGAGTAGAAATTTGCAGATAAGCAAGGAGGAGGCTAGAATGATCCATGTGGTAATGGATTCGTTGAAGACATCTGTATGAACTCCTTTTTAGCTTAGTATAAATACGGGTGGTCACACATGGAGATATTTATAGATATGTGTCTCAACATCTATCTTTTGCTCTGTCAACTGACAGGGCCTAAAAGAAACGACACTCCAATAGCAATGAGCAAACCTAGCACCTGGATCTTGGTTTCTTATTTTAAAATTTTTATTTATTTATTTGACACAGAGAGAGAGAGAGAGAACACAAGCAGGGGGAGAGGGAGAGGGAGAAGCAGACTCCACTGAGCAGGGAGCCTGATGCGGGGCTCAATCCCAGGGCGCTGGGATCATGACCTGAGCCCAAGGCAGACGGTTAACCAACTGAGCCACCCAGGCTCCTCTGGATCTTGATTTCTAATACCATTCTTCAATAAGAGGAACAAGGGCTCCTTGGAAAATGATTGATTCTAGGTCTAGGGCAGGAAATAGACAAGATGAGCCCGGAGCGTTTTGTAGTGCCGTGGAGTAAAGAAGTATTGGGGGAAAAAACCCTACATTGATGGAGGCAGGCATATCAAAGGGACACAGGTGCCAACTGGAAGAGCTCCCAGTAGCTAAAGCTAGAACAGTTTGAGCAACAAAATAAAATCGTATTCGATTATAACTGAAAGTATATAGTAAACATCTCTGAGAACATACTGTATAATGACTAAATAATGAACAAATTAATAAATAGGGGAGAAGAGACAAATCTCCCATGCAGAAGAATTCCAAATAATTTACATACATCCTAAAGGAGAGGATGTATAAACCCCGCTCCTTAGGTGCGGGCTGCACATAGTGACTTCCTTCTAAAGAGTACAGTACGGAAAGGGGGGGGGGAAAGAGTAACTTTACGGTGGAGGAACCTGAGAAACCCCACCGTAGCCAGGTGATCAAGGCCAACAGCCGCAGTTAAAGTGTGTTGATAGTATGTCCCTTAATATGATGAAATGGGGTATGATGTGATGAGAATGACACTTTACCTCTGTGGTTCTCTTCCCAATAATCCACAACCCCAGTCTAATCATGGGACCAAATTGCCGGGTGTCATTCAAAATTCCTGACCAGTACTCCTCAATAGCTATCAGGGTCATCATAAACAAGGTCAGTCTGAGAAACTGCCCAGCCAAGAGGAGCCTAAGGAGATAAGAGAATAAATGAATATGTGTTTTGGATAGGATCATGGAATAGGAAAAGGATGTTAGGCTAAAAGAGGAAATCTAAATAACTCCTTGACCTGAGTTAACAATAATAATAATATATTGATATTGGTTCATTAATCATAGCAAAAGTATCCTACTAATGTAAGATGCTAATAACAGGGGAAACTGTATGGGATTATATGGGAACTCTGTACTATCTTCTCAATTTTTCTAAGTCTAAAATTGTTTTAAAAAATAAAGTCTATTAAAAACATAATTATCCGGGGTGCCTGGTGGTTCAGTTGGTTAAATGCCCAACTCTTAATCTCAGCTCAGGTCTTGATCTCAGGGTCATGAATTCAAGCCCCATGTTGGGCTCCACGCTGGGCATGGAGCCTACTTAAAAAAAAAAAAAATTATCCAATAGTTGGAAGGGCGGGGAATGCATGGATGAAACAAGTTTGGCCATGAGTTCTCACTGTGGGAGCTGGGCAGCAGGTGGTCCTCCACCTGCCCCGGGGAGGGGCTGTCTTCTGAAGCCCCATGTGTAGTCATCATCCAGTATGTGGTCGTCATAGTCCAGAGAGCTGCTCCCTTGCCGTGCCCTCAACACTGTTCCTCAGTTACAGCATCTCCAGGGTCCCCCCTCATATGCCTGTCACCCCCTGCTGTGGTGGGCTCTTAATGCTCCTGCCCCACGGGACTGGGAGTCTTCAGAGGCAGGAAGGCCAGCCAGTAGTGGGTGGGAGCCCCAGCCCCTGGCACGGCCCTCCCTTGAGGCTGATGGAATATTTCCAAGCTCTTAGGAAGCTCTTCCTTTTTTTCAGCAAAACTCTGCCTCCTGCAACGTTTTTTTTTTTTTTTTAAAGATTTTATCTATTTATTTGACAGAGAGAGACACAGCGAGAGAGGGAACACAAGCAGGGGGAGTGGGAGAGGGAGAAGCAGGCTTCCTGCCGAGCAGGGAGCCCGATGCGGGGCTCGATCCCAGGACCCTGGGATCATGACCTGAGCCGAAGGCAGTCGCTCAACCGACTGAGCCACCCAGGCGCCCGCCTCCTGCAACTTTTAACTAGCTCCTCCCCCAACCTCCCCCGCCACCCCAAGAACAAAACAGAAGAAATCAGCTTCCTAGCCACATGATGGCCCCTTAGATATTTAAAGAATGCCACTTTGTTTTTCATTCAACATTTCGGGAGCCAGGCACAGTGCCAGTGCCCCGTTAATTATTTTCTCATTCGGTCAGAACATCCTCCATTCCTTCAGGGCAGTTAGTACTTCCAGGTAAGGCACTCAGAACTGAACACGGGGCTCCTGAGGCCAGGCGCTGGCCTGTGAATGCAGCCTCACACCGCCAGGCAGAGCAGCTGGGGATGCTGGGCACCCCGAGCCGAATGAGGGCACCGGAGGGCAGAACGGCGTTGTCTGGTTGGGCAGACGGTGACGGCAGGGCAGGCGGGGCAATATGGCCCAAGAGCAGCAGGGACCGTGTTGTCAAGGGCCTGCCATGCGGGAATAGGGACCTTGGCCTTGATTCTCTAGGAAGGCCTAGAAGGCTTTGGGTGAGGGCTCGGAACAAAGACCCGCTGCCTCGTTCGTCACGCAGGGCCCAGCACAGAGAAGACGCCCCGCCCCCAGATATGTGTTAGCATGACTCCTGATGAAAATGCCTGTGGAGGTCTCCCTAATGTGTCCTCGGTAAGACTCTGGTCTCCCTGACTTCATTTGTCGGGGAGAGAATGGTGACAGCTGCGCCTGTATTCACGTAGATCACAGTTGCCTAACGTGGGCAGCAGGAGTGTGAAGCTGGGTCAGTCTTGGGAACATCAGAGGTTGGGGCCTGGAGAAGAGCCTCTGTTTTGAGCCAGGAGGTGTAAGGGAACCAGCTTCTCCAGGCAACAGGCCGACTGAGGCCTCAGACTGGGCAAGCCGGAGCCATGGGCAGGGCAGAAGGGATATAACAGATTGGGGTCAAGGTCAGGGGGTCCTTATCTTCATTTTGCTTCTAATTAGACAGCTGTGTGGCCTCGAGCAAATCACTTGACCTCTCTGAATCTGTGTCCTCATCAGAAAATGAGGAAATTCACCTGGGTGAGCTGCTAATTCGAATGTTCTGTTACCCCATTTGAGTATTCATTCAGCAGAGAGTTCTTGAGCATGGCCCAAAATGCCAGTGTGGGTAAGTAAACTGACATTCTTCCAGCCCTCGTGGGGCTTATGATCTAGTCTGGGGACAGGCAATAAACAGATAAATTAGCAAGCACATAAAATAGTGCAAACTGCTGTTGGGAATAGAAGAGAAAGCTGGATTGTGGGGCAGGCTTCTTAAGTGGAACAATCAAGGAAGCCAGCTCTGAGGAGGTGATGTTTAAGCTGAGACCTGAATGGTGAAAAGAACAAGCTGCGGACGACCTGGGTGAAGTGTGTTGCAGACCAAGGAAGAGTAAGCTCAAAACCTGAGGCCAGAAGGAGCTTGGTGTGTCAAGGGGACTGGAAGGGAGGGCAGCATGGCTGGAACAGAGTAAACAAGGCAGGGTGACATGAGGCCAGGCTGGAGAGCCAGGCAAAGTGGAGATAGCCCAGGCCTTGGGGCCACAATGAGGAGTTCTCATTTATCCTGCGTGCTGTGGGAAGGTTTTTGAAGGGCTTAGGCAGAAAAGGGCCCTGACTGGCTGGTGTGTGTGGGATGGGTTGCAGGTGGATGAGGGCACCTGCCAACGGTGCTGCCCTCAGTGGAGCTCTGAACAGATCGCTGGGTTCAAATCCTGCCTCCACCTCTTTCTGTCCTTGGGCAAATTACTTAACCTCTTTGTGCCTCAGTTTCCTCAGAGTATAGTGGTTAAAAGCATGGACTCTGAAGACAGACCCCCTGGGCTCAAATGCTAGCTTTATTGCTTCCATGCTATGTGATGTTGGACAAGTTTCTCAATCTCAGCAGCATCCTCTGTAAAATGAGGATAACAATAGGACCCACCTCATGGGGGACTGTGACGGTGTCAAATGAGTTATACCCACGGCAGCAGCAAGAGGGCCTGGGATGTAGCGAATGCTCAATAAATATTGCTGTCATATCATCATCATCATCATGGTCAGGGAGCCAGAGGAGTAACTGAGCTGCAGAGAGGAGGCCAGTGACCCCCGAGGTCTGTGAGGGACAGAGAAGGTAACTGAGGCCCAGTGGGGTCACGTGAGCAGAGACCTGCAGAGAGGATGAGGGAGGGTGTGGTGGCTGCAGAAGGGAAGATTTAGAAGAGGAAGACTCGCTGTTGGAATTCTGTCACTGCTTGAAGAGGAGAAAATTGGCTTTACTTGGCACAAGAGTCGAGATTGGACATGGGGGAAACCTTGTGAAAAGCTGTACCCTGAAGAGTGTGATTCTTGGAAAGCCTGCATGGAGGTAGGACACGGACAAAGTGCCTTCCTTACAGGCTCTTCTTAATCCCAACTGTCAGAGGCCTTTGATATCATGTAGAAGGAGCCCTGACCTTCTCCCCATCACTTGCAGAATGACCACCAGATGGATTCACCGTCTGTCTGGGGCCTCGTTTTTCCTGTCTAGATAATCTGCTGGTAGAAGTGGACAGTCTCTGAGGTCAAACTTTCTGGAACTTTCTGTTCCCCAGGGCCTTCACCAGATCCTCCTCCCGGAGAACCAGCGTGACATGCGGCCCTTGATCCTCGTGAGCCTGGGAGCTGAGATGATACTGGTGAGGAAAGAAAAATTCTGTGAACTGATCGACAGCGAGGTAACAGAGAAGTTGTCCAGGTTCAAGGTCAACTACCCCAGGTCAGTGCTGGAAATGTGCATACATCCCACCAGACCGAATAAAACAAATTTTCACCTATTGTTTTAGTTAAAGAGAGAAAAAAAGTGCTAATACCTAATGCTGAGAAGGGGGGAATGAAACCAGTAGTTGCTGGTATCCCTTAAATTGTCTCAATCCTTTTGATAATAATTTTAGTATTATGTTGCAAGGGCTATACCCTTTGAAGTAAAGGTCTACCTTTGAATTTATGTAATTAAATTATGGGAATAGCTACATGCGCTGAGATTTTCATAGCAGCCATATTCATGATAGAGAGAAAAACCACTACCAACACCACCCACACGTGTCACACTAAGGAGATAGTTTAGAAATTGTGGTGTGTTTCTTTGATAGAGCATAACTGTTGTATTAAAAAAATTGTAAGTTTAATGACTCTGTAGCAGTAGGGTAAAATAGGTGATATAATGATACACGGAAAGGATGCAAAATTGTATATATTCTATGGCTATGCCTTTGTAAAACACAAGAGAAAAACCTAGAAGGAAATAAACAAAAGCGATGACATCTGTGATGTTGAAAATTTGTAAGAGTCATTCTGTCTGGAAGGTGAGACTAAAATGTACTTCCTGGTTATTGTTATGTATTCCTCTCATTTGTTTTTGCTGTGTGGGTGCATTGCTTTTATAATGAGGGAAGAAAATAAATTCTTTCTTTAGTTTAACTTTTACTTAGTTAACTTACAGTGAAATATGGTTTCTGGAGTAGAATTCAGTGATTCATCACAACAAGTGTCCTCCTTCATACCCATCCCCCATGGAGCCCATCCCCCACCCACCTCCCTCCATCAACCCTCAGTTTGTTCTCTAGTGTTAAAGAGTTTCTTATGGTTTGTTTCCCTCTCTCCTTTTTTCCTCCCTTCCCATATGTTTATCTGTTTTCTTTGTTAAATTTCACCTATGAGTGAGATCATATGGTATTTGGCTTTCTCTGACTGACTTATTTCACTTAGCATGATACACTCTAGTTCCATCCATGTTGCTGCAAATGGCAAGATTTCATTCTTTTTGCTGACTGAGTAATATTCCATACATATATCCACTCCACATCTTCTTCATCCATTCATCAGTCAATGGGCATTTGGGCGCTCTCCATAGTTTGGCAAAAAGAAATACTTTTTAAAAGCTGTTGTCAGGGGGTGCCTGGATGGCTCAGTTGGTTGAGTGTTGACTCTTGATTTCAGCTCAGGTCATGATCTCAGGGTTGTGATATCGAGCCGTGTGTCGGGCTCCGTGCTGGGAGTGGAGTCTGCTTAAGATTCTCTCTCTCTCGGGGTGCCTGGGTGGCTCAGTTGGTTGGGCGACTGCCTTTGGCTCAGGTCATGATCCTGGAGTCCCGGGATCGAGTCCCGCATCGGGCTCCCTGCTCGTCAGGGAGTCTGCTTCTCCCTCTGACCCTCCCCCCTCTCATGTACTCGCTCTCTCTCATTCTCTCTCTCTCAAATAAATAAATAAAATCTTTAAAAAAAAAAAAAAAGATTCTCTCTCTCTCTCTCCCTCTCCTCCCCCTCTCTCCCTCTGCCCCTCCCCACCGCCTCCCCCCCCTAAAAAAAAAGTTGTTGTCAGGAGAGTGGCATTCCTTTTTTCCTTTATTCTCCAAATGTTTGGTAATGATGATATTACTTTTATAATTAAAAAAATAAAATATCTTGAAAGATTCAATCAAAATATTTCTTTTTACTTTTCCCTGGTTTTCAAATTTTCCAGAGTGAATACTTCTATAATGTCAAAAAAACCTATTTTTTAATGTAAAAGTTAACTGGACCAGCGGTTGTAAAACTATTTTGATCTCACACTGTTATTACTAAGAAGTGTTTGAGTATATACCCCCTAGAATTTATGTAAATATGAATAACATATGTTAATTTATTATTATTACATACATATATTGCTGTGCTAAAATATACATTATGGACATACCAAAATAGATCTTTAGAAGAATAAGACAAAGATGAATATAAATGATGTCCTGTATTTTTTTCACACACCCCAGTGGATCTTGTTCACCTCACTAGATGACATGACCCTACACCCCCACTTTGGGACCCCCAGCCTAGACCCCTGGTCTTACCACTGGGCCCCCTGCCTCAATCTCCTCCCCACTAGATCCTTTCTGTTATCTGTGCTCTTGCTAAAACCCAGATCTGGCCATGTTAAACTCCTGCATAAAACCTTTCAGTGTCGGGGCACCTGGGTGGCTCAGTTAAACATCTGCCTTAGGCTCAGGTCATGATCTTAGGGTCCTGGGATGGAGCCGCATGCCCCCCTCCTTGCTCAGCAGGGAGTCTGCTTCTCCCTCTCCCTCTGCCCCTCCCTGCTGCTCAAGCTCACTCTCAAATAAATAAAATCTTAAAAAAAAAAAAAAGATATTTTAGGAGCCTTAGAACCTCAAATGATGCCTGGCACATGATGGGTATCAGTTAATGCCTGTTGAATTAAAATTCAGAAGAGGTTTCTATAGGCCTGAGGGCGGCAGATGCTTGAGCCCTCAGCATCTGTGCCTCTCGGTCAGCACTCGGCTGCAATGGTCCACAGTGCTGACAGATAGAATTCCGGCTTATCCATTCACTATTGAACTCATGGCTTCTAGACTGCTAAAGCAGGCAGAAAACATATCCATTATCTAGCTCAATTCCTCCATGTTTTAATTGAGGACTGTGAAGCCCAGGGAAGAGGACGTGACATCCTGAAGATCACACACTCAGTGACAGTCACACCTGTCCTGCAAATGCTATGAGCTGGAGAAGCTGAGGTCTCTCCCATGCAAAGCACGCCACGCAGAATGGAACCAACAGCTGAATTCCCAAGAGAGAAGGGAAATCTCCGAGGGCCAAAATGAAGGAGAACCTAAAAGATCTAGTGTGGGATTGCCCGGTGGGTGTGGGCTGGGCCGGGGATTAAGGCCATCATGGGCTGAAGTTTTTATAGCCTGCGGGGACAGATGAAACTTTCAGTTCACGTGAGGTAGAGATTGGAAGTGAAAGCCCTGCAGCAAGCTGAGGCCTTTAGAAGAGTGACCCCATTTTGTGAAAAAATTAACTAGAAATCAATATGACCATCAGCATCAGGAGGCGACATGGATCTTGTATATCTGAACTTGGACTGAGCCCCCCACAAAAAAAGCCCCCTAAGAATCTGTAATCACACGCTTGCCCCCTCCTAGGTTTTGGTGAGTCCTGTAGCATCTTTGAACCCCAGTGTCCATGTTTGTGAAATGGGTAGTTGTAAGGATTAAATGGGTTAACAAGTAAATGCTGGGCACATGGTAAGTGCTAAGTCAGAGTTAGATGTTGCCTTTTTTTGTTTTTGTTTTTTTGTTTTTTTTTAATGGAAGAAATTGGGAGTTAGTGGAATTTTCTAAGTGGAGACTATACAGTAGTGTGCTGGTGAATGTTTAACAACCAGCTCTCTGGGAGGTGGATGGCAGGGAAGCCTGATTTGAAGGGTTTACTGATTTCTGTGGTGTACATATTCCCACCATGGCCAATTTCCACCTACCAACCTGATGTCACTGAACACACGGGGTTGAGAGCTGCACATAATCACCACTAAGCTGAGAGGAGCTGACTTTAGCCTGTTCTGACCTCTGGATTTTCTATTAAGTTGATCTCTATGGAACAAAGTTGACCCTGCCCTGGTCAATATAATGTTGCCAGAAGAATGTTCTTTTTTTTTTCTGAAGAATGTTCTAATTCGTTAGCGACTTATTAGGCTTGCTTCCTTAGCACAGGCAAGTCAGTGGAAATGGAACATGCCCTTCCCTTGCTGTGGTCTCAGAAGGAACTAAGCCAATGAGTGCTGAGCCCGCTCCCCTCCCCCACGTTCCCCACCCTCCGGAGCTCCTGCTGGGGTAGGGGACGGAATAGAGTCAGGGCACCAAGGCCAGTCCAAGGCAGCCACCAATCTACTTTCCGTCTCCATAGATTTGCTTGTTCAGGACATTTCACATAAATGGGATCATAAAATGTGTCGTCTTTTGCGACTGGCTTCTTAGCATAGTGTTTTCAAGTTTTATCCATGTTGTAGTATGTACTTCATTCCTTTTTTTTTTTTAAGATTTTATTTATTTATTTGAGAGAGAGAGAGGGAGGGAGGGAGGAAGGGAGAGAGAGCGAGAATCTTAAGCAGACTCCATGCTGAGTGAGGAGCCCAACACGGAACTTGACCTCACAACCCTGAGATCATGACCTGAGCCAAAACCAAGAGTCGATGCTTAACCAACTGAGCCACCCAGGCACCCTGACTTCATTCCTTTTTAGTGTCAAATGATATTCCATTGCATGTATATATCACATTTTATCCATTCGTCAGTGGATGGATGTTTGGGTTGTTTCCACTTATTGGCCATGATGAATAACGCTGCTATGAACATTCTTGTGCAAGGCTTTGCGTGGACATAGGTTTTCGTTTCTCTTGGGCATATACCTAGGAGTAAAATTGCTAGGTTGTAAGTTAACTCTGTTTAACCTTCTGAGGAGCTGCGAGACTCTTATCCAAAGTGGCCGCACCAGTTTACTTTCCCATCAGCAGTGTACCAAAACCCTTGTTTTAATATCTCCACCTCATTACACATTTTTATCTATCTTTTTAATTATAGCCATCCTAGTGGGCATAAGCGGTATCTCATTGTGGCTTTGCCTTATGTTTCCTTGATGGATAAATGGTTACCTATATAATTTCACTTTTTAGTAGCCACATTATAAGAAGTAAAAAGACTGATGAATCACAGACCTGTACCCCTGAAACAAATAATACATTATATGTTAATAAAAAAAAGAAGTAAAAAGAAATGAGTGAAATTGCTTTTTAAAATATATTTTATTGAATTCAGTGTGTCTCAAATATTATCATTTCAACATGTAATCAACACGAATGTTATTAATGAGAGTCTCTGTATTTGTTTTTGCTCTAAGTCTTTGAAATCTGGTGTGTATTTTAAACTCACACCACATCTCTAATTCAGGTTGGCCACACCACAGGTACTCAGTGGCCACATGTGGCTCGTGGCCACCGCACAGAGCAGCGCGGTTCTAGGGGAAGAAGGTGTGGAAAGGCAGAGGAGGCAGAGAGGAGTCTGGGCAGAGGTACCCAGGTGGGACAGAGCACACTGTGTTGAGGAATTGGAAGAGTGGCAGGAGGCAAGACTGGAGGGGCAGGGGGACAGGAGGGGCTGGTGTGGGAAACTCAGCATCTACCCCTCGCCTTTAGTGATGAAGATCTGTGCCGGAAGTTCCTTCAGCAGAACAGCTGGGATAGATTTCGGAAGGACCTACTGCGGCTGCTGGTGAAGCCTCGTCAGCGCCCACTGTTCACCCCGATCCGGCCCAAGAAGAAGGCGATCTACAGCCCCAAGTCTCTGATTCTGGATTTGTGCAGCTTCAACAAGGAGACTAAACCTTGTCATCCCGTTTTCATGGCACCCCAGAAATACCTCCCCCCATTGAGGATCGTCGAAGCCATCACAGCACCCCGATATAAAATCCAAGAACTCCTGCCTCGGTATAAGAATGCAGGAGTCCTTGTTTAGACCCAATAAAAGATGTTGGGTTGTCACCCTGTTTCCTGAGCGACCACCATGGGAGTTGCGGGGTTCAGAGTCAGGGCTCCTGGGGGCTGTGGGCCTGGAGAGATGTTTGGGGGCAGCAGCTGGGGCACTTTCTCCCCTGATACTTGTGGGGCTTGAGTGAGTGGATGGTCAGGAGGTTGGGTGTGGATGGGTTAAGCCCTGGGGGTGGTCTCAGGGTGGGAGGGTCTTCTCTGGTGAGACGGATGGGAGGTACAGAGGGGCTCAGATCAAAGTGAGCAAGACTGGGGTTGCAAACTCAACTGCCTTCCGGAGGCCAGGCAGGTCATGTAAAGAGTGCATCAGAAGGACTGGGGAGGCAGCAGGCAGTGGTGGGGACTGGTATGCACATTTTAGATGATTCCTACTGGTTTTTAAATGTGAGAAACTAATTCAAATTGTTTTTAAAATACTGTGTTAGGCAAACAAAACATAGATGTGGGCTGTGTTGGGCCTCCAGGCTGCTGGTTTGCCAGTGCTCAGCGAGCCCCTCTGACAGGGTGTTGCCAGAGACTGGAGGAAGCCTGACGGGTGGGGGCAAGGGGGGAGGTATAAGGAGCCAGAGAGACAGATGGGCAGAGGGAAAGGAGCAGGTGTCCTGGGTACCAAGGATGGAGAGCTAGCAGCCCGAGAGAGAAGAGGCAGGCCAGAGATAAGGAGGTGGTAGGTTGGACTTACTGAGGGCTCCTTGGCCCCTCTGGGGGGTCCCGAATCTGTGGCTGCCTGTTAGTGACCTGGGCCGACTCTCTTTGTCGGTAGCACTGGGCCAAATCACCTCTCTCCCTTGGGAAATTCCATGGTTTAGCTTTGAGAGCACTGGGGGGGCCTGGTAGAGGCCACAGCAGCACGTGAGCCTGGCCTGGGGCTGCCAGGGAAGACAGGAGCCTTCCTCCACCCATCGCTCCCCACCCCACACATTCACCTACCCCACCTGGCAAGGAGCAGGTTAGGAGGAACACCTGAGCACTGAGCTGGGCCTCGGGAGCTCTGGAGAGCCAGGCTCTGATTCTATGCCACTGGACCTTCTTGAGCCCTGTACCTGCCCCTGTTTCCCCAGTGGCAAAGTGAGCAAATTGGACAAGATCAATGGTCTTCATGAGAGGTGAGTACAGTTTGAAAAGCACATTCAACATTATCATTTTGTTTGTTGAATTTATTTATTTATTTAGCCACCCATTTGGTCAGATTTATTTATTCTTCAGCAGTTGAAGCATTTAAGATGACAGTTTTTACTTTAAATCCTTAATGATATTATATATACTATACTTGAGAATGTTTTGCTTTCTCGTGGAGAAAAAAAGCCCAAACATAAACCTTTAGATTATCCATATACTAGTCCTGCAGCACAATCTTAATAAGAAAGTTTTACTGATAACTGGACAATTTATTCATTATGGCAGGGATATAACAAGAGTGGTTGTAAAGTGGCCAGTCTTATAAGTCAGGAGCTATGATCCTTGATCCATTGCTCAATCCACTTCAATATCTGATTGATATTATCCTCTAGATCTTCTGGTTTATTGCTGGGCAGTTGATGTACTATTTCTTCCTTGTAGGATGCTAATGCTTCTTCATAAAGAACTTGAAAAATTTCACACTGAATATTTTCTTTTAGTTTCTTTTCATTATAACCCCTTGTTTCAAGTCTTTTGTACACTGTTATCTGCTTGCAGCACAAAAACTATATGAAACCAGCGTTCAGGAAAGAAATCACAACCATGGTAATCAACAATAACTCCACCTTCACTCATTTGGTTTTCTAATTCATCAACTACTCTGTCTTCATCTAAAATGGGGCATTCATACTCTTCATCATAGCCATCATACAACTGCCCTTCTCGAGCTAAATCACCCACATTAATGTATTTCAGTCCTGATCTTGATGCAAGTTCTTTGCCTAGCGTGGTTTTTCCAACCCCTGGTGTACCGGTGAGCAGGATGTTCG